>NW_022884360.1:0-628000 GCF_011952205.1 Bombus bifarius
CCTATATTTAAAAATGGCAAAACAGGCACACCAACACACTCGCTCCACGGTTCTCACACAAACGCTCGGGCGCAAAGGTCCTACACTAGAGAGGACGTCCCGGGACGCCTCCGACACCCGAGCTTAACACACAGCATGCACACTCTAAGGTACGTACCGTTTCCCTGAAATCGACTGACGAAGGCTAGTGACCATTGCGTAAGACGTGATAAAACACGTCTGAGGAAATGATATCGTTAAAATAAATGTAGGTAAACTTGGAATTGTAATTGTATTTTACGGCAATATTAAAAGCGTGGTTACACTTAACCGCGTGGATGATATTATCAGAAATTGTGATTGTAATGAGACGTAAATTAAATCGATATATGTCTCGATATTTTTAATATTCGAAGTTTTAACGAATGAAAGAAAGCGACGCAATTCCACGGCCTAACAACACACACACACATAATGTGGAAAATACGTCGTGCACGATACACTAACACATCGTCAGTCGCTGAGAAATTATTACATTACTTAATTCTAGCTCATCGTGCCCAATGTCTTTCTCCCATTCAAGTAGCACCTGGGCACGTGAATGAGATCCTGACAATGGGCACGGAAAGGGTTAAACCTGAAAATCCTAATCTAAGAAGATGATTAGTTCGTGTAATTTTTATTTAACGGACTAACGTTCTTTGATTTTATATTTTACTACTTCGTTTCTGATTAACTCTACTTTATTAATTTAATAGTAACTAAATAACTCTACTTTATTAATTTAATAAATCAGAACAAAATTTTAATATTGCAAAGAAGGTAGCGTTAATTGAAAAAGACTGAGACTCGATCAAATGGAATAATCGACTCTATATATATTACTAAGAAAGAAATAATCTCAGGCGATCTCCTTATCAAAGCACATACTCGAAAATGCAGAAGCAGTGTTCAAAATTATTGCTTTGATTCAAAAATCTGCCTGTCGCGAAGTGTCTTCTTGCACGTAAAATTTCACACATTCTTGTACGGGAAAAATTAATTTTAACTTATATTTTAAATTCTAGCCAAGTGAAATAAACGAACGTGACTTAATAGTGTCACGATTAATTCATTGCTTAAGATCAAGTATGTTTATGTTAAACAGGTATATTCGTGTACATATTTGCCATTTGCAAATATTTATACGGAATGTTAACATGCATATTTATAAATAACACGAATATATTCCCAAGTGTATATATTTAAACTAATTATTATAATCGCGCTGTGCAAGAAGACCTATCCTAAACTAATAAATTTAAAAAAAGAATGTTACTACTCACGGGCATAAAAATACCCGCGGTCACTATGCTCGCAACAAAATTCTACGTAATACAACCGGTCACCCGTGCCGATTCGGACCTTTCATCCTACGACATGATTGAGTGACCGGAGGAACAAAAATGCATGCGACTCACCGTTCGATGCGGAGAAACAGAAGACGTTACCCTGGATGCTGCGGTATCCCAGCGAATATCATCAGGAAGACTAACATCAGGCAGGAACCGTGTAAAGTCCAGTGGTGGAAATGGCGGTTGTTTAAGGGCGGGTGGGGGGGGGGGGGTTGAGGAAGAAGCGAAACGTCGTTTCGACAATTTTCTTCTTTTTCCTATCGAACGTTTATTTAGAAAATACTGCTATTTTTTTACGTTTAAAAATTATTATTAAGAAATTGGAACAAGTTTGAAAAATATTATTTAATTGAAAATTGTGAGATATTTTTCGATAGCAAACAAATGCTCATGAATAACGTGAATGCAATGCAATCGTTTGCAAGAATTATATTGTTCGCAATTAGAATGTATACTGTGAATTTTCGTTATTAGAATACGAAATATACATTCCAATAATACACTACAAACGCGTGTTTTAAATAATGGAAAATATTTGCAAGAATTCAAAAGTTCGCCACTAAATATGTTTAAAGAATACTGTGCAAACGCGCGCGAAACCTTGTTTCGAGGTATGTGAATCTACCTGTTACTAATTTGCAAGTTTATGACGTTATAACTCAATTTGAAACAATAAGATAATTCGGTAAAAATTGGTTTGGGATAAGAGAATGATTTCATACATCGGGATCTTTCAGAAGAATCAATGGACTCACGCGACGCACTCCTGTGCACAAAATAACCGCAAGATTCAGTGGAAAAAAAGAATAGATTTTTATATCTCGTTCCAAGTCAGATAAGTATCATTGTACAGAATGGGCTCAGAATGGATTCGACATAGCCAAGACATATCCCACGGTGTCCCACGGTGTCCCACGGTGTCCCACGGTGTCCAACGGTGTCCAACGGTGTCCAACGGTGTCCAACGGTGTCCAACGGTGTCCAACGCTGTCCAACGCTGTCCAACGCTGTCCATCGGTGTCCAACGGTGTCCAACGATGTCCCGCGTTGTCCAACGTTGTCCAACGGCGTCCAACGATGTCCAACGATGTCCAACGGTGTCCAACGATGTCCAACGGTGTCCAACGGTCCTACGCTGTCCAACGATGTCCCACGTTGCAGTCCAGTCTAGATCATCCAAAATTCTGTTGGAGGCTTTTGGAGACCCAAACTGGACCGACGGTATCCCACGGTGTCCCACGTTGCAGTCCAGTCTAGATCATCCAAAATTCTGTTGGAGGCTTTTGGAGACCCAAACTGGACCGACGGTATCCCACGGTGTCCCACGGTGCAGTCCAGTCTAGATCATCCAAAATTCTGTTGGAGGCTTTTGGAGACCCAAACTGGACCGACGGTATCCCACGGTGTCCCACGGTGCAGTCCAGTCTAGATCATCCAAAATTCTGTTGGAGGCTTTTGGAGACCCAAACTGGACCGACGGTATCCCACGGTGTCCCACGTTGCAGTCCAGTCTAGATCATCCAAAATTCTGTTGGAGGCTTTTGGAGAATTCGCGGCATTTGGTGACCCACACTGGACCGACGATGTCCCACGTTGCAGTCCAGTGTAGATCATCCAAAATTCTTTTCGCGGCATTTGGTGACCCACACTGGACCGACGATGTCCCACGGTGCAGTCCAGTCTAGATCATCCAAAATTCTTTTGGCGGCATTTGGAGACCCAACTGGACCGACGATGTCCCACGTTGCAGTCCAGTCTAGATCATCCAAAATTCTTTTGGCGGCATTTGGAGACCCAAACTGGACCGACGGTATGTCCCACGTTGCAGTCCAGTCTAGATCATCCAAAATTCTTTTGCGGCATTTGGAGACCCAAACTGGACCGACGGTATCCCACGGTGTCCCACGGTGCAGTCCAGTCTAGATCATCCAAAATTCTTTTGGCGGCATTTGGAGATCCAAACTGGACTGGTGCGTAGTTCTTAGCTTGGCATCGTTTTCCAAAGATTAATCAACTGATTAATTTTTGGAAAAGGATGCCAATTACCAGGTCTCACCACGAGGAGGTGACTACGCACGAGACCCGCCCATGAGTTATTCAACATTATGCATCGGTCTCGACATTCAACCTATTGGCAAGAATGTCGAGTTCTGACTCTACTTCATGGGCCTGCGTAAAGAGATAGTTATTTCGTAGCATAACCGCGAAACACCTATCTCCTAAGCAGCAGTTACACGAATCTTTACAAACGTAAAACAACATACATAACACACCATCTATCTCCCACACAACGATTACATCGATCAGTACAATAATTCGCAACCCTACTGGCCGCATTCGGTATCAAAGACACATTTGTCTAACTTGGAGCGAAAGAAACAATATGAGGCTACTACGGAAAAGGAGCCCCAACAATCAGACGATGAAAGAAAAACCGCGGCGCGCACGGAACGAACGAAATCACGATCTCTCGAAAGAACTAACAAACCTACGTAACGTACCCCCGTGCACCGGATAACCCTAAGGTTCAGCGGAAAGCCCAAGCATTGACCTTCGCCCGATTCCTGTCACGTCGTCTGAATCTTATCACGGTCGATGGCACCAACCGATGATACTAGCGATCAAGCAATTAGGCCTGCGATTTAACACACTCCAACTGAACAAATGAAGGCCCGGGGAGGGACCGCTGAACAGGATTACAAAGGCAAGGCCCCAACTGAACAGTGGGGTCCACCCCCGCGGGTTCGTCACTTGAACAGGATTACGGAGGACGTGAAATGCAGGTCTCTGCCCGAGTACCGAAGTACCAATCGGACAGTATTGCGAATCGCTGGCATCACCAGTGCGATGACAACTCCCGTGATTCGAGACAAACGACGAGCAGTCGTCGAGTAGTCATCAAGACAGAGGTGTGCTTGGGGCGACTTACGAATCCAAAGAGTTGCCCAGTGCACGTTGACCCGCACGTACCCGGAATACGCGCGAGCGAGTACGTCACGCTACGGTTTGAAAGAACTGAGCGACCGTGAACCGATAAATCGTGGGAACAATTTTTCCAATGTGGTAAACGAGGGCATCACGAGAGACGAGATTTTTATTTTTCGTTCCAGGATAGATAAGTATCTTTGTACAGAATGAGCTTACAATGCACATAACATAGGTATCTATCTTAAGATTAATTAAGTCTAAAACGCTCGCATCCCACGATGTCCCGCGATGTCCCACGGTGTCCCACGATGTCCCACGGTGCCCCCGCGGGGGGGTCTTAGTCCGGTCTAGATCACCAAAACTATTTTGGATGATCAAGACCAGACTATATTGAAGTAGTTTTTAGCTTGATATCGTTTCTCAAATAATAATACTAATATTCAAAATAGTACTTGGTGTATTATTATTTGGGAAACGATACCAATTACCGGGACCCACCACGAGGAGGTAACTACGCTCGGGTCCCATTTACATAAACAGTTTTTAAGCATTGGAAGCAGAGATGTAAAATTGTTTTATAATAAAGCGACATTGTAACGGCGATATTGTTTTGCCCGGAGTTTATTTTTTCTTACATTACTTGTAATCTAACGGTCTTGATACTCCGAGGCAAAACAACAACATGATTTGAAATGTCTTCTGACGCATGTGCAGCTGCGGATAAGATGCGGTTGCCTTCGGTTAAATTGCACTTGCTTCCTTGATTCCAGGAATATGAGGTTGTTTTCTTGGTTTTGAGAAGACGTGGAAAATTACATCTTATAATTACACTCTGTGTTACCACTGGTTTTATACGAAACAGTGAAATGAGAAATTAATACTGTATTTAAAATTAAAAGTAATGCTATATAGAAATAAAATAGCACTTCAGGGACTTGAAAGCTTTCGTTAATAAAGTATAACAAAATAAATCATTAATTCACTCCCTACGAATTGATGGTATTGATTTAAATCAATGAATGTAGAGTTGCTTCCGATTAATGGTACAACTGTTATAAATTAAGGGCATAATTACTTTGAATTAATGGGAGAATATGGTTATAAATTATTGGTATAGTTGTTAAGAATTAATGGAGTAATTGTTTTAGATTAATGGCTTAAATATTATAAATTAATGGCTTAGATGATATAAATTAATAGTTTAAATGTTATAAATTAATGGCTTAAATGTATAAAATAACAGTTTATATATTGTAAATTAGTGGCTTAAATGTTGTAAATTAATAGCTTAAATGTTATAAATTAATAGCTTAAATGTATAAAATAACAGTTTAAATGTTGCAAATTAATGGTTTAAATGTTATAAATTAATAAGTTAAATGTTATAAATTAATAGTTTAAATGTTATACATTCAATTGCTTAAATGTTATAAATTAATAGCTTAGGTGTTGTAAATTAATGGTATAGACGTTAGAAATTACTGATTGCAATGTTGTTATTGATATTTTTTTTATTTACCTTATATTTACGTTCTTCTTCGATGTTCACTCTCCGGAATTTCAGGCACAAAAGAGCTGGCGCGCGACTTCCGTGTTCTTTATATACCTTGACAAGGTGACGAGATGTCATTCAAACGGTAACGATCTTTTGACATAGCAATGGACGGTTTTTCCATTATGACAAAATCAAATTGAACAATTTCTTAATTTTATCGTAAATTGGCGCCTTCAACGATTTCCATTTTTATCATTTTTATCATTTTAATAGTTTCTACAAGCTAAGACTAAATTCACGCTTCTTTAATACTAGTTTTCGACTATCAATTAGCTTGAACAAAAAGGGAAAGAAAGCCTAACGGCAATCGATGACGTTACTGTGAAATAAGTTAAGCTATTAAATAATCAAACAGGTGAAATTCATATTAAGCGTTATATTATATTATCGATATTCGTTCATTTACTCCTTCTAATTACAAAATAAAATGTTCTTTTTTCTTGAATAACACCTACGTCACTGTATGCGATATTTAAAATTCCCATTTAATACTTACTTAAAAGTCAGGTTCTTTTTTAATTCCTCTCAAGTTAAACGAGTAAATTTACTCGTTATAGTTGTAACATAAAATGGCTCTTTTTTCTTCAATAGCGCCTGCATCGATGTAAGTGATACAGATATTAATTATGTAGCGAATAATATTCTTCGTTAGATCTATCAAAGGATCTATTAGGCTTGAAGAAGTATCAAATTCTATGAAAACTAACTAAATGATTTTATTCGATTAGTATTCGACAATGCCTATCATATTTAGCAACCTTCTTTTATAATAAATTCTACTCGGATCAATTATTTTATAATAAATTGCAAATTATGCCACTGTATATTATAAGATATTTACCTATAGCTCTTTTCTTTTTCTAATTCATTGATTTTATTATTAGTCTCGTTGATTTTCCCAGTGAGTATCTGTTGTACGTACATCTGCATTATACTCAGGTTTTTAACTATCTTTTTCCTAAAATAATTCGTACAACCGTAAACTCGTACTGTTTTAAAAATCTTTAGGTAATTAATCATTACAGGAGTGAACTTGTCGGGGATTTCGTGGGTGTGAATTTTCGTAGAAAGGTATAAAATAATCCATTGTAGCTGGTTTTTTTTTTTTTTTTTAATAAAAATTTATTTCACGTTATTCCTGGCAAATCACATGCCGCGATTAATAACTATGATACACGTTCAGTATGGACTCCAGGTTGCTGCGATTAGGCCATCGAGAAATTACACGAAAGACGGAGGAAGAGTAACGATTATCCTCGAATCTGGCGAAAGCCTGACGCATCATCATCTTCATCTCAAATTGACTAGTTTCCATTCTCATTCTAAGACGAGTATCGCAGAGAGGTTCGAAAAATAATCTTTCGTCGGAAAGTCAGATTTTATTCAATATTCGTTTCTCCAATCTCTACGGAGACTTTCGTTCTTCCAGAATTTTCTTCTTTTTTTAACGAACGCCTGGACGAAGGATCTCTACAACACCAGCCATAACAGCGAGAACTCGTTTGATACAGTTTATCGCTAGAAAGCTAACACATCGTTGGGCTTTTGCACACTTAGACTTGATATGACAGATTTTAGCTTATTTTTTTGTAATATTAAGTTACAGGTGCTTCGATAGATCTCTTTCTCGATCGAAGAAATCTTAACAAAAGAACGATAACAGTTCGTGCTTTAATGCCTCGACGAAAGAAATTTTCTATTTTAACGTTTCAATATTTTGATGTTGCAATAATTTTAATAAGAAGGGAGAAACGATACGTTCGTGTACAATTTTAATATTTTTAATCGGCAGAAATGAAGTCGAAGGGGTAGAAAAGCTATTGAAAAAATATTTGGATAGTTTTTCGTCGAAGCATCTGTAAGTCGAGCTTAATTCGATCTATCGAACGATGGCCCGCGGTTGGTTCGATCGTAACGTCGATTAACATTTATCAACGGCTGGACCCGCCAGCAACATCAAAATACAATTTCTCTTGCCAAGAGGAAACATTGAATTATAGGCTCGCTCTATCAGCTCAAGATCAACTTCAATTGACGACTAATTAGACTCTTTGGAAAGTTTCACATCCATCACGATCACGACAGACACTACGCACGACGATTAATTCGCTTCTAAGTTTCTCTTTGTATAGAGCCTGGTGTCGTAATATCTTGAAACATTATCATCGATTCACCGCGTACGAAATATCTTTCGTCAAACGAAATTTGAATTTATCGTATCGTTAAGTCACGTATTTATAGGAATTGAAGCGTTCTAAGAATAGCGAGATTTGTAAAAGAAAGGAAGAAATTTTGATAAAAAGAAGGAGAGAATATTAAATTACGAACGACTAAATCAGACGTTTGAATATCGTTGGCAGATAAACTGCGAATATCTAGAAGTTTCACAATTCTATGAAAAAAATTGAGAAAGCGCTTTGTTTCGTAGCTTTTGGATACGTAATTTTTGTACGTTATGTACATCGAACGCATGAAACGTGAGAAACGTTTGCATCTTTCGATTTCCTAGAAACGCATAGAAACGCGCAATTTATCGATAGATAGGAAAATGTCACTAGATTCTAGTGACTAAAATCGCTAAATTTGCTGATACACGTAATTGAATCAGCGCACCAGGCTCCGATTTTCCATTACTTTATTGACTATGTCAGAACATCGATCTTGTGTCGCTTATTCATAATTATAATATAATCTTCGTTGGGAATTTTTCTCATTTAAATTGCACAGCGTGACGCGACTTTTCACTCGCCTCGCATACACGACGCCGGACGTTGCCTCTTCAAAGTATCGTACGGTGATACAAAATAAAGAATAGTTTAGGCATTTAGATCGCTTAGGAAATTTCACGTCTGTAGATTATTTAACGGTTTCCTGACTGAAATGAAAATACGTAGCTAAATATTTACGAACGTAGTAATACGTTTTTTTTTTTTTTTTTTTTAGCGAGTATAGAAATGCGGAGAGCAATAAAATTAGTAAGGAAATTTGAGACTTTGGAGATTTAAAAATTAGAAGACTCGGTAGCTCGAAGAAATTGGAGAAGTTGAGTTGAAAAATTGAAAGATGATAAAAGTCGAAAATCAAGAAATTTGGAATTATTACAAAATTTGAAATGTTAAATCTTGATCACGCTTAACACTCGCAAGAGTACGAACACGACACGGTTCGAGGCTCTCTGGTAGAAACCGAGTGGAAAAGAAATTTCTTTTACCAGCTGCTTCGCAGTTTAAAAACGCAGTGAATCGTGTTCTCGTCGCTGTCAGCCGCAATGCTGGCGAAACGTTGGAAACAGGTTCCTTTTGAGTTTCCACCCGAAAGCTTCGAACAGTATTACGTGGAACTGTGCTAAGTGTGAGATTCCGCTCTGCGACAGCCACAAATCTTTCAATAAACGTAAAGTCTCGATAAACGTAGTACTACGTTCTGTATTGGAAATATTTTCAATAAAATATTTGCCATTTTATCGAGAAGGATAAAAAATCGTATTACTACATTTCTCACCGAATGAACAGAAAATTACAAAAGAATTCTGTAGTAACACGTTATTGACTTATAGAACACAGTTGCGGTTGCTTAGAAGGTATCGTTAGTGCAACCATACGCGGCATTGTTTAGTCGATAAACACTATCTACTATCAGACCAAATTACACTGTGCAGAAACGCGTGTATTCTCTTATCTAAAATATTTTCAGAATATATATATATATATTTTTTTAAATATATATTCTATGTATATATATGTATAGGTATATATATAGAAGATGATCTTTACACGTGATTAAAAAACTCATTAATCGACGATTAATCTTGTCGATGAATTAGAGTTAAAAAAAGAGAAATGTAAAAATAGTGAGTCTTTTTTTCTCTTTTCTTCGAGTAGATTTCTTTCTCTTTTTTCTTTCTTTCTTTCGTTCGTCTTCGCCGTGAACTCGTTCGTAGAGACTTGCCGTGGTCCCATCTCGTTCTGTTTTTTTTTTTCCAACGAAATTTCAGTACGAAGAACCCAGCCACGGTTTCGTTGTATCGAGCGTCTCCTATTAATCTTTCGTGTATTGACTAGAAGAATGGGCGTAACGAGCTGACAGCCAGATATCAAATTACCAGCTCCGAATGTGCGATCGCGTTCTTTTACTTGGTCAAATATCGCTCGAACAGATCGACGTGATTTTCTGGCAACTGGATATCGAAGATTATATTTTTCTTGGTACGTCGGAGTGGAAAGCTGGAGCGCGGGCTATTCGAAAACCAGGACAATCGATTGTGGGATCGTTTGAAAATTAGAAAAGTGGGAAGTTGGAAAGTTACTTGAAAATTTATTCGAATCGAACGCAAGCAGAATTATAGCTCTCTAAATAAATTTCTACGGATCTTATCCACTAATGCGACCACGTATCTTAAATAAAAAAAAACAAGACAAAAAAGAAGAGAAATTTGTCAAATTATACTTTCATAACGTCTTCCCTTTGGAGAAGCAATTTTCTAAATTACAATCCTCTTAGAAAAGCAATTCGTCGAATCGTGCACGATTCTCAGTACTCGAGCGATTCTATTCTGCAGATATACATCTCCATTACGATATTTGACCACTGAATTAGTTACTTGATCCCAGAGCCTGTAAATTGATATGGCTGACAACTTAGAAGGATCATATTCCCCGGATTAGAATGCAATCGAAGCAGCTAATCAGAGAGAATAGCGAGATACGGCTTAAGTACGACACGCGCTATAACGATGCTATTGTATATAGCGCGATGTATTGGTGAGATACATAGTGGAAGTTAGTTTGAGCTTACACGATTTCTCGCCTGCGTGTTCCACTCGCAACTACTCGACGAATCTTAGAAATCGATTCTCGTCGTCATTGGGGACGGTAGTCGGTGGATCGTAGAACAGGCAAACGGACAGCGAAATAATTTAACATCGGAATTGCCAACCTCTAAATACCATATCTCTAAATACCATGAAAATAACGATAACGCGGTATATACAGAGTGTTAAAGAAAAAGAAGTTCAAGACTTTGCGAGGAATATCGATGTCCTTGAAAAAACACTTGCGTGTTTCTATTGGGTTGGCAACTAAGTGATTGCGGATTATGTCAATGCCCCCTAATGGCAAAATCCGCAACCACTTAGTTGCCAGCCCAATATTAACGACAAAAAGATACATTTTTTTCCGACGGGTTAAGTAGTTATAATGTCGATGTTCCTCCTTTTTATCCCTCCGCTGGAATCCAAGTTTCCAAACTGCATTCCAACTTCTCCTCTCTGAATCTTCTAACGGTTAAGCAGTGTACAGATGATTCGACTGTTTGGAAAAATACTATGCATAGGATCTTGATCTCTACTCTCGTCTTCCACTTCAGACACGATATTATTTATATTTCCAATGAATTTGCCTTGCTTCTATCGATCGGAGAAAGAACACGGAGCGATATAGGAAACGATTATTATCGTCTGTCTGTCTCGTGTCTATAAACATGATTTCTCATTGCAACGTTGCCGCAACTATCGTTCGATCGTGTTTTCGTTAAAAAGCTAAATTCCTTTGAATTTTGATTTCTTCGAATTTCCTCTGAGAGTTCGTTTGATTTCCTCCGCGTAATTTTGCATTTTCTTTATTTGCTTTTGGATTTCTTTCTTTCCTCAAATTTTTTTTTTTTTTTTTTTGCTTCAGCAAAGATATTACAAAGCTGAATCCAGAAGCTGATTACATCAGCCAAAAGACAGCGTATCCTTTTCTCATTTACCGTCATTTGTCGCCGTTCGAAAATTCTTCGCACATCCGGAAAATAGGAATATTTTTTCCCCTACAGAAAAATGTTGTTCTCGTTGCAGAAATTCTCTCTCGGTCCCTATGGACCGTACGAGATAAAAAGATGGTTCAGACGTCGACGGTAGGCGAGACAGGTCCATCGAAATTACCATTCGTCACAGAGCTGATTTTCTCCTCGTTGCTATTGCTGTAGATATTGCTGGCCTTGGTTGGCTCACGAGGACCATCCAGGAAATAAGTGACCATGCTACCCTTGCCTTTCACCTGAATGGTACCACGACAGGTGAGCGGATATCCTTTGGCGATTAGGATGTCGCGAACTTCCTGGGTGACCTGAATCCCATCCAACACGCCTGTAGACTCCATCCTCGAGGCCACATTTACCGCGTTACCCCAAATATCGTACTGCGGCTTTCGGGCGCCTATCACCCCGGCGACGACCTACATTGGAACAAGTTCAAAAAAAATATATCATCCACTGGGATTTCTTCCCGAACAAATTTGATTTTTACTCTGTACTCGTTTTTCAAATGTTTTTTTTTCTTTCTGTCTTTTTTAACTTCTATCGTATACGAGGAAAGGAGGAAACGTTTGTTTACTGGGACTTTTCTTTTGTGGAAATTTAATTTTGAAATCCGGAGAAATTTTTCGTTCTATGGTTCACCGTATATGAGAATAGGTTCTAACATTTGCTTAATGGGGTTTCATTTTTTTTTTAAATTTTATCGTATATGAGGAAAGGAGGAAACGTTTGTTTACTGGGACTTTTCTTTTGTGGAAATTTAATTTTGAAATCCGGAGAAATTTTTCGTTCTATGGTTCACCGTATATGAGAATAGGTTCTAACATTTGTTTAATGGGGTTTTATTTTTGTTCTTTTTTTAAGTTCTTTCGTATATGAGGAAAGGAGGAAAAGTTTGTTTATTGGGACTTTTCTTTTGTGGAAATTTAATTTTGGAATCCGGTTCACCGTATATCAGAATAGGTTCGAACATTTGTTTAATGGGGTTTCATTTTTTTTTTTTTTTTAATATTCGATCTTTGGTTTGGATATATTGGATTGGCAACTAAGTAATTGCGGATTTTATCATTAGGTGGAACCGAAAAAATCCGCAATCACTTAGTTGCCAACCCAATATTTACCACGTTTTATTGTTCACCAGGACCACGTTTTTTTGTTTCAAAAATTGGTTCGTCGAGGTTAGCCAATTTTTAGAATGTAGGAGATTTGAAGTTTATTTCGGAGTAGAGGAATTTCAGGGAGTTTGTCTAATACTCATGTTCTGTTGAAGTTTATAGAATTTTGCTGAGTGTTTAGTTCTGGACGAAAGTAGATGTTTCGATGAGTGTCGTACAGCTAGTGCGAAATTGATCGACGTTACCGGTCCAATATTGATGCCCACACGCAATCGGAAGTTGTTAAAGCTGTGTTCGTTAACAGACGCCAGCTGTTCGCGTATCCTGAGCGCGTAGTCTGCCATCGCGGTTACGTGTTTGTAATCTTTCATGTCGCAGGTGTTCTTCGTTAATCCTACCGAAAGAGTACAAAGGAAAATTCTCTTAGAAGATTAAAAATTGCCGGGCCTCTCTTTTCTCTTAAAATAAATTGCCAGGAAAATGCTCGAATTCTTCCGATAAAAAGATTTACAACGAGACGCTTGCACAGATTTAACGCAGTACATTACCACTAACGTAACATATACTTTGAACCGCTGAATATTCGGCAATGAGAAAATGTGATCTCTTTAAAAAATACCCAATTCTTCTGTAAAAAAAAAAAAACTTGCAAAATGTTTCCCAATGTTTCATCACGAAGAATTCAGAATTTTCGAAAAACGAAACAAACAATACAAGAAACTAGGTCGCGAAAGATTTGCCGAAGAGATTCGAAAATATAAGCAAAAAAATAAAAGAAAAAAAAAACAGTATAGAACAGACTGGTAGCCCGTGACACGGAAAATACGTAATTTGTTCCATGAAAAAGATAAAGCTGGTCCTCTGTTGGCATTAAAAAATATGTAGCAATAGGAGAAAGGAAGAGAAACACAGGAGATACGACGTTGCGAATTTTAATCAGTGCCTCGTTGAATAGTGTAATCGGGTAGAGGAGAGGTGTACAAAAAAAAAAAAAAAGAAAGGGATAGCTGGTGGTGTAGGTTCTCACCGGATGCAGCCATGTACGTGGCACCAGTGCTCTTGATCTTCTCGATGTATTTGTACGGCTCTTCAGCTAGAAGCTCGTCGAAATCGGCGATGATCTCGTTCAACAGCCTGAGACACTCGACGCCCTCGTTATTCGCCTCGAGCTCCACGTAAAACTCGGAAAAGTTAGGTATCGAGGCGAACATTATGCAAACGAAGTCGCACTGCTCGTGGTACAATTCCTGCAATCGTTAATTACATGGAAGAATGTCGATAAGCTGACGGGCAGAGAAGAGTCGCGATCCAATTAAAAATATGGGGACACCCAATTTCCCACTATGAAATTGAATACAGTTCGTTTAAATATCAGAGTTGAGATTTTCAACGCTTGTTTTTCTAGTTTCTATTAAGTGGCAGATACGAGATATCTTCAGTAGCAGAGATATTAGTTCCATAGTTTACTATAATTACGATAGAGGAAGTCATAGATTTCGTTGGTCTTCGCGAATCCTAATTATCGCCCGATAAAATTTATACGATTTCTTTTGTATAAATATTATAGATTGTTAACGTTCTTACGTCTGAATTAACCGTAGATAAGAAGTGGGCAGCCACGTGTTCCGGAAGTATGTTGGCCAGCAGCTTTTGGTTGTAGGCTTTCAGGTGCTCCATTTCTTCTTTCTCCTCGGTTGCTTGCAACTTCCATAAGAAGTCCAACCTGCATTTACCAACATTTTTCATTCGTCATTTTTCCCAATTCGAAGAAATAGCGATTGGCAGGAATGTTGGCATTTTATTTCAATTTGTAAGCTTTCCAAAAAATTCAGCCAAATTTAGAGAAATGATCGTATTCGTAAGATTACGATGAAACCGTTACTTGTTAATGGGTCTGAGTATTAATTTTATTGCGAGTGAAAGGTATTACCTGTAAGTAGCTTCTGTGTGTTGGGAATGAGCAATGAGACACGTCATAAAGAAAATCACCAGAACACCTGCTAACCATCTTCCAGTCAGTTCTACATCTCTTTCGTGTATGGCTTCGTAGATGCTGATGGATAAATAGCAAGCGACTACTAGGCTTAGTATAGCTACTTTGAACACCGATGTTAAAATCTGATAGACAGCGCAGGTTATCATAACTAGCATCACTAGTACCGGGAAAAGCTGTAACATATATCATACGAAATTAATGTGTTATTACGTATAGATGCAGAAATCTAGGGATAATAGGGCCACAGATACAGGAATAGCAATAATAGGCGTTTTAAATTACAACCTGGCTCAATCAGATTTGACTCGTTTTGACTTCTCTTCGCTAGGTTTGACTCGTTTACTTGATTTAGCTAGCTTTGACTCGCTTTGGTTTGGAATTAGCTAGGTTTGACTGCGTTTGGCTCAACTTGTCTAGGTTTGAGTCACTTTGGCTCGACTTTAGCTGGGTTTGGCTCAGTTTGGCTCGACTTTAGCTGGGTTTGACTCAGTTTGGCTCGAGTTTAGCTGCGTTTGACTCAGTTTGGCTCGACTTTAGCTGCGTTTGATTCAGTTTAGCTCGACTTTAACTGGGTTTGACTCAGTTTGACTCAATTTGCCTAAGTTTGGGTCACCTTGGCTCGACTTCAACTGGGTTTGACTCAGTTTGATTCGAATTAGCTAGGTTTGACTCAGTTTGATTCGAATTGACTACGTTCGATTCAGTTTGACCCGATTTGTATAGCTAGGTTTCACATAATTCGGCTTAATTTAACTAGGTTTGAATCGGTATGGCTGAGCTGAAGATCTCAAACAAAGTTAAGTTTAACTAATCCTAGGCTCGACTCATTTTGTCTTCGATTTAAAAGTGTTGTCCCGCTCGAATTAATCAGCTTGCATCAATCAGCAAACCGAATAAATAGCTCATTTCGCCTTCGATTGATGGTACAGTTTCACTAGGATTAGGTCAGAGCAAGCTTGATTTAGACTCGTGCAATTATCTTTGAAGATCCATACAAACTTCATTAGTGTAAACTCGTGTAAAGTGAAGTTAGATTAAGGCACAGAGTCATCGAATCGCGTGCATGTGCATGGAAACGATTTTGACGTAGCTTGGGAACGCGGTCTGAGTTGCACACAAGTAGCAGCCATCGCGTTTCCGGTTAATCCCGAGTTAATTCAAGGTGGAGCTTCGCGGCTGGGCACATCGAATCGATCACAGTTACTTACGTCAGCAAAGACAGTGTAATAGCAAACATCGACGGGCGTGTCGATACTCTGGAACGTTACGCTTGAATTATCTGGCCACTCGGTCAATGAAGACGTCACGTTCCCACACACGTGACCATCTTCCAGCGTTACCTGCAATCGAAAAACAAATCAATCGGTTTCCATCGCGTTTCCAATTTTTTCCTCCTAAAAAGTTCCTCTTTCTCGATCGAACGATCGGTGAAAATGAAACCGAACCATGTAAAATGCAAAATCATCCATCGATTGTCCTATGTTGTGTACTTTTAATTGTCCTTTCGATTAGAAACTGGCTTTTCCAACGTTTCCCTGCACTCGTCCACTAACATGTATTTTTATATTTAGCTGCTTGGCAATTTTTGCCACCCACGTTCCAAATTTAAAACTGTTGCCATAAAAGGTCTATCTCGAACAAGCTCCAAATATATCCCCAGCTATTTTTAAATCAGCCTCTTACCGTGTTTGCTGAATTATTTGGCGTGCAGGAGTCGAGGAACGACGCCTGGTTTCCGCTACGCTTGACCTTGGTTTCACCAAGTTTGGTATCATCGCGTCTTTACATATTCGTACTATATATACTTAGGAATCTAACCGTAATGTTCCAAGTGTTTTCTAATATCACCTTGACGAAATGTACGTTTCGATAGAACTTTCATTTCTCGGTTCGTTCGCTGACGAATTGTACGTGACACAACTTTGTGCAAATAGCTTCTATCGGATTGGCAACTAAGTGATTAATCTTTCAAAAATAATCAAAATTAAGAATAGTATTCTATTTATAGAAATTATAGGTCCAACAGAAGAAATTAAATCAGGATAATCTGAATATCGTCGAGGTATAGCTATTATTGAATTAAATTGAATTTTTAATCATTTTTTATTTAATATTAATCCAGTAACTAATGGATATCAACGAATTAACATTGTAATGATTGCAAAAATTGCTCCTATAGATAAAACATAATGAAAATCTCCTACTACATAGTATGTAACATGTAAGATAATATCAACCGATGAATTAGATAATATTACTCCTGTTAATCCTCCAATTGTGAATATTAAAATAAAACCAATTGACCAAATAAATGTAATATTAAAATTTATTTTAGATCCATGATATGTTGCTAATCATCTAAAAACCTTAATTCCTGTAGGCACGGCAATAGTATTACAGTTTTATCAGTAGTTTGTATAAAAGTTCTACCTGTAAAATAGAAAAGAAACTTGTAGAGTTCTCTTAGTTTCATAATACTTAGTTTCATTAATACTCTATACGTGTTTTAATAGTTTTCTATCTGATAAGTAGTGGAGGAAAAATGGAATTCTAATGAGATCGTAGGCCAATGTCGTTCATATTCTCTGCCAGATCAATGGATTTATAGATTCGTCGATGATGGATGATGGCTATAGCTATCTATTTCATTATATATACCTAGTATTAAATGATGATCGATAGCCACTCTCATGAATTTTCTCCTAATAATACGGTGCGCGAGATTCTGTCGGATTTTGAGGAATTACACCAGCTTTCAGACAATACTATACCGAGCTGCTGGAATGCCTGCAATCGTTGATATTACAGTAGATTTCTCCTACACTGTACGTCCATGTCACTACGTGATAGGCAATACAGACGAAGCTAAACAACGAACGACATTCAGCAATATAGCGTTCGATATTCACAGTCTGTTAACAAATAGGCTACTTGCTCAAGCTATATCGTAAGCAAATTATTAGATGGCGTTGATAATTTTGCATCTCGATTGCCGAAATAATGCTATAGGAACACTAAGTTCCCGCTTAGAATTTATCTTAAAATAGTTATATATTTATTCGATAAACGATTTCAAGGATATTCATCGATACGCTAGCACGTGTAACATCGATCCACATCAGAGACCAGGGCGCACACCGAGGGCAACATGGTAGCCAGATGTCTACGCATCTTTGGTGCGTACCCTCAATGGTCTTAAGGGCCCACCATGGGTCTTGGCATTTTCATAGTTACGGTCCTTCAACGACCAAACGAGTATCTTTCGTTTTAAGTGCACCTTTACATTTATTGTTTGCTACGGGCTGACACGGGAAAGTTGGTTTTCCTTCACGTTCGGTATCTTCCGTTAGCAAGTTTCTCTGGAGGGCGGCTAAAACCCTTCCAGGTCCAGCAACCTTCTTATTATCCAATCGGAAGCGGTGTCTACTGCCCTCGCTTTCCTAACCAAAATTGTCATCAAGAAATCCGACGGTGCCGTGTTCTGAGACACAGCCACCCCTAGCTTTTCTCAGACAGAGTATGGTCGGTAAAACTTCATTTATTCTGTATCCTTAGAATTGTCGACATATGTTTACCGGTTTCTATCCTTAGACCAGTCGCGTACTTGATTTTTACATACGCGTCAGTGTACACTCGATTGCGACTATTAAGCGCAAAAATAGAGTTTAATAAAAAAAGAAAATTAATAGTTGTGCTTCGACTTAACCTTGTTTTTATCATGTAATCCTCGAGTTTGCGCGACACACGCGTCTCAGCACTTCCTTTGTCTCATCTTCTTCCATACCAGACTGTTAACTGACTGAACAGTTTACGTTCCTTTGTTTTCGAGACGCGCACACACATACTTGCACATACTCATATGCACACACATGTATCACTACCACGCAGCTAATCTAGTGTAGCACGTAAAATTATACGCATCTCAATAGACGGCTATCATTCATCGATATCTAAAACCTTTCTCTTGGTTTAGGTGGAAGAACCTAAAGAAGAGATAATGTGAACAGATTTATCTGTGTTTTCGTTACTAAGAAACTGCTTGCGAGTAATAAACATACGTCAACAAATGTCTGTAGTACAGCGATCTGTATTATCTTGGAGCACTAGCATAATGTTAGAATTTATAGTGTGTAGTACTGTAATAACGTGAGCTTACCAACGGTGATAAAGCTGTGGCGAAAGTGAGAAACACGACACACGTAGCTAACACCTGAGCGACTCCACGATTCTCGAACACGTGCACCGCAAAATCTCGCAGACACCGTGGCACTCTCTAAAGAAACAGAATGTCAACGTACATCGTCTACGTAGTTGAAAGATTTCATCTCTTCGAGTCTTCAGTTATAGTCTTATTCTCTTTTGAATAGATTGGCTGGAAAATCTCTGAAACGGTGTATTATCGTCGAAATAAATCTTTCTCGTTTGGTTACAAAACTCTAGTATTCTTTAATTTGTAGTATTTTTTTTTTTTTTTTTTGATAAAAATTCTCCAACGAAATTTGGAAAATACTGTCACTGAAAATTTGTAGGAAACCCAATAGTGCAACCTATCGTTCGTTTTTATCATATTTTTCATTCTATTGAGCTGGTAACTAAGTGATTGCGGATTTTGTCATTAGGCGTTAATGACAAAATCCGCGATCACTTAGTTGCCAATCCAATGCCTGGAAGTAATCGTGGATTAGCGAAATTCCATAGAAATTTTCTCAATGATTTTCCTTCTTTCGTCGAAATTTTTCGTTGCGTGTACGGGACAAATACCGCGAATTATGTAATCGCCGGCGACGTATGTACGAGACACGATTAACGACCTCGGCATTGTGACCTGGAATCACGCCACGAATTCAAGGTCAAGAGGAAGTGGCAAGATTCCAAAGAGCGAACGCGATCGATTTGCTCGCGATGCACGTTGCAACGCGATTCCTCAAATTCGTTCGAAGAATTCTTTTCCTCGCAGATAGCGGAGAAGGACGACAGTCTGAGCGAAAGTCTCACCTCGTTCTTCTCTGCCAGTAGTATCCCATTGATCGTGGCGATGATCAACGTGCTCACTGTCACACAAGTGTAAAAGTATCCGCTCCTGAAAAATGATACAATTTCGTAACCGTTATGAAAGCCTCTGGAGGCTTCACTTTTGCTCGGTCAATAGAACCGTTTCTGTCGATATAGAAGCACTTCGAAATACGCGGATACAGGACCGATACGATAACAGATGGTAGAATCGTAACTGAAACCAATATCGGTCCTTCTACACAACCTTTCTCATTTCTAGCTGTTATATATTTTTCTAACTGCTATTATCCTATTCCTGACGAACTATATCAACAGAAACCATGTTCGATCTTCTAGCAGTGGCTGTTCAAAACGTAGCAGCGACACGGAACCGAAAAATTTGTGAATATAGTTTGTACGGGAATACGTTTCGATTTACGTATTCGTCCTTGTTGAATTTCAGTAGAATCGAAATAAAATGGAATTTACCGAAATCCCGATTGCGTTACAAACTTTTGAAAATTATTGGCTTTCGATATGAGGCAAAGCGACATTTGGACAAAGCCTAGTTGATCGACGGTTTAATTAACAGAACGACAGAGTTACCCTCGTAGAGTGATCGCTATAGCAATCACGACGACCATGTAGACGAAGCCGGAGCACACGAAATATGCCGAGAGCATTCTGTCCCTTTCGCGCGAATACTGCAACAAATGGTTTACGAATAAATAGTTTCTTCTTCTTCGAAATCTTCGCGGATACATAGCACTTTCTCAGTTTTCTTACGAACAAAACCCTCGAATGTTATTCCGTTTAAACAACAGTAGATTAGGTCACTTTGATTTAACACGTACGAGCGGCGTGCGCCACCGGTGGCTCACGCTCGAGTCTCCCATTAGACGGCGTGTACCACCGGTGGCTCACGCTCGAACGTTCCATCGGACGGTGCATACCAGCAAAAAACGTTTAAATAATGGAAATTTAACGTACATTAATTGAAAAAAATAGGATTTATTTAAACAAATAACCATTCGATGCTATAAACTTGTTACAAATACGAATACAAGCACAGAAATAAAATAGCAGCGCTAGTGTGAACGTGTTAAAAAATAATGACAATAATAATGAAAGAATAAAAGGAAGCCAAAGACGAACACAAAATGGCGTAATTTATTAGCCGATTATTAATTATTGCACGATCTTACGGCAGTGAATTATCGAGAGTCTTTTAGAGGAAAGATAAATTATTTCAGGAATTATAAATTAATACGAATCTTTGAAATAAACAGGAAGGGGACAAGAATTTGCATTTACCTTCCCTTCGACGTCGGGCAGGCGAAAAGTTAGGACAAAGGGCGTACAATACTCCGCTCTTAATCGATCTATGCTCCTGGCGTCGATTGCTCTCATCAGGTACTCGTTCACCTCGTCCTCCGGGTCCTTTTTCGCCTCGGTCGTCTCGCCAAACCCTAATCTGTCGCAGGATTAATAACCGATACAGAAAGGTCCGTACAAGAGAAACTTCTTACATTGGAAAACTGAAAATTCATAAATCAAACATTCGTCGCGACTTAAGTTTCGAAAATTTTTCTTTCGATACCCCGACCCTTGGAAATTATATCGTACGATCGATCATTTCACACGATCCGTAGAAATATATTATTTGATATTTAAGAAATAACAAATAAATAAATAATGATATTTATTTAATATGATAAAATAGAAAAGAGTTAACTTTCTTATTAAAGATTCGTATTCCGAAGAAACTTACGATTTCGGAATGTACGAAGTTTAAGAAAATCCACGCGCGTTGGTCTAAAATTATTTTCATAAGGAGAAAACGTAAAAGGAAGAATGAACCAGTTACTTGTTCTGTTTGCCGTGTTGCGAACCGTGTCCCATCACTCTCATCTCTTTCGACACGTTGCCATTCGCTGGCAAACCTTTCCTCAGCCCGGACGAGGGTAAGTTACCCTTATACGTGTCTCCGGGGACAATTAGGTAGGTTTTGATATCGTGCTCCTTCAGATACGCGTTTCTCTCACCCCCATGGCCCTCTTCCACCTCGTAAACGCCATCAAGACAGTCCAGTGTTTCTTTCGTGATGTGCACTCGTCTGTACAGAAATAATCGCAGCTCGTCATTTCCAACACCACGCTACAGTTCTACGATCGAGGTTTTTGAAAAATAAATCACAACTTTCTGTCTATCAGCTTCTTCGAACGGACTTTTACGTTGTTAACCCACATACGATCGCCACGTTATTAATTAATATCATTAGCAATTGAATTGTCGATTTTAATTATATTGAAATCATACTAGAGACCTCAGGTGTCCATTAACACTTTGACTGCCACGCGGAAATCACATGTTTCGCTCAGGACGCCACCGGAGTATTTTTATTATTCAAAGCGTACAATAGGAAAATAATAATAAGTTGATGATGTGAGACAACGTTCTTCCCCAATGGAAATTGGTTTCCCAATGGTCGCTTGGAAATTTCGTCGCTGAGGGAAAAAGAGAATAGGAGAGAAACTTGCCCCGGTATTCCTCCGCTTTCCATGTAGTTGGCCAGGGTGACGTCGTTGCTCCAGACGTCGAACTGCCACTTCCTCAAGCCAAGGACCCCGCAATGAACTCTGCCTGTGTGTATCCCCACTCTCATGTTCACGTTCACCGCACCAACCTCTCGATATAAACTGGAAAAGTTTATCGTCAAGTATATCGAGAATATCATCGCGATAATCGGATTTCCATTGGTTCTTTCGAAATAAAATATCGCGATCTCTTACTGCTAATTAAAAAAAAAAAAAAAAAAAGAAGTATCGTTACAAAGGATAATTCGTTTCTCTAAGTATGGTTGGAATGAGAAATTATAGTATTGGGTTGGCAACTAAGTGATTGCGGATTTTGCCAGTACCACCTAATGACAAAATCCGCAATCACTCGGTTGCCAACCCAATACATATATAGAGTGTTCAAAAAGTTGTGACTTCTCTAGAATGGAGAACTACGGTCTGTTACTGCGAGTCACAAACGATTGTAATTACAGAGGATGGATTGTTTCTTTGAAATTATTTACGCAAAAATATGAATGAGAAGTTATACTATGTACAAGGTGTTTCAAAAGTCCTCCAGTCTAGACCAGCATGTCGGTGAAAGTTGGTTTAATGTAAAAAAAAGTCAGCGAATAGAATTGTGTTTACAGTGAGAAACGAGTTAATTTTCAGTGAGAAATCGCGGTACGTAGGCTGCTTAAAAAATTCTCAAAAGTCAGATCCCGTTGGAAGCTTGTTGCAAGCGAAAAGTTAATTTCGTTTCTTTCTCTCAGCTGCGATTGTAATTCCGCTTATGGACTTCATTTTTCCTGCAAGCGGATTAAGCGTAGATATGATGGTAATAATTATGATAGATACGATGACAAAGACACGATGGCAAATTACGACATACAGGGTGTTTGAAAAATTCCTCGGACGTTGAACGTACGATCAGAGATCCTCGTTGAAACTAAACAGAGCTTTCCTTTCTATTTCTTAATCTCGTGACTACAGGTAGTTTCAAATTACACGGGTAGCTTGCATTTTCGCAGAATTGTCGTTTAATAGCGTTTCCGTCGTATGATAGAAGAAATGGCGGGGCAGAAGAAGCAGGTTAGAGAGAGCGTTTTAAGAGCCGGAAACAGAGCAAACGAGTCAAAGTAGACCGTAGACTGTCGAGACGTGGATTCTCGTTATGAGACTGAAAAACATCCAGTCTTGTCAAAGGAATGATTTCCTTGGAGAATAAAAGGTTATTCGGAATGGTGGTGGCCGTAGAAACGAACGTGGTCACTCTCGAGGATTCTATAATGACGATTTATAACGAAACAAATCGTAAATTCCTTTCAGAACGAAGCTCTCGAAAGAAGCTCGTATTCTATCTATTTTCCTTATAAAATCAACCGCGGCGCACAGATATTTCGAAGGATGTACAGCGAGCGTGTAGTGCGTTTCGTAAGAGACGCAAGCTTTTCCCGAAGGTTTAATTGCATTTCGTTGCACGACAAATTCTCTCAACGATTTATTAACAATCTTCCCAAACATCTATTTTTCCCATCTATTTATAATTTTCTTGATAATTTGTATCGGCAATTTTTCTCAACGCTTTACCGACTGATAGCCGATTAATCGGTTTTTTATCGCCCACGCTTACCGACCGACAGCCGATTAATCGGTTTTTATCGCCGACAATCTTTCTCATTATTCGAGCAGTAATTTGCTATTTAGTACTAAGGTACCTTGCTCAGTCGCGTCAATCGCGTTGCTTCGTAAGCTGCCACGGTTTCATAGCAATTTGAAAAACTGTCCGTTCGCGATGGACGAAAAGAATGGTATTGGAGAGTCTAAACCGAAACAGAGCCGGCGCCAGGGAGAATCCGCGCCTGAGCTGCCGGTCGGACGTGCGTATGCTGTTGGTCGGTAAAGTGGCAACGTTTAATTGCAATTTGAAATTGGCTTGGCAACTAAGTGATTGCGGATTTTGTCATTAGGTGGTATTGACAAAGTCCGCACTCACTTAGTTGCCAACACCACAGAGAAAGGATTTTCGTTGCTAATTCGTTAACAGTGTCGATTGAAGTAGAAGTGATTTTGGTTAGCGTTTTGCAGAGGGAAAATTAGCGATGAACGTGTTAAGTTGATGAAAAGGGTGAAGCAACGAGGCTCGTGTGATAGGTCAGTGATTAAAGCTATAAAAAAAATCGGATGCACGTATAGCAATTAATATGACAAAAGACTCACGTAATGGCGCTAATCATGTCCAAACCCATTTCCACGCAACAACGAGCGTGATCTGGTCTCGGTTCCGGAAGTCCAGAGACACAGTAATAGCAGTCGCCGAGTAGTTTGATTCGAAGACAATGGTGCTCAGCCGCCAGCGTGTCGAAGCTAACGTAACAAACAGATTACAGAATTTCCATGCGAATGATTCCTCTATCAATTAGAATAAATCTTCAATTTCCAAAGAAAACTGAAGCAAAAATTCGATCGAAACGTTCTAATGTAAAATCAACAACTCGTATAATTGTTTAACGAAATAACGAAAAAATATGACGAGCAGCCTTGATACAAAATTTTAGTAAATTATTGATTAATGAAATTTTAATAAAAAAGAAAAATACATAGCATAGGAAAAATAGAAAAATATTAAAAATAAATATAAAATAGACTAACCAGGCAAACAGTTTATTCAACAGCCTGACGACTTCCTCGGCAGTGCACTGATCCGACAACGAAGTAAACCCGCAGATATCGGCGAACAGAATGCTAGAAAATAGAACAAATGCAATATTATATATTCTTCGGTATTATATTCTAGTCGTTATTATATCAGCATGTTAATTGGAATTCGTAAGGGTAGTAGATGTCGTGCGACTTAACGAGCCTCGAGTGGCAGATACGCGTTACCGTAACGTATAATAGACGCGTGTGTCAGCCTGGTGTATAATAGAGTTGGATGCTCAGCTGTTTCGCCTCACTGAATACACCGTGCCAGAATTATTCAGTCAGATACGCGTGTCTATTAATTTTCACATATTTTATTAGCAATCTGATACAGTAGCCTGTCGTATTACGCGAATTTTTATATATAAATATAGCTATATATATACATTGGATTGGCAACTAAGTGGTTGCGGATTTTGTCAATATAACCTAATGACAAAATCCGCAACCACTTAGTTGCCAATCCAACAGTAACGAATTAAATGCGTTACATGGGATTTTGTGTAAAGCAGTTAATTGTGTAACATATAATAGATTGTACGGTAGAATAGGTTTGATTTGGACTGATAATTGTCTTTCTTTCGAAGAGTTTCCAAGGAATTGGTTTCGGTAGATTTCTATTTTCAATGACTCAGGAGCGGATACTGCATTGTCTGTATACTACACAGTAGAAGAAGAGTGGTTTAAGCAGACAGGCTTTTCCTCCTTTGGCAAAAGGAATTAGGTTTCGGTAAATTTTTGATTGAAACGTCTGAGATGTTAATACAATTGGTCTAATATATAGTGCAGTATAATTGGTTTCCAGAGACAGACGTCTTTCTATGGATGAAGGAACTAGCTTGGTACAAGTCTTATTTTAAATAGTCGACGGGTAAACGTGCAATGAGCTGAGCGCCGTATAGTAGAATGTGATCGATTTGGTCAGACATGTTTTCCCTTTTTGAATAGGAAACGCTGTTTGGTGGATTTTTATGGTAAATTATTACGCAATGAATACAGTGGTCTGTTTATTATGCAGTAGAATATGAATGAGGTCTGTAAATAGGTTTCTTTTAAAGAAGAAGAACATCGCGGTAGAATATGGTTAATTCTTACAGAAAGAATCCCTTGCCTTGGAAAAACTAATTGAATTCGATGAATTTGTAATGGAATACATTTAGTTAGTATCGTACTTTAAACAAACTTGCTCCTTTGAAAAGAAGGATTTAAACTCGGTAAATTGTACGTAGTATTATTTACGAAGACTTCAGTTACCAACCTTACGGAAAAATTGACCAAATTTCTTTTGGAATATCTTAATCTTTTAGACAAGAAGTCTCAAACCTCCGAGAAAAAGCTCTCAAACCTTCAAATAGAAGCTCTCAAACCTTGAAACAAAAGCTCTCAAACCTTCAAATAAAAGCTCTCAGACCTTGAAACAGAAGCTCTCAAACTTCGAAACAGAAGCTCTCAAACCTCGAAACAAAAGCTCTCAAACCTTGAAACAGAAACTCTCAAACCTTGAAACAGAAGCTCTCAAACCTTCAAACAGAAGCTCTCAAACCTTGAAACAGAAGCTCTCAGACCTGGAAACAAAAGCTCTCAAGCCTTGAAACAGAAACTCTCAAACCTTGAAACAAAAGCTCTCAAACCTTCAAACAAAAAGTCCCAAACGTCTGACCGAACTATCTCAAACCTCCAAACGTGCAAGTCTAATTTCATCGACTTAAATGTCCGAAAGTCAGTCAAACTGTGCAAAAATTATCGTCAATCACGATCAACCTGAACTTTATAACGACGCTAAATCTCTGAGATATTTCTTCTTCTCTTTTTATTTTTTTTTTTTTTTATATCTTCGCGTTTGGGTACTCGAGGCGGTACTCACCTGACGTTCTCGTGCCTTTGAATGTAAATTTTGTGAAACATGGTATCTTTCGGCTTCCCTGCGATGTCTGCCTTCATCTCCATGGCTACGTGGCGTGGCAACACGCTCAATAGAAGCCGTTCCTGCAAAAAAATCAGAGAAAATTCGTCGTCGTTCATCGCGTACAGCCTCTCGTCTACGACGTTCGAACAGCAAAGAGCAAGGGGAATGCAATTTCCTCGCATCGCACGGGAAATTCATGGTCCCTTCCTCGCATACTTCGCGCAAATATCCCAAGGGATTGCCAGATTAGAACCTTTCTTTTTTCTATCATTTTCTACCTTTAACAGCTGTTCGAATATATCTATTTTCGGTATTATCGGTCGTGCAATTGGAGAAATTAAAAATTATAAATATGAAAGACGTAGAAAGTATTCTTTCTGAAATATCGTACACTATGTGTACGTCGTAACGTACTTTACGTCATCCTGATTGCAAGTTATTAATATTATTAGCTTGGCAACTAAGTGATTGCAGATCTTATCATTACCACCTAATGACAAAATCCGCAATCACTTAGTTGCCAACCCAATAGATATTATTACGAACGAACGATACAAATCTTTCAACGAAACTGAAAGTTTACTTAAAGAAAAGAAGAGAACAGGTCGCTGCATCAGAATATTCGCTATTTCTATAACTTCGAACCACTCGAATTGGCTGTCTATCTCTTTATCTCTAAATATTTTAAGAAACTTTCTCCCCACTGACGACTTACACCACTTTCATCATCACCGGCACGTGTTTCCACCCTCGTCGAGGATCTCCGCCACGTTCAAACTCGTTCTGCCTGTCGCGCCCCAGCCCTTGGCACAGAAGCTCGCATAATTTTCGCGACCGACAAATACGAAAACGAGGCTGCCGATATTGTTGCGAGGAAGCCGGTCGTCAGCTGCTTTTTTCGCTAGGCGTGATCGAACGATTCCAATGGGATGTTTCCTTTTACCAGGTGATCCTTCCGTTCGTCTCTCGTTGTATCTCGCTCAATTTCATACGAACTATGAAATATTCAGGTCCGATCGTTACTTAGTCTGGTTTCTCTTGTTACCAAGCGCACGGATACCGAACGCGTCGTAGAATCTGAAATTACAGCGGCCCCTCACCGCGACTAATTTGACGCCGTATAAATCGATCAGCCTCTCCGCACACAACAGGTTGCGCGCACCTGTGCTGTGTCACGTGCGATCACCTATCGTTCGTGATCGGCCAATACGCACGACCTCTTGGCCGCTATTTCCTATTGCAAGTCACGTAACGCTACCTTCCATTTCATTCTGACCAGGTGTCGGCTAGTTTCATTCCTTTGTCGCCTCGCCGTATTGCATTTCCTGGATTCTCGTTAAACTTCTCCATTGCTCGATATTCTCAGCTGATTAAAATTTCCAGTCGAGATCGATTCTTCTTCTCCCTCTGAACGGTTTATCGCAGCAACTTGTAGCTTCGGACAGCTACACGGCCAGCTGTCTCTGACGAGTATACTCGTCATGAAGAAGTGGCAGTACTTTGAGTTATGACGAATATACCCGTCGTGAAGTGATGACAGTATTTTGTATTATGACGAATATATTCGTCGTGAAGCGATGACAGTATTTTGTATTATGACGAATATACTCGTCGTGAAGCGATGACAGTATTTTGTGTCACGACGAGTATACTCGTCATAAAGAAGTGGTGTTACTTTGCGTTATGACGAATGTACTCGTCGTGAAGTGATAACAGTATTTTGTATTATGACGAATATATTCGTCGTGAAGCGATGACAGTATTTTGTGTCATGACGAGTATACTCGTCATAAAGAAGTGGTGTTACTTTGCGTTGTGACGAATGTATTCGTCGTGAAGTGATAACAGTATTGTGTATTATGACGAATATATTCGTCGTGAAGCGATGACGGTGTTTTATGTCACGACGAGTATACTCGTCATGCGTGAAAAGTAGTTAGAATCTGCTGTTTAAACTGTAGTTTAGCGATTAACACATACTCTGAGTTTGACGAGTATACTCGTCATCTGTCGTATGTAAAGTATTCGTACACTCTTTAGAATAGTAAAAGTTTCTTTAAAATTGACCTGTTTTTCGAAATGTCAGAGGAATTAGCTTGCTAAATTTTCTTGCGCGTCGTCTGGTAAATTAGCCTTTCTGACTCCTCGAAGAAAGCTCGAATCGTTCGATCCAATTCTTAAAAACTTATTCTGTTCTTAAGATATTCGCATACGCGAATATCTTCCACATTCGGTGTAGATGGAACGTGTAATGAAAAACATATTTCATAGAACGTTTAGAGTCCGACTTTTTAATTTTCTCGGAAGGAAATTCCATCTTGAACGCGATATATCTTGTTGCGAGAGTACTATGAAAGAACTTGTCGACGATGGTTGCCGATTTAACAGCGTATCGTAGCATCGTGCCGAAACTGCATACCACGGAACCATAAATTCCATCGGTATACGCGAAACTTATGCAAACTGGCAACCTTAAAATAAGAAAAATAAGGGAAGCCAGGCAGTTCTAAGCAACGACGATCACGCATTGCGCTCGTTCAGGCCAGAAATGACCCACTGTTGGCCACGTGAAACTGTGTTAAAATTCACGGAGATGCAATTATTTCCTTCGTGAATCGGTTGATCGTTCGAATAAAAATACTGTCAATTCGAAGATAAGTAGAACTTGACCTTTCCCGATGTTTTCTCGATCGTGAAATAACACCGTGACAAATTTTTCTATCGAAAAATACCTTACTACCTGCCTGTGGTTATTTGCTTGCAAGCTAAACTTTTGTTGCGACGGAAATTTGAAAAATTGGATATTGGATGTTTGGAAGACGCAACGTTGAAAGTTAAAACTGGAAAAGCGGAAATTGGCGAAGCTGAAAGGCGAAGTTGGTAAATTAAAATTCGAGAAGTTACAAAATTGAAAATTTAAATGGCAAACGCGAGAATCAACGAGTCAAAAAGTTGCAAAATCGCAAGCTCGATGCGGGAAACTCGAAAATGTAGGATCGTGTATTTGGAAATCCGAACGATAGAAATTGTGGGAAATTAAACAAATTCATCCTTCGATAATTTCTAATCGAAGTCAACCAAATTCGTATGCGTTGCAAATAATATACGCACGATGTCTCTGTACATACGTAGCCTTCTTGGCAAAAATTCTCACAGTACCACCAATCAGCCAAAAGGAAAACAGAAAGGACAATTAATGTTGCAATTAAACTTTTCGATTGAAGTATTGGGATAGGAAAAACAACCGGTCTGACCTTAGTACTTTAGCAGGCGAGATTGAACAGCTTTCACTTGGTCATCGGTATGCTTTAATTTCGTGCTGATGGAAGCTCTTCGCGAACAAACAAAATTTCATCTCGTTACGAAGAAAGTAATTCGGTTCTGTTGATGAAAACAGCGCAAATCGATCTTCTATTTCATCTGTCTTCTCCACCAGTTTTCCTATTCTGTTTGTATCGTGGTATAAGTATAAACCGAGGAAAATTCGATGTTGCACCGCAATGGTAGAGCGTAACAACGCTATTATCGATAAAAATTTGTTTTTCAGGGTATTTGTTCGTTGTAGCCATTCAAATTGTGCCAATTCTTCATATTACGAAAAACGAAGGAGATATTTAGGTAGCTTCTTTTAGCTGAGACACCATGTATGCTAATCGATTAGGTTCAAGTATATCAAGTTCCTTATACTTGTCATAGCCACTGTACGATATCTTTCGAGTTACTTTAGATACACTGTGTGTATCACGATACTGAGGAATTGGAGGAAAGTTAGGTTAGAATGTTGCCATCTTGAAAAGATTTTTGATGAACGTTTTTCGTGCAGCAGAGAATGTTGTGTTCTTTTGTAACGTTAATAAGTGTTAATAAGTAAGTTTGGAAGCACTATGTGTGCCGAAGAACTGAGGAATTTGAAAGAAAACTAGGTTAGGATTTTGCTACCTTAGAAAATTCCTTGATAAAAAATTTGGTTGCAAAAGAGAACGATATTACGTACATTTGTAGTATTGATAAGTTTGTAGAAAGTATTATACTACGTCTGTCATAGGACTGAAGAATTTAAGAAAAAGCTAGGTTAGGATTTTGCTATCTTAGAAAATTCCTAGGTGAAAGATCTGATTGGAAAAGAGAATGATACTACATATATTTGTATTAGTAAGTTTGAAGGAAGCACTACGTCTGTCGTAGAACCGAAGAATTGAAGAAAAAGCTAGGTTAGGATCTTGCTACCTTAGAATATTCCTTGATAAAAAATTTAATTGGAAAAGAGAATAATATTACGTACATTTGTAGTATTGGTAAGTTCGAAGGAAGTATTCACTGCGTGTACATAGAATTGAAAAACTTAGAATTAGAAAAGTTAGAATTAGATTAGGAATTAGGTTAGAATTTTGAATATCTCGGAAAGCTAGCTAGTGAACGTTCTTTGTACGTAGGAGATTTCTAGCGATACAGCGTGAATTTGACAAAATTGCACAAATTCAAATTGAGAACGTGTTTGTTAGAGGCAAGATATCGAGCGAATGAAGCCAAGGACCATGTGCTTGATAAACAAGAGACAGCTACTAGGACAGTGGTGGATTATTATCGCGTCAGGTCACGGATACCTGATTAAAGCATACAATGAACCTGGTCACGGCTACAATGTCCACTGGAATTATAACCGATCTCCGATAAACCATTATCTTCAGCAGACTTCCGTCAGTTGCCCGCTATTATTTCGCCTAGCTGCTAAAAATAATCTACCTGTTGTTAGGTTAACTACCTCAGAAATTAGAACCTTCGCCCCTCCCAACGAGTTAAGTTAATTACCTTTAATTAAAGTTGAAACGTATCGAAGATAACTAGCCGTTGATAATTCTTGAAACTTCGTTCAGCAGATAAAAACGATAAGTCTGATTCGCAACTAGTTACTCGTTTTAATATTTCTCTATAGATTTCTTTAAATAGGTTTGTTCGTAACGAGGTTAGGTCGTTCAATTGTATTCGTTAAGACGTGAACTTGCATAGAAATCAGCGATCTACTTATCGCGAATTCGTTTCGAATTTTCACGTAGTTTGAACGAAGACCAACTTGCTCGGTAAATTATTGAACAATTATTTTCCTCTAGTTTGAAATCACAGTAAATTAGAAAATGTCGGGCAAATAGTTCGCTATACGTGGCTGACGATGATGATATTAATAAACAATTAGTGAAGTACATTAATTATCGAGGTGCACAGGCAGCAACGGGGCAGGTTTGATCATTAGAATTTCGTTAGTTTGCTCGATCGAACTGGCTCTGATTAAACTCGTTATTAGTAACTAGCCGATTTTCCAACCTGGTAATATTAATGTTCCCCGTAGAATACTAAATATCGGTGTAATCGAGCAGCAATTAACGTTACTTAACGTAACGCAATCACAAAAAATTGTATCCTGCATCGATACGATTTTTGTTTTCATTTCTTTGTTGTCCTATCTTTTTAATCTGTTGCCGGTCCTCTAATTTTGTATCGCGAATTCGCTGAATTTTTCGCACGGATAAATTTACAAATAGAGAAGCTTGTTTCTCGCGTAAAAAATTCGGAATTGTGTTTCACACGATGTTCCGCAGGTGGAACGTTTAAAAATATGTAAAACAGAGATTTTATTCGCCAACATTTCCCATGGACTCCGGCGTGATGCAGCTCTTTGTCAAAAAACGATTTTCATTAAAACAAGAGATAAAAGGTTCGCTGGCGTTATGCGAATATTGTAATAATATGGCGCATTGTGTTATGGACATTGTATTAAATACTTGGCTGTGCGTTATTAACAAGTTAATTCTCAGTTAAATAGCATCGTTCCATAGCACATCGAAAGGTATTTGAATTTTCAAAATATACCTTCCTTGTCCACAAAGAAAAATTCGGTAACGTTCGCCCGAATGAACACTTCGGATAAAAGAACGTAAATTTGCCAGATATCGAGAAATAGGTGAATTTAGGCGAACCTTAAATTAGACGTATTTCAAAGCTAAGTAGATTAAGTAAAATTACTAATTTTTGATCATTAGAAATCCGAAGCTCCATAGTAGGAAACTCGATCGACTTCTAATTGGATAAATCAAGAAATTAGGGAAACTTGCAAAATTGGCAATTTCCCAATTAAAGAAATTACCAAGCTGAGCAAGTTTACAATTTGATAAATTTCCAATTAAATTTCTAAACTAGCTACGCTCTTAATTCAGATAAATTTCCAAATTGGACGAGCAGATTTTTAATTTGTTAAATTCTGAAAATCTCTACAGCCATCGATATACCAAATTCACGAGAGACTGTGGAGTTCCCTCCGCTGATGGAGCTGCGACTTCTATCGTTGCGAATAAAAGTGTGGTGCTTTGTCTGCACGGTCGGAGAAAGATAGAATTTCATAGAATTTCGCGTACGATACCTGTTGCTGATTTTCTCTCTGTGTAGTCAATCGAGCTTCGACGCATTGCCTGGTTTCCAGGAAGGCTTGCCTCTGTGCCAGTTCGCGGGGATGATGCGTCAGAACGCCTGCCATATTTGTCCCACCCACTACCACGATAGAGCTTAACAGCTGAAATAGAAAATTGAACATTCCATAGATATTTATAGTTTGCAACGTCGAAATTTCCAAGCTTTTGCTACGCCTGTTCTATACTAAGCTACGTATACCGCTATCTAATAAGCTGTTACACGTCTGATCGAAAATTTGTTCGCCAGTGATGAGCAGAAAGATTCGTTATGAACGAGGCAACTGTAAATTAAGCGCTTTCTTGCACAGTATTGGGTTGGCAACTAAGCGATTGCGGATTTTGTCATTGGGTGGTAATGAGAAAACCCGCAATCATTTAGTTGCCCACCCAATAGATCGACAGACTGGAATTATCCGCAGATGATCAGAACGTAAGACTTGGAACGTAAGTACTGAAGCGATCGAAATGGAAGTCTGAAAAATTGTGAGGGAAAACTGTGGATGAACTGTTAGTAAATATGTCATAGGTAATATTAATTAAGGATATCGAATATGTTGCAGGAAAATTGACAATGTCGATGTAGTGACATATTTCTTCGTTTTGTATTAAATATATCGAGGTGTAAGTGTGTTGTCCGTGATAATTGTGGCTGCTGGCTGTAGAATGTCACTCTGCTGGGGTACTGCTGTATTTTCTTCTCATTTAAGAATCGTGGAAGAAAAATCGGACCACGGGTGTGTCACGTAAACTCAAGAGTTGATTGATGAAATTAAATAGCTGAGTCGTAACACAACTATTAATTTTGTTTTAATTAAACTTTATTACGAATTCTGCAATCACAATGTAACACACACTGAATTAACATAAATCACAATTCACTCCAACCACGTTATGTAAGACTTGGTTACAACGATACGTTAAGTACACGACTGTTATAAGGGTAGAGACCGGTAAGGATATGTTGACTATTCCAAGGATACAGAATAAGTGACTCTTTCTGGCGATACTGTGTCTGAGGAAGGTTAGGGATGGGTGTGTCTAAGGACACGGGTCTATCGGATTTGTTGATGACAATTTTGGTTAAGGAAGTGAGGGTAGTAGACACCGTCTCCGACTGGATAATAAGACGGTTGGTGGACCAGGAAGGGTTTTAGCCGCTCTGGCGAGAAAGTTGCTAACGGAACATACCGGATGTGAAGAAAACCAACTTTCTAGGCTAACACGTAGTAGACAATAAACGTAAAGGGAAATCTAAGACAGGAAATACTCGCTTGGTCCGAAGGACCTTAACTAGGAAAAGTGCCAAGATCCCTGGTGGGTACGTAAGACTATCGAGGGTGCGCACCAAGAATGTGCAGACACCTGGGTGCCATCCTGTCCGCGGTGTATGGCCTGGTCTCTGATGTGAATCGACGTTACAGGTACCGAGATTTGAACCCGGGTCCCGAACGTTCGTAGCCTAAAGAGTCTAGTTAGTGTCGAGTGGTGGTATTTGTGCTGTCGAGTGCCGTCACAATATGATGTTCTAATTAAATAATTAGATATATAATTATACCGTTGCAGCGGCACATAAGTCAACGGAAGATTCAAACCCGAGTGACCCATATTGTTGTGTCTTGGAGTGTCAACATTGCTTTGATTTGCTAGTTTCAAAAGTATTGGCTTGGCAACTAAGTGATTGCGGACTTTGTCAATACCGCCTAATGACAAAATCCGCAATCACTTAGTTGCCAAGCCAATAACATACACTGACCATTACAATTTTGTCACTCGGCCCTTGAATAGACTAACACGTTCAGTAGTACTGCACTGTTATGCAACATGTTGGCGACGGCAAAGCGCAATATACGTTCCCTTTTCAATTGATGCTTTTCAAGAGATTTTCAGTTTTATTGGACAGAAGTAGATTCTCTACAGACAGTGAGAATAAGCCGATTAAGAGGTTCGACATAGTCGAAGGGGCAATTTCAACAGCGGATTAGGAGATTGTAAGAGTGGGATCAAGTGTGCAGCTAGAAAGAGGTTCTACAGATAAGGAGGCCGCTATCAATCCTTTCTTAAAACGTTTAGTTGATTCTCTTAAATGGAACACGAACTCGATACGATTGAAACGCGAGTCATTCGATCGATCAAGAATTTACTCTTTTCCAAATCAAACACTCTATCGAGTTTTGTTCGACAAGTACTCTCTTGTACATGTATTTATATATTGAGTTTTTGTTTGTAAATTGGGTCTAGTTTATATATTTATGCAACTAAGTGATTAAATAAAAAAATAATAATTAAATAATAATTAAATAATAAATAATAAATATACTCGATCTAATGCTTGGACGCGAATACGATTTTGCGAAGATGCGAATAAATATTTGCCTCTAAGATTTTAGACATCACCGAAATTAATTAATTGTTGCGTAGGAAATCGAAAATTATATAATCTAGCACCTAGTGTCCAGAAATTTTTAATTGTCGATATAATAAAGATAAAGAGTCGATAAGATTGATATAATCTAGGCTCTGGAAACACTTGGAATTTTCCGAAAATCTGAATAAATTTTCGCCCAGTAAGGCGGAAATTTAAATAACGTAGAATTTAAAAACAGCTGAAATATTATTAAATTTTAGCGAGACTACAAATGTATTTTCGAAACAGCCGAGATTCTACGAAAATGTCGACGAATTTTTGCCTAGCAAATACCATATTCGTTATTTGAAATTTTATATCTGTTAGAATCTAAAGTTTAGACATACTACGACGTTTACTTTGCTCTTTAGAAACTCGTTAGAAGAGAAATTTCTGCTTAGCGAGTTGAAAATGTAGAGAATAGACTCTAGAAGATCTCGGCAAATGGGAAATTTCTATGATCCAGGCTTTAGACGCTGTCAAAATTTGACAAAGATCCCCCAAAACATTTATCCAGCTTCCATTTTTATCCTTTGGAAATTTCTCAAACACGTCAAATAAATTTTCTTCGTGGCGAATTTTTGCGATCAAGACCATTGGACACGGTGCAAATTTCATCCACATCTTGACAAATTTTTGCTTCGCAGGTGTAAAATCTATACGCTCTAGACGTTTCTTTACACAGTGGAAAACTTATACACCGTGGAAATACAAAAGCAAATTTGACCAGAATCTCCATAAATTTCTTCCTAACAAATTCAAAATGTCCAGTCTAAACACCATTCTAATTCCGAGGAAATTTCGCTACTCTTTTGCCTGCCCTGTATGTATATGATAATAAAGGCAAGTTCACATCGAAATGGAAATCTAAAGGAAACACCACAAGTGGGCAGCGCCTGTGCCGAAGCCTGTGCCTGGGATACATCAAAGAGATAGGAGTTGTATGAGCGTCAAGTGTTTCCTGTTGCTAGGTCGGCACAGGCATTTAATTAGCATGGGCTTCGCAATTAGTATGGCCACGTGTATCGAGCCGTTGGCAACTTTGTAAATTCAATAAACCGTCCGGCCTTTGATCGGCCCTCGCTACTTTTCGTTACGGAAACTTCCGTCTGTCCAGAGACTGACAATTTCTACTTTCAAATACAGGCTGATGAAAAAAAATATATTAAACCCGTGGAAGATAATTTTATTACGTATTTGTCATCCTTTCAGCGTCCTTCACAATGTGATTATTTTCTTCGAATCAGCCGACGATACAAAGATTTAATTAGCATATTTTATTGGCAATCGAAATGGAAGAAAAATGATACAATTGCGGAAGAGCTAATACGAACGTAATATTTTCCAACAACGAGTGCATTTTTGTAATACATATTTTATTATCGCAGTACAAGAATGTACATGTTTTCATAGTGTTCCTATATTCGGTTGGCAACTAAGTTGTAGCAGCGCATGAGTCATAGGACGATGCGAACCGAGAGTGACTCGTGTTGTTTTGCCTCGAGACATCGACACCGTCTCGACGTGCGAAATGTAATAACAAAAAACCCCGGACAAAACAATATCGCCGCTACGCGTAACCGTCTGCCGGAGTCGAATTTCAACCTTCTGGTACTCTCTCGACTAGTATAAACAAACGAACACACGCTCTCTAGGACAGAGAGTATCTAATATCCTTATAACGAGTAGTATGGTGCGAGCGACGATTAAGACGTATTGTATTAACTCTGTACTTCGTATTAAGAACGATTTTTAAATACGTTTGACCATAACAAGTATCAATTCGTTTTACCATTTGAAGCAACACGTTTAAGCATCCACCACAAAGTGACTGCGGATTTTGTCAATACAACCTAATGACTCCGTTGCCAACCCAATATATGAACACTATGAAAATATGTATCCAATACAATGTTCTTTATTTCTTTATTTCTATATTCCACCCAGTGAATTCCGATCAGGAGATTCGAGTATAAATAATGAAAATTTGTTACGAATAGATAGAAATTATCGCTGAAGGCGTTTGCCACTGTCGTCGTATTTTTTAAATTACTAGTCGTCGTTCTCACTAAAGTTTCCCAGAGGAAAACTAACGATCGATGAAATTGAAAATCGCAGGATTAAAATGTTGGAAAGAGCGTTGGAAGATTAGGCTAAAACGTTACGATTCGAGGCGAAAGTACAGCTGGTAGGATTTTTTTGTGTTGTCGAAGTTTCCTACGAATTGAAGTTTCTCGACGAGTGAATATAAAATATAATACGGTCGAAACTGGTATTAAGGAAGTTTCCTGATGGCGAAACTTATTTCAGACGATCGCTGGTCAGACGAATCGATCCGCGACAACCACCTGTAGCATCGCTGCAATCTCTTACATGCGCTGTCTGCTTCGCTTTCCAACAAATTTCACCGCTTTCTTCTTCCCTTTTTTTCACGTTTTTAGATTTTTTTTCTTTTTTTTTTTTTTTGTACGCATAAAAGCAAGCTGTACCGTGTATCTCCCATTTAAGCACACAGTTTACTCGTTGTTTTCAGTTTCCAACGAATAAAAACAGCAATTCTCGCTCGTACCTCCTAAATGTCCAAAGAAGTAAATCGGTTTATCTGTTTTATCGTGCAGCGTGAAATTGGTGGAACGGTTGAGTGTAAAAAAATATTGTAGAATTTTTCCAGCGATATTTCTCTACGTATTTACAGGGTGCTTTTTTCACACGATTCCATGCTTGCTCGCGAGATATTTTCAAGGACGAATTTCATCTTTCAGATGGAAAGCTTTCACGCTGTTGTGTTATGTTATGTTATGCGCCAACTTGTCGAGGACCAAACATCGGTTTGTCGTAATTTACAGATATTTGAGCTTGTTTCAATTTCATAGAAATTTCCAATTGGGTTGGCAACTAAGTGATTGCGGATTTTGTCATTAGGTGGTAATTATAAAATCCGCAATCACTTAGTTGCCAACCCAATAAATGGGACACGGCGATGTGAAGGACGTTGGATTTTTTTTTTTTTTTTTTTTTTAGGGCAATTAAATATTAAAAAAGAAAATTCGCGAATGTAAATGGATTAATTGGTCTTTTTTCTAATATCAAATTGAAAATTGTCTGCCCTCGGCAACGTGAAATTGCAATTGCCTCGCAATTCGTTTCGCGTAAATTTTCATTGGCCATCGTTTCGAAAATCTTTTTATTTCCACGTTCTCGATGTTGCAAATTGTAACATTTTCTCCAATATTTAAAATTCCTAACTGTCCATCGGATCTTCCGCAACGATTAATTTTTAGCCCAAATTTATTGCGCCATTTTTTTTTTTTTTTTTAATAAAAATGTAGCTCATATTTCGAAAATTGATCGTACGGTAGAAAATGCGAGGAAAATTCGAATTTGTAGATAAATCTTCCCCGACTTCACTGTCGATCAGACAGTCTGACCATTGTACTAAAAATTGATAATTGTAATAAAAATTGACTAAAATTGATAACTAACTATCGCGCTAAAAATTAACAGACGAAGTCTCGAAATTGTTTCATTTTGGAATATCCTTCCGTCAGAAATTTTCTTCGCCCAAAATTTCACTTTCAAATTTCCCTCCGCCGCATTCCTTTAATTCTCATATGAAAAACCAATGTATTTTCCACCCCGTATGAATAAAAAATTAGGGAAGAAGGAAAATGGAAGGTTTGACTTGAATTTAAGAAAATGTGTAATAAACCGATCGGAATTTGCAAGTCAAATTTGGACAGTTAAACGCGGTTAGGCGCCTTGGCAACATGTTAGAGGAAGCTGGTGGTAGCTGTAGCACGGAAGCGCAACTTGCGGGTTAAAGGCGCGTGAAATACTCAGAAGCAGCAGCAAAACGAATTTCACGTGGCGCGCGTCTGACTTAGCTGGTGTCAAAGGCGGTTGTTAATTGGAAAATCGGCTGATCGACCTGTTCGTTAGACCTGAAAGTCCTCGGATACTGATTAAAATGAAAAAGAAAAAGAGAGGAGGGAGCGGTGTTTTGTAATTCGATTAAAAAAAGTAACTTTGGAAATTGAAGAGAATAAATTGCATGGAAGGTAAAATAAAATTTGCTACGCTACCACCTTTGAATCGTTCGAAGACCAGAAGGAAAGGAAAGTTTGCAAAATTTCAAAATGACAGAGTTTTCGAGTGGAAAGCTACCACAGCGAGGACATTTGTAAATAAAATTAATAATAAAAATTGCAGAAGCAAATAAATCTCTGGAATAAAAATTCCAGAGCAAAAGATTTCCAACCAACTGATCGCTCGTCTGGAAGTTTTTTTAAAGTAAAAGAAATTTCAAATTTCCAAAAATTTCGAAATAACGCGATTCTCGAATGAAAAGCTTGCGAGGTAAAGAAACTTCAAGGTAGAAAGCTACGAGCTAAGGAAATTTCGAAATATTTCGAACCAGCTAATTAACCATCTCGAGATCTTCGTAAAACCAAAGGGAAACAAAATCCAAGTTTCAAGAATTTCAAAGTAAAATAATTTCAAAGTAAACAGCGCTCGAGATAACAACATATTCCTCGTGAAAAATGTTTCAAACGAGCCGATCGACCAGCCGGAAATCTTCCGAAAACCGAAAGCAAAGAAATTTCGAATGAAGGATTTTTCGATCAAATAAAATTGCAAAACAAAATAGAGAAGATACAAATAAAGAATAAAGAAGAGAAAGATATTTGACTGAGAATTGCATTAACTCGTAGCAAAGAAAGAGTGGAACAATCCTGCGGAATTTTTGCAAATGAATTGACAAAAACGAGTTTTCTCTCCGACAAATTGAATTCGATGGATCCATTAAACCGTGTGCAGTCGTAACGTTTTAATAAAGTCGGTAATATTTCATTAAATCGGCCAATTGAATTACAGCGGAAGAGCTTCGGCCGGAGATGAAGCTGGAAATTGCGTGGCAAAGTGTTTGCACGATTTTAGGGCTGTGTGAAATTAGTCGCCCACCTCACGGGATTAACCAGCTCGGTGTTAACTGTAAACGGGCGTTTAATGTCATAAAAATGTCGTTTATCGCGTCGTCAAGCATCTACAGCTGGTTATTAATCGGACCAGATACGATACGTACGTATTTACCGATAATAACGATTTTCCGATAAACTAGAGTTAGTTATAATGTTATAAAAGTTAGAATGAAATGGAGCAAAAGATATTGATCGGAGCAAATTGCTATTTGAATAATTCGATCTTCTTCTGGTTCGTCGGTAACAGATTCTGCGAAATGTTGCGAAATATTTGACGCGGTCTTTTTTTCCTTTTTTTTTTTTTTTTTCATTGTCGTTGAAATTTTTGTACCATAAAAGGGAATTAGTTTGCGTAGAAGAAAAAAGACGTGGGATGAAACGGTTGGAATAATCCGAACGAGCGTAATAATTGTACGAAGCGGATGGAAAAGGCAGAGAGGTATTTTTAATTATCCCCGCGATGTAGCTGGTAATAATATTAACATTTATCGGAAACAACGTGTCGCTGGATTTTTGAAAATCCCCAGCAAGCAGACAACTTTCGTGTTTTATCGTTGAAATGAATTTTCCGCCACTTTCCAGAACGATTTTCGAAGTATCGGCTTGGCAACTAAGTGATTGCGGATTTTGTCATTGGGTGGTATTGACAAATCCGCAATCACTTAGTTGCCAACCCAATAAAGTCGAGGGAAACGTTTCGCAGGAAAGTCCAAGACAAATAGTCGGAAATAAATTTTCAGAGGAAATATCGGCAAGGAGATAAAAAAAAAATGTTGGTCAGAGAGAAAATTTCCAAAGAGGAATTGCCAAAGTTGGAGAGAGAAAATTTGGATAATATTCGAAGGGAAATGGAAATGTTGAAAACGAAAATTTGATACAAATTGCTGGAACAAAAATTCGGGGTGAAATAGCCAGGAAAAAATACTAAACGTATTTTTAAATAGAAAATTCAACTTGACGATATAAAATTTTCATGAAAGCAATAAATAACTAAATATAATTCTCTTTCGTGCAAGTTTAAAATTAATTTTTCCAAATATTTGTACAATTTTTACGAAGATCACGATCAAACAGCGGAAGTTGAATTTCCTGGTAACCCTGTGGCTCTGTCAACTTTCTTCCCGACCATATTTCCGGCTAGGCTCGACCAATAGAAATGCTGCGCTGAAAACGGCAATTGAATTTTCCGGTTCGAGTGGCCGACGATATCGCGATTTTCCCTTTTCACAACTTCTTCTACGAAAACGTTTCCCTCCTCCTCGTTTACACTTCTCCATGAAAAATTCCATAGGAAATCACCGTTCACCTACTCGAATCGTTTGAAACATTCGAGAAACTCCGTTTTTTCAAATGATACATACATATCGGGAAAATTGAGATTCGTTCAAAATTGAAAGTGGAAATGTTTTATAGTTTACAAAATATCGAACACATTTTATATTCATTTTATATCTTCCAAATATTTAAGCTATTTTATATTCCTTTTATATTCTACGATATATTTAAAATATGTTGTATTCATTTTATAGTTTATTCATTTTATCTTTATTTCATATTCTGCGATGCATTTTGCAAATATTTTGTGTTCGATTTATACTTGACAAAATATTCAAACTATTTTATATTCAGTTTACATTTGGCAAGGTTTTTGAAATATTTTATATTCATTTTGTACGTTTCAAAATATTCATACTGTTTTATATTCACGCCATACTTTCCAATATATTAAAAATATTTTTCGGTGATTTTATACTCTGCAAAATATTTTAAAATGTTTTATATTCTTCACTTTATATCTCATATACGATTATACGATACCGTTTATTATAATTGTTCACGATATAACAATTTTCATTCTATCGTTTTTCCCGGCTAATTCTTCTTCAATAGTTTTAAAAGGAATTCCAAAACGTCGAAATACGCGTATGCTTCGCAATGACAGTTTTACGAAACGCTGTGTCCCATTTTAATATCAACACGCGATTCGAAATCCGAAAGGCTGTTTACAACAACGACGACATATTGAATTTCGCGTTAATTAAAGGAACGATTCGTTGTGGTTTCCTATCTATCGCTGCTGTTGATTAATCATCGTATATCATTGAGCAGCAGAGTGCCAATAACCACTACAAGCTCAAATATATCATTCTGCCTCGTTTTCATTAAAACGTTCCATCTAGTAACTTCCCTCCACTAGAGAGAAGAATTCTAGTGATTTACGTCAATCACTGAGCGGCCATGTCAAACGCTTGCCGCGAGTTGGCTACCTTCTCGTTCAAACATTAGTACGCCAATTTGCTTTTATCATAATTGCTTGGTCTTCTTTTTTATTTCGTTCTTCTCTTTTGAACGTAGAAAATTTTAACGCGATGGATAAAACTCAGAGATTAAAACCGCGTTATTATTATCGTTATCGATGTTTCGAAATGCGTGGGAAATTTGAATCGAGCGATAATCGCATTGTTCGTTTCTATGTACCTTTTTTCCATCTAGAAAGAATTTCCAATTCGACGATAATCTCGAGATGAAAATTAGTATTATCGTTATTATTATTAACGTTTGAAAAGACGACGATTTAAATCGAGCGACGATGAAATATTTATTTATTCCTATGCGTCGCTTTCTTTATCCGGAATATTTCAATCCGACGATAATCGAGAGATCTTCTTACTTTCTTTATTATTAACGTTCGAAAGGCTGGATTGCAGTCGAACGCGGGGATATATCGTGAATTTTTCGGAAGGCGAAAATTTCAATCCGCCGTTAATTGGAGACACCGTGGAAACGAGCGTTATTATTAAAAAAAAAAAAAAAAAAAAGAAATGAATTTTAATGGAACGATAATCGCGAATTCGCGATACAGCCGAACGTTGTCGTTAATATTTCAGTGGCGATAAAATTGCAACCAAACGCAAAACTGGGATTTGGCGGAGAGCGAAACGTTCGTCGATAATCTTTCGAATATTGGCAATTTCAATTTTCTACGCTCGTTGAAAATTTCATCTTACGAAAATCACTGTCGTCGTAAATCGGACGAACGATCAATCTCTAAAGCCGCGACAATTCGAACGGAACAACAGCACAGGTTCCTGCGTTTAATTGATTCAATTAATTCTCGAAATTCATTGTCGAAACCACGAGAATTTAAATTTACGGGAAACGCAGTCGTCGTTCGTTCGTCGCGATCCACGAATCATCGCGAGATCGCGTTCGAACTTTTCAAATCGACCGAATAATACGCACGTGGTGGGCAAAAACAACCTTCCTTTATCGTCGATTTCGTTCTTTTTCGATACCCATGAGGCTTCGATCGAACGATAATCGCGGAATCGTGAAGAGGAACGATAATTCTGCGATTGTGTTTGCCAGAGGATCGCAAACCTCGTTCAATAGCCATGGCCATCCATTTTTCATCGCCTTAAAATTTATCCTGCCCCAGTTTCTCCACGATTTTGCCCCTCGTTTGACCGTGGTTTGCTTTGGCAATTTAAACTCGCGCTGATCCTTTCTCCTTCGTCCTCGCGTTATACGACACTTCGTATTATCTTCCCTCGTTTCTCTCTTCTTTCTTCTTCTCTTCGCGCAACTCTTTCCCCCGTAATTGCTACGGCCCTGAACGCTTCACAGAACTCTAACGTTTCATCCTTTGTATTTCGTGGAATACTTTGTCTCTTGGCGTTGCATATTCTCCGTGCTGAAGTTCCTTCCTCTTCAATTTTCCTACCAATTTCTACTCGCCAAATTCTCCACCCGCGGACACGCTGTCCTTTTTTCAACGTCGAAAGGCAAAAGTGGAATTTTTTCTGAAGAAACGTCGAGAAGTGGCGAGCGAACGAACCTGAGAATATTTGATCCTCTGACGCGATTCTGTAGTCTCTTTACACGCGAGCAGCGCGTACCCGGCTTATCTGCAGGCGCTGAACTATTTCCGAGAAACACGGATCGTATGACAAAATATTTCACATAGCAAAATGTATATATATATTATATACTGTCGTGTGTGTGTGTGTGTGTGACTTTACCGCGAGCTCGAAATCTCCTGTGAAAGCGATAGTTCCATGTAAACGACACGTTTCGAACGTTTACGTGAGTTGCGTATGTTTCTACCAAATGTCCAAATTGGACAAATTGTGAATGTGAAATTTTAAATAAAAAAAAAAAAAAAGTTGCGTATGTGGCGAGAATTTTGTCGAAATCGGTTGATCGCGATAGCAAGCGACAAGATTTTGGCGCTAACCGATTGCCATCAAATTTTCACCGTGTATATGAACCTGAATAATGCACATAAATCCACCTACACAAATAATATAAATCTGCAAAATACGTCGTTTAAATTTTCATTGGAAGGCAGAAAGGTGGCGTTCCTGCAGTTTTTCTGAAGAAAAAAAATTTTTTTATACGACATCCAACAAACTACTCCTCGCAACTTCTATAAAAAAAGGATACTGTCGTTCGGTTCGATTAAAAAAATTCTTCGATTTTAAAAAAAAAGTTTCAAGGGATCCTGTAACAGTTTGGCAATCGAGTGTCCGCTGTAACATAATACGAAACCTAAGTGTCGACGCGTCGCGATACACCGTGACGCGTTTCAACGTAAATCGAGCGTAGAAAATATTTCAACGTAAAGCAAATAATCGCCCGATCATATCGGTGGGAACTAAAATACGAAAAAACGAGTGCCGTCTGTCCGACGGGGACAGAAGATACACGAACAGGGATTTCTTTGGATAACAGACGACACGCTTGCGGATTTCTCCCTATGGTAATAACTGTTATGTTAATGGGGCAAGAGAAACAGTGTAGTTTCCTTGGCAGATGGGCCTCCTTCGGGGCCGAACCCACCGAGTGTCTGTAAAACGTTTTGGCTCTGACCATTTTCTCTTTCCTTTTGCACTGTTCTTGCAAACGGACGAATATATGAATAAGAAATGGCGATGCAAATAAAAGGATGGCGAGTAGGAAACGTTTAAAATTCTAGGGAATTTGTTTTTACTTTCTGAGTTTCTTTCGATGGCGCGGGGTGGGAGGTGCCTGGGGAGAACGTTCTTTCTTCTTGCAGCGAATAAGAAATAAGAAGAAGAAGGAGAAGAAAAGAAAGAAACGAGTGAAACGAAGGATGTAAAAGTAGAAGGCTTGGAAGAGGAAAGAAGAAACGGGACAAAGAAAGAGGGAAGAATGTTTGTATCGAATTTAACCTGAATAAAATCCCTCGACCTTTTAGCAAGTTCCTTCGATCACTCTACGAGAACCGCCATAGGAAAATAAAGAAATAAATGCGAGGTTATGGGAATAATGGCGCGTGAAATGCGAGCAGCAAGTGGATTTAACCATTCGCAGGACCGTAGCTAATAATCATTTCGGTGTCGCTCAAATTGAAGCAAATTTAACAAAGTTTCGCCTGGTTAAATCGACGTTTGTTAATTATACAGTGGGAAATTCTTTTTCGCAACGTCTTTTCTTCTTTTCTTATTTATTTACGTATAGAGGTCCCTTGGCTCGTTTGTCGGAGCGTGGTATTCGCTTGCGCCTGGCAACGACAACCTTCCGTGCTTCTCAGACCAAATTATCGTTCCTTGTTCGAGTCCAGCGCCAGACTATAGGGTTGGCAACTAAGTGATTGCGGATTTTGCCATTAGGTGATATCGACAAAATCCGCAATCACTTAGTTGCCAAGCCAATAGATGGATTTAAATAGTTTGAAACGACAGAACCAGATAGCAGGTGTTGCAACATACGGACGAACGAGAATGAGAAGAAATTGCAAGCGAAATAGTCGAGACTATAGTCGATCGTTACAGTCGCTTCTGTTGAATTGGCAACTAAGTGACTGCGGATTTTGTCAATATCACCTAATGATAAAACCCGCAATCACTTAGTTGCCAAGCCAATAAACCACTTTTTTCATTTTTAAACCACTAAACCACTTTTTAAAAAGCAAGGACACGTAACGATAGGATAAATGGGAGGATTTCCAGCCAGCCAAATAACAGACGCATAAAGCTGGGAATAAATAAATAAATAAATAAACAAATAGAAAAAGACAAGACAATAGGTGGAAAATATCGAAAGAAATCGAATCAGGTGTGCGAAAGGAAGAAGCTGTTCTCGTGTAGCTCGTTGCACGAACGAAACAAGAGACAAATGATTTTTCCAAGTATCGACCTGGCTTGTACGGAACAAAAGAGCGAACGAAAGCCAGCGGATGACGATGAAATCGTTGTGTCCCCCAGCGAGAAACTTGCAAATTCAATTACGGCCACGGTCGCTTGGCCTAATGGCGTGGACTTGGAGGAGCCACTGACAGAACCAGGGGAAAACAAGCAGCCGGAAGTTGAAGAATCCTGCGCAAGCAGAAACGACGTTCTCTTCCGAGAGACGAGAAACTTTCACATGCGAAACGACCGCAACTGAATATTTCATCATAGTTTGTGTGTATCTTCTCGCGTTACGACGCCAAGGCAAACGATATTTCAGAATTCCATGGAATCGTTTGACATGCGAGCGAGTCGCCAGAAACTCCTCTCCTCCTATCTTTCTTTCTTTCGATTCCTGTCTTTCGATTTATCCCGTGCAGAAGAGTTTCCACGCCGAATTTCACGCCTCCAACTTTGGTAGATACAGAGATACGACTATTTCTTTATTAAAAAAAAAAATTGGTTCTCCTTTCTCGCTCCCTTAAGGGATGAATATCAAAAAACGCCGAGACACGTGTTTCTTTATTTTGAACGAACAGTTTCTATGCTGAATTTCACGCCTCCAACTTTGGTAGATACAGAGATACGTCTATTTTTTGATAAAAAACAATTACGTTCTCCTTCCTCGCTCCCTTAAAGGATGAATTTCGAAAAACGCCGAGACACGTGTTTCTTTATTTTGAACGAACAGTTTCTATGCTGAATTTCACGCCTCCAACTTTGGTAGATACAGAGATACGTCTATTTTTTGATAAAAAACAATTACGTTCTCCTTCCTCGCTCCCTTAAAGGATGAATTTCGAAAAACGCCGAGACACGTGTTTCTTTATTTTGAACGAACAGTTTCTATGCTGAATTTCACGCCTCCAACTTTGGTAGATACAGAGATACGTCTATTTTTTGATAAAAAACAATTACGTTCTCCTTCCTCGCTCCCTTAAAGGATGAATTTCGAAAAACGCCGAGACACGTGTTTCTTTATTTTGAACGAACAGTTTCTATGCTGAATTTCACGCCTCCAACTTTGGTAGATACAGAGATACGTCTATTTTTTGATAAAAAACAATTATGTTCTCCTTTCTCGCTCCCTTAAGGGATGAATTTCGAAAAACGCCGAGACACGTGTTTCTTTATTTTGAACGATGAGTTTCTATGCTGAATTTCACGCCTCCAACTTTGGTAGATACAGAGATACGATTATTTTTTTATTAAAAAAAAAAAAAATTGGTTCTCCTTTCTCGCTCCCTTAAGGGATAAATTTCAAAAAAACGCCGAGACACCTGTTTCTTTATTTTGAACGAACAGTTTCTATGCTGAATTTCACGCCTCCAACTTTGGTAGATATAGAGATACGACTATTTTTTTATTTAAAAAAAAAATTGGTTCTCCTTTCTCGCTCCCTTAAGGGATGAATATCAAAAAACGCCGAGACACGTGTTTCTTTATTTTGAACGATGAGTTTCCATGCTGAATTTCACGCCTCCAACTTTGGTAGATACAGAGATACAATTATTTTTTTATTAAAAAAAAAAAATTGGTTCTCCTTTCTCGCTCCCTTAAGGGATGAATTTCAAAAAACGCCGAGACACGTGTTTCTTTATTTTGAACGAACAGTTTCTATGCTGAATTTCACGCTTCCAACTTTGGTAGATACAGAGATACGTCTATTTTTTGATAAAAAACAATTACGTTCTCCTTTCTCGCTCCCTTAAGGGATGAATTTCAAAAAACACCGAGACACGTGTTTCTTTATTTTGAACGAACAGTTTCTATGCAGAATTTCACGCCTCCAACTTTGGTAGATACAGAGATACGATTATTTTGTTATTAAAAAAAAAATTGGTTCTCCTTTCTCGCTCCCTTAAGGGATAAATTTCAAAAAACGCTGAGACACGTGTTTCCCAACCTCAAAAATGGAACATGTGTTGCCCGAGTGAGAAACTGACGGCCACTCCAAATCCTCAACGATAAATAAATTAAATTGGTTGGCAGGATAAGAAAAGAGCGGTGTTGCGTGAGTATCTTCCATCGAACATGCGTTGCATCGATCATGGGATTTCGGTATAATAATACGGCGGTTGTTGCGCCTGGTCAGCTTCGTAGCTCGTTAGCTTGGTCGTGCGTTATTGGCAACGGAAGACGGATTTGCTGGGAAATTCGACGAAAACAGGACTCGCCGCGTCAACAACCATCGAAACGTGACCTGTGCCGGTAATTAGAAGCTTTGCATCCTCTCTTCCGTCCTACTCTTCGGTTCAGAATGTTGCTCAGATTGTCCCGGTTGAACATCAGCCTGGCGTATTTAATCGTGAAACTTCGATCGTTGAATTAGGTTGGATTAGCTCGTGAAAGTGTACGGCACGTATAATATTATAACGCAAGGGCCAACTTCAGAAATACGCAGCAGGCAGGCAAACGACGAAGGAAGTTCGTACGAACGCGTGTGTCCCCTTACCTGCACTTGTTTCAAGGTCGTAAACATTTTTGTGTTTCCATAATCCGCAGCCGCTTAGTTTCGTAGAAGCCGCTCAAAATGCCCGTATTATTAGCGTTATCGACATAATTTTATATTACTAATATGAATAATAAATTACTATTATAACGTGATACATTAAACTGTATAGTTAGACGTCGAAGCTGGAATTTTCGAAAGATCGTGAGATTCTTCGACGCGGTGACTGCGAGGCTCGCGCAGAGACCGAGACCATCGTCGTATCCGTCTCGCGTTCCATGGTTGATTCTTCGATTTCTTCATTTTTATAGAATTCATTCGAAGTTCTTACGTTTCTTACGTTTGGTGCAATTTTGTTCTTACGCTTGTATTATACTTGGTTCTTACAAGACACACCGGAGTATTGCAATAGTCGTAGACGATTTTTAAAAACGTGTTACACGTCAGAGGAATATTAGTCAGACGGAATATTTGGAAATTTCATTTGATACTGCTGCGAGACTGGACTAGTGGCTTTCGTTTTTCACTCGCGTAACACGAGGTTCGCAAAGTAAAATTAAGGGCTTTTCCATTCTTCCTTATGGAGAATCTGGAACTGCGTCGATTAATACGTTACAGAAATATGATTCCCTTTAAAAAGGCAAAGCTGACCTGCGCGTGACTTTTACGCGCCCACCTACGGAAAAGCTAATAATATCGGAACATGCTCCCCCCGAAGCCATTCAACTTTTATCTGAAACATTTCCCGATATAATCGATGGCGTCGAAAATATTTCCACTTAAACCGTTAGGTGACTCACCCTATATGCGTATACGTGCGTACGTATCGCTTTCATTGTTCTTTCCATGACTAGGTTAGGTATCAATTCGAATGACAAAAGACACGTGAAACAGGTTCTGACTTTTCGCAGGTCGGTACTTCGGAACATAGGACATAAAGTGCCATTTAATGTCACTTATGCTTATCCTGTGTCTTTAATCAGTGCTAGAAATCGGCGTTTTGCTCGGTTACCGACCGAGTAGACTATTAGTTGGATCTAACCTAACCTCAACCTAACCTCAATCCGTTAGAGACGATAGTAGAAAAATTACTAGACGTATACGCGCTTATGCCGTTAGCAAAAAGCAGTATTTCACTTGCTTTTTCGAAACTTTGCAATTTCGATCCACCAAAATGAATCTGAACGACGCAAGTGAGGAATTTTTGGCTCGTTGGTCGGACATTTTTCTAGTTGCACGTTGAACGATGACGACAGCGATAAGAGTGACATTAAAAGAATCATCTATCCAAATTACTCGCCTAATTGGACGATTTCATACGATTTTATATAATTAAATAAGAAAGTAACGAGGAATGTTGAAACACGTCGAGGTATTAATTATTTTCGTGAGTCATATTTTCCAGGGCAGTGGAAACAGTTGGTCAGTGAAGCCAGGGTGAACGCACCCTCGAAATTCCCTAGCATGAAAGTTGGTTGGGTCCCATACGACCCGAGTCTATTATTAACGTGAAAGTTTCATAGTGTGTCGTGATGCCGGGGCGTGTTTTCGCGCGTATCTCGATCTAACGCGCATCGATTGCGGCGTTTCGGTTAATAATCGCGTCGTTACCGCGACTAGCTCTTGTTCCTCGGTTCCTCGAACCGGCTGCCTCCTTCAAATTCCCGTGTTGCCGGTGTCACGCGACTTTTCCCGAAAATTGCACCGTAATTTGCGACACACTTCGACAACTTGCAAGTGGGTGTTCTTGCCAACGCTCTTGCCAACTGTTGCCAAATAAAACGACGGTTCGCCACACGAACACCGCGGTTTTTCAGCCGAGCGTTTAATTCGTCGATAAAACTGAGACTCGCTATTTTACTGGTTTTTTCAGACTTTGCGTCGTCCAGTCTCGACCCAGGCAACAAATGAATATTTTTAGAATTTCACCGAACGGAAACTAATTCCCCTAAATCCTTGAGTCAATCTTCGAAGTATTTCGAAGAGGTTTTCCGTGAAATGTTTGAAAATGGATGGAAGTGTTTTTGTGCGACCGTATTGCAGCGTACACCGGTCGAAGGGAAAAAAGTAGACGACTAAAGAATGATAGAACTGGAGGATGCATTCTGTGCTTTCAGTGTAATAAAAGCTAAATAAATTGGCTAGAAGAGGGTGGGGATTGAGTAAGCAAGGGGGCTTGATGGATGAAGATACCAAGCTCGAAAGAAATCCAATAACAACGAACTGTTTCCATGAGATTTCCTAGTAGAGTCCGTGTCAGCTTTATGCTTTCGCGTCATCGATCTGTTTTTCTTATCTCTTATCAGTGGCCGCATATGTTGCCAGCGTGATCGTGTGTAATAGAGCGGCAAATCGACGAGAACATTCTCCGATAGTTTTATTATTTCGCTATTACTAGTCGTTCGATAATTTTCATGGGCAAATAATTTTCAGCTAACAGGTAGAATATTTCAGCGTACGGAGTAACGCGTGAAACGACAGATTTTGCAGCTATCGAATTTTTCAAATAATGCCGATATATTGGAAAATTTGAAGACGTCAACAAGTTCAACAATATCGGGGAAAAATTGGTCATTTAGAAATTTTGAAATGTAATTTATAACGAGGAGTAATTATTAATTGGATAAAATGTATTTATTATTAAGCGAAATGTTGTTTGGAAAAATTGTAAGAAAATATTGGCACGTGCTGAAAGATCTATATTTATCGAATGATATATAGGTGGCATTCTGTTTCACGAATTTTCTCCATTTTTCGCGCAACTCGAACGTTCCATGCTTCTCTCTCGGGTTTTTTGGCGAGAAAATTTGCAATATGATCTTCGAAGGCGACCAAATTCCTTAAAAATCGGAACCAACTTTTCGGGTAACGCAATATTCCCTTCTTTGAAATTATATCCGAGTTGTTTGGGCAGGAAAGCGCGTCTCAAGTTTCTTGAATAAATTAATTAACTGGTAGGTTGTCTTAATCTGGAAGCTCTTATTGTCTGGCGAGATAAACAGCGTAGTTAATTTGCAGCGTCGGGAAAATAATAAGCTGGATCGTGAAACCGGGAAACAAGAGCGAAGAGGATCAAAAGAAGATTCTGGTAGATCGAAAAGGCTATCTATCTTGCAGAAACTCCTGTTCACCACGACAGCAGTTCATCTCGTGTTATCCGAAATGAAAACAGGAAGCCTGAAAAATTGTTTAAAAGGAAGTGGTTACCTCTTGATCTCCTATTCAATTTCAGTTTCATACGAATAGTGGGAATTTGATAAATTCCGCAGACCCAATGCGCGAAGTAAGTTTCACAAAAGATCCGACGTGAATCGAAGCTGAAGCACACGCGTAAGTTAAAGTTGAGAAGGGTCGATGGAAAAATACCTAGTCAGGAGAAAAATGGAGGTTCGAAAATCCCCGAAGAAGAGGGAAGCTAGTAAATTTAATAGATGCAATCCCTAAAGTGAATTTCACAAAAGATCTGACGTGCATCCAAGCTGAAACACATACGTAAGTTAGAGTTAAAAAGGGTCTATGAAAAGTACTGAGTCACGAGGAAAATGCCAAACTTCCCCACGAACTAAAGGCAAATTTCCAAGGGAGAGAAAGATAGACAAACCTAACCTCTAAATCAGATTTCGCTTACCTTCGAAAGTGACTGTTTTGCACAAAAAGAAAAGAAGAGTTTTGGGGTGTTTAGGTTCAAAGAATAGGAGTTTGGTAAATTTAGCAGACTTGTTCCCTAAATTAATTTCTTCAAGAGACTCGGTGTGCATCGAAGCTGAGGCAGACACGTGAGTTAGACTTAACAAAGTAGCGAGTCGTAAGAAAAATGCCAAACTTCCCCACGAGCTAAAGGCAAATTTCCAAGGGAGAGAAAGATAGACAAACCTAACCTCTAAATCAGATCTGGATTACCTTCGAAAGTGACTGTTTTACACAAAAAGAAAAGAAGAGTTTTGGGGTGTTTAGGTTCAAAGAATAGGAGTTTGGTAAATTTAGCAGACTTGTTCCCTAAATTAATTTCTTCAAGAGACTCGGTGTGCATCGAAGCTGAGGCAGACACGTAAGTTAGACTTAACAAAGTAGCGAGTCGTAAGAAAAATGCCAAACTTCCCCACGAGCTAAAGGCAAATTTCCAAGGGAGAGAAAGATAGACAAACCTAACCTCTAAATCAGATTTGGATTACCTTCGAAAGTGACTGCTTTGCACAAAAAGAAAAGAAGAGTTTTGGGGTGTTTAGGTTCAAAGAATAGGAGTTTGGTAAATTTAGCAGACTTGTTCCCTAAATTAATTTCTTCAAGAGACTCGGTGTGCATCGAATCTGAGGCAGACACGTAAGTTAGACTTAACAAAGTAGCGAGTCGTAAGAAAAATGCCAAACTTCCCCACGAGCTAAAGGCAAATTTCCAAGGAAGAGAAAGATAGACAAACCTAACCTCTAAATCAGATTTCGGTTACCTTCGAAAGTGACTGTTTTGCACAAAAAGAAAAGAAGAGTTTTGGGGTGTTTAGGTTCAAAGAATAGGAGTTTGGTAAATTTAGCAGACTTGTTCCCTAAATTAATTTCTTCAAGAGACTCGGTGTGCATCGAAGCTAAAACAGACGCGTAAGTTAGACTTAACAAAGTAGCGAGTCGTAAGAAAAATGCCAAACTTCCCCACGAGCTAAAGGCAAATTTCCAAGGAAGAGAAAGATAGACAAACCTAACCTCTAAATCAGATTTCGCTTACCTTCGAAAGTGACTGTTTTGCACAAAAAGAAAAGAAGAGTTTTGGGGTGTTTAGGTTCAAAGAATAGGAGTTTGGTAAATTTAGCAGACTTGTTCCCTAAATTAATTTCTTCAAGAGACTCGGTGTGCATCGAAGCTGAGGCAGACACGTAAGTTAGACTTAACAAAGTAGCGAGTCGTAAGAAAAATGCCAAACTTCCCCACGAGCTAAAGGCAAATTTCCAAGGGAGAGAAAGATAGACAAACCTAACCTCTAAATCAGATTTGGATTACCTTCGAAAGTGACTGCTTTGCACAAAAAGAGAAGAAGAGTTTTGCGACGTCCAAGTTCAAAGAGGAAGGATTAGGTAAATTTAATTCGCATATTCCTGAAATTAAGTTCTGCGAGAAATTCGGTGCACACTGGAACCGGGACAGCACGTGTAAATGCACCGCTGTCCAGAACCTGAAGTTCAGCTTTATTAGGGTGAGACAGCGTCTTCTGTGAGACGTGTTCAGCGTCCTTTGAGCGAGCGACTGTTCAATTCCAACGACTTCCAGTGGTTGCTGGTACTCGTCAAAGCGGTGCCAGGCGTGTTAACACGGAACACGACGAAGCTACTGACAAAAGGAATTTATCCTTAGAGGATAAAGTGAGAATTTGTAGATGTGTTTCTAGATATGGTCCAACAGCATGTGCTGTGTATTTGAAAGAAGCCCGATAATACCACAACGACGATCCGCTTTTAGCATCCTCCAGACGTTTTGCATTGGAACAACGCAGATTTACAGTTGACGTTACATTTTCCTATAAAACTGTACACAGCTGTGTACGTAAACTATGTACAAGTTCTGCGGCTTTTTCAGCTTAATGCTCCATCTGTGACTGTCAGGAAGTTTCCATTAGTCCACGCATCTCTAAAACTTACTAAGCTGCATCCAGCTTATTTGTAAATACGCCGATTCACTCGTCCATCTATTTCGCTTCTTTACCGTATCTTCGTTTAAACCGCTCCTTTTTTTTTTTATTAGTTGTTTACATTCACAATTTGTCCGATTTGGACATTTGGTAGAATTTTTTGGCTGTTTGATTTTGTAATTTGTTATTTAGTACTAAAGTGCCTTGCTCAGTCGCGTCAGTTGCTTTGCTTTGTAAGCTGCCACAGTTTTATAGCAATTTGAAAAACTACCCGTTCGCGATGAACGAAAAGAATGGTATTGGAGAATCTAAACCGAAACAGAGCCAGAGCCAGGAAGAATCCGCGCCTGAACAGCCGGTCGGACGTGCGTATGCTGTTGAATCGCTGGCGGTCGGTAAAGTGTCAAGTTTAGATTCGAATTCTTTTGTCGGTTGTACACGGAAAGTGGAAGGAACGTAACAGATACGGAATTTCGCATATTCTGATGGAATTTACGGGGTTGAGAATGGCCAGATCAATGTTTCCCTAGGTTTTAGCAATAAAGTTTGCCCTCCGCAAACTTCCCTCGCATCGATATTTTCGATACAGTATGCTTGCGGATTTCAGCAACGAGAGCGAAAGCTAATTGACCGAGAGCAGCGGGCAATTTCGAAAATTGCCCGAGGCTTGCCATTCGAATACACTAAATTCTAACCGCACGGAAAATCATTCTTCACCTTCGATCAATTTTTCATCCATTTTATTAAACAGTGCAGGTTTTAGCGAAAGACCATTAACATCTACGTCCTCCTATCCCATTTACTTAAGTAGATGAAAGTACTGAGAATGAAACGAGTACTTAATTAGACGTATGTTCTCAACTTTTAATATCTTCAATTTTATAATATAATATTCTGGAATTCTAAGATATCTGACTGCCACGGTATTTGCAAATTTTATTGCTTTCGGTTTTAGTAGTATTTCTTGATATTGGTATTTAATTTTTTCAATGTTTCTAGAATTTTTATAACTTTATATTGTGTCAATTTAGGGAATTTTATAATATCCCCAGCTTTTAACATATCTGGTTGCTACAGCAATTGCAAATTTGATTGCTTCCAGTTTTAGAAATATTTCTTGATATTGGTATTGAATTTTTTCAATGTTTCTAGATTTTTTATAACCTTATATTATTCAATTTAGGGAATTTTATAATATTCCCTCCTTTTAATATATCTGGTTGCCACAGTATTTGCAAATTTTATTGCTCTCAGTTTTAGTAATATTTCTTGATTTTGGTATTGAATTTTTTCAATGTTTCTAGAATTTTTATAACTTTATATTATTGAATTTATGGTTTTATAATATTCCCTCCTCTTAATATATCTGGTTGCTACAGTATTTGCAAATTTTATTGCTTTCAAGTTTAGAAACATTTATTGATATTGGTATTTAATTTTTTCAATGTTTCTAGAATTTTCATAACTTTATATTATTCAATTTAGGGAATTTTATAATATCCCCAGCTTTTAACATATCTGGCTGCTACAGCAATTGCAAATTTGATTGCTCTCAGTTTTAGAAATATTTCTTGATATTGGTATTGAATTTTTTCAATGTTTCTAAAATTTTTATAACTTTATATTATTCAATTTAGGGAATTTTATAATATCCCCAGCTTTTAACATATCTAGCTGCTACAGCAATTACGAATTTGATTGCTTCCAGCTTCAGAATTCTTCAGAAATATATCTGAATATTTCTAAAATCACATTGACCTTGATTTTTATTAATATACCCATTTTTATTAATATTTCTAGATATCAATATGCGATTTCGTTCGATGCTAACAAAATTGCAACGTCTTCGATTTTATCGATATTCAACGTATCTCCAGCCACTGCGATATTTCCACAAATTTTCTTCTTTCCAATTTCATCAATATCCCGGAAAATTCCAACCTTTCTATCTGCTTCGATACTTCCAACTTACCCCGAATATTTCAAAAATTTCTCAACATCTCCGAGGACTCGCTTCTAATTACCAGCACCGAAAGTAAAGGGAATTGCACAGATGTGAAAATACGAAATACCAAAAATTCTATATATTTACCTTTTGCCCATTTCTTCTATCGTTTTATTCAATCGCGATAAAACCTGTGAAAAAGGGACAAAAAGGGAGTGAAATTCACATCAGAGACAGAGCTTAAGGCGACGAAAGCGCAATAGCTCGAACGTTCAAAGATTTGCCAAGGCTTTTTCGTAAAACCAGAGTCTCGACAATTTGGCAAATTGCAGCGAACGTGTGAAAGGAAAGGGCGAGGAAAAGGCGATTTCCCACCACGTCAGCGATACAATAATTCTGTTTCCAGATGAAAACTACGTGGCAACTCCAATCGCCGGAACAACTACCTTCGCCTAACGACAAATATTTCGTCGCGATCGAACCTCCTTCTGTATTTTCACCCACTTGCTCCTTTTTCTTCTTTGTTTGATAGAAACTCGTGGCTAGAACCGAGAAGCCTATGACCACGATTTATCATAGTTCGGCGTAATTTATCATCCAAAGAAGAAGGTCAAAGAGCGGGAAAATTGTACAGTGTGGAAAGAAAAATTGAAACTTTTCCACTTGAAGTGGTCGTAAGTTCGAAACGAATGCAGGAAATGCAAAAGCAAGCCAATGTGATAAATAAATAAATGTATAGAAACGTCGTTCTCGCGTTTCTTTCATTCGCGTTCGAAATCGAAGTAAAATTGCAACGTGTTTGGAATATCGGTTTGTTTGAGCGAAGTTAAAAGTTACGACAGAAGGGGAACGAACAAAGCTGATAAGCTTTTATATTTCAAACTGTGGATAATAATGAAAAGCAAAAAAAAAAAAAAAAAAATATGTGAAACTCTGGTCTAATTAATAAAAATAACACGAAGCAGGGATTTTGTTACGGTGCAGGTAGCTTGGAATTGCGGTGTTGCAATTTTCCTTCGTTATATAAAATTACCAAGCGAGTAGATAATAACATTATTTTCTCTTGTGATTTAATCAGACAGAAAAATCACAGCGCTGGAACCATCCATTCTGTGTCTTAAAATTTACTCTCAGTAGACTTTGCCTCGTATTATCGACGTGGCGTTAAAATCTAAACGCTCCGTGTTACAACGATTGAACGCGAGTTTGACAAATCAAGAGAAGCGTATCTCGAGTAGAAAGAGTGTGGCAGGTATACTAATATTAGGTCTAGTAAAAGAGTGCTTGGATTTTTCGATAATGTGAAATTGAATCAAATTAAACGAAATGAAATTTCACTAAATTTCTTCCTCGAAATAATTCCCTCGCTGTCTTCCTTCCTCCTTTATTTAATAAAAGATTATTAACTAGCAAAGGGTCGATACTTGGCCAAAAATTTCTGCCAACTTTACGCCTGTCGTGATCGTAACGTTCCCTACACTGAATCCATTTACTACGTTCGCTTCAAGATCTGCCCATAAACCCGAGCCATTTTTCCATAAAGAAAACACATCTAAACGTTCGTTTCGCCTTCGAAAGCTTCTCAACTTTTTTACACTTGACATATATATATACATATGTGTGTAGATTCTATAGAATTCAAACTACCCGCCAACCGATGTTTTTACTTTTGCTCTGTTTTACCGGCAGTCGTTGTGCCGAATAGATTAGATCACGAGAGAAGATCGGTAATTTAGGATTCTCGATTTTCCAGCTAAAATTTGTACTAGATTTCTTATTAACTCTTGCTGTATTTAATTTCATTATTCCCAAAATAAGCTCGATTTTACAGAATCGATTGTCGATATATATATATATATATATATATATATATAAATATGTAATAACGTAAATCCTTGGGGTAAATCGAACGATCGCTTCTATAAAATCGAGCTTATTTTGGGAATAATGAAATTAAATACGGTAAGAGTTAATAAGAAATCTACTACAAATTTTATATATATATATAAATTAAATAAATAAAGTAAATTATATATATAACGAGAGAATCCTCGATCACTTAGTTGCCAACCAAAGTCGAGAATCGAGTAGAACCGCGAATACTATGTTCGTGGAAATTCGTAGCTTTTCTCCTGTAATCAAAGAAATGGAATCTCGCGAGAAACTTATCTCAATCGCTAAGCGTTAAAACCTATAGTTTTGGTGTTCGAGTGTTTCGTACGTTTGCAAATATCACGTGGATTGTTACGATTTCGAATTTCCTATAAAACCTTCGAACTCTCCGCGTAAAAATCCGCGGTCTAACGAGTCCGAGTCCGTCGATCCGCTTCCACTCTAATTCATTCGACAGCGAAGAATATTGCGAAAGAATCGGAAAATCTAACGCGACGATTTATTATATTTCGTTATATCTGACGAACGGCGAGAATGAACATTTCCCGGCAACTGTCCGATGGAATTCAAAAGTCTGCTTAACGTATGCAATTTACATGCTGAATATTACACCGAGCAGGAAATATTATACGAAGAAGGTCGGAGGAAAATCCTCGCGCACCTGGGTCATCGTTCTTTTACGAAAGCTTTTAATCTTCGTTGTAATGGGTTGAAAGTTGGCTGTAAAAACTACCTAAGTAGCCTAAGGGAGAAATGGGAGAAATTAAACTTTGCGCTGCTTCGACTTGTTGCGATATTTTTCCCATTAAATGTGGGATATAAAAGTGGAATGTTATTTTCCTAATATCACGATGGATATCGTTATATTACGTGAACGTTCGTTTGGCGATCTTTCTAGGAGACAAAAATACGCAACGATGGGGCCATGAGCCAAAAACTGGTCGTGAGAGTTCCTTCGCGCCACCCGATCGCCACATGGCGTCTCAATTTGCTGCGATTCTTTTTGCCTGATAGAAGCGTTAGCCAGGCGCTGCTGTAAAACAGCAGCGAAATAAAATGGCAGCGCGGGATTTACAAGGCTACAGAATGTCACTCACGTGTTCCATCATGGCAGGATATTGCGAAGGGTAGAGGACGAACGCTCCGATCAGATGCGCCAGCGAGAAAATGAAACCAGCGATGCACGCGTGCCGCAGCCTTATGGGCAGAAGTGCGTACGCCATGTAAATGAAGAAGCACACAGCCCACACTGCAGCCAAAGGGCCTCCGCTCCGATGTTCCTTTGATCCGAGCGCCAGATGTACATTCAAAACCACTTGCAACGCGAGTAGAGTCACCAGGACTATTCCACTCACGCCGGCTAACCAGATTTCGTTCATCCCAGGCCTGGATATCGCCGCTACCAAGGCTGCAATTTAAGGAAACTCGACAAGTCGCTGCAACTCCAGAGGCCAGTTAGTCTGTGCCCTGTACGCAACGTTTAACCGCTTGTGCTACGATTTAATTAACCGTTCCAGTCGCAAGCCACGCGGTCGCGTTGTTTAGATTTTCTGTGAAAAATTGCCGGTACATTTGAACGCTACGGACGACTCGCGGTATTTTGTATTTCATTCTTATCTTCTCAACGCTTTACCGACCGATAGCCGATTAATCGGTTTTTGTTGCCGACGCTTATCCACCGATAGCCGATTAATCGGTTTTTGTTGCCGACGCTTATCCACCGATAGCCTATTAATCGGCTTTTTGGTCCGAAAAACGTACCACGAGCGTAGCTCGACGTTGTATTGGGTTGGCAACTAAGTGATTGCGGATTTTGTCACTAACACCTAATGACAAAATCCGCAATCACTTAGTTGCCACAGCGATTAAACTGGTCCGATAGATACAGAGCGATTGAGACGATTGCGAGGATTTTGTCAGGACGCGTAGCAGGGTATTTTCCTCGTAACTGGTCGCCGCTATGTTCCTCGTGATCGATGGGGTCGTCGTCTACCACGCAGAGATCTCTGCAAGAGGCTGTTCCGTTTGATATACCGAGTACGACGACGCGACGAGTATACTCGTCAGAAACAGCTCACTGCTAAGAGCTTTTCCCGTACGAGGTGCAAGTACGTGTCGCGGATAAGTCGAAGTCCGATGAAGTTAGCGGTGGCCGTTTCGCTGGCGTTGGAACTTTGTGAGCGGGAACAGCCGCTTTCAGAGACGAAGGGTTGCGAAAGTGGATGGAAAAAAACTTCCTCGTGGAGAACCGCTTTGAAAATCTGACGCGCCGCTCGACCTTTGATGTCAGCGACGCTGCACACGCGCTTCGTACGACTATTACGACGCACTTACGCGCTGTCGTAAGAGGACGCGACGGCATTCTGATATTTTTTTACTCTTTTCCTCCCCCACCTTCTCTAGCAACCCTCTTTGGTTTCGTTGTCTCTATGCTGGAACTCGGGCAAAACGTTTGCCGAGGAAATTTTAATTAACGTTCAGGCGGCGCAAGTGGGTCAACAGAAGCTGAAACGAAAGCGACCGAAAACGTGGAAAACGATCTCGTCGATCCGTCGGATAAAATTCAGGCTCGATCGTTCGTCTCGAGGAAAATTGCTGTCCTGCGGCGACGGTTGCAGAGATTTCACGCTTTCGTTCGCACCAGCGGAATCTATTTTCGTACGGTCCATGTGAAATGCGAATCATATTTGGACAACGACACTTTTCGCAGTAAGATTTGACCAAGTTGAATTTCCAGATTTTATTTGCGCGATACTCGCGGAGATTTTGCACCGTGTGTTTGGATTTTGTTTCCGGAGAGGTCCTCGCACGGCTGGCGAATCCCTCGCGCTAAAGATTCGTCTCTTAATTTTCTGATACTTACCAGCATAAATTGCGACGCAGACGACCAGCGTCACTGCTAGCGACAGGTTTTCTGGCCTCTCTAAAGTGGCAAGGAATTGTTGGCTGTCTTCTACGACGAGTCTCAGCATCAGAAGCATACCCAGGGCAAACGCCAGCCCCGCTAGTAAGCCGAGAACGTGTGTCATGTTGCTTTGGTTCATCCTGAGAAAGTAGCGTTGATACAGCATTTCAACCTAAAGAGTAAAAAGAAACAGGAACGAGTAATCTTCTTTCAACGTTTCTCAAACATTTACCTGACACATTTACTTCCTGAAAAGTTTAGGAACTAGAAGCAACCTTTTCTATCGTAAATTTGTCAAAGATCGTTTATAATCTTCTATAGCTAATGTTACATATTGTATTGTGGTATCGTGGACAAATGGCCTAAAGAATATCGCGTGAACCATAAACAAGTGGCGGAGTCATGAGTTGTGAGTAGTGAGTGGAGAGTCGAGTTGTCAGGAGTCAAGTCGTGAGTTGACAGTCGAGTTTCGTAGTCGTGAGTTGACAGTCGAGTTTCGTAGTCGTGAGTTGAGAGTCAAGTCGAGTAGTCATGGATTGAGTAATCTTGACTTGAGTAGTCTTGAGTTGAGTAGTCTTGAGTTGAGTAGTCTTGAGTTGAGTAGTCTTGAGTTGAAAGAGTCGTGAGTTGAGAGTTGAGTTGAGTAGTCATGGATTGAGTAGTCATGGATTGAGTAATCTTGAGTTGAGTAGTCTTGAGTTGAGTAGTCTTGAGTTGAAAGAGTCGTGAATTAAGAGTCGAGTTGAGTAGTCATGGATTGAGTAATCTTGAGCTGAGTAGTCGTGAGTTGAAAGTCGAGCCGAGTAGTCGTGAGCTGAGAGTCAAGCCGAGTAGTCGTGAGTTGAAAGTCGAGTTGCATGTGTCACTCGTTTTCAGTAATTTTCGCATATTCCGAGCTGTCCTTGTGCCGCGTACGGAAAATCGGCACGGGCTTTCCGGACAACGTCTACTCCGCAAGCGTTGCGATACCTCGCCGCGTTTGCGACAAACGTTGCTTCGAGTGAATCTCCTAAAACAACGTCGACAGTCAAATGCGCAACTAATTCAGCTGTTCGTTGGCAAAAATATTTCTCGCGAAGATGTGCGTCCCTCGATGGTCAGGAAAATGTTCCCAGTTGAACGATCGTTCGCGAGAGTTCGAAAGCTTGCGAAGCATCGGAGCGCGAGACGATCGATTTATTCGATCGAGATGGAATCGAATTCTGGCTGGAGTTGGACAAAAAAGAAAAAGGCCGGACAGGATTAAAGAATTACTTGGAACCGTTGGCTGAATCAGAGATGCGTGAAATCAAAGGAAGCACGGAAGTATCGAGAGTGGGAGAAGCTGGGTGGCGGGCCATTGAAAGGCGAAATAAACCAGTGGAACGCCGCGCCATTGTCGTTTCTCCTTTTCCATTTTCCTTGTTTCATTCGCTTGCCTCGCCGTTAATCCCGCGGTATTGCTTTTCATATTTTATTTCTTCTTTCATTCGCCCGGTTTTTAGCGTTTCCCCGAATCAGTTCCATAGGTTCGGACAAATTTACTTGGAAAGCGACTTCAAGCGAACGCCGTGGCCTTTGTTCTCGGAAGAAACACTGTTTAATCGCGAAATCGCTTCGATTGTTCGAAAGGACACGCTACGAAATTCATCAAGATATTTCAAAGTATTCTTCCAATTGTTTCAGAGAAAAGGTAGACCTAGTAGCTTCTATTTGTCTCCGGCAAAATTTTCCTGCTTTTTGAATTATCCGTCAGCGAGCTTCCGACGAGAATGGAAAATCGCCACGATGGACAGTCCGATTCGTTCGTTCGTTCGAGACGACCAATCCGTTCAATTCGCAGCAATTTTTTAATCTTTTCCTGGTTCGTTCTTTTCAACGTTTTATTGGGTTGGCAACTGTAAGTGATTGCGGATTTTGTCATTACTATCTAACGATAAAATCCGCAATCACTTAGTTGCCAACCCAATATATAAAAATAATGGAATATCGTTGCTACTGAGACTTTCACGCGATACAGTGGTACTGAACGTTTGTATCTGTCGCGTAAGGTGATATGGTTTACGCGAGGAATCAAAAGAGAAAGAGAAGCTGCTGCGCAGAGCTTGCCAGCTAACGCCTAAGTTTCCTAAGTCGAAGAAGATACCTGGAGATAGCTGCGGGGCTGTTGGTGTTCGATCAACGAAAAACACAGACTTCTTCGTTGATTTAATCGTCCATCGAAGTGAAACTCTTCCCGAGGCCCAAGGCTGCGCTAATTTCTACCAGAATACGTGACCAAATTTAATTAAACTAAGATTTACCAAACGAACGATCGTTCTAGACTACGCGAGGAGTCGTGGGAACTTGTATAACTCGGGCAAACGTAGTACCACGTTAACGTAATTATGCGAAAGGAACGCAGTTATTTTATTAATTACCCGGTATATTAAAATTCTGCTTGATTTACCGTATATCGTACCCTAAGAACATATTGGGTTGGCAACTAAGCGATTGCGGATTTTGTCATTACCATCTAATTATCTAATTACCATTCGATGGTAATGACAAAATCCGCAATCGCTTAGTTGCCAATCCAATAGCTTCGTATTAATAATGTTCGACTGCGAAAGCCTTCGATCTTATTCTGGCAATCGAAACAGCGTCTAACTCTGTTCCAAGTAATACGACATGGGCCAAATGTAGATCAGCTTTCAATCTCTAAATTTGTTTTCGGACAAATTTACGCCGCATCGTAGGGATCCTTCCATTTATGCGAAACCTGATATTATAATAAATTAGATATACAGTAGAACAGTGTCCGGTTGTCTTTGTTGCTTGGTTTTCTCGAAAGCTGACGTGGAAATTGCACGTCGGTGTTATCCATCGGAGTTCTATCGCACGACAGAACGAAGATTTACTATGGAACAGGAAGCTGGCTCTAGTCAAACGTAAGCTGTACGCGTCAAGGATCGAGAGCTCTCGAGCCTCGAGGATCAGCTGCGATCTGAAGCTCGGATTAAGCAGGCGTAACCGAAGGAAACGGATTGCTAGGGACGTGTGTTACGGTTTCGGGTCAGTTTGACCCGAGTAGCGTTGACGCGACGCTGCATGTCCGAGAAACTTTGAAAATGTTCGAGCGTGACGCTACGTTCTCCACACTTTTCACAAACAGGAAATATCAACGCGTTTCTAACATTGAGAACATTCGATAGCATCGACGAGATGCTAGTAACACGGCGTTTCTTTAGATGTGCAATCGTTTTTTGACGATCCACGTCAGAGGTCGATTAAATTCAATGCACATCGAGTAAATAACGTTTTATTGACAAATTATTAATGTGTAACGAAAACGATGTTTCGTTCGCTGATGTAAGCGAAAGCTATTGAGTTGGCAACTAAGTGATTGCGGGTTTCGTCATTAGGTGGCACTTAGTTGCCGACCCAATGTTTGAAATGTAACTTAGACGCGGCAGAAGTCGAGTTTCGAAGGAGAAGGCTAGGTAGCTGCGTGACGCGGATCAAATTTCACTGAGACGTAACCTAAATCGCGATAAATATCAGCTTGCATGGTAACTAGTTATCGTTTTGATCGACCGCTGGAATACAAAGAAGAGAAGAATACAAGGAAAAGGTGTGCGCCATAATCGGATTCGTGGTGCTGTGACGAAGCAGAAGCCAAAGCGGCGTTACAGAACGTAACACGAGGTTCACAGTCATCGGACAATATTTGCAGAGAGGAATTACGCGGATGTTTCATAATGCAGCGATTTCAACCGGATTATCTGATCCGGTGCTGGCGGTGAACACCGGCGGGCAAACAGCGATTTTTAGCCACGAGCTACAAACGCGAGCAGCAACATGAAAGAGCAGGACCATCCATGAGAATAAACAATTTTGTAATTCGCGGAACCGGTGATCATCGGTGCTTATAATCTGCAACGACGTGCTACGCGTATTTTCCATTATCCTGGTCCGCTGGAACTAATTCCCCCCTCGATCCACAAATGGAAAAATTGAAACGTCACGAGTTGATAATCGATCGATTCGACGTCCGCCATCTGTTTCGCTTGCGAGCTAATTTTTTTGCCAATTGTGTGACGCTTGGAAACCGATCGCGCAACGTTTCATCGTCGAATGTTCGTTGAAAAGCAACAGGGAAATATTGGGTTGGCAACTAAGTGATTGCGGATTTTGTCAATACCATCTAACGACAAAACCCGCAATCACTTAGTTGCCAACCCAATACGTTGCGGTGTTGCGCTGAAAATTTAAAGAATTCCTATCGTACAGTGTTGTATCCGATTCTTAACCCTTTGCACTCTGAATTTTATTTCAATTTCGTTGCCAGCAGCACCTAACGTTTTTGAGTGTTTTATTTGAAATTTACTTCGACTAAAGAATAAGACAATTTAAATAAACGAAGGAGCAAAGAAATTCACTTAAATAGCAGTTTTATTCGCTCTATTGAATTTTGTAGTTTTTAAGCGTATGATATATCTGGGAACAATTTCCAGCAGCAAAGTTCCTGCGTTTCTTTCGCACGTTTCGCAAAAAAAGGTGTAACCGAAAGAATGTCGAGCGAGACTCGACAAAGGAGCTGCCGAGATAAAAACTGATGTCGAGTCACACTCGACATGGGAGTGCAAAGGGTTAAGTCCCAACCACTGACGATTCTATTATCGGCTGTTCTTTTAAATAAAAGAAAATAGAAAAGAGAAAAGAAGATAGAAAATGTTAGAAAATAGGAGGAGGAGAAAATGAATGAATGGATGTGCAACAAAACAAATTCATTGCTGTTTCAGATGTACAAGAGAATAGAGCGCTGTTCGTTGATGCTTCGAGTTATTATGCTATATATAAAATAGTTGTTCTGTTCTATATAAATGTTGTATTTAATAAAACGTCATATAGCGTTACTTTAAGAAAAACAAAAAGTAAAATTCGATGAAACACCGTTGATACAGCAAAAAATAACGAAACGATAGGAATACGAACGACTGTTCTGAAAATTAACACTTTACCGACCGATAACCGGTTGATCGGTATTTCTCGCCGACGCTTACCAACTGATAGCCGATTAATCGGTATTTCTCGCTAACGCTTACCGACCGGTTAATCGGCTTTTGTCACCGACAATCTTTCTCATTATCCGAGCAGTAATTTGCTATTTAGTACTAAGGTACCTTGCTCAGTCGCGTCAATCGCGTTGCTTCGTAAGCTGCCACGGTTTTATAGCAATTTGAAAAACTGTCCGCTCGCGATGGACGAAAAGAATGGTATTGGAGAGTGTAAACCGAAACAGAGCCGGCGCCAGGGAGAATCTGCGCCTGAGATGCCGGTCGGAAGTGCGTGTGCTGTTGAATCGCTAGCGGTCGGTAAAGTAAAATTAAGAAATACCATGCTATCAACGGCACAGAATATAGCACTGACTGTAGTCGTTATGAAGCGTAGCATAAGGGAAATAACATAGTGTCGCGTGTCTATATTCAAACTCTGGTCAACGACAGTTTCATCGACGAATTTTCTCCGGAAATAACGAGATACAATTTAGAAGCTGATAATTGTCAATTAATTCGATTTCCAGTGGCTATCGAGAATTAGAAATTGGAAATTAAAAACGAAAAAATGAAAAATTAAAGATTCGCAACAATTGCACGCGAACTATTTCTCACTGACACTGACTTAAAAATCCGAATGATCATCGTGCAATGGCAATTTTATGGATTTTAATTATTTTTTATTTCGATGGAAAAATGCTTCAAAGCGTAAAAAGCCTTCGACGTAATATCACGTCTATGTATTTTAACTATCGATAATTTCATCGTTGCAGCTTCGTCGATAGGAGGAAAGAAGCAAACGCTATTGAAATCGTCAATGATCGTCATGAATTCAATTCGCGGCTGTGAAACCACGTCGTCAAACTTTTCGCCATTTTCACGACTATTCTACTCGAGTTGCGAATTTATGGCAACTCGATCGTTCGCCACAGATTCGATTCGAGAAATGGCAGGAAGGAAGAGGAACGAGCACCGCAGTTGCGCAACTGTCTGCGAACAGCCCCGTACAGTTTCAGATTCTCTGGCCGCGCAAACTTGTTGCGCGATTTCATGTTTTCCTATTTAGGCGACTGCAGCATTACTATAGTGGTTGAAATTTAGTCAGAAAACAACCACACCTTGTCACGATCGTCTCTATATCGCCAGCAACGTTTTACTTCTGTTTCCTGTATTTTCTCCGACAATTTTCTCAGTCCCAGCAATTTTCTAATTGTTTTTACTTTTTTAGCTGTTTCGTTGGTTGTTTTACTTGAACGTTCGAAATTCGTTCGATCCAGTGGTTTCAACTAACGCAGCCATTGTAGTTCATTGTTATTCGTTGTATTTTTTTTTTTTTTTTTTTACACTTTTATTTATCTAGCAGATTGGAAAAATGTTTGATGTACAGGATGCTTCAAAATGTTCCGACGACCAACGAAAATACCCCGATTCCTTCTTTCTGCTGTAATTCGTCTTTCGCTTACTCGGACTATCGATGTGGTCGTGGAAATAGCACGCAAATCGTATTACATCGATACCGCGTTACACCTGTCTTTAGCATAATCTTATAGCCCCGTAATACCTAATTTTCCTAACATTCAGCTACCTACAGTCTCGTGTTTCCCTCTCCTACTATCGTTTCCTTACTATTAGGTCGGCAACTAAGTGATTGCGGACTTTGTCATTAGGTGGTACTGACAAAATCCGCAATCACTTAGTTGCCAACCCAATATTCCAGTCGTAGCTCTGTCCACCTCGCGCATGTTCCGTATCAGAAGCTGTACTTTTGTAAATTTATGTGCGTTTTACGTGCAGATTTTCTGCAACGTCCGATACAGCTGTGCTTTCCTTCCAATAACACGATCCGACAACTCTCTCTCTCTCTCTCTCTCTCTCTCTCATTCGAGAAAGAGAGAGAGAGAGAGAGAATTTCCATCGCAAGGTTGGAGGTTGAATTTTCCCCGACAAAAAGAAAAACGACGGCGAAAATGGATGCTTCGTTATTCCAATTGCCTTTTCACTCTGTTCGTCCAGGTGTTTACCTGCAAGTTTTTGAAGCGGTGAGAGGCGCACAGCGACTTCAAAAAACGGCAGAGCGCACATTTCCTCGCTGACTGAGTTATCGTCGCATTAACGCTCGCCTCCTGTGTCGGCTCTTTCCCGGTTCTAAGCCCAACTCCCACCTCTGATCCCCTGCTCATCTGTCGACAAAAAGCAGCGTACAATTTATTGTAGTACCCGTTCCCAATGTCACAACGTGCATACAAATTGGCTTTCTGGAATTAGAAAGTGTTGTCAGTTTAGGAGAGATAGTCACCGAAAAAGGAAAAAATAAACGTGGATATAGATGTATACGTTGAAGCAATTACTCGAAGAAAAACTCTACACCTTATCTTGACCTATCCGTGGCCTGGAGACCGTTGTTACAAAGAGAGTGGAATTCAGTGAAAGAAAAAATTGAAAATAAGGACAGGTCCATATTATTCTGCCTTTGAATGTAAATTTTGTTTTGGGTCACAAGGTTTAGAAAGGAAAGAGCTACGATAGATTTCTATTGCTGTTTCTTGTAGCCCTCTGCTACAGCTACAATGTTAACTTTTTGGTAATGCCCTTTGCCATAAATATATGAACTTGATCCCAATCGATCTTCTTCGGTTGTATTGTAACACTGTAAGAGCGAGGATCTGCATCAGCATGCACTATAGTTAGTATAATAATACATATAATAGTTCAGCCTTTGGCCTACACGCTATCTGCCGATCGCGCGAGCCATAGTAAGCAAGAACGTGCCATCCGTCTGTTCAGTCGTGTGCCCGAACTGGTAAAAGATGTATACTTCTTATGACATGTATATTTAGGGACTACAAAAGGAATTGTGAAATAATAAACAACGTTTGAGGACAAATAGTGTTTTTAGACCTGTGGTTTTCGCTTATGGCACAAAAATTCTTTACCATGAGTCAGACTCGTGGTTATCAGCCAAGGAGTTAACAGTCAGATAGTATTTCTAATTATGAAACTTTGTGCAATCTGTATATTCAAATCCCTTAATCAAAGACCCAGTCCAAGGCTAACATCTATACAAGTTATACTTATACCTGTACTTGTTTCAGTATATTTTTCTATTACAAATTCATCCACTTGTTCCTCTATCAGTCAATCTCAACAATATATAAAAAAAAGAAAAGATATATGTAATAGTTAATATAATGATACATATAATAGTTAACAACCAGATAGTGTTTCTAATTATGAAACTTTGTGGAATCTGTATATTCAAATCCCTTAATCAAAGACTCAGTCCAAGGCTAACATCTATACAAGTTATACTTATACCTGTACTTATACCTGTACTTGTTTCAGTATATTTTTCTATTACAAATTCATCCACTTGTTCCTCTATCAGCCAATCTCAACAATATGTAAAAAAAGGGAAAGATATATGTAATAGTTAGTATAATAATACGTATAATAGTTAACAATCAGATAGTGTTTCTAATTATGAAACTTTGTGGAATCTGTATATTCAAATCCCTTAATCAAAGACCCAGTCCAAGGCTAACATCTATACAAGTTATACTTATACCTGTACTTATACCTGTACTTGTTTCAGTATATTTTTCTATTACAAATTCATCCACTTGTTCCTCTATCAGCCAATCTCAACAATATGTAAAAAAAGGGAAAGATATATGTAATAGTTAGTATAATAATACGTATAATAGTTAACAATCAGATAGTGTTTCTAATTATGAAACTTTGTGGAATCTGTATATTCAAATCCCTTAATCAAAGACCCAGTCCAAGGCTAACATCTATACAAGTTATACTTATACCTGTACTTATACCTGTACTTGTTTCAGTATATTTTTCTATTACAAATTCATCCACTTGTTCCTCTATCAGCCAATCTCAACAATATGTAAAAAAAGGGAAAGATATATGTAATAGTTAGTATAATAATACGTATAATAGTTAACAATCAGATAGTGTTTCTAATTATGAAACTTTGTGGAATCTGTATATTCAAATCCCTTAATCAAAGACCCAGTCCAAGGCTAACATCTATACAAGTTATACTTATACCTGTACTTATACCTGTACTTGTTTCAGTATATTTTTCTATTACAAATTCACCCACTCGTTCTTCTACCACTCAACCTCAGCAATATATAAAAAAGGAAAAGATATATGTAATAGTTAGTATAATGATACATATAATAGTTAACAACCAGATAGTGTTTCTAATTATGAAACTTTGGGGAATCTGTATATTCAAATTCCTTAATCAAAGACTCAGTCCAAGGCTAATACATCTATACAGGTGATATAGATGTAGATTGGATTAGGTTTGAGATAGAAAATGGGGATTAAATAAGGTTGGGTGTGTGAGTGTATATGTAAATGCACATGCATATGTACATGGATCAATGAGAATGCAGGGCAATAGGAAGATGAACTATGCTAAGTTATATCAAACTGTATGTATTTATATCGAGCTGTTGAAAGAGTAACGTCGAATTTTTATTTATAAAATACTGGTCTTCTTCCTTTAGATAGAAATTTCTTTAGATTCCAACTCGCACTACGATTATCGGATGACACATTTCTAATCTTTCAGATTTCAACCATATTCTGAACAACGCGCTCTGACTGATCGATTGCGCTCGGGTCTGTTCTATTATTATCGACGTTAGGAACGAAAGAATTCATTTCAGATAGAAGCAGGATCTTCCGACTTAACATTTTCCATATGGAAGAATCTCTACTTTCCATAACAAAAAAAAAAAAAAAAAGGAAACTTTGTTTACCATCTTAGGTCTCACTTGAAACATAGCTAGAACGTACCAGTTGAATTGTTCAGAAATACACACACACACAAAAAACGAGAAAGGAAACATGTGTCATAACAGCAACATGTGTCACCGAAGAACTTCTCGTTGAACCTGTTAAGCTACCTTTTTTAGGTATAATTCCAGTTGTACAAGGGCTCACCGTGACGATGGAGGGACGTGGCGCACCAGTGAAGTGCTCGATCACTTCCCAGTTGGATTTCCTCAGCGGTGTATGAGGAGTTCGAGGAGTGTTGGGTGTATGCGGTTGAGAAGATGGTGTCGAGGACTTGGATCCCGGGGGATCGAGCAACAGCTCCACCTTCGGCTTGCCACCGTCGCTGTTGCTCACGTGCTGTCGCAAGCTGGCCCATCTTCGTGTGCTTCTCACGGACCCGGTTACAGATCTGGTAGCCACCTCGCCCTGTAAATCAAATCGTTCCACTGGGTTACCTTTTGTGGATGATGAACATGATGGGATTGGGGATGATGAACACGATGCTTTGGATGAAGAATGGTTGAAGCAATGGGGGCTAGAAGGGTCTAACACCTTTGGATCTTCCACAACTTAAGACCACATGGAGAAGACCACGCGTAAATTGAATCTTATTTGTGTTAAAAAGTTATGTCCACGTGGAAAGGCTGGTTTGTTCTGGAATTAGGAAGAATGGTGAATTAGGACGTGATGCTGTTGATGAATGATAGGATGGTTTAAAGTACTTGAATCTTCTATTTTGTTAATTTGCATAAGTGTTTGTATTATTTTAGTAATTTAGTAATTGGTAAATTTTTGTTATTTACATAAGGAAGAGAGATGCATAGATTGAATTTCATTTATGTTGAAGAGTTATATTCATATGCAGAGGTGGGTTTCTAGTTGGTGGGATTAGCCTGTTACGTCATCCAATTGATTCTGGCTAATTTATTTGTTAATCCATCGCTTTATAATTGGAATATATGGTTGTTGAAGTAATTACTTCAAGAAAAACTCTATGCCCTTTTTCTTTTATATATCTATGACCTGGAGACCCTTGTTACAAAGAGAATAGAATTTAGTGAAAAAAATTGAAAATAAGGAGAGGTCTATATTATTGTACCTTTGAATATAAATTTTGTTTTGGGTTACAAGGTCTAGAAAGAAAAGAGCTATAATAGATTTCTATTACTGTTTCTTGTAGCCTTCAGCTACAGCTACAATGTTGACTTTTTAGTAATGTCCTTTGCTATAAATATATGAACGTGCTCCCAATCAATCTTCTTCTATTGTATTGCAACACTGTTTTGGATCAGCATACACTATACCTGTAATTATACTTATACCTATACTTATTTCGATATATTTTTCTATTATTAATTCATCCACTCGTTCCTCTATCAGTCAACCTCAATAATTGTGATTGTGTATGGTAGATGACTGTCTACAGTCTGTTATACTGCTCGTCGACAAATTAAATTTCATTTATTGAAAATCTGAATGTTTAATGAATCAAATTTAAAAATACATTGGCAAACTCGTAGTACTACGTTCCAAGTGGACCTCGATGAAGATCAACAATACAAATATGTGATAGTAACTATTGGATTGGCAACTAAGTGACTGCGGATTTTGTCATTAAAAATTTTAATTTATTTGATATGTTAATTAACGAATAATACAAACTTGGAGTGCAAACTATTGAACACAGAAAAGAGGAGAGAAAATTGAAACATGGAAATTTCCGATTCTTCTCGGGCAAAGACAATTTCTAAAGAGTCCAATCGCCAACTGAACACATCGAGTCCCAAAAAATTGATAAGAAACCATCTGGATTTCTAGCAGCAGATCATAGTTGAGGGAAAAGAATTGCAGTCGAAGAGTATCGTATAAGGAATTTAAATCTCCTCTTAAATCCAGGGAAGAGGAGATCTCAGTTTCCAAGCTTTCCAATCTCTGAGACATGGTAGAGGTGCTAGGTCCAGGGTGCGTGAGATACCAGTTTGTCTTTCAAGAGAGACGAAAGAGATAAAAAGAAAAGAAAGAAAGAGAAAATATGTGAAAGATAAGAAAGACGTGCGAGGGGTAGCAAAGACGGAGGAGGCAGAGTAATAAAATTCTTAAATGTATTACATTTGTTTCGAGCCCCCGTGGAGAAGAGGAACAACACTTTCTGTTGTTGCTTATTTCTTCGACGCTCCAGTTTGTTTTCGCTTCGCCAGGGGAATGTTCAAGGTGAACTTTCATAAGCTGCGTGCTGCCGCCTCTCGAACACCGTATCGCGCGAAGAGAGAAAATTGTTTCATGGGAAACCGTGCCAACTCTTCTAGTTAAATGGAGTTATCGTGTGCGCCTTGTTGAAACGTGACTGCAAGTTGTCAGGCTAATGGACAGGTGGTCGTGAACTTTCACGAGACAAGACAGTTTACACGTGTTTGGTTCATCTTGGTTTTCGGAAGTTCGCCTAACGTCGCGTTTTCTTGACACGGGTCCCCATGGGTGTTACTCCTCCTCCTTACGATCAGTTAATCGACTCTGTTAACACGTGGCGCTTCCAGAAATGAAGTTTCCATTAGCCATGGAGAAAAAGCGAAAATTTGTTTCCGAAACCTCTCGTCTTCGTCCTATTCTCGAACCTAAAGCCGAGTTTACATCAGTCGAGTCGCTGGACCATGCGATTACGTTACAGTAGTCCTGCACCGTTCGGTGTCTGTCGCGCGATTTTTGAAGAAGCCGTTGTTGGGGTTTGTAGCGAGAGCAGGTGCTCTTTCGCTTCGATCCATTTTCCACTGTCACTTTAATTTGTTTCTGACCATTTTTAGCGCGTCGTCCAAACTCGCTTTGCTGCGTTCAATCGACGGGATCTCTCAGCTGCTTAACATTTTTGCTCGTAATCGATTTTGGTACCAATCCTTTTGTGTTACGAAAAGCTATTAGAACTTGTTTGTATCGCGTTGTATTTGTTTATGGAAAGCTGAGAGCTCAGAAATTGGACTGGACTTTGCGTCATTGGAATTTTTTGACCATCCAGTAAATAGTAAATCTAGAGACTCGTGAATAATTTTGTCTCCGTGTTGGTGGTGACAGTAGAAGTATCTGACTGTGTGGTAGACAAAGTGGGATGGCAGAGGCAGCTGAAAGCTTTCCAATGTATCAGTTGAAATCAATGCACGCTGGAAGGCGAAGGACGAACGACGTCCGAGTCGTATTAAATTTCTATTACCTAATCAGCCATGGAAGCCCCATCTATTCACTTCTGCTCCTTTCAACGTGTCTTATCCCGGGCTTTATCGATCCTGCTGCTAACGATTCTCTTTCGTCGAAATCTTTCTGCGAAATGCTCGAATCAAGGGAAGAACGTTTTTTTCCCAATCGAACAGCAAAAATCTTGCGCGGTTTATCCCTCGAAGGCGAATTTGGAAATTTTTTGAAAAAGCCGTCTGAGATATCGAAGATCGTTTCCAGGCTGACGATTAATAATTTGAAATGCGTTTAACCAGCTATATGTACGTAGCCAAAATTTTGTTCGAACAAGCATAACCATAAACACGATAGTGATTGATTGGGAATCTATAATTTCGATGGAATAATTATGTGACCGATTTATCCGCTTTATTTAAGTAAGCATAAAGTAAATTGCAAAGCTTTGTAATTCGGAACAAAATTAATTATAAACACATGACCTAATTCGAAATGAATCTGGATCAACTGAACATGGACTAGGCGGTTTTGTTATCGGTCCCTGTATTAAATTACCAATAATAGCAATAAATATTTACATGGTCGACGAAACAGCCACTTGTCGTCAACAGCGAATATAATTTGGTCATTTAATAACGGAGCTCCTCCTTTCGATTCAGATCAAATTGCAATTACAATCGATCAGAGTTATTCCTATGATCATTTTGGCAGTTTGGTATTTTTTAATTTCTAGGCAAAGTATTTCTACATTCGGTACAATTTATTTTTGTCTAGAGTCATTATTTTCCCTCTAATTTTGAATAAGTTAGTTTCAATTGATTGTTTAGGTCTTCACGTAGGATGCAGCGTTAAAAAATGAATACAGCGGAATTTACGTGCCTCGTGGTCTTTCCACATGAATGTATGATCATCCGGACCTAATATGATTTTAATTATGCACCTGTAAACCTGGCGATCTTTAGATGAATGAATTATTAATCTTTAACTGGGGTCGTTGGTATAAGGTAAGAGTAGGTTGCTTCCGTAGATTACTCAATTTTTCATTTTCCAGCTTATTATAGCATTAACGATATAAATAATTATATTTATGTAAAATGCTACCAGCCACGAGATTACATAATTCAATTCCACTTGCTACACGCACCTGCCGATATTAATAACACGAATTAAAAATTAAACCTTCCATCCAAGGTTATTAAAGACAGTTATCCATTGTTATAACCTATAATTTTCTGATATCGATTGATTTTCCTCGTAGCAATTCACAACCCTTAGGCCAGACACTACACGTCTATCTAGAAAACTGAAAACCAAAGAAACTTCTAGTTTCTTTAAAGGAAGAAAGAAAAATACTTTGCAAGATGATCGATTTTTAGGTTATGTTTGGTTAAATGTGTTTTTCTTCCTGGCAATTCGCAATCCTTAGGCCAGATACTACACGTCTATCTAGAAAACTGAAAACCAAAGAAACTTCTAGTTTCTTTAAAAGAAGAAAGAAAAATACTTTGGAAGATGATCGATTTTTAGGTTATGTTTGGTTAAATGTGTTTTTCTTCCTGGCAATTCGCAATCCTTAGGCCAGATACTACACGCCTATCTAGAAAACTGAAAACCAAAGAAACTTCTAGTTTCTTTAAAAGAAGAAAGAAGAGTACTTTGGAAGATGATTGATTTTTAGGTTATGTTTGGTTAAATATTCATCTTGAAATCGTCAAACGCTATATCGGAAATGAAATGGGTGAGCAAACCAACGGGTGGCTTGAAACAACATAGAGGGGTCGTTTGTTGAATTAACGTCGTCGAGTCTCGTTTTATCATCCCGGAAAACTTCTCGACGTAATTAAGATCTCCCTTACGGTGAATAGTTCTTTAGGGGGAATTTATCGACTTGTTAAACGAAATGAGGATTTTTTAACTCCACTCTGCCGCCAGTTAGTCACTTTCATGAAATAACTCTGTTTTATTGACTGATTAAGGTTTCTAAATACAGTGTGACACGGTGTATGCTCGTTCAAATATTTGCTAAATTTTACCATTTTTCTAAAAATTCAGGATAATCCACTAAATTGCATCACCTGGAATATCTCGCTTGCTTCTGTTAATATTAAACAACGCTTTGGATACGAGTTGAATTTGACATAGTTCGACGTTATTAGCTCTCATCGTAGATGGACGCGTAGAGGACGCTCGAAGGTCACCGATGTGTCTTTCTAACGAATTTATGTGTCTTTTAATACGTTAGTCGATCCATCTCGGTTTTCCCTATGAAAACCATGTATTGATTTATTATATGTCGAAGAACTATTGGTTTGTCAGATATTTTAACTTCAATTCGTGAAATTTAACGCACGACAGACGATATTCTCGTGTTTGCTTTATCTTCGTCTTTCACACGTTAAATTTCACAAATTGAAGGTAAAATATCTGCTAAACTAATAATTTTTCGACATAAACAAGTGAACACATTTTTTTCTAATGTCCAACTGGGTCCACTCATATATTAAACGACATATGGTTCTATTTAAAAAGACAACAATGACCTTCGCATACTTCCTACGCATCCACCTACGAAAAATGTAGTCGTGTCAAATTGTAGCGTCCCGAAAATTATTTAACTTGTGCCTGAAATATTTTGAAATATTATCAAAGAGAAAAAAAAGCGAGATATTCCAGGTGATAAAGATAAATGGACCACCCTGTATATGTATACTGTATATATAGTATAGTATAAATTTTAATACATAAATTTAATATTTGATTTAATATTATATAATATACATAAATTTTATCCGGATATCGGCAAATTTCTTTCACATTAGCATAATTTTAATAGTTAATTTTGGAGAATATTTGCGATAAATTTCGACTGTCAAATTATCGGTTGATTCAATATTTCATATTAGAAATTTAATTTGTTATTTAATATCTGATATTAGACATTCGATATGCAACGTTTAAGATAGGCTCATTTAAATATTTATCCTGCTTTGATATTCTACAATTTGCTTAAAAATTGCAAAATAAAAATTCAGAAAATCAGAAAAAGAAATTACGATTTCAACCTCCAGGGGGCCTACCGTAATCGGTAGGTACGGGCTTTGCAACCCCGGGGCCCCGAGCAAAATTGAAATCTTAGAATTTAATTTAGAAGATAAAATATAGAAGAAACAGATAAATGGCACTTTCATAGCACCAACAACCATAGCATTAACATCAGACCGATAAATATCCATCTTGATAGAAAATGTAATTTTTTTCTCCATTCTTCTTTTCTCTTTTACACTTTTATCTCGTGTCAGATCCTGCCTACTGTTCGTCAAAGAGTAGATTTCACAATTTCCCTAAAAATGAATAAATGACAAGGCGAATGTTTGTTTTCGCTACGACAGATATATATTGTTTCAACACATACGCTTGTTTGTGCTTAAATATTCTTTGTAATCGAAACTCTAAACTAAAAATTCAACAGTAGCAGGAAAACTTATTTTTTCCATTAGAATACATATTCATATGCTGCACAATATACTGAAATATACACATGTTTATTAAAATATTCGCCAACGCTTTTCTTTAAAGCCCTAAAAAAGAAAAAAAAATCTACATAAAGGGAGAAATATCATTGAATTGGACGTTTCAAAATCCCGCAATAGAATGTACCATAAACTGTTTAATACAGGCCAAAATTATTCCCATTTCTCGATGTTACGGAAATTTATATCGAAATCCAAATTTTTACTCTTCCCTCGTGAAACAGATTTCAGTATAACGAAATACAAATTCCTCCTTTTTCCCTGTATATAAAAATTCAAATTTCTACTATTTCTTTTTTTTTTTTTTTTTTTTTTTGAGGGGAGGAAAGACTTTTCAATATTCCAAAATGGAAATCTGCCGATTATTCGTACGAAAACTCAGATTTCTAAAATTTTCCCGCGAAACTGCTCCCAACGTGACAAAATACCAAAAATTGCACGATTTTTCCTACGAAAATTCAGGTTTCTAGCATTTTTTAGAAAATTCCAATTTCTACCATTCGCTTGTGAAGCGAATATTTCAAAGTAAGAAAATAGGAATTTCTAGATTTTGTTGGCGAAGCAAAAGGAATTGCATGGAGCAGTTCGCAACAGGGACTCGTTAATCTTGCCTGGACTGGTCGATAAACTTCCATAAAGCTTGTTATTTCCGTTCGGCTGCTCGAATTAAGCCGCCACTTCGTCAGCCGTACTCCTAGTCGCTACATCGAGGAATTTTGTTAATTCGATTGGCCTCGCTGTTCTTTTGTTACCATCCACCGTTTCGACCATCTCGTCGCTGGCCATTAAACCATCTTTATCTGTCGTTCTTGCGCAATAAAACTCCCCTATCATTCATCGATTGAAAACGAAACGGACAGGCGAAAATTTCGTGACTTTTCCCCTTATTTTTTTCCAGATTGACAGCGATATTCGCTTGGCAGGTTATGAAAGCACGGAGATGTTCGAAAAATGTATTATTTTTTCCTGCCAGCCGATACGTTTTGTTTTGGATTTGACGAGATTCGACGAGGATTAGCTCTGTTTGAACACATTGCACTTTTCATACGAAAGTGACACGAAGTAGGGAGACGTGTTTTGGAACATTTTTCGTTCGAGATCTTGTTTTTTTTTCTTTTCTTTTTTTTTTCCTCCAGAAAATTCAATTTACATACGTTTGATCAGGAATTAGTCAGATCCATGAATTTTTATATTCGACTTTTCAAATACGACGACTTCGAACGAAATGAATTCTGTTCTATATCTTTTATTTATTTTAACTTGGAACGGAGGCCGGTTCGCTTTATATTTGTTCCTCGTCCATTGTGCGATGTTCTTTTCGCAGTTTAAGAAGAATAATTTCGCTTGATTCCGGGACAAACATCGTCCAACAGTTGAAAATCAAACATGGCGGTAATCGTAGCAACTGGACCGGGTCGTATCTTTGTTGCAAAAGAGGTTAGAAAATTTTCTCGAAAAGTTTGCACTCTGTAATTAGCTGCCTTATCTTTTTGCTACATTGTACAATACAATGGAGTCTCAGTTGTCCGAGTCCCGTTTAACCAAAGTTTCGCATTACTCGATGTATTTTAAACTTTATCGTAACTTCTCTCGAAAGTTTAACATAAAGAGTACGAAAAATAGTGAGGAATTGTTAAGACGGTTAATCAAACTTTCCGTCTTACTTAAGATACTTAAATAAACTTTGATACATGTACGTTATTACATTATCAAAACGATTTTGTACTATTTTAATGCGCGACTCATTTCGTATTATTTTTCCATTTTCTGATTTTCCTTTTCGATTATCCGAGGTAGGTTAGGTTCACATCAGATCGGATTATCGAAGCTCCGCCGTACTGTAACTATAAACTCCCGAAGCCTCGGATTCTTTCTTTGCAACACCCTGTATATTTCTTATGTTCTCAAAGCGCATTACATTTATTGGTTAGGTTGCTATTATACGTGCGGCAGAGTGGCAGGTCTATTTTCGCTTTTTATTGTTCAGATTGCACGCTACTGAAAATTGAATCAACAGCCAGTGATAAGAGAATCTACACATGTGCAGTCTTCTAATAGTCTGTTATCGTTTCACGGTGAAGCCCCGATGAAATTCACCGCGCTCGAAACATTCGCTGAATTCGTCGGCCACGCGTGCAATCGTGCACGATTGCACGCGTGGAAACTTCGATAACGTATCAGTCGGCAGGAATTTCCAGACAATTCATGGAAAGCTGAACACGCGACTGCCGCGTGACAAAAAGTTTCCTATCGCATTTCCCCTGTCTTCGGCTTTCTACTTCCCTAGATATTCGCCGATGCTTCTCTAGGGACATTTTATCATCCCTCTTATTCCCCTATTTCTGACATAAAGGTTGCGAATGTTTTATACGAAAGGTTCGTCGCGTTGACTAAGACGAGTTTTAAGATCGGACAGTCGATCTGCATCAACTGTCACGTTTGTTCTTCCTGACAACGTGAATCGATTGCCATGTTCCTCGCGAGTTCGGCAAATGTGCGAATATTTCTGAACAGCGGTGTAGATTATATAAAATTGCTATTTCGCTCGAGAAGTGATTTACCGCGAGTTTTCGAAAACACGTGCAATCATTAACCATGAAATTCGTTGAATGGAAACTGCGTGTTACGTAGGACCCTCGAATCGGTTGAATTTTCGTCGTATCCGCTATTAACGCGTTGTAATGTCGGATATGATCGCCATGATCGCGTGTCAATTATAAATTTCGTTCTCGTTAAAATAATACCCTATGATAACAGGTTTTCTGGTGGAGGATTATCTGGTGTCGCGATAAATCGCGATGATCGAACGAATCCCCGATGAATAATTAACGAGCATCGGGCCGAAATATTAATAAAGCAGAGGGCGGAGATTTTGAAACTGAAAGGAGGCGGTTGCCATCCCTCCAGGCGTGAAACAACTTAGCGAATTCGATTAATTATACGCGATGAATTATTCATCGGCTGCGGTTCAACACGTTCGAATTTTCCCATAGTCTGGAATCGATCTCGAATTTCAAATTTTATTTCTGCCAGTCGTGAATAACGTTCGCGATGTAATTACGCAAAGTGCTATAAATTCAAACAGAAGTATAGTTGCATTTATTTCGTTGTACAGGCAATAAATATTAATAACTACGCCACGATGAATTATCGTTTAAATGGCACGTTAAGGTAACACAAGATCGTACGTACTGGTACGTAAGTGGTAGATTAAAAACAACATAGCACTACGTGAAGGGTGGTCTTAGATTTAAAACCGTCTTCGTACTATACGAAACATGTTGCATTTTAAAGAGGCTTTGATACTACCTAAGATACCGGAAATTTAACGAAAAATTTCGTAGTGCGTAAAACGATCTAAATGAAGAAAATCTCACTAATAAATTTGGAACACCCTGTACTATACTACGTTTAATTTAATATTAAATTAAATCTTATTATGCGATCCGTATTATGCGAAATGCCTTAATTTTAAAAAAAAACCTTGGTGTCATATTACGCGAAACACGTTAAATTTATGAAACCTAATATTACATGGAGTATTAAAAAAAAAAAAAAAAAGAAGAAGAAAGAGAAAGAGAAGGAAAAGCAGAAAAAGGAAAAGAATATACAGCCCGATCTGAAACAAAACGTTTCCTCGCATTCCGCGAAAAATAGTAAAATAAACGCATTCTGAAAACCTTCCTCTGCCCAGCGAGAGCTCGTGTTTGCATAAATCGGCGAAAAATTGCACGACGTTTCGTAACCTAGTTAAATAACCGCGAGCGAAATAATAAAGTTTAATGGTTAAACAATATCGTGGCGAAACGAAAGCTCGGGTTTGCGGTGGCTACGCGGTAGATCGTGCGGTGGAGCTGCTGTGATAATCGCTCGTTGAAATAGTCGCCGCGTTTGGCAAACGCGCACATTCTTCGATACTTTTTGTCGCCGCTGTAAAATACCAGCCGAATATTTTCATGCAGATGAATCATTCGAATCACTGTGGCAGACGGAGTCACTCGAATCTTTCACGGCGCTTCTCGTTCGATAGGCAAAACAATTAATTTACCACTTGCCGGCCGAGCAATTTTTCCACTGCTTCGCATCTGGTGGCGACAGTCGTGCCACTTTTTCATCTTTTAACGCGAAAAGGACGTACACGGTGAAGGCAGACAGATTATAGCCACTTTTACGATTAATCGGCGAATGAACAAACGCCATTAAGCAAATTGTTTCTGTGTCATCTTTTTCTTTCCTTTTTTTGTCATTGCTCCTCTTCTTTGCGAAGTCGGTGGAATTTTTCAATCACGCGAGAACTACCGCATTCTACTTCTATGCCGCGGGTTATCTTCGCTCGAAGTCGCATCTAGCGAGAATCCTTTCCGTCGCATTGGTTCGCAAATTCTCGTGACGAACTTCGTCAATTTCGAAGTCCCAAATGAGGCTCTGTTTTACAACATAAGGCTATCTTTTACAATCCATTAAATCAGAAATACGATGATTCTCGTTCATAAGGATTGGACAGATTTCTTGGTCTTATATGAAATATCATAATCGACACACCGTGCACGTAATAGGTTTTCATCGATTCTTCAGTAGCTGAGCAATTCTTCTTTGATTCTTCGAAGAACAGAGCGCTATATCGATGGAGATTCATATTAAATTATCACAGCTTTAGCTGCATACGATCTCCAAGCTTCACAAAGCCAAGAAACGTAAAGTCATATCTCCGTCGACTCTTTCTAACCTAACCTAACTTAACCTAAGGTAGCCTAGGGTAACCTAACCTTAATGCTAACACTAATCGAATAACCTAATACTTCATCAGTGAAAAGAATCGCTACAGAAGCGCTGTAGCTTAAGAAATGAAAATTCAGTGGCACTCGCAGGATCTTTCATTTCCCTAAATACAAAAAAAAACGACGTACTGCTAGATTTTTACGCATCTTTCGTTATCCGATGAAAGGACTATATCGATAAACGTAGTGATACAGTAGTATCTAAATGTTCGCTTTTTTGTTCCCCGTAATTGACAGGTCGTCTCCGCCATTACCGGAGGGAGTTCCCCTAATGTTCCCTTCGACGGAACACAAAGTTCGACGATTGAGTAGCGTAACCTGATCCGAATTCAATTGTCCGTGAAGAAAGTAATAGTTACCCACGAGACAACGATGATACTTTTCTATTTTTAATTTTTCTTCGATTCAAGTTTTACTAAGCTATTCGTGAGATCTTTCTGATTAAGACGAGACCAAACGCGATGTAGTTTAAATCGCGTTTGCACGTATACGTATAATGTCACTAGATAAGCAAATATGCTGCAAGTTGCAACGCGTTTGGTCTTGTTCTAATCGGGAACGCCTGGCAATTGCATCGGCGATTGTTTCGTTCAACAATAATCGAAAATAAAATAGTTCCATCGTTGCATCAACATCTTCCAGCTGATATGTTTCGCTTCATCGAGCCGTCTCTCGGATCTGTCTCTCTTTCACTCGCGCTGCCTTTCCCTACATTCGGCAAAATGACGGATCGTATCGATTTCATAGTGTCGAGTCCCCTACACGATGATTCATCGCCGAGGAGTCTCGATTTCGGTCAACTGTGATACAGACAACGAGACCGAAACTGATATACCGTGTCCCTTACTGGACGTGGTATCCTCCAAGCTTCTGAAACGCAAGAAGTCGTGGTGCTTGTGCTCGTCAGCCATAATCGACGCGAGAATCGCCAACATGACGATTCCAATGGGTGTAAACGAGGCGCTACGTGCTTTAAAAATAAACCGGCGTCAGTTTGCAGGAACAAATTTAGCGATAAACAACGAACAGCCATACCGTAGCCAGGTTATCGCGGTCGTAATAGAGTAACCCTGTTTTCCGTCGTTCTAAAGAGCGCGACACGCTTCGTTGGCTCATCCATTATTCACTAGTTTATTCGCTCGCCTTGTGAAACGCACTGTCGCGCGTTATTACATCGCGTTCGCGAGCCACGAGTGCAGTTAAGGAGAAACGAAAATTGAACCTGGCTCTTATTGTCGACACAGGCCGGCGGAATTAATCAATCGATCTAAGCCGATTATCTCTGTCCTCGATTAATCTTAACCTCGCGTCCGACGTTTCGCAAAATCATCGTTCTTCGTTACAAGCGTAGACTCTGGATCAGGAAAAATAACTAGTCTAGGGATTTTCCAACGTCTTCGCGAATTACCATATAGCAATGGCGCTGACGCGTCGTTTTTCTTCTCCCCTTAATCTGTTTCGTACATCGTGTTGCAATTGTTTTTAAATTTATGCTGAAGTGTCATTTTTTTTTACGTATAATTTCATTTCTCTTAACCTATCGCGTATTCGTTTCTGGCTTACAATTAGTTCTGTACGTACTATACATACTAATATTGTATGCTAATTAATGTATAACACTTAACCTATCCTATCCTGTACTTAACCTATACAGATACATTATCCTATAATTAACGTGTATACTATCGCGTATCTGTCTTTGGCACACAATTAGTTCACTACCTATATTCTTACGCTTTTTTTCCAAAACTCTTAACCAGCTTATCGCCACTTCGCTTATCCTACCTTCTACGATAACTTCGTTCCTTGATACCCTACGACAGTCTCCATCTTGTTTATATACATATTATATAGGGACTTTCGTTAATATCTCAACCAGTTGTGAAACTAGCGTTATTCGTATTTTTTACTCTTCTCGTTTAATTTCAAATTTCAGTTCGATTTCTAAGGAAACTTGTCCGAGCTTGTCGCATAAGATTCGTAAAATCTACTTCGACAGTTAGGATTTATGTTACGTCTAAAATTCGGCCCCCCTGAGATTCAGTTTAGAGAATTGTCGTGACTAGCATCTACATCGTTAGAATTATCCAGGAATTCACAGTCACCTAGTATTACACGTTACGAAACGCAGTGGAAGATACCTAATATTACACGGTAACCGTCCGAGATAGGATGTTTCCTTGGAAAGAGGTAAACAAGAAGTTTAAAGGTAAAGTGGGTGGGGACAGTAAAGTCGTTTCTCAATCAAAGAGCAAATGTAACTTTCCGCCGCTTGAATGTTCCGTGTGGTCGGACGAAGAATCGTTCTCAGCCAACTTTCTTAATATGAACCTTCGATTCTGAGAAACTTTTCCGCCACATTAAGCGTTTCTGCAAATCTTTCTGCGTTGAGAACACTCGGAGATCTCTTTCCTCGCTCGGAAAACCGAAATAAAATAAAAAAAAAAAAAAGAAAGAAAAAAAGAGACAGGAAAGAAGTCGTAAAAGGAACCGGGACGAAGGCTTTGAAAAGTAAACGCGGATGTTATTTATGATTTACCTGGTGACTTCTTCGACTTGCACGAAGGCTGAGGCGGTGGCTCCACTCGTGCCTCGGGAACTCGACGCCGTATTTCTCCATATCGTCCCTTTCTCTGCCTGTGTCGGTCGAAAAACTCTTCCGACCAATTCAACGCCGTCCTCCGCTACTCCATCTTGCTCCTGTCAACCAGAAAAATATTTTCATCTCCCGCACGTTGCATCCCAACTCAAACATTTCTTTATCTTTTTCTCTTTTTTTTTTTTGGTCTTTCGCTAGGTTCTCTCGAGAAAATGATTTCGCGGTAAATATTATGCTTGAAAGCTTTCTCCTGTTTTCCCCTAGATAAGCGTGCAATGTCACTAGACACGATAGATCTAATTATTCCGCGAATTAATTAATAATTTTTGTTAATTCGAACGATGTAACGTCAGATACCGTATTGATGAATCAATGTTTCTGTGTTAATAGTGAAATAAATTAATAACAAATTATGCTAACTAACCTCCTTCCTGTTTTTCTTCGCACGAAAGTGTGAAATGTTACTAGATGTATTACTTATGACCATTTTGTGTGTTTATTAATGGCTTTTGGCTGTTCTGGTGATGTGACAATAATATTACACGCATATACACAAATTTTAGATCGCTCATGTATTAGTCATAGCAGTTGGCTTGTTCAGAGCCGATTAATCTTCCATTCTTCCGAATTGTTCCTACATCGTCGAAACGCTGTCCTTTCACGGTGACGCGTTCAACGTAGGAAACGGGATGAAGTGAAGCGAAGAGCTAAATCTGCGGAGTAGCGTGGGTGGTTAATCAGTGTACCGATTTTCTAGCAACAAACTGCAAGGCAATCAACGATTATAGTCTGCCGGAGCATCGCCATGCAGAAGAGACCATTCTCGCTCTTGTTACGTGTCCCGCCTGACTCTACGAATTCCTTTCAAAAGCCATCAAGTGCTTCTGTATCAAATGATCCAGTTACGGTCTTGTCGGATGGCGCGAATTCGTAGTGAATCAGTGACCTTGAATAAAAATATACCACCAACGTCGTTCCCATTTCTGATTTTGTGACCGTCACTTTCATCGGACTGACATCTCCCGGATCTCACCACTCAGTTATTTGACGCTTGGTCGATGGGTTGCCTGAGACCCGGCTTACCGCCCGGATTTCGCTTCTGCTGACTTCTTCCTAAGCCCAAGATGCCACTGAAAGAGAGCAGCGTTCTGACGATGCAGAAACGATTCGGAAGAACATGACGGCTGGTTTAAATACAATCTCAGAAGAACTTCTGTAACTCTCATTCATCGTCGTACCGTGTCTAGATGGCTCTAGTGGTTTCACCAGATGTTCTACCAGGTGGTTCCACCTAAAACTACGTAAGTCCGTCTCTTCGCCATTCTTCTCGTAGTTCTCGCGTCTAAAATATCTCATGATCCGCAGCATCGTACCTCAGTCGCTGATCACCTTGCAGCCCATACGAGTCAAGACAATAACGAAGAAACTGACGAGGAGAAAAGACAATTTCAAAGGAGGACCACGCGCACTCTCCACGCTTACATGAGCAGTTACATACAGAATTTGTACATAGAGAGAAGTAGAACGTTCGTGTAGGAGGAGACGTATGTCGAATAGCAAATAATCAAATTTCATTTACCTTGAAAGCTGTGCTCCTAATGACATTAGTCCCGGAACTTTTTCAATCTACCGTGTTTTCAATGTTCACTGCGTACGTGCTATAAAACTTCTAAACCGGTCAAAAGCAGGCTAACAGGTTTTTCAAAGAATCGAGAGATCCATCGGTGCTGTTTCCACGTATCGAATGCCCGATCGGACTGGCAATACTTTGCGTCCAAACAATAGCGCGCGTAAACATCCTATTGGATTTTCATCGTTGACTCGAAACTTGGAAAGGAGGGAAGAAAAACAGGATTTTTCGTTGAATTTCCATGAAAATCCTGAAATCTTCCAGGCAACGAGATTGAGAATGATTTCGCAGGATGGGTCGACTGTGACCCTTCGCTTTCGGAAATTCGCAATGTTCGCCGGAAATGGGTCGGCCGGTTTTTCCCGCCAATTCTCACTGTCCCCTCCCCCCCTCCTCCCCCTCTCGAGCAGAAACAAATTTGCCAGAGCAATTTCACGCGCGATTGCCTCCCGCCAGCGGCAGCTACTTCTGCAAGCGAATGAAAATGGCCAACGTGTGTTTCACTCTGTGAACTGTTTCAGGCGTTAAAAGAGAACAATGAAAATACAAAGGCAAACGTAAAAGGCTGCAGGGCTGGTAGACCAGTTTTTCACTTTCTCATTGTTCGTCAATTCTATACGCGAACCGTTGTTAGAAAGGTTATTATATGGACCATAAATGTTCGACAATCTGATCAAGCGATCGAACGGGGTTGACTCAGCGTGATTGCACGTTAAGGCGCGTTCACACTGACGGACATTGCACCCAAAGATGTGTGTGGACGGTCTACAGGCGATGTCGTTTCGTCGAGACAAAAAGTAATTGCGCTAAATCTGGCGAACAGGTTGAGAGGTGGAACATTTTGATCCGTTTGAGAGAAAAGCATTTGCGGTAGCCGCGTGATGGGCCATCGTATTATCGCGCGACGGAATCAGATCTTTCGACGCGTGAACAAAATCCACTCTGACGTTGATCGTTACAACTTTCCTTCCAGTGGTATAACCGCCATAAGAATTTGACACCACCATAACGAAGGATGTCGTACTGATGTCGCCATTGCTTTTTTCCTGTCTGGATCGGTTTCTGACTGTTGGTATTTTAATAATTCATTTCTTGATTGTCGCATTCAGTTACTGAAATCGACATTGTAATTATTTTCTGACCATGCATTTTCAATGGATCATTTATTTTGTATTTGTTAAATCGTTTCGTCTCGCGCTATTTGGGTGGTCACGACAGATGGCAGAGCGAAATCACGTGACACCGGTCGACAGTGTTAAAAAGTTAGGTTATTTTCGGAACCCACTGTGTACGTGTGTTGTATTGTCGATGCTTAACAGCAACCCAGAACCCAGTGACTTGTTTCTACGATAAATTTTCCCGCTGTAGAGCACTCGTCGATGTACAACTACTAACAACTGGCCAACCTGATAGCTACGAACATAACCTAACATTTTCAAAGAATTTTCCATCTAATTCTAACGAAGTTTCTGATGAATAGGTTAGAATTGCATGAAATTCCTATGGTTGGTCTTTTCCCTCTCTCTTTTCACTGTGAAAAATGGCCACCAGTATTCCAACAGCTGGTCCTCTTGACTCGTTATCGTTACTTTCGTTGGTTTACTGCCGCTAATTGGGCCAAACGATGGAATTTATTCCTCAATTATGCCACAGCCATGCCCTGTTTTACATAATTCCCTATAAACGATCGTATCGATTCTTCTTCACCCTCGAACCAGCTCAACGATATCGATTCTCCCAATGAAATCATCGTGCCATTCCCCCGAGCCGGATCTTATCAAATTTGACAGAATTTACTTAAAAAAAAACACGCTGTCGCTGAAAGGTATACGGGACACTTGTTTATCTCTGACGAGACGTATCCTAACCTCAAAATTATCATACGGTCAAATGAAACTACGATGGTTTGGTTCTTCGTGATCGCTGTAGCTAAAGTGTAGGTCCGATTAATTTGATTTTCAAAAGTCAATTTAATCGACTATATGCGTAATAATACGTAACAAGAAATATAATAATAAAACAAATTAAATTATATAATAAAATTAAATAGTAAAATAATAAAACGTATCTGACAGAAGTACTTTCCTACTTTACAAGCTCTTTATCTGAAGACTATTCAACTGTTCAATTACAGGGCGGATTAAGAAGGTTGTTTCAAACAAATAGGAAGACTCACGATGTTGATACAGTCGCTGATATTTAAACAGCAAATGTGTATATTAAATTACTATACATGCGTCTACACTGTGTACGGTAAATACGAGGATAAATTAGTGCTTTGTTTTTTAATACGCAGGTAGGTTAATAAGAAGGTAGCAAGTGTTGCTTTTAATTGTTGACTCATCGTTGATTCGTATAATTTGGTCAAATTCACACACTGTTACTACAAATCGAGCAAAGCGTCCGGCTACTCGTGATATATCGGTGTATGATCAATTTAAACATTTAATTAAAAATGTAATCAATTTCAGTTAATTTGTAGATGTAGCAAACCTAATTGCGAGCATTTGGTCGTACAGTGTGTATCTCGTGATATAGCGTTCTTAATAATCCAGCCAAAAACAGTTCTATCCATAACTCATGGCAATAACCGTCGAGAGTGGACTTGTGCTGCTTTTGGAATTCATGGCTTGAATTTTTCATAGTATCGAATAATACATGGTGGAGTATCGGTGGAGAATGAATGAACGACGAGAAAATTACGCTGCGTGTCAGAGCACAGTCACAGAAATAGAAAACGAACGATAAGAGAGGAAGAAATAAGTAGACAGAACGAGCAAGTTCTATTTTTATTTCCGCTTGGAATCGTCGACCTGATGCACGAAGTGTGTACACTTTTTATTCTCCCCCTCGTTCTATTAACGCCTTGTCAACGATGCATTAAGGTATTTGTAATGGAAATTAGCCTTTCTTTCTTACAGTTGCTCTGAAATCTTGACAATACTTTATTTAGTATATTATCCTTACAGGATTCAATTTTCAAGAAGATTTGCTTTACCAAAATGGAGATATTCGACTTCGAAGTTGAACATTTTCAAAACTCTGTCTACGTTGAAACACGTTGCATCGACACTAAAGCCTGATTCACGCTACGAGCCTAAGGTACAGACACAGATCAGGATCGATTGAAATCTGAGATTTTACAGTAAAACTAAACAATCAGATCCCGTGGCAATCTCTTTCATTTTTATTCGTTCAATCGAAGCGGGAACAATGTCATTTTCCAAGAATAATTTAATGAAAATCATGCTAATTTTGGATGAGGATGCATAAGATGGCTAATGCGATATGTTTGCAGCAGTAACGTAGTAACGTGGAAGTTTGCAGGCCATTTTTTTCTTATTTCGATCCACAATTTCATTTTGTCAGGTGGGTTTGTAATATATTTTGCAATCGAAATCCTATAGTTTGCTGCAGGTTCCTACAAATTCAATTAAACGCTCGTCCTCCGTGTTCCTTTTCGACCGTTGACCGCAGTCTCGACCGCTAGCAAACCGACGTTACGGTCAACAGATTTTCATTTGGTTTGGTTTCATCTGGAATATGACTTTCGTGTCTCAGTGTGTTTTAAGCCCATTGTCCACGAAGCGTCGCTTCATACACGCGTATCAGATGTGTCGATGCTAACAGCGAGTATGCGTGCGTGTAGTGGTTATTATAAAGTAACGTGCACCTGTTCGCGAAACAGCAACGACCCGTTTTCGTTGCTATGCATTTTGGAAGAATTATTAGAAATTTACAGAGGCGAACCGTGCTTGCGGAACTTGAAATCCAAAGATTACCATCGTGTAGAGAAAGAAACGTCGTATTCAAAGTTAGTAGTCGAATTAAAAGAGTTTGGCACTTCTGCGGATAGAGCAAGCACAGTAAAGAAAATAAATAACATTTATTGGTACACGTCGTTCAACGTATGGTCGTATAACACGTGTAGGTATAGTTACTCTTGCTAAAGTACCATAGGAATAAGTAGACACATGTAATAGGTTCACACGATCGCGGGTAGGGACCGTTTAGGGAACTTTGTAACTGACAGACTTACCGAAAAGTGTGTAGCTGGCTTAATGGACCACGCTTGCGCCTTTACGAAGCGACGCGACGTTGCCGCGTGGACAGTGAGACTTAAGCCGACTTTACACTGTGACACTTTGGAGAAAATTTGGAGAAGTATAAATTTGGCTTTACTTTTAAGGAATATTGTCGCGCTACAGATACCTTAATACTTGGCTGACATTTTCTGCGTCTTGCATTAATCTCTCCCTTCTAAAATAAAGAAACGATTCGACATCCGTTTTCAAATGGCGCTATGCACGAGGAAACGAAGTGGCGTTAAAAATTAACGCACGCCGCGTGTCTTGAATCGATTTTCGTCCATCAGTTACCTGCACTACAGCGTATAGACATTAGCCTGGTCTGGAAAATGGTTCTCGTATTATTATCTTTGACGATAACTCATTTTTCAGTTCTCATGCTTTCTCTGTGAATGAGGGCAGTTGATTATGAATCATTGAATTTTCAGTTGCAATATTGCGAGTAAAATTTAATATTGCATAATTGCAATCTAGTATAGTTGCATAGCTATAGTTTGTGAGAATAGGGGATCGATCAATTTAGAATCTTTATTTCCTAAAACAAATCCAGATTCTATCGTATCTTACAAATTTGGAATTGAAACCTAGATAGCACACGATGTCTAAATTCGAAGTCTATCTTACATGTATATTTCAAGTCTTAACTGGTTCGAACAGTACGAGCATGAAAATTGCAATCTGAAACTTTCAGCATAACCACCATGTTTTAAAGGGTCAAGTAACCTAACCTCATTTTTCGTGTCCGCGTGCCATTAAACTAATTAAAATAACGGAAAACTAAAGAATAGATGGTGTCAAAGTTTCCTCAAACGATTAAATAAGTAGGCAGCTTTCTTCTAAATTTGTATATTCTTTTAATATACTTAACCTCGCTTTTTGGCTACATATTGCGTCTATCGAAAATTTAAGAATCTAAGAATAAAAGTACTCGGACATTTGGAACAGTGATTTGTTTTCTCGTAAACAAGTATCTTAAGGTCATCTTGCAAACTGGGTCTATGAGTGTCGGGAACAATTTGTCTCCTACTTATTTCGTGAAATAATCCATGAAAAGGGAGATGTAATAGCGAGGAAACGTTTTAAAGAACAGCGAACAACCGTGGACGAACGGAAGAATTGTCTGCGGACCTGAGGCTCGATTGGTAGAGTAGAATAGAGAAAAAAGGATTTTCGATATCGAGTGGCAAAGGCGAGCCGCTGTCGAGTGTTCTCGAGGGCCATTCAGAGATTCCAATTTGTCCTTCGTGTCGCCCCGACGTTGCACAATAACCCAAGAAACTCGGAGAAAAAAATTTACTAGCCGCTTTCTATACTGCCGAAACATTTGCATAAAGGAGCTATCCCTTTAAAATTCTCGCATTATTTATTTATTTATTTATTTAGCAAGAAGATAGAAGAGTACTTATTCGTGAGATTACCTTTAAAAAGTTGCAATCGTTCAGTGAAATAGAAGTAGTGTGTGGTAAATGTACTAAAAACACGTAGTACCACGTTTTTGTCATTCCTGTTGTATCACATTTACATACTGAATTACAATTATGAACAATGATACATCTGCAAAGATAAAAATATTTATTAAAGAGACGCTTAGAAATTTGTTTTCCATCCGATAAACATCAATCGTCTACTAATATAATGATAAGAATTGTAACGTTTAGTATAGTAATTATATGTGTGTTTAATGTCGGGCACGGTAGTAAGAAGGAAATGGTTGAAAATGAAATCAAGCGGCTTATGGGATAAGTATCGAACGTGTGTTCAACAAGTGTGTCCCATGCCCATGCGATCAAGCAATCAGAACAGCATCCATCGTTGACACACAATTACGTAATAAACGAGGACAGGGACTAGCATACCATACAATTCCCATTACCTCGTCAGGGATCAATGAAAAAATTGTAGGAAATTGGGCTAATTATCGCAATCGGGTGAAACGACGCAAAATCGAGTTCCAGGTATCTCGTTATCGCGGTGTCATCATCCTGGAAGAAGAAAAACAAGGGAAAACTTGGATAGCTTTATTAAAATTTCAAATTGAACTCTGAAACTCTCTACACGTTGTTACAAAATCTGTTTCGATACAGTGAGAGGAAAAATTCACTTTTGAACTTTTTTAAGGTTGCCCTCAGGCAATGAATAATATTGCCAATATTTCAGAGATTCTCAACGAAAATGCAGTTCGTCAATAAATATTGGAAATATTGTATTCGCGATACATATTAATCTTTTCATTTGAAAACCTTTATTGATAATATAGAGGATAGCCCACGCAGCTATTCCATGATATACGTTACCGATATATAGTTATAGAAAAATGTCAAAGGAGTAAGATGAATGGTTGAAAAATATACATCCGTAGGACCGTGTTCTTTTTTCATTTCTTTTTAGTGCAACGGTGCAGTGCAATAAACAATTGCATTATTTTTTTAAACGGAAATGCATACTTGTTTTTACGTAAGTAGATTCCTAGCGTTGTATCGTGGTCGCTGCTGTTTTTTGAGGTTATGGTGATCGTCACTAATCGATCATGAAGTTGGCGTTTCAGATAGATCAGTACCAACCAAACAATTGTGCGAAAAGTAGGGGAAATTAGATCGATTAAAAGTAACTATACGCAAACGCTTGAAAAGAGTACTAGAACTTTTGCATAGATCTAATAATACATCGATAATTGATTAGAACAGATCGATGCAACCGCGTAAATTGATATTCCTTAGCGACATGTACGTAGTAATACATCGTTGTTATAGTTCCAATCACAGAGAATCCATGGCAATTAGTCGAAAGGGCAACTCGACTTCCGGTTGCCGTAGGGCAACAAATCGAATGTCATCACGCCTGCAATTATCCTGGGCCTCCCCGTGAGTATGTACACTGAATTCAGAGGTATTGCGGTTTTGGTCGGTAATGACGCCACGAAAATCTCAGCTAGTGGTTAACGATAATCGATAGAGTATAACGAAGTCCCTAGTTTGATCATTTTCCACGACAAACACTGGCAACCCAATGTCTGGGTTGGCAAATTTTACTAGAAACCACAATTTCCTCTGAACACTTCGATCCTCGTCTTCGTTGATCCAAGACGACGCGATTTTCTATTCTTCTTGACCTTTTAATATCGAATTTTAGGATTTTGGTCATTGAGATTTTGGTTTGAGAATTTTTGGGAAGATGAGGAATTTTTTAAAAATGTTACTAGTCCCCTCACGAGTTTTTGATTGCTCGAATGTTGGTCATTGTTTAGAAAATTTTGATTTCAGCAACTTTGCAGGGATCTTTTCAAAATTTCACTCGCTATGATCGGAATGATGTTGTTTGAGCTACGTTAAAGCTACGTTACTTTAATGTTTCGCATAATCACGTTAATAGTGCAGTTGTTTGCATAGGATTGATTGTCATCGCCTATCGAAGCGTTTCGGTGTTTCGTTACAGATTATTCATTATTTTTCTGTGTCGCTATTTCCTCGACGAATTTCTCTGTATACCCGTACGATAAAAATAAAAATATTCTGCTCGTGTTGCACGAATCAGTACACTCGTTTGATTGCTGTCCTCCAATTACACACGACTCTGCGTCCAAAACACGAGATTTGATTATAAAAGAGATTGCCAAGGACCAAACGAAGTGGTTAAATATCTTCGATTATCGTTCGGTATCTATCGTTCGAGACCTAAGAAGAAGAATTCCACAGCTCAAAAATCGTTCACCGCATATTCCTCGTCTTGGACTTCAAACAAGTCCCTAGATCCTTCCCCTAACAATGAACAAGTTTAATTTCCTCGTTGTTATGTTTGGTTACAACGAGCCTAATTGCAGAGTAGATTGGGGAACGGTGGAAAAGCAGCAGGTGGAATCGATCAAACCTGCACTGGCTCACAAAGGGTACGATTAATTGACAGCACTGAAAATGGGCGATCGAAATTCTCGTGTCGTGTGCTATTCAACATAGCAAATAACGATCCTCAAAATTGGGCATGCTAGCTGTACAGTTAGTGATTTCCCTGGAGACCCCTAGATGAGAATGGTAACTAGCAAATGTCCCTACAAATGCCATTTCTCTCACCTAACAAATGAATAATCAAAGCAACAGTTATCTTTTTACTAAAATCTATGTAATTACACTAAATTAGGTTTCAGCTAGCTCGAGACACGAGAAAAGAGTATCGCATTTCAATTAGTACAACTATCCTTCATCGTCGTCTCAAAAGAAGAAATTACAGAAACTAGGGTTAATTTGACTCTGGCCTGGTTTGATTTAATTCGTGAAACGGGAAAACTGGAAATTGAATTCCGATTGATATATTTAAAAAAAAAAACGTTTGACATTGCAAAACTTAAATTAGCTATGGATTAGGTTTGAAGTAGTTGGAGATACGACAAAAATCTATATTATCGGTATATCTTGTCGAAGGTTGTATTTCAGTTATTTTTACGATAAGAGTGGACGACGGTGATGAAAAGCGGAGAATAGGAGGAATCAGGTAGCACGTGTTTATTTATTCATGTTCACGTAACCAGTGCCAATTAAGATCGAACGACAACCAGCGCAGGTACCTTCATGGTCGCGGAGGAAGCGTCGCGTCGTCTGATTAAAGGCCGCCCTATTCCACTGGCCGAGACACAAGAAACGTTCTCTTCACTCACTGCCGATCCGATCTGCTTCTAAATTACCGTCACGCGACGTCTCGATCAATCGTCTAGTAATATTTACGTAACTTTGAAAAACAGCCTCCCCTCGGCGAAATCTTAGTAAAAGTTTGATAAGTCTATGGAAATTGTCGTGCCGTGAAAGTATGCGGCAAGTTTATAGGCGGTCCATTAAATTGTTTGCTACTCTGTACAAACTTCTTCAGAATTTATCACTGTTCTTACGACAGATTCTTCGAAGTAGCTTTAACACTGATTTCCTCAAATATATCTGGGGAATTTATTTCGGTACTTTTAGTTAGTAGAATTTCGTCATTGTTTCTGTGAAATTTTTTTTAGAAAGGTGCTTTCGTCGTTGTTTTCTCCAAATATAGGGAAAATTCCGAAGGAAAATTTTCGGAATACAGGGAAATTGAAAAGAAAATTTCTCAAATATAAAACTGCAAAGGGATATTTGTTCAATGTAGGGAAAATTTGGAATAAGTTTTCCGATAGAGAAACAAAAATTAGGGGAAAGTTAGTTACGAGACTTCGGAAAATTTGGAAAAATCAGATTTTATAATTCAATCTACGTTATCGCGTTCCTTTGGAAAAATCTTCTAGAAATTACTTTTGCTGCTGCTTTCTCCTCATACATATAACTCGAGAGGTTACAATTTTGCGAGTTATTATAATTTCATTCGCAGTCGATCGAAATTCAGTGAACGACGTTTATCCGAGGGAATAGGACAGCTTGCTGAGCTCTTGGGTAACTGCTGATCCTCGAAGAATCCGGATGAGATTTGAGAAAACCAACGTGTCGAAAGGAATAACGACTCGTACATCGATATCATCCCTTTCATCTCGACACGATCGTAAAAATCAACTCGTCTGACGCTAATCTTTTTCCTGCCTTCTTTATGGTCACACGCGCACGTGGATAACTCGGTCATCTAAATATCAGCGTCTTAAAATTCAATCTCGAAGTATTCAAGAGAATAATCTAATTCTCTGTACATTATGATTACACCGCGGATTGTTTGCGTATATTAGACAATTTTTAGGTTATGTATTTATTACAATTAACTTAGGTATTTATAGACGATTTAAAGGTATAAAAACGTATAGAATGCACATAATATACGTGAAGATATATGAAATATCTAAAGAATGATATTTAGTATAATATTCAGTAGATTAAACAATTTCATATACACAATTCTATTTCCTCGATTAAATTCGTAGAAGTATAAATTTGCATGAATATCGGTAGTCCAATTTTGTTTAATGACAAAATTACTAGAAAATTCCCTATAATTTGAATACACCCTGCAAAAATTTAGATTTGTTTCTAGAAAAACACTGTGGATGTTTACGCTATTATGGCCAATTTAAAGATACCAAAATGCCTAGGCACGCGAACACGCGTAATACGCAAAAACATACGAAATCGTCTAAAGTACGATATTTGGTAAGTGCACGTGACGATATTCAGTAGATTAATCTATTTCATATACGGAATTTTATTTGCTCGATTAAATTCATAGAAATATAAATTTGCGTGAATATCCGCCGTCTAGTTAGCATTAGTAACGAAATTATTAAAAAATCCCCTATAATTTTAATGGGACGAGAATTTTTGCCCGGTGATTTATTCGCAAAGGTAAGAAAGCGTAAAAGTGGATTCGCCTCAGCGTGTAACGTGGAAAACTCTTGAAAACAGATTTCAATGAACAGAGGAAGCTGCAGTTCTGCGTGGGCGGTCAACATTATGCTAATCACGCGAACCGGAAACGGTCGACAAAGGTTTCGGTTTCGGGCTTAAATATTAAACCCGGATCAAGGGGGCGGCATTAATGACTGACAGGTGCATGAATAGCATTACACCGAACAATACTGCATACCTATGGCAATACGCTACCATAAGTTGGCAGGATCCTCGTTTAAATATGACAAATACGATATAATCTATAATCATAGAATAGGAATATTATAATAACGCAATACAATGTTAATTGTAGTATTAAAATTAAGATATAAGAAAACAATTTATACGAACTTTAACTCAAAGGAGAAAGTAACACAATCGTAAGAAATTAATTTTCAAATGGTATCTCAATATCTGGTTTTCTTCTTTAATAACATTAAATTATTTCTTACGGTTGTATTACATTCTTTTTTAACTTAATGTTCATATAAAGTGTTTTCTTTATCATTGCGGTCAAGATTGTTCATATGAGTTGTTTTAATAGTAAAAAATTTATATGAACTTTAAAATAAAAAAGAATGTAATACAACCGTAAGAAATTAATTTTCAAATGATATCTCAATATCTGTTTTTCTTCTTTAATAACATTAAATTATTTCTTACGGTTGTATTACATTCTTTTTTAAATTAAAGTTCACATAAATTGTTTTCATTCGTCATTGCGGTTAAGATTGTTCACATAAATTGTTTTCATAGTAAAAAATTTATATGAACTTTAAAATAAAAAAGAATGTAATACAACCGTAAGAAATTAATTTTCAAATGATATCTCAATATCTGTTTTTCTTCTTTAATAACATTAAATTATTTCTTACGGTTGTATTACATTCTTTTTTAAATTAAAGTTCACATAAATTGTTTTCATTCGTCATTGCGGTTAAGATTGTTCACATAAATTGTTTTCATAGTAAAAAATTTATATGAACTTTAAAATAAAAAAGAATGTAATACAACCGTAAGAAATTAATTTTCAAATGATATCTCAATATCTGTTTTTCTTCTTTAATAACATTAAATTATTTCTTACGGTTGTATTACATTCTTTTTTAAATTAAAGTTCACATAAATTGTTTTCATTCGTCATTGCGGTTAAGATTGTTCACATAAATTGTTTTCATAGTAAAAAATTTATATGAACTTTAAAATAAAAAAGAATGTAATACAACCGTAAGAAATTAATTTTCAAATGATATCTCAATATCTGTTTTTCTTCTTTAATAACATTAAATTATTTCTTACTGTTGTATTACATTCTTTTTTAAGCTAAAGTTCACACAAATTGTTTTCATTCATCATTGCGGTTAAGATTGTTCATATGAATTGTTTTGATAGTAAAAAATTTATATGAACTTTAACTCAAAGGAGAAAGTAACACAACCGTAAGAAATTAATTTTCAAGTGATATCTCAATATCTGCTTTTCTTCTTTAATAACATTAAATTATTTCTTACGGTTGTATTACATTCTTCTTTAAATTAAAGTTCACACAAATTGTTTTCATTCATCATTGCGGTTAAGATTGTTCATATGAATTGTTTTCATAGTAAAAATATCAAAATTAAATGACGTATAGCTAGATGTATATAATAGTTAGAGAAACCTGGATGTATTGCTTACAGCAATCACAAGGATCCTCTACTGAATCGTTTCTGTCGGTGTATCCTACCGATCAAACGCGTAATTCGTTCGCTTTTCTCTGATGAAACCGAGACGTAGATTCTGTGCTCTTCGTTCCTTTTAAACACAATTCCATACGTTTTGCATTATGCATATCTGCTGTATCTTGCATACGCTCTGCATATCGTATACATATTTCGCGTAGCGGATGCTCTATGCAGCCGAGTCTGAGCTTCATCTTTAAAACGCTTAGAGACACGAAAATGTTTCCACGGAACGAAACGAAACACCGATGCGCGTTTCTGAATTTCCTTCGCTTAATTTTACGCGCCGATGCCCGCTGAATGGTGCGATCGTTGCGGTTGTCCTCGACAATTTGTCTCACTTACATCGTTCAATACGATCTTTTTAACGAAAATTTAATATTCCTTCGGATTCACTTGCAGATATTATCGGAGGCCATAAAAGAATCGCAGGCGGCGGGGATTACCTCTAACCGGATCGATCGTCGCGACCATCATCGTTATCGAAAACTGGAAAAATATAGAAAAAAAAAGAAGAAAAAATATACCCGGCATGTTGGCTGGCAGCAGGCTACGTAACGTAAATTTGAAATCGAAAATAATTCGTTTGAACCTGTTCGACATATTTTTGGGACAGGTGAATTTTTATCCTCGGTTTTACTCTCTTTTTTTTTTACTAATTGCCAATTCTGTGTCGAAACCTCTGCAAACAAATAATTTTACCTTCTAAATGGTCGTAAGAGTCAAACCCAAAATCACGTTTTCTATTATTATACGTAGCCGCGATTACTATCATCGAGAGAATAATAATAATAATTTTCTAATTAAAGTATATTCCTTGTCAACGATAGATGAGTGATCCCAACACTTTCGAAGGATGATCCTTGTGATGTTCAGTGTTTCTTGTTTGCTTCGGATCAGTCTGTCTTGACGGTTGACGACAGATCTCGGATTTAACGAGCATCGACCAATTAGGGTAGTGAAAGGGACGTTATTATGGTTGTCGATCATAAGCCAATAATAGAACGAAGGCATACGCGTTCTACCGCTGCTTATTCGGGCCATTATGATCGCAGACGCGAATAGCCGACTGCCAATTGCAGCGAAAACCGGGTTTTCCCCCTGCAACCATGTCTAGGTCTATGTAACTTTGACGAGGCGAACTGAAACGATGACATAATCGTGACGGGGTTAGAGCACCGGCTGAAGTATTAGAGAGCCGGATGAAACGACAGAACATGCTCCGGACTGTTCTCCACATTTTAAGGAAACTCGCTTCTTCTTCGCGTAATTTCGATGATTCAGTCGAATAACAGGGACCGTTTCGATGAGTAACTTTGTTCCGTGCGAGTTCTTTCTAAACCAGCCAAGTCGAACGAATTTACGATGATGGACGAAAGAAAGTCTAAAATCGATACTTGTAAATAAGTTGATTGTAACTTCAAACAAAAAATGTCCACCCGATAAAACAGACATTTTCGTTTGAAATTGTTACAGTTTTCTGTAATATCGTATTTATTCGCCAACGAGCGAAGTTGCAATATTTAGATCGTTCCACGTAAACGTGCGAACGATAAGAAGAAAGAAATTGTATCTGCGCAGTCCTTTCACCAATCACATTAACATTTCCTAGGCACTTTGTTCCATCTCCGATCGAATAGAAACGAAATTTGTTAGCGACTGGCTGTTGCATTAGGCTCTAACACAAAGGTTTAAAAATATCCATTTGTAAACTGTGTAAAAGTAAAGAGGCTGAAACAAGACGAACGTCAAACGCGACTGGGTCACGAAGGATCAAAAATGACCCGACTAAAGTAAATTCCTGTCGATGAATTTTTAACTGCGATTTTTATGACCAAACAGAGATGGACGTAGCTGACAGGTCAGCGGCGCTCATAATCATCGATCAGAACGAGTGCGTGCTCGCGAGGGACGATCAACGAATCGTCACGCTAATCGACGATAAAACTCGAGCATTCTTACCTTCGCTCGATGCTCGATCTTGACACGTTTTTGATTCCCGGCACTCTTAGGCCCCTTTCACAACGATTCCTCCTCCGTTTTATCAGACTGACTGATCAATCTTCCACGAAGATCCATCCGATCTGCCGCGCTCTTTTCCAGCTTCATCACTATCCCTTCTTGTCAGATCCTTGCGAAACCTCACCAACTGCTTGCTCCGTTCCCCAAACTCAGACTCCAGTCCCTTTCCGAGATTTCACACGAGATCCTCCTCGTAATTTCCACCTCCACACCTGTTCACTCAAAGGATCGATAGCTCTAGCCGATCAGAAGCTAAAAAATGGTCTTTCGAGGCGTTTTCTTTTGATTTTAGTTTGTCTTGAGGAGCCTTTGAAGAGTCTCTGCAGAGCTTGGTACGAAGGATCATGTTAATATTCGGCGTAAGTGTACATTTGGCGAAATGGGAGGCCAAAACTGTGAGGAATGCTGGCCTGCGGAGAAGAAAGCGATGATCTGGACGAGGAATGTGGATCAATCACGGACACACGACAGGAACAAACGATCCAATTGCATACAGCAGCTTGGCAATTACAGCTTAAACGAGCCAAGGCCCCTCGACGCTCAATGTTCAGCCTGGTAACAGATTTGCCTGGACTTGGCCTCATCTGCCACTGTCTGACTCCTCTTAAACCCTTCAAACTCGATTCTTTGACGAATCTTCTCGTCTAACAACAATTTTTCGCAGCTAATTATCGATAGGTAACAGTTTGTCGAATATATCTTAAGACTATCGAAGAGAGATACTTTGACAGATCTTCTTCTTCACAGAAGCGCTTCGCTGGGAATCTTCCTTGATGAATCGGCTGGATAAATCATGATCGAAGGATTCGCAGAACTGAGAAGCTTCAAATTTTGTTTCCCCAGACAGTGAGACCCCTGTCAGGATCGCAAGAAGCTCGGAATCTCTTGGAACTCAGCCAATCATTACGAAATTATTCACTTCCTGCATCTTGGATTCTTCGGATGACAGCAAGTTGCAAAAATTCAGCAGGTAACTAGAAAAATAAAACTCAATTCTCCAACTTATTTCCGTATCTCTACAGAGATCTCTGTTCCTCACTGAAACGGTCCAGAAAGTTTCAAGAATGCCAGCAACCCTAGAATCAGAGGACCACCATAGGATTATCGCACGGTGTCCCGTGGTGCAGGTGTGAAGCCATGATCGATCAACGAAGAAAGGTTTGTCGAGAGTTCGATTGAAATATTCCTCGTGGTTCTACGAAGAAATCGTTGTGAGGACACACTTTCTGGAGGAGAGGAGCGCGACGCGTCTCGGACAAGTGTCGCGCGCAGACTAAACCTTCCGGCGCGGCTTCCGCGCGGCTTTCAGTACGCGTACTGTGCGCAGGGCTCGACGTGCGTCCCACGCCTACAGCCCTGAGCCGAAGACACGCAACCCCCGACTGAAGATTAACCAGTCCGTCTTGGTACGGCCGCTGAACTGACGCCTATTAACCAAGTGGAAACAATTATTTCCTGCGTTGGAGTGGGATACAGTTCTATGGAACCAAAGATTTACGCTTTGTATTTGCTCGGGCATTGCGGTTTTTAGCAAAGCTACGACGACGAACGTAGTTTAGGTTGGAGAATGGTTTGAGTACTGATGTCTGGGTGTTGTAGAGGGAGAAATTTAGATGAAAGTGAGAATCGATTGCAGGTTTCTTTGCGGATTAAGCTTTTGCGGGAATTCCAGTAAGGACTTGGCAGATCTTGGATGGAGAATTCTAAAAGTCACATAGATTCACAGAAAGACCAACCACAAGGCCGAATAATGCGACGAAAGCGATTCTGTTCAAAGGGAATGGACTAAAATGCATGTCCCATGGGATTGTTTACCACATTTGGCCATATGGTCGATTTTAAATATAATAGCCAGGTTAAAGAAGTCTGCTGCTTTAGCTGATCGTATTAACCCAGTTCTTATCGATTCCCCTCAGGGTTTGGTTCACAATGTGTGTTGTGCTCCTTGTCGTGGTTTACTCTTTCCCCTTTACCGGCCGAATTCAATGAACATCCCATTTCTGATTGCTACGCTCCAATTTCATACGCTCTCCCTCTCCGTTCCTCGGCTTTGAAGCTCCTTCTAATCGCAGACTGTACTACAAACGTACTATTTCGTTTTTCTGCCATTCCTTTTCATGCTGCGTCCTTTAAAACGTTCGCCGATCGTTCAGGACATACTCAAGACTCCAAATATGTGCAATATCCTTGAAAATTGAAAGTTCAATTACAGTGGGCAGTTTTAATAAAAACAGTTTGATTTCTCGATAAGGTTTGACGAAAGAGCGAGGTTAGGTTTGACTTTCAAATTTGGAGATGGAGTAGTTTCAAATGTAAGGGGATTAAAACAGATATGTCAGAGAGTTGTTCATAATTCAGCCAGGTTTCATTGAAACGTGAGTATCTGGTTACCGAAATTGCCCTTTCTCGCGACTCTGCTGCGAAACTTTGAGAAGCTCTGCAATTGGCGAAGTTTACAATCGACATTATTCTTGCATCTCTTTGCCGTGAGGAGTGAGGAGTGAGGAGGAGGATCGCCGTGGGAATACTGTTTCAAATTCCGCTTTGTCTAAGTCCCGAATAGAATTTTAAAGCCAGTGTCAAAATCACCCTACCCCGTGTCTTACGACTTTCCTTGAAAATGACAGAGAGCCGGGAGAAATTGTATCCTCGTTGCTTCGTGACGTCTAAGATCTCAAATTCGTGAAAATCTGATGGTAAACTGTAAAATTTAAAAATAATGGCTTTTCCCGCCAAATGCGTGTTTATCTGTAAATGACGATTATTAAAACTAAATAATTGCTTCTTTTCAGTTCCCGTTTCTGGATGTCGTTTGCAATACCAAATTTGCGAAGGTTAGGTTAGAATCTTCAAAATTTGCGAATGAATCTCGTTTCTAAAATAATCATTTTTCTCACCATACGAGAAGAGCAATTTATCTGGATTAATTAATCTCATATCGAATTGTACAATGCTAGATATTCGCGAGATACAATCAGAAATACTTTTTCATCTGGATTAATCAGTTTTCAATTGAATACGCAGCGATACGAATTTTCAGAGCGCGTAATTGAATTCTCCTGTCGTCGATGAGATCATTCATTTTTCCGTCTTCGCAACGAGTTATTAACACAGACATACGAAACAATTACTTGGAAACGAAAGAAGATCTGCAGGCGACATTCGTCAAGCTGCAATTAACAATTCATAATTTTCACGATTAATTCGACGAAGAGTAAAACGTATCCCCCGCTTTATCTACGCCAGTTACAATTACATCCATTGCGCATGCGTGATACCAGGACCGTTCTCTCCTATGGTGATTTATTGCACAGTCAACTTTGAAATATTTAAAGACGTGTTATTACAACAGTTTTATATTTAAAAATATATATAATACCACGAAGAAAGATATTTTTAACAAATTATTTCATTTGATGAAATTGCCAAAAGGATTATTTATTGTAAATTTTATAGAATGCTACCGCTGGAGAACAATGTACAATGCAATTAATGTAATTATAAAGTGCTTCACTTTTAACAAAAATATTTCGGTGAAAAAGGAAATATTGGATTATAAATCAAATTTTCAATTTTATTCGTTCATCAAAAATTAAACACATTGTCCAGCTTTCACAAAGGAATGTTTAAAAATTTCACAGAATTTATCTCTAAAAAGAGGCAAGTCTTACAAAAGCAATTATAACGCTGTCAAAAAATATCTAAATTATAATGAAATATAGGAAATAGACATTTAAAAATATAAAAAGTACTATTCTTTCTTATAATATCTATACTACATTCAATTAGTAAATATTAACAATATACGGGGTGCTCTAATAATTGTGCTAAAATCGGCAAGGAAATGATTTGAAGTGCCGTATAAGAAAAAATTCATTCTACTTTTTCTACTTCGTCTACTTAATTAAAAGATGTTTAAACTCGATTTTCTTGAAAACGGAACGTCGTATGAAAAAATGTTATACTATATTTTCAACTTATCTGTCACGTAGAATCACCCTCTTACCGATTATACCACGATTACCGAAACACGCTATATTTCTAAATTCAAATGAAACGATTTTCGTGCACAGAGGGCGGTGGTCTCCAAGCGCCTAGCGACAGTACTGCGCGCCAGTGGACGGAGCCCGCATCGAAGCCAGTTGTCGTCTCACAATGGGACGAAGTTGTGGTTTTTTCTGGTTTTTCGTGTGGTTCGCGGCTCTCGTGAAACCCATCGAGTTTCCTGACGTTTTACGAATGTGAATCCCCAGTGGGCACAGCGTCCACAGGAACAGGATAGTTCCCGAAGGATTCGAAGCAGCTTTGGTGTCACACTGGGCGGTGTCAGGTTAGGTTTCGAAGGTAAGTCGCAATACCAACACGTATATAGAGTTCGTTCATAAGCCATTATTTCGTGAAATTCTTTTTTCACCTTTTTCCCCGCCTCGATGGAATTCGAATCGAAATTTTCCATCGATCAAGCTAAACTCTAACCTGCAAAACAGAGTTTCGCGAATGATTTTGATTTATTCGATTCTGCAAGCACGTTTGAATGTTCGTGACAGGTGACCAGAAACTAGTTCATACTTTATTATAGCGGTGTACCTAGTAGCTCGAGGTTATCGGTTTTTCGATCTCTTATCGAAATTATGTTGTTAGGTTAGATGTTGTGGCAGTTTGTATTGGATATTGGCTGTAGACGTGCAACTTATTGGCGTTCTTTGTTGCTTTGAACGCAACTGTTTACGGGAGATTTCCTGTAATTAAGGAGTTATTTATTACCTCATTGTTGTTGATAAATTTCAAAATTCATTTCCCTTTATATTTCCCACTTGATTTTATGTTACCGAAATTTAAAATTTGTATTTCGTATTGTATTTGTTCGAAGCAAATACCATACAGCAAATACAGATATTGATAATCACGAAGTACAAATAAATAAAAATCACTCACTAATAGTGCAATAAACAAACACGCGCCGCTAATTAAATTAACAAATAAATTATACACAGATATGTGTCCTAACAAAGAATATAGCAAATAATGAAGAATAATTAAATACATAATGTGATTCGCTATTGATAATAAAAAAAAACACAAACACCCATAATGCAACTTCTAATTATTTTTTAAACATTTTCAAATTATTTCTCAATAAATTGAAATATAAATTGTAATTTTGTTCCATTTATTTTCTAATAAATTTCGATGTCAATTTGAAGAAGGGGAAAAATAACGGTTTATAGGGTAGTTTGTTTGGCGGTAGGAAAGTTGTATAAATTCTGTGGAGATTGGTCGGAAGTTTCTGGCTGTATTAAGGAAAAGTTTTCCGATCTTGGACAAGGATGCACCGAGATATAATCCCTCGAGTACACTCAATGTTCTCTAAAGTGTCTCGTTTCAGAGCGAGAGAGTTCCTCGACACCGGGGGTTCGCACTTCCGTGGCCTAACGTTTGTTAATTCTTCGGCTGGAAAATGCCAATATCCTGTCGCCATCTTACCGACCGAGTCTCAAATTTAGAATCTTTTTTATCACATTTCTCATAGGAGATAACTTAATTTTCCGCCATGTATATAAAATTTGTCTTAATTATACATGATGAAAATTTACATTATAATGATTAAAATTTACGTTGTCTTTATTAAATGAAATCATCAAAAATGTTTCATTAAAAAACGTATAAATTATCTGGAAGACATTGAACGTTTCAACTTCGCTTTTGTAAGTGAAACATTTTGATAGAATATTATTAAACAGTATTGTTTCCAGAATTTATTAAAATCTAAAATTAAATTGTTCGATGCGAATTGCATTAGCGACATTAAATGCTAGTTCTTCTCGGTTAAATGTTTCTTTTTTACAAAAAAGGCTTCAAGATGGCTTAGGTAGAATTTATTCAATTATTTTCTTTCCGCTGTGTCGCGTCTCGTTAGATTATCGAGGTGGCGAAAAATTAAAAAATAACATAGGTCTAAACTCCCAAAGAAAGCTCAATCCGGTCGCTTTGCGTCACACTTTATCCTATTGTTTTTAGAGACCCGAGTTTTACGGTTCTGTCTCGAGCCACTTATGACGAGTGAAGTTGCTAGTAATTAGATTCTTTTGTTCCGCCCTTAAACGCCGCCTTTTTCCCACCAAATACCATTGTGTTTTGCATGACGGTTAACCGTATTTTACATATTTTTCAGAAGAGAGATACAATCCAATTAAAACTCTAAACGTACGTAGTAACTGGAACGTAGTGCTACGTGCTTGGTCACAACTTGAATGCTTATCATGTAATATTAGCTTTTCGATTACAAATTCGAATTACGAACATTTTGTAGAATATTTCTAATCGAGTATTTCATGGAACACACTTCTGGTTTCAACTTGAATTTTTATCACATAGTAGCAAGTACATTACCACATAGTGGTAAGAAATTTGAATTATAATAATTGCACATAATATTGCAAAATGCATATTCCATTTAGTAATACACATTCCAAAGTAGTAAATACTACAGGAAGTACTAAACGTAGTTGTTCGTATTCCTATTAAGATCCAGCGATCTTTTGAATCGTTACGAGCTTTCATTCGCTATATGACGACACTGTCGATCATCGATGGCAATAAAGCTATAAATGCTTCAACGCCGAGCTGTTCGCGCAAATAAAGAGATGAAGAGATCAAGAGAGAAAGGGATAGCTAGATAAGCTACCGATAAGCCAACAAAGCCGTATTCTTACCGAAGGAACCCATTGAAGTTCTCCATTCGATTCGCGTCGCGATCGACTATTACCGACCGGGTAAGAAAGTCTTATAAGTCAAGGTATTTGTTCGTGAGTTCATCGAAATCATTCGAACGTATTCTCATTGACTCACGAAGAACGTCGATTGCGCTGTGTCAAAATAAAAAGTCTAACGTGCTAAAGAAAAAAGGTTATGAGTCGAAGAATTCTTTACCCAGACCTTCTGTACCTTCTTTAGGATAGATCCAACGCCTCATCATACGATCTACGAAGAAAGAGTAGCAGTAGGTTTTCCCTTAGAATACGCAGCGAGCGACACGGATTAGCTTACGGTAAAAACTCGCAAGTAAGCTTATTCGAAATCGGGCCAGCGAATGCACGTAGACCTCGCGTGTACACGTTTAAGAACATAATAAGTAAAAGTTAATCGATCTCTTGTAAAAAGCGATAGCCGTTGAAAGACCTCTCGGTTGACTGTGCCGAAAAATTGGGAATAAAAAGAGAGAGAGAGTATGAAACCGTGTTTGTTCATATACAAGGTGTCTCGGTTAAATGAGATCACTTAGATATCTGCTTTATTTTGCGATTGTACCAAAAAGCTTCTCAGGTCGAAGTTAATTCGTTCTCTGTCGATTTTCCGATTATATATATATATAAATATATATATATATATATTTTCTATCTATTGCATTGAGTTAGATAACTTGTACAAATTGGCCCGTTATCGCGGAGATCGATATTATTTCGAGCCCAGAAATAGCGAACCGTTAACTCCATCGCTGCGGAATGGAATTTGCTTTGTGACATCTGCCGGTCGAACAGTGAAAGGAATCTGCTTCCGACAGGATTTTACGCTTTATCGGCTGCGCGATCCTAGGGGAAAATCTGACATGTCGCGACACGATACATATTAATTGGTTTCCTGCTTTGCAGCATCCATGTCGGATTTGTATCGATATAGGGAAATGTTTGATCGTATGAAAAATGGTAGCGATGAAATTTTCACTTTGGGAAAAATTCGCTCACTTAGAAATAATCTGTGTACCAGTACTGGACCGACGTGGGGAATTTTTTGATCGTATGAAAAGTGATATCGGTGAAATTTTCAATTTGGGGAACGTTCGCTCATTTGGGAAATAATCTGTACGTTTGTTCAAGTATTAAAATACACAGTCGACGAAAGATTATTATAATACAGTTACCGGAGATCAAATATATATATCTACGTGGAATTAAAAATTACTGGAGGGGTTAGCAGATGTTGAATTAAACATTACTAAAGCAGTTTAAAAAACGACTACATTTAGTATGTAGAGCACGTATTCACAAAGTTTTATGGTATCTGTGAGAAAATTCCCTAGATAAGTATGTATGCCTTATGTAGCCTCCACTCTAATTCTTTTCTTTTTTTTAGAAAAAAATGTACTCTCATTTTTTTACATTACTTTCTCACTGAGTTTTTCAATTACTCGTGACAAAAATTATTACGCGAGCTACAACACATTTTCTAATGAAATTCATGCGCTTTAAAAATGTCAGAGCTTTTACAAGGAGGAAGCAGCAAAACTTTGTACACAGATATGATAGAACTTGCACGTAAATGACGACGTTTTATAAATTGGAATGGACACTTCATTTATGTTCAACTGGAGAAACTCTTTCGATCTAATTAATTTAGTTATATCAGTTTAATTAAATTCGGTCACTTGAACGTTTTCATACATACACACAAACACGCGCGCGCGCGCGTGCACATACACACGCACAGTTAAATATTTTCTGTATTAAATAACTTCTCTTTACCGAGGGCTTTCATTAATTCTAAAAGTTTTATCAACACTTCTCCAAAACTGGCAAGAAAGACGGCGGACGTATAGATACTTTAATAGAAGGAAAGATGCATTTCGTTCCTAAAATACATTTACTGCATTTATTAAACTCAGCCTGCCCGCTGAAAATTAAAGCTTCGTAATTTAATACTTGTTTCGAAGTTTGATTAAATTTGATTTCCGATCTTTCTCTCCTATCTGTTCCACAATTAATATTTCGTCAAATAAAAGATATAATATATGTGCGTCATTTATATAACAGTACTAAACACAAGATATTCGAAGATAATCGATATTGCATTTTTAGTCGTCTTTTTTGTGATTGTGAAAGAACGTAATATTACGTCACTAGTAATCGGCTGTAGTTTATACAAAGACGTAATATTACGTGAATAGTAAGCAGCTATGGTCTATAAAGAAACGTAATATTACGTCAGTGGCAACCAGATGTAGTTTTAAAACAAAGACGTAATATTACGTCAGTGGTAACCAGGTGTAGTTTTAAAAAAGGCGTAATATTACGTCAGTGCTAAACAAATGTAGTTTATAAAAAAAAGACGTAATATTACGTCAGTGGCAACCAGGTGTAGTTTAAAAAAAAGACGTAATATTACGTCAGTGGTAAACAAATGTAGTTTATAAAAAAAGCGTAATATTACGTCAGTGGTAACCAGCTGTAATTTCCAGGAAGACGTAATATTACGTCGACAGCAATCAGTCATAGATCGTAGAAAGACGTAACACTATATCAGTGGCCATCGGCAGCGACACGAGTTAACTCGTCATTTCAGCCACGACTATATTTCTTATAATCTAGCCACCATTTTCGACTTATTCAGTTTTTTAATGCATCGTTGCAATCTAATTGTAGGTTAAGATATACCTATAAAAACCTTCTGTTTTAATCAAATTCTACTTTGAATAAAAAGTTAAAGCATTATAAAAAAGGGAATTAACGTTACTATGCTCGTCATTTGCCAACTAGCCACCCAACCGTTCGCTGTTTGCATTCGCACACAGATTTCCATACAGGAGAACCGGGCACGAAATTCTCCGATTCCGGTGAGCCGATAACGGAAAGACCGGTTATCTAATCTCTGCACGGTGAAAAGCGTATGTAGAGGAACGGCGTGTGCATGCAACGTGCTCGTTAATTGTGCACCATTGCAAGGACGAAAAGGAAAAATGTCGGGGATAAAAAACAAATCGACCTGAACTCAACCGAATCGTTTTGCGTGAGTTACGTTGCTGCGAGAAAAAAGCTCACCCTTGCAAATGACGATCGATCTTAGTGTACATTGGATGAATTGTAAATATTGTATTGTGTTTTTTCTTCCAGGAATAGTTTACAGGTCATGCACGTACTTAGTACTACGTTTGTTTGTAGCTTCGTGTTGCGTTCAGATGTACTGCTCTGTTGTTCAATTCTAATTGACTAAAGTCCACGTACACAAAATACAGTACTACGTTTGCGCTTTAAATTCATGTGTTTAGAACTTAGCACTACGTTCTCCGCTTCGTTTTTTCATTTCTCAGTTGCGTCAATCCTCAATTGCTATAATATGAGTCAGATTATTATAATATGTGTTATATAATATGTATATTATGTATTATATATTGTAAAATATGTAACAAAAAATAAGCAGTAAATGAAGAATTAGTTAAATAACATAGCCTTGCGTTGCAAGAGAAAATTATCAATCAACTGTTTTATCTGCATTGCATTTTATTGACGATTAATAATAACACGTCTTAACAATATTTTTCAGAGAGGTGAACAAAATAAACTGCAAAACTGGCGGGCCTGGCGAGTTGCGTTTCGACGGTAGTCGACGACGAAGAACAGGAGGAGCTGCGGTGCACAGGAAGCGACGTTGAGATCGAGGAGTACACCGACACCGACGACTCGCCATATGTCGCTTATCAGGTCACTGATAAGCTGTTCGACACGGACAGGGTGGCCTGGCAAAAATTCAGCTTCGTCGCAACCCTTCTGACCGTCGTCGTCTCCATTACCTTTTTGATTATCACCTATCCCCTTTATCTCGAGAGCGTCAGCTACGTGTCCAACGCATACACAGGTATCCCGGAAACGAATGGATAATGCTAATTCTAGTTCCTTCGCGTAGGCGATTTTATTCTGCTTTTATCCTTCCTTGTCGCGCCAACACATTCGTCTTTTTCAAACCGTACGTTCTGTCTATACGTGTTTACACAATTGATATGATATTGATATAAGAAGTTTGTAGTATCGATTAGGATTGTTTGCTATGGGATTCCATTACGATCCTACAGAGAATTTTTCTATTACGTAGGTTATGAACGGGAAGATAGTGATTCTACGTGAAGGAATAAATAAAAAATGTAAAATAAAACCTCTTTGTACCAATTTTAGGACTTCTCTTCACTGCCTTCTGCTCTGCCTTCATCCTGGGCATAATATGTTTCATCGCGGGAAGAGTATCTCCACCACCCGCCCTGATTCCAAACAGCATGCGAATCAAGATCCCTCGTTGTGCTCTGCTCAAAATCAGTCTCATCTATGCTCTCTCTGGCATAGTGATCACGCTTTGCTTGGACCAGGACAGGGTCCTCTGTCATCTACAAGATCCCATAAAAGGCATTACTCTTGTCTTTTCCCTGGTCTACTATTTCTTCTTTTGTCGCAAAAGTAAGATTCCACATTTTATCATTCTTATAAAAAGAAAATAAAAAATAATCTATTGTTATAGTGATGAGCTTGCAGAGGATCTTCTCAAGCACGACGATAATTGTGGGTCTCTTCATAAGCGTTGATTATGGCCTCTGTGATCAATTTCGGTGTAGAGGACAGGAAGTTTCGGGTCATACCACAACTATGAGAGGATCTTGGGGCGTGAAGGCCATTTGGACGTTCGTTTATGTCGGTGCGCTAGCCGCTTTCGCTATGTTTTTCACTTTGCTCGAGGCCCATTATACCACTGAGGTGAGAGCTTAAAAATGAATTGAGAGAAATATTGTGGACGACATTTTATCCCGTGTATATAATGACTAGGATTTAAGAACAATCATTAAAAAATAAATATACGTATACCGTCACATAAAAATAAAATTTTTACCAAGAAAATTTAATATTCTATGATAAAGTGTATTCTATGGAAAATACAGATTCCGTATTATTTTTATAAATTATTTTATTCTGTCATAAAAATAGGCAATTGTACAAAAAAAAAGATAATGTTTTTTATGTTCCAGCAACAGAATATGTGTCAAATAATGGCGAGCCAACAAAACTCTTTCCTTTATACGGTATCAAGATTGGTATCGTCACGAGACATCCGTCGACGAGGTTCTGAAGAAGAGGGAGGCAGATTGCTCCACGTGACAGATCCTGACCCCACCATAAAACCAAAACATATTCCAAAACCTCCGATCCTCGAAACTCTCTTCTACATTCACTTAATCGCGTTCTTCGCCATTTTATCGATGTCCTGGATCGACACGTTGCCAGGAATAGGCAGAGTAAGTTAATTAAATCAATTTACATTTAAAATTATGGTGGGATTCTATTTATTCAGTAGACATCAAGAGTACAAGAATCTAATAGTACATAGGAATTTAATGATTCTCCCCATTATCTATAATTTTTCATTCATAGTAGAAATTCATGTTCAGATAACTGGAATTCAATAGACAAGATTTATTCATTTGATCGATTTAGTCAAGTACTAGTTAAGACTTCATTCCAGTAAATGAAGTTGTACTTTTTCTGTTCCAGGGATTATCTCCAGCGGAGCTATTCCGCGTAGTGGAGCATGGACTCACGTGTCACTTCAAAAACAGCGACAACTGCTCAAATATTTCTACTCGTGGCTGGATCTTCTTAATAGCCTATATCATCTTCTCAATTTCTGTACTGAACTTCTTGTCTATAAGTGAGAGCGCTGTCTTCACTGTTGCTACCGCCACTGTGTCCCTTCCATTGTCTGTAATCTGGTGGAGCATCTATAAAATGGATGTTCACGGCCGTGAGTAAAAAGCCTCTAATTAATTGACCATGTATATCTTTGCTCATAAGGATTGAGATACTTAGGAAAAATTAGAAACCTAAATAATCACCAGAAAACTATAACAAGCTGTAGGAATTATTGTCTCATTTGAAGTGATTATATATGTGATTCGTAAATCAGACTCGGATCTTGATTACGCTTTTGAGACACACTAAAATCGCTTACTTTACAAAACTCAATTTACTTTAGAAGTCCTGCCTGTTTCCTCTAGAAGCAATAAGATTTCTCAAACGAAGAATTTAAACAGGTTTCATCACATGGTCTCCCGGAGTGACGGGAGAGTTAATCTGCGCTCTGCTGGGTCTTCCTGTGGTCCTTCTAGGCCTAGGTCTTCTCGTCAGATCGCATTTCCGTGACACTCAGCCCTGCTACTTGACCATGCAACCACCTGACGTACAGTGTGAATCTTCTCAAAGATGAACATCTTTCAGGAAACCATCTAGAGTCTTTGTATTTAACTCTACAGCATAAAGGATCCATAATAATCATTCTACAAATTTTTGTTTAAACGTATAAAAAAAAAAACAGAAGAAATCGAACGTCAATATTTTATAGAAATTAAAGATATAGGGGTAAGAGGGAGAAAGAAGATGCTTTGGGAGTAGCATGTGCAAGAACACATGTAGTGAGAGCTCTGCAATCGACTGGGGTAGTGACTTAATTAACTTTTTAACTGTTGTAGCCCAAAGCCCAGTTAAGCAAGCTGCCAAATATATTGTAGTAGTTGAAAATGATACGGTGAAATCGTAAAGTTAATCAATGATTAAAACTTACAACTTTTTGTGACACAACAAGTAATTTGTTGTGACGAAATAGGATCATACGGACTTAGAGCAGTTAGGCCAGTTCTACATCAGTTCTGAACCGATTCTTTCTTTGCACTGTGTTTGAAAAAGTTTCTCTTTTTTTATCTAATTAATTAATCCTGTGAAAGGATTAATCTTAAGTTTTGTTTTCTATCAGTATCATTACGTTTATGGATACTACAGAAACAAATATAGAAAACTGGCTTTACCGCCCCTGATCGATGGAGTGACCTCTCTTGAACTGGAGGAAAGCTTTCTGTGCACAGTTGTGATAAAGGAGGTGGCATGGACCCGGGGAAAGCAATAATATCGACTATCTCGTATACGCGAAATAAAGAAAAAGAGCGAAAGAGAAAGAGGAGGAGGAAGGAGAGAAGCGATCAATGTTTCCTATGTAATTTGCCAGCGAGAACATCCGTCTAGTCACACAACGTTATTGCCGATTTATATTTTATTTTGATAACGAGAATATTTAATATTTTCGAAACAAAGAACGTTCGAATTATACGTGTTGAGAATATATGTGAATAGGTGTGCGTGCGTGTATATGTGAATGAGTGTGTCAGAGAAAGAAACAAAAAATACAGAAGATATTTTATAAACTCAAAGTATAATAGCGTGTACTGGATTGAAAGTTGCATATTATTGAAAAGGATCTGCTTAGAGGTTAGGCTTCTTTGTTATTCATTGCCATGTTTAATGAATCTAGCAACAGAAATTGAGAATCTAATGTCTCTGTTGAAATATCGAAGAAAATAGAGCGGTTCAATCTGTCTATAATATTAACTCTCTATAACTCTGACTCTATAACTCTATAACTGTAAACAGAAACATACCAATTTGGCTTCTAATATGTTCCCAAGTCGCCATATTGGGATTATAGCCATTTTTTTAACAAATATGAAAGAAGACAAAATGACGTGGTTGAATCTTCACAGGTACACCTTTTTAGATAAAAAAAACTTACAAACTTTGATTTTATAAAATTTTTTGGGATGTTTATGGGTTTATCGCGATTCTGTGATCCTCCATTTCCACTTCGTGCACACGCGAATATTTAGATAAGTATATTTGCCAAAGATAGGAGAAGAAGAATGTTAAACGTCAGATTTTTCAGTCTTAGAAATAGAGTATAAACGCGAGTGTGTGCGTACGCGTGAAAGCACAATTTTACACGAACAAATATGGTGCACGAACAAATTCGAACTAGTCGGAGTAACTTACATGAGACATGTTTCTACTTAACAAAATTTCTGATCTCTTCAGCGCAAACTGTGCGATCCTTTTTTATATTTTTACAAAATTCATTCACGTGGATAATCCTGTTGATATTCTTGACCATTTTAATTATTTATCGCAACTATTTATGCGAAAATAATTCTACGCTTTCAGTATTGTTCTATTAGTATTCTGTGTACAGAGTGTTTCTAAAACATTAAATAAGTAGATGAGTTATCTTATATTAAATGAAATTTAAGATGTCATTTAGAATTTTAAGCCTATTATTTTCATCAAGTATACAGTGACCATGAAAACAAGTAGGAAAAACATAATTTTAAAAGACAATTATTTTAGAAATGCTTTGAACTGATAAATGCATGTACTTAATTAACAAAAGTCTTATGGTTGGATTGTGGATATCAATACACATTCACATTCTTATGAATGTAAAGTAATGAAACCAAAATGTAGATTTTGTCTACGAAATACTATAAGAAGTACTTTACTTTGAATATTTTATAGAATATATATCCAGTAAATTTTTGTGTCTTTTTCCATAAATGTATAGGTATCCACAGTCTGCTTATGATAGCTGTGTTAGCTCAACTTTTGTAGAAGAGCCTTCTTTTTCTACGTATTTAGTACTTAGTATGTAAGCACTGCATTTTATCTTAGACGAATTAGGGTGAATCGTTTCTCCATGACTGTCAATCCCGCTCCTCCTTCTCCTTGGACTGACACGCAGTCCCAAAAGCTGATCAAAAACCGCTGTCCGCATAAAATCAAAAAGAAATGAGGATGTGATTGAAAGTGGCTGAAAGGAAAATTGTAAAATTCGTGCCAAAATATGAGATACCGAGTTTTAGTCTGTAGCGACTCGTGTAAACGATAGCTAATAAGTATTTATTAGAGCCGTACTGAGAATAGCGTGACACACATAGACAAGTACCGTGAATTAAGTGTAGTTTGTTGTTGGCAGATGTTGAGATGGTAGAAATGTAAGAGAAAGAGGAATATTCGTTGTTGGAAATATGTCAATCATATTCTATCGCAGAAGCTATATACGTCCATGACTTTTTTACACTGATAATAAGCGTTCCAAGTGTAATTATATCAAGATTGCAAGAAGAATAGGCTTTGAGATGGTCTCTGATGTCATTATTTCTATTTTATTTATTCTATTAGTATCATATTAATATTCTCATATTGCTGTAACTGAATGAGAATAAAACATTAAATAGCGTGATTAGATTTCACTTGGTACCATTGGATTATAGATTATAACCCAACTATTGTCGTTATCTCTGATCCAATGATGCTAGTTTTAGAAATTGGGGAAGTTTATCAGTGAATTTTCAGTAATATAATCTTCGCTGAAGATGAATTTTTACTAGACCTATTAAGGTCTATTCTTCCTGCAATTCTGCTATAGCTGCTACAATAATAAAAGACGAAAACGGAAGAAAAACAATAACGAACGTACTACTATTATATTATTACTCTATAGTCGCAACATTTAATCGTATATATACGTATACATATATTAAGAAGTAAATCATGTTATACAATTAACGGAAGACGCAAGAGGGAAGCCGATTTCAATTTGTAGCTTTCTTAATCGACGAGACGTAAATTGAATTACAGACGCAGTTACATACAAAGAAAATGATTCTAAACTTTTTTAAAGAAAGCGCAATTAACGAGTAAATAAGTTACTCTGGTTCAACGAGGGAAATAAATTCGACAGAAGGGAAACTTGATGAATCGGAGAAGTTACGCTTAGAGAAGGTTACAAAGTCTATTAAAGAATAAAAAAGAAATAAGAAGAAAATTAAAAAAAAAGAAGTAAAGAAGAAAAAAAATAGCAAACTGTTGATTTTTAATAATTTATTTTTTAGCGAATCATTTTCTCATGTGGCTCAAGCACGATGAGTGTTTTCATTGTGAATCAACTAGTCAACACTTCCAGGGCTTTTCCCTAATTATTATCTGATGCATAAGACGCTGTTCAATCGCGCTGGTTGTTATCGCCAAATGTTGAAAAGGATGAAACTATATTCTGCGTACAGGATATCTAATCGCTGGCTTTCTGATAGTGATTTATTTTTTTATCGAACGCTCACGACCTGGAAGGGTTGACCTATCGTAGGCACATTCGCTGCTATTGATGCATATGGTGCGTCGATGCAGAATCAATTTCTTTTTCAATATTTGTATCTTTTTACATTGTTATTAATATGTTATATTCGCTCGGTATATCCCTCAATTATTTATTAAGTTATTAGTTGTTGTAGTGTGCAATATTGAATCATAGTATTATATTTTGTATCTTCGATCAAATGATCTAGGAAGTTGAAGAAAGTATGAACGTGTTTATTATTTAATATATCTTTTAGAATTGAATTATTTCAAGTAAACACACTTCCGATGAAGTATTTTGATAACAGCGAATGTGTTAAACAAAACAAACAAAATAACTAACTAGATAACAATCGAAAGAGACCCAAATTTCTGTTGCACAAAAATAAAAGAAGAAGATTGCATCTGATGCAAACTTGAATGGAGAAATATTGTTACATTTATCTGGTTGCTTGTGGTTGAATATTTTTATAAAAGGACCGTAGTGCGTTCGAATACTGATTACAATGGTAAATTAGCGCGCGACATGCTAAGCAATGCGAAACGATAAACGCGTATTTCGCATCTCTTTCAGATAGACGCTTTACGAAACTTAACAAAAAAAAATACTATTTACCAGCGATCAGCAGTGCCGTATATATACACACATAATATATATACATATACATATATATTTATACTGGGTGTCTTCCCCGTGAATATAACGTTAACTATGACATTTCCAACCGTAGCTCGTATACAGTAGCATCTTCAACTTCCGGTCCGCCAAATTAATTCCGCGCTTAAGCAATTTTTCAATCGTTTACTTTTGTGATTTTCTTTATTAGGACTTTTCAAATTTGATTTACAATCGCGGATCAAAAGCTTTGATGTTCGTTAGTATTGGAATATAATAAACTTAGATTTATCGAAGTATGACAAATATTTCATTAATTGTGTAATTAAGTTGTAGAATTTTTTGGCGGACGCGAAGCTGAAATTTTTAAATAAGTGGAATCGAAAATTTCGGCGATGGGATGCGACGAAATTAACATAAAAACGATATTACGAGAATGAGGAGAACTGCTGTTAATAATTTTGGATCGAAATTCTTAAGTATATTTGTAAAATAATTTATTTGAGAAATTCTGTTACAATTTTTTCATGTAACGCATTGCATTTCTCCTCGAAAGCATCTCCCATAACAGTACGTATGTAGTATTGAAAAGAGGGGATTTTGTAAAAAAGCAATTTGATGAAAAAGAAAGGAAAACAAGCGTATTCCCGTGGTCGATGTTTAGATTCATAATTACGCTCAATATATTCACTATATTCAACAATTATGTACCGGATTGTAAATGTGTTAATACATACATATATATACTTATATAAAAAAGGTAAAAAAAAAAAAGGTCGTCGTATAAAGCTCATCTTCTCGTCACTCGACCACTCGTCGTCCACTCGTTTGAATAACAAGATCAATTAAGTTGCTGAAAAGCAGGCACCGACTAACGAAGTTAATTATGTACCAGCCACGAGACACTCGTGAGATAACGTAGAATCTCTTCACTGTCGGACTTGATATTCATCTCGAGTGCCCTCGTACTGATTCTGCCCATCACTGCTTTCTTTTTTCCTCTAAAATCCTCTCACTAGATGGTGAAATGCGTCCTTTAAAAATGACTAGCTAAAAACTAGTTTCGATATTTATTCAGTTACTAAATTCGAATTTGAATTTTAGTTTGAAATTGAGAACGAATCTGAATGTAAATTCGAACATTATTCTATCAAAGAGTTTTAATTATTTAATTGTTACTTAATGGACAATAGAATGTGTCTGATGAAACTCATGGCACAAACTGAATTACCATTTGGATTCCTTCTTCCTTTATTTTTCTTGGAATATTATATTCATATCTCGAAAGGTTCTACAAACAAAAAATACTGATAATATTTCTTGATTAACAAAAATATTTCATTAAATGGTACATATTAGTACCATTTATTAACCATTCCAGATATTACAGTTTTCATAGACTCTTAACTCTCGCAACAGCATAACATGAAAGAACTCACTACAGAACCTATCTCTCGCACGTCTTAGTTCTTTTTAAAGTTTCAAAACCTGTAACCTGGCCGTTCTATGAACGTCTCCTATCCTCTCGGACATTTTTCTGCCAGCAAAGCTGTAATCTTCGTACCGAAACTCATGTAGAACCTCGAAACCCAATTTGTCTGCGATTCGTTGACTGTAGTTAGAGGCAAATACACCAAAAATTATCTCTGGGAGCACGTGCTGCTCTAGAACGTCACCGTCGATCGATGTTCTCTTCATTGTACCGTTCAACAGTCCTCGACCGAACTCGATACACTTTTCTACCATTTGGCGGCCGATCCCTCGGCCTTGGTAACGTGGATTGGTGCCAAGATAAAACAACTCCAACGCCCCATTTGCATTGTTCCTCTCAAAAATATCTACGCTGCACTGAGTCTGTTCTTGGACCAAGAAGCAGCAGGATTAATCTTAGTTGGTTTCTTTAAGAAAATTTTAAAAAAGATTGTTCTAATAACGCTCTGGTTGCTATTAATGACACTCTAATTGAAGTTATGAATTCCAATACAGGCCAAGTCCACGAATTTGCTTCGATTCGTTATTGATCTTATTGATTGGTGGGAAGAAGCGAACTAGCGCGTGGTCTGGAATTCATAGCTTCAGCTCCGAAGATAAACTAGTACTGTTACAGTCACAAGAAACGTCTTAATCAAGTTCAAAAATACATCTAGTTCTTCCGAGTCTCTAAATAAAGCCTATGATGGTAGCAAAGCAATTACCGAATAAATTGAAGATAACACTTGATCTAAACGAGGCAATTTAGCCAATCATCAAGAGACACTTACGTCATCGAGAAGCTTGACAAGCTGCCTGCACGTCTGGTGCCTCAGGTTCTCCTCTATGAACACCTCTAGCTCATCCTTTACTCCTTCTTTCGGTCTAGCCTTCAAAGTGATAGAAAACGTTCGGTGAAAATCACTTAAAGAAAGTTAGAGGAAAAACTGGCTAGCTACTATGGAAATGAATGAAAACTTGCATGAAGCTTGTTGAACGCCACAGCTGCTAATTCATTCGTCTTCTTGTCAACAGCTATCAACGTGGTACCGTCTTTGATGACTTCCTTGAAGACTAACAACATCTCTTCTGGAGCTCCATCTTCTTCAAACATCCCCAAACCTATTGCCAGATTTTCCTGTTTCATGGTCTGAGCCTGTATAGCCAAAGCATCCTCTACTTTGTCTCTGGTGAGTAGTTTGTAGTTCAGTTCATCATCAGACTCCAGAGACATGGCTGAGAAGCGAAATGGCAAAACTGGAACTAAAATTTCCAACAGGACTTAATCCATTCACCATTTTGTCTCATGAATCCTTTCTCCGAGGGAGCTGCTCGATTAACAATTATGATAAATATAGATAATATAGATTTTCATATAAATTTCTGTGATTTAACGTTCGACTAATTGTTTTATCAATTTTATTCAAGATGAAAGGCGTTTTTATCTGTTACCTGTTGTTTTGACAGGCTGATAAAGAAACAGATAGGAAGCAACACGTGCTGAGACGACTGGCAGCGATAACTCAGTCATAGACCAATATTTGAGGAAAATGATGTTCCCGGCTGCATGTGCGACAACAGAATGAAGCTAAATTCGAGTAGTTTCTTCCAAGCGACCTACACTCTGGCTATTAAGGCCTTTGTTGGCACAGCTCTGGTGTCTTGATAAGCAGCCTCCGCTTCAGTTTTCAGCGTCCAATTAATGCATATCGGGGAAACGCTCGTATTATCTGCGTACAAGTTGTAGAACTATAATCGACGCACTATTGTTTTTCAAAGCGAGTACTCTGAACTGCTTGCATCATTTAGGACACGTTCATAAATAAAGATTATCATGTCGAATACTTGGACGTGATAGATAAAAGAACGATTCAAAAGAAGGATCGTTAAAGAATAATTTGTTTATTGCAAAAGACCCCTTGACATAATAATACTTGAACAATACTTGTTTCCCCTGTATGTTTTGACGGAATAAGACATAACGTGTGTAAGAAAATATTTTTAACTAGTACTCTTCACTGATTAGTAAATTATCTGCTGACACACTATACATGTGCTACCTTATCGCGTGCAAGCACTCTAAACTCGATTACAACAATCAGATTAACTTAATAACGCAAGGTCGTGGAAGTATATATAGACACTGAGCCAATTTTCTTCGTATTGTACAATTTTATGCAAGAAAATATGTATTTTCTGTTGTATCTCTAAAGATAAACCTATCAGTATCCTTCTTATCAAATTCCTTCTTAATAAGTAGATTATGGATATTCATATAAATTCATATTTTTATAAAAAAAAATAATAGAATTTACACAAAGATTTGTATCGTCTAACAGTATAACAATATTAACATATTATTATATTATATATTCTTGCACATTATATACACCCTCGCATCTTTCGATCTGCCATAAATTCATAGAAATCCGCAGTCCAATAATAAATTAGTGCCCTAACTAGTTACATTCAGCCTAAAATAGTCTTTTAGCCACTAGGAGACAGTTCAAATGTTCGTTTCCTATCCTCTCGTTGAAAGATTTCCCATTAAACTGGAACTCTTTGTAGTTGGTTGACACCAGGCTCTCGAATCCACACTTTGCTGAAATCTTTTGTGAATAGTTTGATGTCATGATCGCAGACACTAGATTAGGCACTGCTTCCAGATTCTGTATCGTGTTGTCGCCATTTATCGTAACTGGTGTCTTCACTGCCTTTCCCTTTTTCAACTCCTTTGCAACTTCTATGGATGTAGATACCAATAGTTCGCCTATCCTACGCTTCTGATTATTCGGCAAGGTAGCCAAGAACATTATTTCAAAAATACAGTCGGTGTTATAGTGCTTGAATAAATTCATCTTAGCGTCTATGTTGATCATGAAGTCTACTAGAGCTTTCGACGACTTGTACTTGCAGTTTTCACTGAATACCTCGAAAGCGCTCTTGTCTGATGAACCGTTAAGGACCTGGACAATGAAGACAGTGTCTTTTTAATGGTTGTACGGTAATTATCGTAGATATTCTTATAAACTCGTATCTAGCAGTATGTTTTGGCTTTTTCATCCTTTTTATTTACCTGCAGCTTGTTAAAAGCCACTCCAATAACTTCTCCACTGTGTATGTCCACAGCCACTACACTGACGCCATCCTTGGCAGCATCCAGGCAAAGGTTCTCGAGTTCCTCTGATGCACCAGGTTCCGAGAGTAGGTCTACACCTCTGGATACGCTCTCGTAGACAAAGAAGCTCTTTCTCATGACATCCAGAGCTCCTTCCAGAGTTTCGTTCGTCAAGGATTCGAAGTCGATGGTCCTATCCTCTGTGGAACCCCAGACTCGGTACGGTGGCATTCCGTTTCGTTTCCTAAACGCAAATACAATTATTTGAAATAACTAATGCGATATTTATTCTTCATTTACATTAGAAAAGATGACAAGGGAAGTACGTGTGATGGGACACGCTAACGAACTTATAAATAAGGAAACGTTTGCCTATCTCAATTGCGTCCTGAAAAATTTTCTTTCCATCTTTCTATACGATATAGCACCTACAAATAGAAATTTTCTTCTTATATTATGTAAATCATAAAGAAAACCAAAAATTCTCTGAACGTCATTATTAGACAACAGATATTTATGGAAAAATGTTGGACTTAGACAAATTTGTTTCATCTAACTAATATTATAACGAGTACTGTAACCAATCAGTACGACTAATATGAGCCAGTTAGCTGTTGCGACCTCTTTGAGAACTTTGGAAAGTGTGTACTTAAAGTGTGTAGCAAAAAAGTAAGCGATGACGAGTATACTCGTCAAATACAGAGTATGTGTGGCTGTTCTAATATAGAATTAAGTTGAAACGAAATGACTGTTTTATTTTTTAATTCTATTACTGACAGAGCTCGTCATAACGCAAAATATTGCCAGTTCCTCACGACGAGCATACTCGTCGGAAACAGCTAACTGTTTAAAAAATTAGGATCACAACTTTCGACGCAGATTACTCGATTCACTACCTGTGGCCTGCCAAAAAGCTACCGAATCGCGTTAGTAACTTTCAATAACGAGCTACAGTTTAATTTTATTCCTTCTCACCTCATTTTGACTGACAGATGTGCAGACAATGCTGGATCACGCTACACTGGCCATGACCAGCCACATCCACGAGAATACAAGGCGACCTAACACCGTCGATTACCAGGCTATCGGTTGATGGATAAAACGGCACCTATGTACCGTGTTTTGAAAGACACGCGAACAATGTTATCACATTTCACGTGCGCTAGAATTTCTCCAATTTTTCCATCAGCTCTCTTTATCCTCATATCTCTTAAAATAACTGACCAAATCGGTCGAACGAGATCGAAAACAACCACACAAAGAAATTTCAATTTTTCAAACAATTCTACCAACTGGAAAGCAAGTGCATCTGCTATTACAACGAATAACATTTACGATTTATTATGAGGCGAACGGATAGCGAGGAATTCTTTGGAGTCGAATGAACCCATTATACTCGACAACAATGCGATACCCGTTTGAGAAACGTGATATATGCGAGTCAATGGAACCATATAGCTGCATACAAGGTCATGTGTCAACTTGTTGTGGATAGATGGTGGGGGGGGGGGAGCTGATGAAAGTGCCGCAGAGATAAATTTAGTCGATCCACAGGCCATCAGAGGTCGTTAACCGTGTGTAAAGCTAATTTAATTAGTCAATGAGCCAAATCTTCATTGAGGATTGTCCATTACCCTCCACCAGTGGCCATAAACTTGAAATTCTTCGTCGTTCAAGATTTTCCACTGGCAAGCCATTCGATTGATGATGGAATTTTGGTGAATTTCTTGACACGGTTCGAAGGAAGAAGAATGTTTTAGAGATGCTACTGATAATTGATTGGTAGCAGCTAGATCTATTTTTGCGAAGAAGGTCCAGCATGCTTTGGATGACGATTTTAGCGACTTTGTCTATGGAAATATTTTTTAATATTATTATGTAGCAACTATAAATATAATAAATATTAATATTATAATATAGAGAGGGGTTAGGTTGGGGTTAGGCTGTCATCGTACGAGATAAACTCTTGCTTACTTTCTTCTGATTTATTGCACAAAGATACAATAAACAAAAGTAGGATCAAGCCCTAAACCAATTGCCAATAGCATTTCCAGAAATATTTTTGCCAGCTTCATAGTCTATCCTTTCGAATCGTGTCGAAAAATCTGTGTGATTCTGTCGTCAATCGAGTAGCGCTCCCTGTCAGTCCTAAAGCTGTAGTAGTTTAAATTTTAAGCGGACAGTACCACACAAGATATGGCTATCTTGGATAGTCTGGAAAACACGATTTCCAAATTGTTCGAAGATCAGCAGATCTGTCATTTGAAACAAACAAGGTCATTTGTGTAGAATACTTGTACCATTAATTTGTACCTGCATTTTTCGGAAGTATCCCCAATTAGTAAAGAATTTTCTCTGATCAATCCACATATGTTCTATGTTTTTGCTTTTTGCAAAATTTCTGCGCGTTCGTTTTAATTTTGAAGTTTTCCAAAATTGGATAGCATGATGGATGCAGATAGATTATAGTAGATGGATTTGTAAATGTGCCGATGTGAAAACGTATCGGTGATTTTACGACTGATAATATTAATTGGCAATTCCGTAAATGATAATTGAAGCGGTCCAGGGTAAAACAATGCTGTTGCAACACTGCTAACGGATTTCTAAGTTTGAAATTTCCAATTGTTCTTAACACGAGAGGGTGCATCGTCCTTTTATTTTATCGTTGGAAAATTTGGAAAAAAAGAACTTTATTTTATGATGACAATATTAGTCATTTCGTATTTGTTAATAATTTAAAAAAAAATTCAGACAATAATGAAAAATATAGCAGATATTAAAATACTATGTCTAATATCTGTGACATTTCAGAAATACACTGTTACAAAATTTATCACCGAAGACATAAAAAACTATGTCGTGAAGAAGCGAGAAGTTCAAACCGACTACCGGAAACTTCCATCGATGACAACCTAGATACTTCATTAATAGATAAATCATGAGGCACGTTTCTTTGAATTGTCACTAACAACTATATCAATTTTTATTATTAAAAATTTCATAAAAGAAATTTGAAATTACTTACAATAATGTATAATTCTCTTTGTATGTGTTTGTAGATATATTGCGTTCCAAAATTTCGATTCCGCTCCTGTACGACAACTTCAGCGAATTGCAATTGGTTGAGCAGAGCCAAGATATTATAACCGTAGTGTAACACGTAAAATAGTCAATTTGATTCGCGGGACTTTCAGCGCAGTCTTGGTACTTCCCAGAACAAGATATCATATGGTTATGTAGCTGACGTTATCGCATTCTATAGCAATATCAAATGACGAATGTTCTCAGGAAGAAGAATTGTTCGATTGGATCGCAGCCATCCAGGCTGTCAAACAAGCAAGTTGCAATAGACCAAGCTGTCCAGTTTCTAGCGCTAGTGTTTGATCGGTCGCTCGAGCAAACATGTAAAGATACATGAATATAAATCAGAAATGTCTTTCACACGTTTTACAGTTGGTAATTAATTATAGTGATGATGGCAAATGTATTGAAGCGATAGTAGAGAGTGTAGATAATAAGTATTAATTATATCAGTGATACGAGTAATTAATATATAATAAACAATGATTATAGATAAATTATTTAGTATGAAATTAAATTAATTTAATATTTAATATAAAACTGCTGAATAATTTGTCACAAAGTAATATTTATTAATAATTATTTTTGTTAATAATATATTTTTAGAAACACTAATTATTATACAATTAAATGACGTATGAGAACTGAAAGATACAGAATACTCAATTTTAGCTCATATACTTTTTAGCAGAAATATACATTTGTATACTTTTTTGTACGATACATGCTATCTGGAAAATTTTAAATAAGTTGCAAAACCATAACAGAAACAACATTATGTGGCGGAGTGTCTTGAAAAATAGGTCGCCCATCATTATCTTTGTAGTGCAAAAGATCTACATCCATAATGCTTTTTAGTCCAAGTCTTCCCGCCGCTTTTTTCGAATACAGAGATGTATACACACCAAATATGAATCCGACGTCTTTTACGGTATTTTTCGCGAAAGAAATTCCTGCAGCCATTAGTGACCTTGAAAGTCCTTGTCTACGATAATTTCTATCCACAGCGACCGCATAAAATTCCACGGCTGCCTTGGAGTTTGGAAACTTTCCATATAAATCAGCCGTTTCACTGATCTCTGATAAATAGTTGAAATATTGTTTCATTAATTCATTTTTAGGAGGATTGTTGCTGAAGGCAGCGGAAACGCCATCAGCACCATCATCGTACTTCGAATTCTTACTAACTATCATCAGGTTTACTCCGATGATTTTTTTCGATGATTTTTCTATCGCTATGATGCAAGGTGAAAAAGCGAAAATTGCCCGTATCAGTCGCTCGTGATCGATCCTCATCGATTCTTCATCCTCTATTGTTAACGAATTATTATCTCTCAAACTTTTCAACATGGTCTCTTCCTTATCGAAATTTTCATGTAAGAAAGATAAAATCTCCGATAAGTGAGTGTCATTCGCCCATTCGAAAGTATATTGATCGTTATTTGATTCCATTTTTCTATGTATCAATATTGTAAAAATGAAGATGTCAGTAAGTTAGAAATCTACTTTACCATCGTGTTTTTATTTCATTCGTTAAATCACTCTTTCACCTGAAGCAGAGTTACTGTTTATTCTATTGTCTTTTATTTATGTATACCTTAATTGATAGTTCTATATTATGTAACTTTTCGTTTATGTTGGTGACAGAAATATATTATAAGTCGATGTTTCTTGTTACATCACAATTAGTCGTGCAATGGACTCACTCTACTTAAACGTAAATTGTTGGAAGGTGTTACACATAAATAGAATCGTAAACTAGGGTTTTGATTGGTCGATATTGGAATTCGGTTCATAACATATTCATTGATAGAGCACGTGATTCATTCTCATCTCCAAACTAGCCTTCACAAACTAATCTTCTATATTCTTTAAAATTCTGACGAAGAAATATTAATAGCATCAATTTGAAAGCATGTAAGAATCTATAGGCAAATAAAAAAAAGAAGTAATTTAATCTTTATAAATCGAAAATTTTGAATTCATATTTCAATGGAAAAGAAAGAAGGAAATTTTATAAATAGCGAATAATAGTAAATTGAATTTATATATTTTTATATTTTTATGGATATAACTAAAGAAGGTGTATTTAAATAGAAATTTGTTCCATTTACCAAATATAATAAATACTGTAGTTGTATATTTTATATATATTTACATATTACATGTATTGTGTACATTTTTACAGCTGTCTGATAACTGTTATGAAAGAAGCACGGACGGAAAGAAGCTACTATAAAGAAAGTAAACGTCGGCCGATTTTTGAACACGCTCTAACATTTTCGCGGTAGAGCGCGCGGATACGCGTGCGCACGCAAGACGCAACAACAAAATAAGATGGCCGAACAGCGAAACAAATAGAGCGCCGTTGTAAATAACAAACCGTTCGAGCACGTTTCGAAACGGTATTTCTTTAAAGAACAGCCGGTGCACGGTACTCTGAAAGCGCCTCGGTCTCGGTGCTTCGTGTTCCCACGGTGTGGAATCGTGCGGGCAACGGGCAACGTGGGGTCGCGCATTCCAAGCCACGATTCACCGTTGAATGCGTCACGCGTGTCCACAAGCATCGAGGAGAATAGTCAAAGAAGAAACGAGTTGAGAATCGCACATTGCCAGGATGCAATTGCGAAAGCGAGGTTACCTCGCGTTACATCTCCGCTTACGGCTCGCCTAGCTCCTCATGCTAGTCTCGTCTTCCGAATTGCTTGGAACACAGCATGAAGGAGATGCTTGGAGGGTGCTGCGTGTGTTCTGACGAGAGGGGTTGGACTGAAAATCCACTGGTGTATTGTGATGGCCAAGGTTGTACAGTTGCTGTACACCAAGGTTTGTTTGTTACGTTGATTCTTCTTCTGCATAGAGTTGTATGCTTACAATTGAGGGTATACAATTGTAATGTTACATCCTAATGTTGTTATAGCTTGTTATGGTATCGTTACGGTACCTACGGGACCATGGTACTGCAGGAAGTGTGAGTCGCAGGAACGTAGTGCCCGTGTAGTAAGTTTCATAATTATTGCCCTGAAAAAAGTACATTGTTTACTTGGGTGTCAAATTGTTTTGCAGCGCTGCGAATTATGTCCGAGCAGAGATGGTGCTCTTAAGAGAACCGATCAGGCTGGATGGGCACATGTGGTTTGTGCACTTTATATACCTGAAGTTAGGTTTGGTAACGTGACAACAATGGAACCAATTATTTTGCAATTGATACCATCTGAAAGATTCAGTAAGGTAAAGATATCCCAAATTAAGATAGACTTGTTAATGATTATTTAATATAAAGTATGTAATGTGGTTGTTACAGTCATGTTATATTTGTGAGGAACAAGGAAGGGGTAGTAGAGCAAATGTGGGAGCCTGTATGCAGTGCAACAAGACTGGCTGCAGGCAGCAATTTCATGTTACTTGTGCTCAGGCTCTTGGCTTGCTCTGTGAAGAAGCTGGCAATTATCTAGATAATGTTAAATACTGTGGATATTGTCAGCATCATTACTCAAAATTGGTATGTGTCATACTGTTTAAAACCAAAATCTCGACGAAATCGAATCGATCGATTCCAGTAAGAATTTGATCGTTTCACTTACAGAAAAAAGGTGGTAATGTAAAAACAATACCACCTTATAAGCCAATACCCGCTGATAATGGTTCGTCAGACTCATCTCCTGAAAAGGAAGCGGAGACTCCGATAAAATCTTCGTCAAGTGGTAAACGAAAGAGTTCAAGTTCCAAATCAGCTACAAATTCTAAAAACAAATCCAATACTAGTCCAAGTCTAGAAATAAATGGCGTTGCTGACGACAAGAGCAGTAGCGGCCGTAATACACCCAAAGACAACACAACAAATTCCAGTAAATTCACCACTTCCAACTTCGTAGAGACGATCGTCACCCAATCGGAGAGTGTGTTCGGACATGACGGCACCGCGGCCACCACTGCCGCGGTGGCCGCCGCTACCATTAAATCCGGATCGAACTCGAGCTCCGGTCACAAAAATAGTGGACAAACGAAATCGAACTCCTCGTCGTCGAACAAAACTTCGAGCCACAGTAAAAAGAGAAAGACAGGGGCGCGAACGCCGACGGTAATAGGGAATGAAAATTCAAATCAATCAGTCAGTTCCGAAGCCAGCGGTTCGGTTGTGGTTGCTGTGAGTTCTGTTGTACAGCAAGCTGTATCAAGCAATAACGTGCAGACAACCATAACGGAAGCGACAAGTTTGAGTACGAACACTGAGCCGGAAAAGTCGAAAAAAGTAAATAAGAATTCGTACGATAATTTTCATTACAAACTTTGTGTTTCAATATGTTTCATATTTTGAAAGTTTTTTGTCAAGTTAAAGGTAGAGAGCCCCATTCAGTCATCATCAAGTACTCCAATCACCACTGAAGTGACCACTACACCTGTGATAATGGCAGTAACGCAATCCCAATCATCGGTTGTTACTCAATCACCAACAACCACATCGAATAGTATAGTCGTATCTGTTCCATTGACTGCGACTTCATTGTCCAATACGGTACAGAGTGTGGTGACAAGTGCTCCAACGTTATACCAACAATTGCAACAGAGTATCATAACTACCGCAGCTACTACGGAACCGAGGGCGAGTGCTATGTCGAATTCTGAAAGATTTATGTCTGAAGAAGCACCTGTTAAGAGATCTCGGTAAGTTTACATTTAAATTTTGATACTGATATTTTTTCATATGTAAAATGTCCATTTACTAATAACGTTAATAATTATTATTATCATTTGAAACCTTTTAACTAATATTAATATTATATGATATAATTATATTTGTAACATACGTGTATGTAGTTGTAATATAAAAAGAAAAGTTAAAATTAAGAAAAATCGTGAGTGTTGCGGGTAATTTGAAATGCGCGCCAAAACAGGAGGTATCAAAATGGCTGACTAGCTGGATAAACAAGCCTCTTTGTTTTTAACCTCTTCTTGCGTTTCGTAAAAAACATTCAGGTAGAAAAAATCTTGTTACATATGGATTTATGGTACTGTGAAAAATATCGTTTCATCAAGGATGCGACTGCGTTATGTAAAATCTCCGAAAAACATCGTGGCGATTGGAATGTGTTCGCGACGACGAGTTACAAGTTGTACGAATGCAAAAATGAATTCAGGAGAATTTTTTATTTCGCTTTTGTGTGATGTAAATCGTAATCGGATTCTGACAGAAATTATTGTGAACGACTGTGATTTTCTTGACGTCCTCTGATTCGTCTGTAGCTTTAAGGATACTTTGAGGTTATGTTTGTTTTTTCTACCTCAAGGGGCCTCAAGGGCAACGAACGAAGAAAAGGAGTAACGTGATGTAAATGGCAGTGCGCAACGGTCCGTTTGTTTTGAATTTTATATAACAAATCAATTTTCCAGAACTTTTCGAGTATTCTTAGTTTCAAGGCCGCACAAAAATACAGTTATTCAATACCTCCGAATAAATATTCATTTCGTTGCTTTCTCAGTTCTCAATCGTCAGATAAGCAAGAAAAGGCTCGAAAACCGAAACGTGGATCATCGAATAGTCAACCAGCACTGCCACAAATACAGTCTCAGACGCAACAACAACAGTCCCAACCAGTTTCTTCCGTGGTGACATCAGTATCTAGCAGTGCAGTGGTAACAACGTCTAAACGAGGGGGAAGAAGTAATCATCAAACTCCTCCACCTGCTGTAACTGTGGCGCCTGTACCATCAATTATTCAAGGACCAACATTGAGTGGTGGTCATTTTAGTAACATTAGTTCTGGATCTGCAAACAACATGGGACCTACTGTCAAAGAATCTCCACCCAGCAGTCCTGGTTCTGAGAGTATGAGCAGTAGTGGGCCTGGAAGAAAGAAACGGAAAAGCGCCAGCGCTGCTTCTATAACACCAACGCCTTCTGCATCCAGTACTCCGACTCTCACAAACCCAAAAGAAGAGAAGGATATAAAATTGTAAGAAATAAAGATGATTGCTATAATAAAGTGTTTTATATTACTGTACATATGCTAATTTGCAATATCTATTAGATTCCAGAATGGAGTTAGTGCACCACATATGCTAGGAAATCAGTTGAACCCAACCTCCACAATGGCACAAAAAATGTCTGATACTCTTTCCCAGGAACTTGAAGCACATTCTATTTTTACAGAAGCTAGTAATCCTACAACGAATTTGGTTGGCCCACAGCTACATAGTCGAGTGATTGCATCTGTAAGTATCTTCGAAATAAAATAAAACAGGAAAAAATTTTCTATTTTGAGATTTTGTGTTCTTATCCTAATATATTATTTTACAGATACGATCCAGTCAAACAGGTGCACAGCCTACATCATTTTCTTCGGTTTTTAATGCCACTAACAATACCAACACCAATGCCAACACTAACGCTAGTACAACCAGCACCGGTTCTTTGGGCGGTGGAGCAATACCCCAAACGCTTGACCAACTTTTAGAGAGACAATGGGAGCAAGGAAGCCAATTTCTGATGGAGCAAGCCCAGCACTTTGACAGTGAGTGTACGGCAAAGAAAAATATGCTTACAGTCGCTTGGGTTTGGTGAAGTCGGGGATTTTTAACTAAAAAGTAGTGTATGGATCATCTTTTTACTGTATTTTTTTGCAATGATGAATTTGTATACCAAAAATATTTAACCAAAATGCAAAGTATGTTGCTTCCCAGCTCGTTTGATCTACTAACGCTTAGATGGATTAAATAAAAAGTTTCTTGAAACCTGAAATTCTTTCCACAGTCGCTTCATTACTTTCGTGTCTTCACCAATTGAGAGCAGAGAACCTTAGGTTAGAGGAACATGTAAATAGTCTTCTGCAAAGGAGAGATCATTTATTGGCTGTGAACGCTAGACTTGCAATCCCTCTGACATCCCAGCCTAGTGCTCACCCAGGTAATTTATTCGAATTTTTCCATATTTAGTATTTGGAATAATCATTTGAAAATTTAATCGTCTTAAATTATAGTGAATAACATACACCCAACAGTCAACCCATCGCACCCTAATGTTTCACATCCCGAAGTCCCACCAGGTGCTGCGGCTCCTGTTCCGAGGGTGAGCAGGGAAACACGAGTAAATAACACGTACATGCCACATTCGAGCTCCAGTAATCACTCTACGACGCTAGAAAATGGCCTGCCTCCAGATCCGTCGCCTCCAGCTGCAGCTTCACTTTCACAGTATCAACACAGGACGTCGTTAGTCGCGCCCCAGCCAAGTCCAACGATCAGGTAATATATTTGTCCTGTATTCAGTATCACGCGTACTGATACTGCAGAATTTATTTTTTCCTAATCAATGTGAACAGACACAGCCCGGCCGGAAGCGCGTACCACCAAGGACAGCCTAGTAATATAGTCTCCCCTGCGCCAGCTAGTAATCCTGGTGTGGTCAGGAATTCGTCCGTTACACCAGATCCTCTACGCGGAGTACCAAGGTAAAAATCGACACTTTTATTTTCTTTGGCTTGCAATATTTGATTTAGTTAAAATGTGGCGTTGGAAACTGCACTATTGAGCAAAATGTCATATAGCTAAACGTATTTCCGTGGAAAGTAGGTGGAGCTTTGACATGTTTCAGGTCAGTGCCACAGTCGTCGAGCAATTACATACCTTCAATGTACCAACCCACAATGTCCAGTTTGGCAAGTAATCAAGTAGGTAATGTTCATAACCTTCATTCACATGGACCTTCTCCACCCAGCCATGGACCACCTGGGAAACCCAGCTGAAGATAGATGGAAAATAAGGAAGAATATACTGCATCGGATAGTAGGCGTGATGACCTGTCATCGCCGACCGAAACGTGCTACCATCCTTAAAACACGAACACAGGGAAGTCGTTTGTCCTTCGTGCTTCTTTGCTGATTGGTTCGATCTCTGACTGGTCTCTGCTCGATACAGTGTGATCAATTCGATAGATTAATGCATACTAACTAAGGAAAGTTTCTACATAGCGGGAAGAAAATATTTGCATTTATCGATACTTGTAATTCACGATTTTATTACGTGCGAATACACGCGTTATGTATGTTTGTATCATTACTTGGCGAATTTTCGAGAGCAGTTTTGTCAGTTCAAACGTTATGTAAGCTTTACATACAAACGCGATAACAGAGGCCTTGCAAATTCGAACAAAGAAGCAATCTAGAAGTAGAGATACGTTTTTTCTTTTTGTTTTTTTCCTTTGATTGCACGTCATCGAGCACGTCTGAGACAATCTTTACATCATCATCATCATTCATCATTGTCATCGACATCGTATGATGAAACAGTAAATCCGCAGATGTACAAATTTTAGACTATAAGTTAATCTATCGCGACGAATAGCAATAATGGTACGAAGTAGGTGTACATTTTATATAAAAAAAGAAAAAAAAAAGGAAAATTGCGTATGAGTCTAGTGGTACGGCAAAGTCACCCATCTTTTCTACGAAGACATCTCATTTTCGCCATCTTACAAACGAAAACTCGTTTCTCGGGTTCTCTTTAGCGCACCACTGTCGACGCTTCGCAAAAATGACTACATCTTTAAAATTAAATTTGTAAATGTCTCGTAATTGATCCGTCTCATGGCTGGAACCGATGTAAATTCTAATCTTATATATGTAAAATTATATACTTAGATATATAACTCGAGCACTGCCTTCCATCAATGAAGATGGCCGTGAAACGGATCGAATAGTTATAATTCTTTATAGTATGATGGTTTTTAATGGTTTCTTCAGAGCGGATGATCGAACTACGACCGTTACATGGAAATTGAGGAAACGGTTGAAGTTATTTCTAGACAGAATGTTGCACACGCGCTTCGTTTTCGCATAGAGAGTTCATTTGCGATTGTTTTTTGTTGTACCTTGTCTTTCTCGATGGCAGCATACAGTTTACTTCGACTAGACTATCAAGAATATTGAATTTTCGACCTTTGTCGATACGAGACGCATAATCAAAAAAAAATCATTGTTAAATAATTGAATTATGAAAATTTTCATGAAAGGACATTTGCTCAGTATAAGAGCTGCATTTGTATGAATGATATTCGATTCGTTGAGAATAAGGAAATGATTATTATGGGGAGACTAATTTTCTGTCTCTCGGTTCACCAAAATAAAAAATTAATAAGTGAATTGATAAAATAGTAACATTGCTAGAAATGGAACAATCTGTCTTTCCGTTTGAAAAGAATATCTGTTTTAAAGTTAATATAGATTCATGAATTTCTTTTTCGTCCTTAATGTCTAGCTAGTAAGGATTTGTATACTAATACATTTTGTTCTGTAGTAGGAAATGAGATTTCGTAAAACGTTACCACGTTGTGTTCTTGATCAGAAAGTATTATTTTTGCGGAAAGACGATTCTCGATGAGGAAAGATAGGCGAATGATTTTAAAGGGAACCGAGAGGAACCTTTAGGCTTAAATTGTACTATAAACGCGTTGATAATACGACTTAGTGATAGATCATGAGGACACCAAGCGTTCAGAATAGCACGCAACCACTCAGGGAAAATCGATTTACTAAAATTCTGTCGAGTTTTCTTCGTGTACCTCGATTGTATCTTGCATAGAACACTATATCACTAAAGATTTTTATGCATTCATTCAATGCATTATGCATTATGCATAAATTCAAATTTATATATGCAAAACTATATAAAATATTTATATTAGATTAAACAATCTTTTGCCTAAGTTCCAATTTTTTAATTATAGCTATTCATAAAAATATGAATTTGCACTAACATTCATATTCTAGTTATTATACATTTTGGAACCTAAACGAACCTATTATACTACATTCTTCTTTACTTCATAGTACTTAAATACCAAAAGTACTAAAAAATTAAATTAATTATAATTTTTCAAGCTTCTTAGAAGTTTTATTTTATGTATAAATGAATTAATATTTGAATCTTTTAAGGTGTACCATATGGATATGGTGTTCTCTGTTGTAAATGAAAAAAAGGAGTATTAATGACTGATGACTTAGTCAAAAGTTTTAAAGGGTTTCCAAAACGTCGGGTGATTGTCAAAGACAACAATGCGTTTATACCGATGAAGAGTATTTTATGCGTTTATTATATTTCAATGTAGTATCGCTGTATGTTTAAGATAATATACGGTACGATAGAAGGGCGAGAGAGAGGCGAGAACAAAGCGTGTATTAAGTGTGGTGTTGAAACAGAGAGCAGTTAATGATAATATTTTTACACACAGCAGACCGTGCCAAATTTTTGCAATCGAATCATTGAACTCCCTTTAAACTCGAGCAACGTATTAGAAAACGAAGTTGTTCGAGATTTTGGGACTGGAATCGCCTTGATGAAACCTTTTCTCGATCGAAGATGATAAAAGGAAACAAACGTAAATTGAACAGAACGTCGCTCCCTAATTTCGACATTTCCATGCTCTCGTTTAATTTTGTGTTCACTTTTCAATTATTCGTGTACAAATAAATTATTGTGTTCCTAAATCCAATGTGGATCGACTGTCGGAGATTTTTGTCGCTTGAAAATTTCACTTTAATTTGACCAAAGTCTTCTCTAATTCTGGGCCGCAATTGGATTTATACAGAATAGACAAGAAAAAAGGAAATTGTTTTTGCGCTCAAAGTCGCTGAAACCTTTTGGACGAACATTGTACCAAGACATTTTGATAAAGATGTTTCTCCGATAAATTTTGTATAAACCCAATGTGGCTCTGTCCATTAGGATTTTCTATTCGCTTGTAGTTTAATTGTAACTTAAATGTTTGGTACGTATATACTTATGTACGCAAGAGTTGATGCGTTTAGGCTAGATGTATCATTAGATTCGTTGATATTAAGAACTTATTATGCTCACGATGATGTTCTCGAACAAATTAATTGTTCCAAAAGACGAATCAGCGAGAAACAAATGAGCAAAAGTCTATTTATTCGAACGATAAATTGGAGGCTGCTCGAGTACAGTGGAAATGGAATACACAGGACCCATTAGTCCCGCGTACGATACTTTTGTTTGTCAAGAAACTGGCGTTAGGAGACATTCAGGCATTTGTAAATCATGAAACCACAATGTCCAGGCGGCAGCAATGCTTTGATTGGCCGAAATATTGGCACAGATCGTACCCGTAGCATTTTGATACTCGAGATCTCTTCGCTAAGAGTCACTGTTGGACAGTTAAAAAAGAATTAAAAAAGAAAAAAAATAAGTGTGCAAGTGAACCAATCTTGGCGCCGTTTGTGAAGCGTGTTTTCATTTTTCTACGAGAGTTAGCTGATATCCCTCCCAATCTCTGGACGAGCGAACAGAAACAAGCAACTCATATTGTAAAATAATTCTACTCGAAGAGAAAGAGAAAAGAAACTGGAAAATGGAAAGGAGACAAACACTTATCTGTCTCGATGCACTTGTTGGTTTTCCCAAGAAACGCGCCAGTTAAATATAAAGCGTACTGTGTGCTAGATATTGTAAAAAGGTCAAGGGTCAAACACGGCCACGTTCTTGGGACAGCTGGCAATTTGTAGAAAGCGGTAGCTTTATGTAAAAAGATAAAAAAAAAGGGTGTAATCACGAGGACACTTCAAAGGCTGCCGCGTCCTCCGGTAGTCTTTTGTATATTTTCAAGTGAGAAACAAGCATGAGCAGCTAAAAATCCGGGGCTGCTCCGTGGCTAGCTACCTTTAAACTGTCCTCTACTACGTACGTCTATTATTGTACCCGTGTAAGGATATAAAGGAAGGAGCATACCGATCGAAATGCCATATGTGTTTCCACACAGGGGAAAAAAAAAACTGAATTTTCTAACGTGAGAAAAGGCTGATTGTTTTTTTAACGCGTTTAGTGTAATGATTCACCGAAATCTTGTCCATTTCCTAGGTGCATCCTGAGTTTAACACTGTCAATGCTCTATCTCGGTTACTTTGTTTTATGCGCTGCTTAATCGACGAATTTTAATTTTAGCTTTTAATTTATTAGAACTTTTATCTTTATATGTTCTTTGGTTCCAGATCTAAGACTTTCAGTTCTAAAGGAATCGTTATTTTATTATTATTATTATTATTATTATTATTATTATTATTATTATTATTATTATTATTATTATTATGAAAACCGACCCTCAGAATGAGTTAGAAGTGTCTTGAAAAATACATTTGAAGAAAATGTAAGTATTCAGATGTTCAGTTTTATCTAATAAATTCTCAATAATCTATATGTGAAAGCTACGTATATGTCTTTTTAAGTTTGTCATTTTAAATTGGACAAAATATGATAATACTGTGAAGAGCACGTGTGTCGAACAGTGAGAAGAGCCACTGGCTTAAATTCAGGAGAACCAGCGCCAACGAGACTAGGCTCTCTGCTTCGAATTGGATGCCTAGAAAGTTTCACTTTTATATGTACATCTGCTAAGATTTTACACTATCGAATCTAAAGGATTGAAGGCCTTCCTCAGGTGCAAGGGATGGACGAGAACTCATAAAAGGAGTTAACTCGACTAAAGACGACGCTTCTGACAACAACGTTGTATAATCATACGCTCAAATCTTTCTTTCTCTCTCTCTCTATATATATATATATTTTTTTTTTTTTTCGTCCATCGATCAAGAAAGTTAAAGCTGGAAGTTTCGTTTGTCATTGGTGCACACGATTCATTTAGAAGCGTCGTCACGGAGTCGCGTGGATCGGTTCCGAATCCAGGGATGTAAATCACTGTGCGATACGATTTTGTAATGTAACTGTGCATACGGAAGCATGTAATAAAAGAAGAGTAAACGACGACAGCATCGTTTCACTGGACCGACGCATCTCCTGTTTCCAGATCCTTCCGTTCCTTCTCTATGGATCCTTTAACAGGAGGAGTAATTATTTGGAGAAGGTACCTTCTGAGAGCTACAGCTGCTCCGTTCAGTTTCAGATATCAGTATTAGTAGCAATTTCTTCATTTATCATACAAAATAATACTGGTAAAAATATAAATTAGCAAAGAACAGACCGGACGATTAGAATTATTTTCAGATATAAAAGTATGTATTAGATTTTACTTATTTGTTAGAGTAAATGTATTTTTTCTTAGGAATACCTACTTATGAACTAATATACCTTGAAATATACTTTTTAGTTGGTTTGAAGCGGCTGTCGAAGAACATTTTGAACATAGGATGGAAAGTTTGTTGATTTCTTCTGAAACAAAGAGGAATAGCGTATATTTACTCGTCTATGGAGGCATGGATGGCTATCTCCAGACAAATCCCTGACGTTTGCCTCAGTGCCGGACAACGATCGTGGGAAGGCTCACCTGCGACCTCGTCTCCGACGAATCAATATTACACGAGACTGTACGAATACGCTATGTTTCATGGATAAAGCTGAAAGACTCTCTTACCAGAAACAACCAATTGATCCTCTTCATATATTCAACGTAAATTAAATAAATCAATGAAAATGAATAATTTCCATGTTAATGTTAAAGTCGACGATTAACTTCTCTATAGAGATGTTCGCTTTTTAGTTGGTAATTTGTACGATGGGTAAAAATTCACCCAAGAGAAATATATGTCGCAGACAGGTTGGCATTTTGGGGCGTTCGATGAACCTTTACTTGCTTTACCGTCGCGAATGTAGCCAATATTTATCAGTACGAATGTGGACACTACAAGAGGCTATGAGTAATGGTAATAGGATGGTCGAGATGATGGTGACAACGAATTCAGGTTCGATAACGAATCCACGATCCACGGGAGGACAAGTATCAACGTACTGCTCGATTCGGATCACTCGATCGGCAATTCGTCCAACGACTCTAACACTCTAACTCTAACTCTCTTAATCCAAAAGAGGCTGCCCTTATGTACTCCTGTCCCCGCCTCTCGGGTTAATCTTTGTTTTTAAGGAGAGCCATATAACCATTTCATACCTCTGTCAGGTACATGTCCCTCCCGTGACCGTGGCTACGTCCGGTGACCTGCCATATCACGTCGAGACCAAACCCATCGTCCTAAAGTCAGATTGGAACATTAAGACTATTTCTTATTTTTATTACTTAAGGGCGGCTATAGTAAAAGTCTGGACTAGTGTATTGGGGCTTTTCCCAACATTCCGGACGGGAAATCCCGCTGTAATATAATATATATTATATTAAAGTCTGACAAAATAATTGTAATTGTAGCAGAGGTGAAAATTCACCAATGGGCCCGTTACTATAACATTAATTTAATCCTCAATTTTTCTGCAAAAGTTATTAAAAAATTAATGTTACAGAACATAAAGGCGAGAATATAGCAAAAGTATTGCACGTGTCTTTTCTTTTCACGTGTCAGTATTTTTAGATCATCTTCTGGAGAGGGGAAGCTCCAGTTTCGCATTACAGCAGAACAATGTCCAATGTAAAGTAATAGGATTTCATCGAGCCCGAGTTTTCACGCTGGATTTCACCTATGGATTTCAGATTCTTATCTGTCTACATGTTCCACTCCTAAAGATGTTACTTATTCATTCATTCATGCCAACAGTACCTACATCTCATGCATAAACTCATCTCTTCACTTCTAAATTTCAGTTAAACTGAACTGAAATAATCCTATTTTCGCAATCTGGTTTATTAAATCCTACTTGTGCAACCCAAATGCAATTTGGGAAATAATTAGTATGTAGAAGAAAATTGTCGAAGAATACAGGGCACAAAGTAGAAGAAATTAATGAAAAGCCAGCCCAGTTCGTTATTCTTACCGTTTCTAATCGTCCACCAACGACGATCAAATCAAGTGTTACATTGTCTACTTGTACAATCGCGTGGAGAATATTTAGGGAAAGCTACAAGGATAAGAATGATCCGACAGGGTTGTTCAGGGGTCGATGATTTTGCTGGAACTTCGGAAAACACCCTGGAGCACGCAGCTGCCCAGGTATTTGCGTGCCCCAATTTTCAGCCTGTGGGGCTGGAATCTATGAGGGGGAGCAGAAGGGTGGATGGATGCTCTCTTTTGCTCAGAACACCCCCCAGTATGTGTAATGGAACCCCAGCTTCCTGTCTGTCGATGTAACATTGTTAATTCTGCTCTCAGGTTACATTCAAACCACTATCTATGAATTTGATATATTTTCCTGTTTCCTTTGGTTTACTCATGCTTTGTTCTGTACTAATTTGTACTCCTTTCTTTTAGAGTACGGATAGAGGAAAAGAGAAAACTGGGCTTTGTAAATTCAGGAGTTAGATACGAATGTTTCAAGTTGAAAGGGTAAATTATTCTCCTTGAAACATTGAAGCTTTAATGCAACTTGTTTTAGCATTTGATATACTGATAGCAAGTGACTGGCAGTATATCGTATACGAACAGTATTTCTTAGTATTTTCTGTGCGATGATTACAAAAGTAAATAAGATTAATAACTGATAAAAGGACGGCTATTCGTCGGGTGATTGAAACTGGTTCAGTCTTATCTACAGTTGACGCAGGTGTGTTCATACACCTGCCCTTATCACGCGCCACTTCGTGGCGCATCAATTTTTTAGCACTTATATCTTTCAATATCAAGTGTTACATATAATATTCTTGCCAATATGAAACGCGATCGTTTTCTAATATTTTCCAATTCTTTACTTCAGTCGTATTATCTAAAAATGAAATTCTATTTCAATCAGAACTAAGACAAAGAGCCCCAACATTTTGATAATAATATAATTGATCATATATTCATTTTTATTATTCACAAGGATGGAATTAAAGCTTCAATCATTTTTCAGGGCATCTTCATAGAGAAGTCCAGCGGTTAAGGGGAGGCGTGAAAGTTCAATACCCCAGGTTGAACCTAATCGGCTCGAACGTCACGGTACCGTGATCCCGTGAAAATTAGCAAACCATAGAATCGCGGCTGCAGCCCCTTCCGCGTATCAGACGCGCATTAAGAGCACCCTCTTGTCACGAGGGTCGCACTTGTGTTGATCCTCGCAGCTGGAGTGACACACAAATAAAGTATTAATTCGCGATTCATGTAGTAATACCGTAGCATCGCTCTGAATGCAACGTCCATACTGATCTACTATCTAACGTTGTACATCGTACCCTAAAATGTATCCATGTAAGGAATTCTAGAATCTCTCCCTTCAATTTTAAATATTTATATCACGATACTAAAATTCTTAAGATATCTAGGTACTCTGTTATATTTAATGGTACCTATTAAGCATCTTGAATTACTTCAAAGTACATATTTCTTAAATATTTGACGACAAATATAAAATACTTATTCCAATTCTGTTTAAATAACGAAAAACAAAGAAGAGAGGAAAGAACACTCTCGGAGAAGCTGGGAACTGTTTCGATTCGTCCCAAGGGACACGTATATCGCCCCTAATTGTCCACAAATCGACGACCACCCTCGATTTCCGAACCGTTAAGTATAACCACCCCCTGGGGCACCAGGGGCGTTCCGCTAGCTTTCTGTTGAGTGCCGCCTGATACAACGGGGTAGAATATGGATTCAATTACACCTCATTGTGCCACGGTGTCTATAAACAATGCTGTTTTCACAGCTGATAGCGGCCCACGTCCTGCTGCTGCTCCACCAAGTTGGACCTAGTTCACCTAGTAGACTGTCTTTCTAGTAAGTGTAATTTCTGATCTCTTCGATAAGAAACAATGTGATTTTAACTGTAGAATTTGGTCACAATAATACGATAAAATAATATATTTATAATTATATTCCCTCCAGTATAGTCATGTTCTTATCATTGATAAATTGGTTGTTTGCAATTAAACAATTCATTTATTTGGAATTAAATATTGTAATTTCAAAGGACTTTAAATGAACTTCAAAGAGAAGAAATGAGAAGAAGAGATGGGAAAGACAAACTTAAACGAAGAAGACGCAAGGAGAAAAGATTTTCATGAAAATTAGAAAGGAAATTCAACTAGTGATGGATAAAACATTTTTAAAGGAACAATTTCTACAATATTCTGGCTTACCGTACAATTCCACCCTCGAAGCAAAATTTCAAGCCCTACACGGTGCTTAACTGTACATGTACACTTTTAACTTCATATTTAACTGTACATACGTATGCTTTTAAATAGTAAAACGTAAGTACTGTAAGTGGAAGATAGAAACTTGTAAAAGCAGGTGGACTAGTTATTATGCTAATGATATCTATTTTTAAGTAAATGGCTCGGCTCATTAACGTAACAACCAGTGAGGCACGGGTAGAAGGTAGAAAACCGTATTCAGGGTACAGAAATAACGAAGAGGGAAAAGAGGATCGCGTCGTGGGAAGATCCACAGCCGTCGACGCCATTATTCCCGAGTCGCAGGACGTCGCGACACCGCAATATCGACGTACCGCCCACGATTTTCCTTCTCTGTCTCATCCACATCGGTTCTGCTCCCCTTTCAGGCGAACTCTACGCCAGAATTTGGCGCAGCTTCTACCCTTTTTATTTTCGGAGTCCTCCGCCATTTCGTTGCGAAGAATACTACATTCAAAGCCTTGTCCGACTTCTTGAACACTCGGGAAACACATTCTTTATTTTCCTTACGTTACTTTGTACTGAATTTTGATGAAATTTTGGGGAATAAACTTTTTAAATTATATCAAATGGAGGAAAAGAATACAAGGAAAATTGAAGATACGAAGAAGTCTAAAAGATTGAGAGATTAATCTTGGACTGAACATTTGATGAAATAGAGTCTGTTTCGCGCTGAAAAAATTTTGGTAACATAAATTGTTAAAATTAATTAAGAGGAACGAGACAAATTGAAGATGGAAAGGTATAAAAAATTTGGAAGACTGAAAAATTGACAGAAATTGTAGAAATTTGAAAATTAAAGAAAAGCTACTTCAAGAAAAATTATTTTGGTTTCAGTTTTCTCTGAACCAAGCAAAGAGGTTTCGGATTAAATTTTAACGAGCTACAGTGGGAAGACTATTGATTTCTAAAAGAACTATGTACACCTATCAGGAAGTGCGCAGAATATTGGAATTTTAACTTATCCAAGTAAACTTCATTAACTGCTGCTTCAATAATAAAAGAGAAAGAATGGAAGAAAGCAGGAATTACGGTAAAATATAAAAAATGCATGGTAACAAAAGATGAAACAGTTTGAAACTTGAAGAACCTACTTTATTTGGCTTGGATGGCAATCACGTTGACAATCATTCTGTTGCATATTCACATTTCACGTACAAACAATATCTGCTTACACTTTTTTACTCACTTTATATGTACAATAGTAACATGAATTCTGTCAGACAATAGAGAAATCAATGGATTACTTAAAAGAAGAGAAAAACTCCTGACAGAATTTTTATGTATTTCCTCTTCCTCTATTTACTAAGCGTAGATTCGCTGTTTTTTGAGCACGTCTAAAAAAACTGAAAGAAGTTACACATGTTCTTCACATTCTATAGGAATTTCTTATTTAATTCCTATCTGAAATTCCATTAACACGTTAATTTAAAGAACGATACTGTCTATATATAGGACAACTAAATAATGTTAACAATAATAATTTAATAATACTGTCCAACCGTGTTAGAATCGACTAGAGATACAGGATAATTAATTAGCATAATTTTGTTTTGTTAACAAATGTTGTTCTTTTGGTACGATTAAAAATTAGGAAAAATGAATGATTGACTAGAAATTTCTGTCCTTAGATACTAAATAACAGGCTCGACGCACTTAATAATTAACACCTGAGCACTTTATTCGAATGTCGAGCCATTCTTTGATGTTCTTGGGTCCTCCGGGGTCCAGACTTTCGCGTACATCGTCCCATTCGGGGAGATGTCCGACTTCCTAGACCAGGACAAAGAATGGAAAATGAATGGGTTCCCCTCGCTGCCTGAAATTTGATTATTAATCAAAATTAGTATATCAAGGAGCTTAATTTCTATTGAAATAACCATCAGAATTTTAATAAAATTAAATATTCTCTTCTCCTTGTTTATTACTCAAACTATAGGATTTGGTTGCTTGTAAAACTTGTTCAATTAAATTGTTAACAAACTGTCAATGAAACAAGTCTGTAAAAACCAGATAGGCCGAAATTCGATGTGCTTGTTAATTAAGATTTTATATCACTGTTTGTAATCCATTTATTGTTTTGCATAAAAGAGTAAACAAAAGAACAATGTCAAATATATTATTGTAAATCACAAAAATCCTTCTGTAAGGATGACAGGTAAATCTAAAAGACAATTTAAGCCAATTGATAGGTAAAATCTATCACAGTTTAGCTCAATAAATTAAAAAAAAAAAAAAAAAAGAAAAAGGAAAAGACGACGTGGATATGATAGAAAGGAGATGTGAGTGCGATCGGTATTGGCCTCACCACGAATTATGACCTTCTTAGTGTCGTCTCGACCGGAGCACCTCGAGAGACCTCCGTTTCCTGTCAGAGGATCGTTGCCCTTGTCAGCTCTGACCAGTTCGTTCAGGAACTTTATGTAACCGATCGCCAATTTTAATGTATCTACTTTAGAGAGTCTCTTTTCGTAGGGCAAAGTTGGTATGTGAGCCCTAAGGCCTTCAAAGGCGTCGTTTATATTCTGCATACGTCTCCTCTCCCTCATATTGGCAGCCTGCCTCTGTTGCACCGCCTGCCTTGGACTTTTTCCCGTTGCCCCGTTCCTTCTGTTGCTCTGACTTCGTCTAGAAATCATTATTACACTGTTTTTAATAGAATAATGATCTCTAGACACCTATTTTTGAAGATGTTTCTAAGATTCTTTGAAAGTTAGGTTTAAAAATCCTTCAAAATAGTAGAAGAACTGTATTATTGAACTGTATTTGTTGGAATTATGATCTTTGGACGACAATTTTTGTATATATCCTTGAGATGTTTGTGAGATTCAGTGTAAATATGGGCGACGAGAAAGTGAAAGACAGAGGAAGAAATTTTCTTAATATAAAACTGCTCTGACTCGCAGTCTTGACAAAATATCAGAAGCTAACTTAAACGCTCTTTTGAATAAAAATAAATATGAAAATAATTTTAATAAAAATTTATTTGCGCAGGTAATACTCACTCTCTGGTGTGGTTTTCCTGGTCACTGCTGTAAGCGCTCTCATTGTCGGTGCTGTTCTCGTCATATAAATAAATTTCACTGCCACTGGTACTTCCAGTACTGCCAGCAGTATGAGAAGCTAGCTGCGACGGAATCGAAGGCAGCGTAGCCGTGGTAGGTGCTCCGCAATGCGGTGGCAGAGCTGGAATCGCAGGATTTCCAAGGAAACTATGAGCCTCGTACATGTACTGGCGATTCATCATGTCTAATTCCAAATTATCCATAGAATACATCTTGAAGAAGCTTGTCTTATACTTAAGTTTCTTTGGTACGTGTGTATCTCAGATAAATTCTTTGGTATAGTGACTAGAATCTTTGACTAGTTCAAATTAAGTCATTGAAATGCTCTTACATAGTCGTTTATAAGATTGTTTATTAATGCTATTTAGATAGATGTAGAAATTTGGAAGATTTGATTCTACACTGTAGTTTTTACTTGAGAATCTCTCATCTGAGATTCAAACGTTTCCATCACGAGTTACAAGATACTTTGAACGTTTGACTTCACACTGTAGCTTCCAGTTGAGAATCTCTCAAATGGGATTCACATTCAAATTTAATACAAGAACCATCCTTGAGATCAGTCACAATGCTTTTATACAACCTCTAAGCCATGTCTATATGGACACTATAGTCTTCTTTGAACGCGGAAGAACCAATATCTTCGACCTAATACAGGAAATATTAAACAGATTATTGAGATCACGGACGACGCTGCTGTATAATTTCTGAGTGCTTCCTGGAACGTTATACAGCGTTTTCTGAACGCAGAAGAGACAATTCTTCAAACTCAATGCAAGGAACATTGAATGGATTCGATTAAACTGGGATCAGCAGGCAGTTTTTGTTGAAATTTCCAGCGAATTCCAATGCAAGCACCCTCGATCACGTCCCGAGGATCACCGATACCATCGACGTGACACGTGGCCTCAGCGCGTGCTAGGAAATACTTCTAAACAGCGGCACGTGCCAGGAGGAAGCCAGGGCACGTGTCCAGGTTTGTCCAGACACTTAACACAATATATTCAATCCTTCCTTGTTGGTCATACTGTGATCTAATTCAAAATTCCTCTTCCAGACAACCGAGCAACCACTTTGGATGTAAGGAAACCATCAGCCAATCTCTTCATCCTCGATCTTCTTCCTGGACAACGTTCTCTTCACTTCCACTCATAGTTCAGATTCTTCAAACTTCTAGTCGGACGTTCGACGCACATCATTCACACTAAATTGGGTTTTACGATCTTATGAAATCTTGAAAAAATTGAAGAGAAGTTGCAAAATTGTGATAAATTAAAACGTGCTTGGAACCTAATGGGTTAATTCATTAATTCGTACATTTTGATAAAACTGTTATATTGTTACCACATTCACGGATCCACTAATAACCAAATTCTTATGAGTAATAGTGTATTTAATGTATTGATGTTCAAATTGATTCTCGTAAGAGAAAAGATAGGAAAATCACTGACATGGTATTGTTAGTATGTATAATTATTTGGATTTGAGGTGAAAGAGAGAATATCGAACTGTTGAGTGAATGTTAGGCTGTTAGAAAGGTGAAATGGAACTGTGTGGATCATTGATGAGCACTGGTTCAGGTAGTCTGTCGAAACTGAAAGAGAAAAGCGGTAGGGAAGCCATTCCTGGGGTTGAAAGTCTAGCTGCATCCCCATTCGTCGAGCTAGTTGGTGGTGGAGCCTACCTACCCCTAGTTGCCTGGCTGCTGGTTCCGCCTCTTCATCGATCTGATAAGGAACAGGGAGGTTCTGGATTGAAGAAACAGAGCGATAATGCGAATTGAATAGATTTACGAATCGAATTTGCACACCAAGATGGATATTTTAGATGTTAGACAGTTGTCGTATATATATGGATAAAGGAAGTTTAAGGAAGAAGCTGTAAATTCGGTGGAAATTGGTTGAAAGCGAGTGTCGTATAAAAATTGAAATAAGAAAGAATCTGGAAAAGAATTACAAGAAGAGGATCGGCTATACGATTTAATAGAAACTGGACAAAGGATTTTGGTGAACTAAAGAAAGGAAGAAATGTAGGAGAAATGATAAGAAAGTAAATATAGCAAGAATCGGAGGAAGGAATTCAACAATTGGAAAAAGGATTTTTAAGAAAAGTAATGGATTTAAGAAAGAATTTAGAAAAAGGAAATCACGTAAAGAAACTTTTAACCAGAAGACATTTTTCTTCAGAAGATTAGAAGATTCGATTCGTAATGGAAGGATTGTATTAGAACTTTTATCAATGTCAAATATCGTACTTGAATTTAACAATGAATGAATGAGAAAATTAACAAAAAGCTGACTACAATATGTTAAAGAATAACAGCTCTATATTAAAAAGTACATATCGTGCAAAGCTTGGAAAACTTTCTTTCGCGTGACACAAAGTTTCACAGAAACATATTGTTGCGCTATTAAATAATATAATTTTGCGGCACGATAATGATACAGAAGCAATCATATCGGACCTGTTACGGGCCACATAATTACACGGTGCTCCGGCTAGGCCAAATGTCGCAGAAGTGGTTAACCCCCGAGTAAACCCTTGCACGGTGTTTTCGGTACACGTGCACGACACGTGCCCCTAATTTCTTTCTCCGTTACACCTTTGATTCCCTTGGATGCTCTTTTTATGGACAACCATGAAACTCGCTAGTCCCCAACATTCATTATTTCCTGTGGATCCTGTGGAAGAATATAGAACCTCAGAAAATAAAGAAGAGAAGATATTCTGAATTTTCTTTCAAGAAAAAAGATTCTGTCAAATCCAACATAATACAGTAGAGAACTTGTAATAATTTTATTCCTTAAAAAGAAATCCGAAAATATTATATCCAAAAAGGATTGAAGAAAGGAAGAAAGTTAAATTTGTCTGAAATTGGAGGAGGAATTTCTAGTAAAAGTGGTGGTTCTAAAAAATGTGAAATATCAAACTTCAAGTAGGAGTAAAACCGGAAAGTATCCTAATAATTCTTCTATTAAAAATATACGACAAAACGGAAGGAAATGTTAATTTTAGGATATTTGAAGGTATCAAAAGATTTTCTTTGAAGCGCCGACAGGATATAAAGTACGAGCCATTATCGATTTCCCACAAAACTTTCTACTGAACGTATCCACCGAGGCTAGACAATTAACACGCTACAAATTAAGAGGGCCCGTTGCATCAGGATGAATTATTCGCTCCATCTGTTGTTTCAGGGAAAATCTAGGAAACGATTTTTTCCTTTCCCACGAGTATAATTTTCTGCTTTAATTTAGAAACGTTTAATTTGCAATTTGCGTAAGAGAAAGTTTTTTACAACTATGAATTATCAATAATTGATTGTACAAACGAATGAAATAGTTTTTAATGGCGCAAGGTGCAGGTGCAAAGATTGATTGTGAAAAAATCGAATCTGAAGATCGGAAGCCGCAGCCTGTCTGGATCTAATCCAAAAGAAAAACACAGGATTGGGGCAGGACCATTGTGTGGCTGGATTTTTGATCCTCGAGATCGAGAGATAACCAAAGGGGGCCAGATTTAAATGGCAAATCCCCTGGGCACGTGTGCCCTCAATTCGAAGTTAAATACTAAATACGAAACGAATAAATTGCACTGCTGTAGAAGGTAATATTTATTTTTTATAATCGCTAAAAAAAAATTATCATTACTATTTAACATTGAAAATTAGAGGGGAGGAAATTGTGGAGATTCCTATCATCACAACTATTCAATTTAATTTAATATACTTTATTTTAATTTTCAGTGTGCTATTTATATTCTGGGCGAATTATTTTAATGCAAACAAAGAGATTGCAGTTCATAAAAGCGCATCATTCCTCGAAAAGACTCGCTCTCCATGCCTAACCGATTTTCTATGGCACATCCTTGCACCCGGGAACCCATGTCCAACACCTGGTAGCCGGTACAATCCCGGGGAACATCCTGGTACCCACTCGAAATACAGACAACCCCATAAGTGTCTATTAATTTATACTCAGCAGGAGTGTGAAATCGATTTATACCCACTCTCGATTCATCTTCCAAAGCTTAATCGATTTGCAGCCCTACAGTAGACTGTTATACCCTCTAATGGAATCCCTGTTTCAAAACTTTCACACTAATCAATTTTACAATAAAATATACGTATGATATATCATATAAATATATCATTTACATCATTTGATCTTATACAATTTTATTCAAAATTTAATTAACATTTTTATTTCCGTTTCAGGTGCTGTTTATTGGTACATAAACTTCTACAAACTTTTATAAACTTCTACAAAAAATCATCAAACCACGTGAGACAGTGTTGCATTCTGATTATTTATTATATTTATTATACATAGTAATATTTTCCTAATATTTTTGTTACTTTTTCAGGTGCTGTTTATTGACATACAAACTTCTACAGACTATAGGAAGCATCATTAAACAGCGTGAAACAGTGTTATACAACATTACAAACACACCTTGCGCGATATTTGTCGTGACACATCCTGTTCCGAGTGTAATCGAGCGAGCCGTCGAAATCATGCGCTAATTTAACCATCAGCCCTGTCCAACGCGAAATTCTGAGCCACCTGTCTAATATCCACCTCTGCATCCGTTTCCGGTTTATGGGGGATGGCACCCCCTGTGGTGTCCTCGTGGTCGCGCCCTCCAGGAGGGCAGGATCCCCTGAACGTTGCATGCTTCACTGCACCACCTTTAGCTCATACTTTTTTCCTCCATAGGGTCGATTCCTTATCATAAAATATTCCAAAAGACGGTAAATTTTCAGAGAATCAGGAAATATTCTTTATCTAAGGTGAAAAGGTTGGTACACAAAAATCTATAATTTTCTTAGGTGAAATAAATGTATTAGGTTGAAAATTATCGATACCACAGGCTGCTTTGAACATAGGATGATCAAGATAAGATCAATTCACTGTGGGAGATAAGGTTATCGTTACGTCGATCTGAGCGTCATGTATGGGACATTTAATTCTCAAATTGTGTTCACACAGGGTTCCTCAGTAAACGTTGATTATAGATATTGAAATCTATGATAAATCGACATCCCGATTATTGCTATTGTGATCCCAACAAGATTTGCTCCATTGCAAGTCCATGAGCCTGACATTATGCAAACATTTTAACATCTGTGGAGTTGTGTGGAATCTGTCCGTACAATTTGAAATATATAGATGAAGAGAATAACTTTTTAAGTAATAACCAGCAATTTTTATTGTTTAAATATCTTGGGTTTAGAAAGTTGAAGTTCATTGGTCTGCCCTCTGTTGACGATAATGTAATGTAGGATTCTAGATTATCCGCCAAGGATAGAACGAAAAGAATCTCGGTTAGATTTCAATATTTTAAATACATATTTCAATCTACTCAATGTTATTAGAAAATTTGATTTCGAGCTGCTTTATTACTGAAACAAATGGAATATCAAAGTTTAGAAATTTCTATTTCCGTGATAATTTAAAAAACGCCCATCTTAAGGTTGTTGAACAATATATAATAACATAACCCACAACACCAACCTCCGCAAACTTTCGATCATATCTGTCAAAGTAATCTGTCTGTGTATATTGTGTAGAAAAATTTATTCAATACGCTGATGTTCTGCTAAAACAACAAATGACAGAATGACGCATTCAAATCGAAATTCAAGCTTGGCGCGCAGTCTGTTCGGCACAATTTCACGATCTCGTTACTTCTCGATATCTCGAGGTGATTTAAGTAGCCTTCAGGTCAAGCCTCAAAGCCAGCCAGTATTTTCGCTGAGCTGGGTTGTTGTTTACATCCTGTAGCCGCTCTTCGTACGGACATCCCGTGCGCGAGGGGAGCGGCAAAAATTCTCACGTGAAGTTTTATTGCCACCCAGTGACCACTTTCATTGCCCATCTTGCTTGCCCCTAGTATCTATCGTACAATCGTTGTGCACGCACGGAACCGAGAACACAAGCAACTAGATAAAACACACACACGATGAAGGTAACAGTAACCACGCTCAGCGACGACATCTTCGTCCTGGACGTGATCGAGGATATGGAGCTGGAGAGTTTCAAGGCTCTTTGCGAGATCGAGAGCAACGTACCAGTCCATGAGATGGTGATCGCTTTCAATGGTCTACCATTGATGAATGACAAGAAATCGCTGAAGGATCACGGGATCCGTGACGGTGACGTGGTGATTTTGCAGCACATGCATCAAAGCGGGGCCGAGTTGAACCTTCACCCGTTAAACGGAGGTCAGCTTCAATACAGCACCATTATTTAAAGTGGCGATCGAGGCGGGTCGTGAGGTTAGCTTTTCGGCTTCGATTTACGTTTCTTTTTCATTGTATTGTCACGTCTCTCGATCAGATGTTACCAGACTTATAACGCACGATCCATGAATTTGGCTTAACAGACTCGATCGAGCATGTTATCCCCCTTTTGGTTTCACTATAGAATAGTGTCTATTAGAATACAATTTTTTTTTTGTTCGTGTGGGAATCTTCTAAGTTCCTCTCATCTTGTCCGCACACCTGTCCGGTTCAGTTTAGCACAAGTTTTTTGTATTCACTTGTGTTGAGTTTGATTTGTTAGAGATAGCTTTTGTCGCCATGTGCTTAGTCAGATCAATTATTTAAGAGCGCACTATTGCGTAGTAAAGAAGAGAATGTACTAAATTCCAAGATACATATTACTCTAGCTATTCCCATGTTGGACTTCAGTTCCATCAGAGTACCAGGATCATCCAGCAGTCGACAGCCAACAGCTTCCAGTAGCACTATAGCCAAAATGCAAAACCCTAGAAAGGAGGATGATCCAGAAATAATAAGAGACATGTTTTTGGCTAATCCAGATCAACTAGCGTTGCTAAGCCAGAATAATCCCAAGCTGGCTAGTGCCTTACTTTCTGGAAATCTTGGTGAGTCTTCCAAAAGTACATATTAAGAACTGTATTTTGGAAATCTAAGAATTTACTCTACAATAGATATTGATTTGTAGAGAGATTTACAACTGTACTCAGAGAACAAATAAAATTAAGAGAAGAGCGTGAGGCACAAAGACTAAGAATGATGAATGCAGATCCATTTGACACAGAAGCACAGAGGTTTATTGCAGAGGATATTAGGCAAAAAAACATTGAAGCAAACATGGAGGCTGCAATGGAGTATAATCCAGAAACATTTGGATCAGTTGTTATGTTATATGTTAATTGTAAAGTCAATGGATTCCCAGTTAAAGCATTTATTGATACTGGTAAATATCAACTTTATTTATATTTATAAATAATGAGTTATACACGTGCGTAAATGCGCAGTGATAAATGTCAGAGATCATCATTGAACTGGAGACAAGATCATTTTTATGTATTTTTGTTTGGCTGCTGTTTGTGCCAATGTATCTATTTTTAAATTCCTGCATTTTGAAAGTCATTCTTTGTAGTATGTGGTACTTCATGGTGGGAGAAATTTAAATTTAGATATTGAAATCCGTGCTCTGACCTAGACTGTACTTTTGTCTTCAAAAATTCTATGAATTTGCTCCTCTTAAAAAAAAAAACATCTCGCAATATATAGTAACATTATGTTTTCAAAAATTCAGGTGCACAATCAACTATAATGTCGGATGCTTGTGCCGAACGATGCCACATAATGCGATTGGTGGACACAAGGTGGGCTGGAATAGCACATGGTGTTGGAACTCAACGCATCATTGGCCGTATTCACATGGTACAAATTCAAATTGGTAATGATCATCTAACAACATCGTTCACTGTCCTCGCGGAACAAAGCATGGACATGCTACTGGGTCTGGACATGTTAAAGAGGCATCAATGTTGCATAGATTTGAAGAAAAACGTGCTCCAAATTGGCACCACCGGTGCAGAGACGCCGTTTTTAGCAGAAGGTGGTCTTAAATATTTCTATGGTTGCACAATGTCTTTTTATCTGTTATACAACATAAATGCTTAATTCTGATTAGGGGAGCTGCCAGAGTGGCTAAGGTTAAGTGGTTATAGCGATGCAAGTATTTACGACACAGAAGATGATAAGGATGACAAGAGGGGAGGACCTCAAAGAGCACTGGATTATGGCTCCAGAGATGCAAAGAAGCAACGTCGCCAGCAGGGTAAGTATGTATCTGTCCAGGCTATCCTTTCTTACCATAATTCCTTATAAGATCCTGTGTTAAATAATTTGTGAAACATTCCATAATGAAACCCAATAAATTTCCTTTGTATATATGTTCCTTTATTGTGTATTTCGACTTTTAGTGGTGGCAATAAAAAAAGGATATATTTATAAATCTAAGGAAAATTTTCAAAAGTAATGCTTGTGATATTATCGCTATTATTTACTTTTCAATGTTGAAGTTTATGCAGCTGAATTTGATACAAGGCCTTATATGTTAGCCACTGTACCTTTCCTTTTCCTAGGGAGATCCAACTGAGACAAATCCTCCTAACTTGCCTGGACTAGTGACTTGAAGTCACTTTATAATTTATAATTATGGCTTTTAATTTTATAGTTTTATTTGTGGCTTGCTAGAATTTTTTTTAATTTTTTTTTAATGAATACTATGTATTTTAGAAGGGCAAGAAAGCAATAGTTCAAGCGGGACATCAAGCAGACTAGGCTCCATAGAAACTACAGTCTTCTCCCACGACCCATTCACAGAAGAAACAGTGAAAGAAATCGAATCTCTGGGATTCAGCAGAGTACAGGTCATCGCGGAACTGCGTAGATTTAATGGAGACAAAACTCAAGCCACCGATGCGTTGTTCACGAAATCCTTTAGACTATAAAGCAACAAGGAAAGAAAAGAGAAATTGTGGGGGTTTCCATGTTTGAACAGTAAAGATAAGGGAATGGAAAATTTGTACTTGATTTTTGGTAGCGAATTTTCATATCGATTATTATAAAATCTGGAAACCACACGATCGAAACTCAGCTCAAGCAAGCATACTCACTGCTCGACAATTAGCATGAAATGGTGTTTCAGATTTTATTTCGTCGAGCAGATATTATGATGTATGTATAGATATCATATTTCATTTAATTAATAAGTGGCTACTTCAGAGTAAAGCTACATATATCTTCTCCGACTTTTATATTCTTTTTGCTAGATATACAGAAATGAAATGAATCGAATTTGGAATTTTAAGTGGAAGTCAGCGTGCTCTGATAACCTAGCCTACCATTATTGCAATACACAATTTTAGGAATCTATATAAAATGGTTTGAAAACAAAGTCATAAGTTAGGGGAGCAGCTTATTGCCTTTCGTGAAAGTTGCGTCACATTTGTAGATGTCTCACAAAATTTTTACTTACTAGATTAGATAAAAGAAAATAGACTTCTGAAAGGATAATGTTTTAATCAAAGAGACATATTGCACGGTTTGACGGATATTTCGAGCTTCGCGACTAAAAATCAGTTTGCAATACCTCCAAGAATACATTAGTTTCACTTCTGTAATTTTATTATTTACAAAAAAAAGAGAATATTGTAATGTAAACCAATCACGCATCGACCAATCTAGAAAGAACTTTGCATTAATTCTATTTTATTTCAAAGGGTAAGGAATTAAGAGAAGAGAAACACGAATAAACTTTGGGAATATTTTATTGTTTCGTTCTTATAAACTTTCATGATTGAGTCTGCTAACAGACAATGTGAATTTTGTATCATTACTATATATTTAGGGTATATGGTATTTTTCTGTATTTTCTTTATATTATTATACCGATAAAAAAAGAGGAAAAAAACATGTAACAAACAAGATTCACCTAAGTCTTTTCACTCGTGCGTGCAAATCATGATTCAGCGAAGATAATCTCAACTTTCTGTGAATCTATCACGATCGTATAAGATACAAAATGGTGGAATATCATGGGAACGATAAAAATTCGCTAGACCATGACCTCATTTATGGTAGCTCGTTTGGCGCCCACTTTATTTCCACCATCTTGCCGGTACGAGCGGATTCTTGGCATGCAGTCGCGATTTTAATCACAGCTAGAGTTTCTTTGGGTAATACGGAGCATTCAGCTCTACCAAGTACAATATCAATGAAGTGGTCCAGCTCTCGGCGATAGCCATTCATGAATCTGCTGGCAAACGAATACCATATTGGTGCGCTGGTTGATCCGTCGAGATTATATTGGGATGTGACACCGTGCATTGGCTGTTCATTATCTGCTTTGATCATACCCTTGGGGCCAAACACCTCCAAGCGTTGATCATAACCGAAGCTACTGTTCCGCGACAAGTCGATGGTCCCCAAGGTTCCTGATGGGAAATACAAGGTCACTACAACTGTGTCGAAGTCATCGATTGCTTTTATCTCTGGAATGTGTGCGTGTGCCTGGACAGCAATCTGCAAGAAAATATTCCAACATTTAATAATTCATCAAATATCAGTCAATAGGATAGAAATCAACATTACCAATAGTTATTTATGAAACCCTTTAATGATCTTGTGATACTTATTGACTTTAAGTGCTCGTAGTAGCAATTAAAAATCAAAGCTACATTCTGTTTTTAATTAGATCTGAAGATTTTTGTAACTATTAGTTACTTCTATCTGTACTCTATAATTTTATGAAGTTAGGATCCTTTTAAATCATGGAAACTTCTTTATAATGCTGTAGTATTTATAAATTCAGGTCTCCATGGTATCAGCGAAGGACTAATCCAATATTCTACATAATTATTCTACTTGAAACTCCAACTACAAGTGTTTGATAGCAATATACAGGGAATCTCACCTTGATAGGGTACTCTCCAAGGACCCAAGTCATGATATCAATATCATGGACCATACAATCATGGAATATACCTCCGGACATCTTCAAATATTCTATGCTGGGAAGAGGAGAGTCACGAGAGACAGTTTTGATGATCTGAACGTGTCCAATCTCTCCATTCCTCACTCTGCTCCTAACAGCAGAATAGCTGGGATCGAATCGCCTGTTAAAGGCGCAGAACAATGGTTTGCCGACCTTTTTTGCGGTCTCGTAACATTTTATCGAGTTAGCATTGTCCTCGGCGATCGGCTTCTCACAGAACACTGCCTTCTTCGCCTCCAAAGCTTTCCTTACAATGTCTTCATGTGTGTACGTAGGCGATGCAACAACTACTGCGTCCACACTATCAACATGAAGAACGATTTTAATTGTTAATTGAACTCCTAATTGATCTCTATGTTTTCTCTCGAGTTTAATCTACTTTGGATATTTTTATCACGAAATTAAGTAATTGTAATGGAAATGTTTGGGGTTTGGAAGAAGCAGGTGACTTTTTGAAAGTTTCTTTTAAATTTGCTAGTTAATGATTTGTTATTTTTAATTTTTCCTATTTAAAAATCTAACTCATTTGATCAATTTTGCGATATATACATCTTTTATTGTATCTAAAATGTTTCCCATGAGAAAATCTAAATTACTTACTTAGGATCATTGTACACTTTGTCTGCTTGTTTGCTATTCAAGAAGACAACATCGTCAAGTTGCCAGTACTCCTTGAGGCTCATCCATTTAGACTCGACATTGTCTACGATGTAGAGCAGTTTGACACGCGAACTGGTAATAATATTGGACAGATGAATGGTTCCAGCACGGCCGAGTCCAAATAGAGCAAGTCTTACTTTAGGATGGAGTAGATCCTTCCTCAGTGTCAGATCCTCCAGATACCTATAATAACATTTAATCCATTTTCAGTCATGAAAGAGGAAAAGGAAGAGCGAACTAAGTAGTCTATATGAGTCTAGAATAACGTTCAACAACCGGCTTGGAACATATTAAAAGAGAAGAGATGAAGAAAAGTAAAATATAAGAGAATTGTTCCCAAGACACATATTTTATGTCAATAGGTAGATGTCATCTTGGAATAATTTATTTCTCAAATAAGATTTTGAAATTTATTTTCAAACAAATTAATTTCTTGTTTTCATTCCAGTTACAAAGTGGTCAATTCTGCTCTGGATAGAATATCATATAATGAAAAGAAGGGAAGGGAAGAATATCTAGTTTGCATTAATTAAATTCTATACAAAACCTTCAATGAACTTGAACGATCTACTTGGAAAAATACCCACTTTTGATAAAGATAATCCTGCTGTGGAGGCCTTGGTTGTGGTTTTGTGTAAGGTGAGGCACTCTTGAATTTCGCAGTTGCCATTGTATCTTGTTAGGAATATGAAATATTAAATAAATAAGTAAAATATGGATCTCCGGATTCGTCAATCGGCAGAAGACAGTCTGGAACGATGGGCCTGTTATATATGTATATAAACGAGCTGATCAACGATAGTGGGGAGAGATGTGTGCGATTAACATACGTAAATTCATGAAATAGCTATGGTTCAAATATTGGCCTCATTAAGATAGCCATCAAGTTGGCATGAATATATCAAATACAGTTAATCGTTCGATTAATAAGAACGAGTCCCTCATTCATATAAAGCATCGAAATCGTCAATGTCCAGTTGTAGCAATCGTCTAACGTTACTCTGTTCATTCATTAACACCTAATCGCTTCTGTAATACATGTATCATACATGTATTTCAAAAATGACACAACTGAAACAAGTTTTTCAGGAAAAATAAAAGACTATTTGAAAGTTTAAAACAAATATTATCCTTATTAAACGCATAAGTTAACAAGAAGAATAGAATATAGAAAACAATGATCTTCTAATATTCTTCTAATACAGAATTGAATTATTTTGAGTTGTGACACTTTTGAAATATTCTGTATGAGATATGAACATTTCGTAGCCAGAAGTGGAAAATTGTTAGCTCCTGTTGTAAGAGTGTCAATATCCTGTGTATTCATTTTGGTCCTCTGACTTTTTTATCTGGTAACGTGTCGATCCAATTATCGACTGACCTTTTATTGACTTATTCAGTGGCAAACTTTAATCTCAGTGCAAGTTCAGAAAAATTGATCTTTGATAATTATGTTATGATTACAGAATTTAAAAGAGGTCTCATTTTAGACTACTAATGATTCACATAAAAATTTGTCAAAATGATTGTTGAATATAATTATTGGAAAATTCTTTTAGATGTGGGGGTGAGAAAATTTCCAAATTTATCTTGATCTCCTGGGTCTTATGTTACTTGATGGTTAAAGTTGAGATGGAAGCAACTTATTATATAAAAAAATCTAATTAATCTTTTAAATCAAAATTAAAGATACAAATAAAAGAGAATGGTAGAAATGCATATTAATTTTAAAGACAGAAGGAATAAAAAGATCTACAGCCGTGATACAACAAAAATGCGATTTATCATGTTATTCTCTTCTGGTTTTCATGCGTGACCTACTATTTTAACTATTTAGTGCATTATGTAAGCGAGAGAATATAGTAATTTCTAATTTGTTCTAAGGTTATCAGACTATCGTATCGCATGTGCAACGAGCTAACGTCATTGATGGACATCCTGTTGTTGTCGCCGCGAAAAAATTTCATTGCGTAAATCACAGTGGAATTTTATTACTGATAGTTAATTAATAATCAGATTCATTGATCAGTTTCATCACTCTCAAAGTTAGTTGAAGGTTTCATGGAAAATTGAACATAAAGAATAGGATGTAATAGAATTTTTCTGCAGGCTGAGCTTGAAGTATTTATCATAACAGGATATTTTTAAAAAGGGAATAAACAAGTTTCTAATCTAAAAGATTGGCAAAGATTGTTGGTTATCTATGGGATTATTTAGAGAGTATTAAGTTAAATTGAAATATTTATAATAGATTATATTTATTTATATTAAATATTTATATTATAATTATATTAGATAGTTTGAAGCAAAATTTAAAAATAGAAGTAAGCTTTATTACAAAATGTATTAGACAATGATCTATAACTCGTCGTTAATCTTGATGACCGAGTTAGGCACAAAGACAACTTCGTTGGTGTCGCTCTCCACGTACCCAGACCTCTTCGTTTTATCTCTTCCTGGATCGGCGTCCACTAGAGATATACTCGATCTTACCTCTCTACAAATGAAAACATAGTACACGACTTCGTTTCTTCTAAAGATTTTTATGCATTTATGAGGAATTTAAAGATCCAAAAATTTAAGTATATGGCCTAACATGTTTCAAATCAAAATCTTCATTTAACAAAAACCTAATTACTTTTTATCAGTTCCAGGCAATTCTGCTGACACTATGAGATCTCTGGGCTTGGAAAAGTCACACTCCAAGATAAAAGCAGCGTCACCAGGAGTAATTAGCTCATCGTCATGCTGAAGAACCAAGGTGTTCCGATATTTGTTATCAACCTGAAACAAATATCTTAAACCAGTGAATTATTTCAAACTTATTTTGTAGTAACTTTTCCAAATTTACAGCAGACTTTACGATGTAGTTACATTTTCTGTGTCACACTGGTCGAAGGGAATAGTCATAGTGAAGTTTCCACCATGATCAGGATTCAAGAAACACGATGGTTGTCTGGAATAGAAACTACCTCGTGTGTATATCACACCTGAAAAATTCTCCGATGTTTGCAGACCCACTACCATTCTTTCTGCCCCACAGCGTAAGGCGACCAGATCATATCCTTTTGTGGAAGCCCCAATTTGCATGTCCATGGACAAATCTTGCTCCCAAATTTCCTCTGAGATAAATAAATAACGTTTTTGTTATTTTCTTCATCGATAAGAAATCGATCTTTGCTGGTTATTATATCGGTTTCTGCGATTAATGAATGCCATCGGGTCTTTGAGTTCAATAAAAACGGATGTTACATTTCGATAATACAGAGTTGTTTCGACATTAGAGCAAAAAACCAAAGTCCAAGTCGTTTTGGTCGTCTTGATCGTTTAGAAATAAATGTTAAATGATACATAAACATAAATAATTCTGTGGAATATATAGTAAATAAATAGTTAAATGAAATAGATAATAAAAGTAGAATCAAAGATCCGCATTCTAATTAATACTTATATTGTAATTACCCGCGAATTGTCCTCTTAAAGTGAATATAAAAAGCAGCACGACATGTAGCGGTACCTGCATGACGTTGCCAGATGAACGTCCGTGAACTGACAGAGAATTCAAGTTCACACATCAGAAAGCAATCTCTACTATTACCTGCCCTTGGCTGACTTCCACTTTAACACTGAATCCCCTAATACTTTCACCCTGACATACATCTATATTTTTATTCCAGTTTTTTTTATACTACTGAGGTTGATAAACCTTCCAATGTCATATATAAATCATCGTTGTTACAAATATCATAGTACACTAAAATTAGAGCAGATTTATTTCTAAAATCTTTTAAATCAATTTCTTCGATTCAGTAAAAATTTCTTTAATTAATTTTTAATTAATTAGTTCACGATATTAGGGGAAATTTATGTATTCTTCTAATTCAAGATTTATTTACAATCTTCTATTTTTTTAAATCTTTAATCATACGTTGATATTCGTATATTTGTATTTAAAGATAAAGATACTGTTTGAATACTATATTGGTAAGCTTATCTATCTTACAAAATAGTAGATTAATTCTCCTTATATAAAGGTCAATAAAATAACATTTTTTTATTTCTTTCGAGATATTAACAACTCAATCGTGATACTGATACAAGAAATGCATCTGGTTGTCTACATTCAGGATCATCTGAGTCATCGATCAAATAAGATACGACAGTGAAAAGATTATAATTATTTTGTTTACTCATTAGTTGCATTACGCAAGTTGGTCAATCCCTGCAATGGAATTATTTTATAAATCTCGTCTTTTTCCGTCATCGCGTAATCTATTTGTTTTTATGTTTATTCCCACTTACCTACCTTATCGATTGCGACATATAACTGTAAGCTACTTTTATCGGATGGAGCAAAGATGTCAGTCTCATAGCTCATTCTCAATCATGAACATGTGTCAATTTTCGAATATAATTTGAAAAGAATTTTCAAGATACCTTTTTACATTAGCGAAAACTAGTTCTAACATGTGGTTTTGTAAAACTGTAATATTAAATGTTTTGTATAATAAAATAATATATCTCAGATTGTTACTTTATGTAAGTAGTGTACAAATGTCTATCTTCAAAATAAACTACAAAACTCAAATTATATAAAAAAAAAAACAAACATGTTTTCTCCCACAAATTACATCATACCAAATTGTTTTGATAAACTTATTCAGATTGCGAAATTCTTTTCACATAATTATTGAAGCAAAACATGTTTAGCGACTTGCATTGAACTCCCTCATGAAAATGCAATTCATAGTTGCATTTTGCCATATAACTCATATATATGGCATGAAATATGTATTTTGTAATATTTCTATGTGAAAATAACATCGAAGAAAATTATTTATATGTACTGGTCTTTTTAGTGAAAGTAATAGGGTTTAGTGATCTTTAGATACACCACTGATGCCAGTAGCCACGTGGATCACGGGATCTTGTTTATCCCGTACGCACAGTGTACGTGACAAGTTACTCTTATCATTTCATCCTAAGCTCATTATTTTTATTCTCAAATAATAGTATTCCTACTAATAAGCATCATGGCTACTATACGCGTTGGACAAATTCTGTTTAACAAAGGATTGCAGATTGGTCAAAAACCACAATATTTTGCGAGGAACGTGAAATACTATTGTTGTAAGTACTATGTTGCTAGTTGAATTGCCGGGAAGGAAGGATAGAATATGTAAATTGCTTTTAGAGCGCTACTTGATATAAATTGTAGTACGCAGTTACACAGATCTCTAGGATTGTTACAAAATCTTAGGGTCCGTTTTGTAAAATCCCCTTTTTGTTTATAAAATACTTTGGTTCAACATTTTTCATGTGTCGATCTGCTCAATTATATAAGCAGTGGAGTATAATCAGTTATAGGTTAAAGGTCATAGTAAAGAACTCAGTGATACTTCTTCCTTTTATCTTAATTTTAATACCATTCCTATAGTGTAAATATTGTTTTTTTGGTAACTATTATTATGGCTGAACTTCGTTTTGGAGCAATACTCTTTTTTCAACTTTGGTAATTACCTAAAAAACCTCTGTCATCTTAGATTTTGATGATCTTTTACTATGCTGTTGAGGATATGGTTTTGAACGACTTTCCCATACACATAACCATCGCTTGATCTTAGTTTCCGAGATATTTGCAAACAACCTTCAGTACCACTGAATTCTGTACATTCTGTGCGTCCGTGGTAGCATGTGCGTTAGTATTGATTGTCAGCCGCCTCTCGGTGGCCAGATGAAATAACGTCTAATTCACACCTAACTCTTATCTTTTGTTTATAATTTGTATAAATTTAAGTTAAGCGAGATTTATTATATTATATATATTGTTCCTTTGACTAAAATGGTATGTATATTATAGATATATATTATACATACATTGTATATATTGTACATATATTGTGCGAACATCATATACATATATTTACATATATGATACATACATTTGCGAAAGAACAGACACGTGTACAAAGAAATAATGAGTTACTATGTCACATGCACATTTACAGTAGAAAATGTATTCGTTTTTATACATGCATATATTATTATTTCCACATATACTTTCGCTTACAGTTTAATGTAATTACCGATTTAATTTTTAAAAGTCGATATTTAACCGATACTTTTAACTCGCTTTTTCTTGTGCAAAAGCGCAATTCGAATCTTATTACGATTCAGATTCTGTTGCAATTAAATTAAACGGTAAATAAACAGCTACTTAATTAGCGAAAAAATCTATAACCTTGGGAAATACTAAATTCCAAATAAAACCACTAATTTTTCGCGCCAAAAGATTTATTTCGTCAATTGTGTGAAATCAAGTCAAGTGATATACAAAAATGGAATTATTAAAAAATTCTTTTATTGTAGGTCAGGCTCAACAGAATTATGAATTCATTAAGGTAGATATTGCTGGCGAAAAGAAGAACGTTGGTCTGGTCACGTTAAACAGGCCAAAAGCCTTAAACGCTCTTTGTGATAAATTGATGACTGAATTAAATAATGCTGTAAATAAATTGGATACGAACGACAGCATCGGGGCCATAGTTCTTACTGGCAGCGAAAAAGCATTTGCAGCCGGTAAAACACATTTTGTCGTAATTGAAATTATAATTAACTAATTAGATTAATAAATTAGAATTATTATATTATGGATTATTTATAATTTACTCCATAATTAATATTCATTAGCAAATTATTAATGAATTATTCAATTAGTTTTTTGTTTATTTCAATCACTTTTTTGTTTAGGAGCTGACATCAAAGAAATGCAGAATAATACTTATTCGCAGACTATTAGAGGGAACTTCCTTACAAGCTGGGACGCAATCACACGAACTTCGAAACCAGTGATTGCCGCCGTAAATGGATATGCTGTAAGTTAATATAATTTACAAAAAAATAGCAACTTGGTAATTTTCAGAAATATATCAAATATCCAAATCACTGTATAATATTTAGCAGATAAAACAAATATTTGCTTATATCTTAGATATTAAATAGTATATTTTTATACACAGTTAGGCGGAGGCTGTGAATTAGCAATGATGTGCGATATCATCTATGCCGGAGACAAGGCAAAGTTCGGTCAACCAGAAATCATCATTGGTACCATACCAGGTGCAGGTGGTACTCAAAGATTGACTAGAGTAATTGGTAAGAGCAAAGCGATGGAAATGGTACTAACAGGAGGTCAGATCACTGCTGAGGAGGCAGAGAAATGCGGTAGGTTTATTAGAAACTGAAAAGTAAGTTGTAGACAAAGTGGTTTGTAACTCATAATACAACTGAAGTCAGGGAAATTCTATGGCTTAAAATAAAACGAAAAGCAAGAATAATGTAATTACGTTGGAGATTTCGTTTTCGAGAAAATCGAATTTGGAGATTTGCTTAATACTCGTGTACCGATTAATTTTAAAAACGTGACCTTGAGCGACAAAGTTTTATTCTTCATTTTCAACTTATTTTCGCATATAGAATACTTTCCTGCCAATTGTGCATTTCTATCCTACTAAGAATCACAAATTATCCTGTATATAATATACGAATATCATTATATGTATATATTTAGACATGTTTTGTTGCAGGTTTGGTTAGCAAGATCTTCCCAGCAGAAAAACTTGTTGCTGAGGCAATCAAATTGGGTGAGATAATTGCTTCTCACTCTCAATTAATCGTCTCCATGGCGAAGGAGTCTGTTAATACTGGTAATCATTGAAATTATGTAACCATCATTGTTCTTATTCATTAATCAAATATTCATTTCTTTACTGTTTTTCTAGCATATGAAACTACTTTGAAGGAAGGGCTACACTTTGAAAAGAGAATGTTCCATGGAACATTTGCAACAGTAAGGATTTCTTTCTCAAATATAATAATTTAAAAAACAAAAATTGAATGGTATATAATTAAAATTTCAGAGTGACAGGAAGGAAGGAATGAGTGCATTCATTGAGAAGAGACCACCCAACTTCACCAACCAGTAGAAAGCATTTACTGTTTACTCCATTATAAGATATATATGTATAACTAGATACTTATTTTTATACATCTTATATATTTTTTACACTTCTTATCAAAAAGGATGTTTTTTTAATAAACACGACTGTTTATTTTAAAGGAAAACAAAGACCAAGATTTAAAGTTCATAAAGAACTTTTATTTAATAGCTACCTTTACATCTAATATCATAATCCTTGAGTATAATACATTTACAAGTGACAGTTCATACCAGGTAAATGTTTCTTATTAATAGCGATTCTAATGCTCTTGTAAAAGCACAGAAATGCCATCGACGTCGTAAAAGGTATCCAAGAACGATAGGAACAATGGAATTTCACATCAACATCGTTATACAATAAATATCGAACTGCATAATAATGTATATATCTCGCTTATTAGTTGGGAATATGTATACTTCTGTTTTCAGATTTTCTCGGAGAATCGAAGATTATATTTTACGATATAAAAAGATGCTCCCCTTTTCATTGTGCTTTTTTTCAGTCCAAAAAGATAATTCTAAATTTTTCGTTTTCGTTTGAACATTTTTTTCTCTTCCAAACGTAATTTTATTTTCATATTAAAATATATGTATATTAGTTCTAAACGTTTCCGTGTGTGATAAATATAATAAATGTATCAAATTTGCACAAAAAATAGCAGTATCAAATTAGGACGAATTGTTTTAGAATACTTCGTATGTCGATCCTCTTGCAAAACCTGCTTGACTAGCTAACACTAACAATGTACAGGTATGATGAAAGAGCTGTGCATACTTGTTATTTCCATCTGGTTTTCCTCGTCCTTATCTTAGAAATTATATATATATAAAAAAAAATAATTCAAACTAGCTACCCTTACGCTCTAAATATCCTCGCTGCATTCCTTAATTAATTAATTATTACTTTAAGTACACACCAAAGGGAGTTCCGTGTAACGTTATAGAGTTAGTAGGATCTCAGAGAACTTTCAATCATCATTCGTAACATTTTAAATCGTTATTTACAAAGATTGTTCGCAAAAACCTTCAGCCAAAAAGCGTTCTCAAAAGGAACTCCAAAAATATTGTTCTGATATGTAAGATGGTGATTTTTGATTATGAGAGATTTGTTTTTTTAGATTTTTTTTAGATTGTTGGTCCTGTGTTCTTGCAGTTAGACCTGGGTCTTTTCGCATAATGATTTGTCAACCATTATTATTATTATAGTTTATTTAATTTTTAAATTATAATTCTACGATTTTGAGTGATTTATAATTTGTAAAATTTAGTATTATAGTTATGCAAGAGAATTTATTAATATTAATACCTTGATGTGTAAAATTTGACTAATAATATTGGCTCACTTGTGCAAAGGGGCTTCGGAAATTTCTCGAGATCCAGTAAAAAAAAAAATTGGGGAAGTGTGCTCACACGAGACAACTTGGTTTCCTCTCTCGTATATATATCACAGTTGCAAGCTCTGCTCGAATAACTAAGTTGGTATAGTTACAGAAATGGAAATTAAGTTGGTAGTGATCGATTCAACGTTCGTTCGGGGGATTTACCGCTTGTTACGGCTCTTCATGGTGAAACGTCTCCAAAAGTTGCCACTTTTCTTTGATGGCGTTGCAACTGGTGTATCATAGGGGTAACTAGATTCGTCATCCGTATCTTGTGCGTTGGGAGTTTCTCTAGTGGGGGAGCCACCGTGTCCAGAATCTCTGTCTCCGTCACCAGAGTTCTTTTCCAGACCTGAAGTACAAATGAATTACGATTCGTTATTCTTTTCTATTTTTCAAGGACTTATTTTTCCATAAATAATCTCCTTGAAATATAACTCTAAGAATTAATACACACATCAATAGTAGGCTCTCAATCAGTCAAGTAGTATGCTATCAGTTAGTCAACTAATAAATGAACACACTTGATAAATATTAACACCGAATTACAGGATAATAATTCAACAATATTAAATTTAATACAATTTGCAGAATTATAAATTTGATGGTATTAGATACCCTCAATGATAACCTCAAAAATACATATGTCTGGAATTGTATATGCTTACAAATAATAAAACTTCAGTCCAATTGGCAAACTTTCATCAAAACATCTCAATTAACATATTTATGTATTTTTTAGGCTAATCCTAGAAAATAAATAGTTTTAAAAAAATCCTACCACCTCCAGCACGGAGCATGTCTAGGAACGTGTTCTCCGCGTTGCCACGTGTGCGTCCCTGTTTCTGCGATGGTGTCCCAAAACTCAGGCTCTGAATATTGATTTCCGCCTTGAGCTGTTCTGGCGGTATATCGTCTACCCGGAACTCGTTCGGGTCCTCGACGAATGCCTGTTGCAGGTCGCGCATGATTTTCTTGCGGATGGTTTTTTTCATAGATAGGTGTCTCTCCAGGTGTTTTACATCGCTTTCCGTTAAAGTTTTGCTGTTATCACGACGACGCGACTTCTTCTTCTTACTGTTCTTAGGACTCTCTTCTTCACCAGAAGTTGAACCAACAGATACGGCACTGTCGTGTCCTGGTGCCTTCTCTTCAGCTTGGAGACGAGTGTTCTCCCATTTATTACCGAATCCAAAGATGTCTCGGAGATGGGGAATGTTCCTGTCGGCTGTTTGCTGCCTTGCCATTATTTTTGTTGCTTGAAGTTTGGGAATGTTTCAACAGTTGTTTAATTATTAATCTGAAAAAAGATTTTTGATATTTAAAGGATTATAATCACTTGCTTATACATTTGTCACTAGCTTATAGCTTTGTGTAATAGCTACAATAGCTGAGAGATAACGCTATACAGAACGGTGAATAAATAAATGATCAAATATTTGAGCTAAGCAGTAATGACACTTAATATTTTCAATGTATATAATTATTTCTTACAAGAAGTATTCAACTCCCATACTAAAAATTCACAAATATTTTTCTCCAAATAGAGAAATTGTTTATATTCTTGTATTTAAAAATCTTCTGCTCAAATGTTGAAAATACACTACAGTATAGTAATTAGAAAGCTGCATATTTGTATGAAATGATCATTATTACATTGGTCATTTACGCGGCTTGGTTTGAAAATGAAATAGAATATAACCAGTGTCTAAAACTAAAATTATACGTAAAATGGCCAATCGTAGTATCGTAATCTGTCACCGATAATAATTAAACGTACGGCGCAAGCGGTTTTCCAGGCGCCGTTAAATTGCACGGTTTATCAAGGAAGCTGCTGCTTTGAAAGAGCTTTAACACACGACATATTCCCGTTACCGTAAATACAGATCGTATATAATGCATTCACCATGCACACATTTCCTTTTTCATAGTGGACGGATACACGGACTTTAAATCGCCGGTGAAGAAATCCGAGTAGCCCAACCGGATTCTCGACAACTGTTCGAGAGATGAAAAGGGAAAAACTGATTTACCGACGATCAGCAAATACCCGTTAGACTATAATGTTCGCCTATATATGTTACTTTTTGTCCATCTTTTTCCCTTTGCAGCTGTAAATGGCTATGGTAATTGAATTTTATTGAACTTCCGCAGAATGAGAATAACCAAAGTAGAAAATTCCAAAATAGGAAGTATTTAGAATATAAAAACCGAAGAAGGGAAAGATCCAAAATTGGCAAAATCCAAAATCGAAGAATCCGAAATGGGAATATTCGGAATAGAAAAATCTAAAAAGGAAAGATCGAAAAATAAAAAGTGAGTAAATCCAACTCTTTATTTTCTAACTATGATGAAAATTCCCCAGATTTACTTTCTTACAGTAGATTACCAAACTTTACCTCCTTAAATTAAATTAGTCATAAATAAGTAATAAATTTTGAGTAAGTGACAAAATAACGAATTAATAGTATCTCTACACTGAATTCACCTCTAAAACCACCGACAGAATGCACAAATGGCAAATGTGGTCGAACGCAGTCAAACACCCACGTTTGCATATTAGAATGCAACCGTAAACGCGTGCACACTTCGTGGGTCGTGATGGAAAAAGAACTTACTAGGTATAAATAAAGTGATTTCTCACGGCGCAGATGGAAAGTGCGCTAAGGGAAACGTGGGCGAGATTTCGCGTTATCGATTCTGAAATCGGACCGCGCGGGCCCACGCTGAATCGCGTAATAGCCCGTCTGTCTTTTATTGACGAACAATAACCGGCTAGCTTTTTATTAATGCTCCAATAACGGCTGCTTAGTCCACTTCTGTTCCTAGATCTTCGCTCCGCTAGAACCGTAATCTGGTTTCGCGTGCTTTGTTTTACCCGATCCCTTTGCATTCAAATGTCTGATGTTTCTAGCACGATGTTTGTATATGTATATACGCGTTTTAGAATCTTGTCATGGTACAGCAGTCGTGTGGATAGATAGGATCCTTTGTTCTGGTTCTGCAGTTTGATGCAACGTTAATGCATCAGACAATTAGGAAATCCCGAACATTAATTTATGTAAATACAATGAATTATAAGTAAATTCTTAAATATGCAATCTGTCCTGCATTTTCTTATTTTTATTTAAATTTTGAAGAAGATATTCATTGATTTAAAACAATACTTAACTCTTTGAATTAAAATATTGCAGTGGAGACTTCAGTGAGTATCCCAGAATTTTTTCGAATTATTTGAGAGTACATAATAAAACATCCTAGAACAGTACATAATGGGATCTAAATGAATTTAGATAGGAAAGTAATCCTAACCTATATTCGAAGTATGGAATCGTTGCTATTCCTAAAAAACTATTTGAACAGGTTAATTTAATTTCAATATTAACAATATTTGCATTGTTTTTGTTGGAGTATAGGACGTTGAGTTCGAACAACGAGTGATTTAAGAATACGAATCGAGCGATTACGAAAGAGTTATTCGCACAGGCTTTAAGTATGCATGCTGTGTGCACGCACGTGGTTCTCCAGGATACCGGTCCGAGAGTCGTGAACTGTTACGCGGCCCGCAATCAACATTAACACGCTCCCCATTACGTAGGATGATATTTATCCGAGGCAAGACACTCGGTGTCGAACAATGACTGCAGTTAGCCATTTAACATTAGAACGAAAATGAATCACAGTTAATTTTTTATTATCAAAGTGATAAAATATTAGAAATTAAACCACGTTTTCTTTTTCAGCATCTAAATGTATGAAAGACACATAACTATCAAAATGAAGAGGAATAAATGAAATTTTTCATTTTCTGGAGAGTAATTTATGAACTTTACTGAGTTAAGCAAAACAAGAATTCTTGTTAAATAGTGTAAAATCTGTTGCAACGTTTCTAGATTTTTGGACTTCACTGATAATAGCAAATAAAGTAGGAAATAAAAAAAGTAATATATCAAAAACTGTTTTAGCAATTCTGGATTTTTGTATATTAATATGCCACATTAAGTAAAAAATAAAAGAAATAGTGTACCAAAATCTGTCAGCAGTTCTACTTTTGAAATTAAATTACAGATTCCATTGAGCATACCAAGCTAAATAAAGAGTAAAATAGAAAAGAAAATAATGTATCTAAATTTGTTCCAGCACTTTTAGACTTGTGGAAACTAATCTACAGACTCCACTGAAGATACCAAGTTGAATACAAAGTATGAAAGAGCAAATAGTATATCAAAAGCTGTCACAGTAAGGTATCATGATATGAAGGCACTTTAGGCTAGGAAATAAATTGAAAAGCTTGATTAAAAGCTTCTATAACGAAGGTGTAGCCTAGGCTCAGGTTAGGAAGAGCGATTTCCATAGCTTTTGCAACGGATCAACAATATACATATCTCAGTCGCCCGGTGGCGAGCTGGTTGCCAGGCAGCGAGTTTCGTCCAGGTAAACCGCTCCTCTCGTTTCCTCTTTCACCCGCTTGTGCCTCGTTCCCGATACAAACGCCATATTACCAGTCTATCGACGTTTGATATCGGTCGACCGGGCTCAGCGGTGCGCAAACTCCCTTGATACGGCACAAAACAAGTTCCAGAAACAGAAACTCTGGTAGAAGAATGTCCAGATGTTGCTCATTTCATCAAGAACTTGTTCTTTTATATGTATTACATAACCTATTTTGGGGAATTGCACTTTGGGGAATAAATTTATGATAATTTGGAGAAATATCTTTTCAAGGATTTCGTAAAAGAATATTATCAACTGTAAAAGATATATTACATAACTGAAATTATTATCTTTTTGGTAACATGGAAGATTGTTATATAGTATAGCAAACATCTATATAGCATAGAACTGGAAAAAGAATTCTATGGCAAATAATCTACATTATAGAGAAAAATATCGCTATATATGTGAGGCATAAAACTTCTTCAAATTCTTTTCAATTTCTACTTTTTCTCCAGAAAAGATTTCAAGGTCACAGCTGAGCTAGCTTTTCATATAGTACACATAAATCTTTCAGTAATATTTATGGTCTGTGTAGCATAATCTAGTTGTTATCTAATAATTCAGTGCAAAAATTTCATTTTCAAATTTCTTCTTTTTTTTTTTAGAAACCGGAGAAGGGAAAAACATTTACTGTTGCGTAAACCGAATATTCTGACGTGTACATTAAATAACTGTTATGAAACATCGCACTATGGACAAAGAAAATTTCTTCCTAGTAGATTACTTGCGCGAGTTTTTATGGATCAAATGCAAAGATCGAGTTCATTACATTGCAAATCCTCTTTAATTTCAGTGCATTACGAATTTTTTGCATTAGGCCCTGCCTTCCAAATACAAATCTAATAGCCTAATATCTAATGATTAGGTTGGTATCATTAGATTTAAAGTAAGAATAATCTGTTGTCATTTCATATTTTTGTTATAATTTTTTTATAAATCATATATTAACCTATTCATATATAACATTTTTTCTTCTTTTCAGTTATAGAATATGCCATCTTTATTTTGAGTAAAAACCTGAGACACCCTATATATGGGAAATATGTTGCAGCAGTTGTGTTCAGTGAATTCTGTGTTACAAAATAAGCGTTGATTCCGGTTCGATCGCTGTTACAAGATTAATAAGCACGCTCGTAAATTATCGTCGGGCACGATACAAGTTGCGCACCACTGATTTAATGGATGACTCTCCCGACCTGGTGTGGTAATCACAGTAAAAAATCTTTCGTTCGAACGAGCTTGGATCCTTGGTAATTTTGTCGTCAACAACACTCCGTGCTCCTCTGCCCTTTAATTATATATTACCAAGAGATCTCGAAAAATCCACGCGAAAAACGTGGCTGTCGTGAAAAACTATGACGCTGCTTGGTTCAACGACATTGTAGCTGAATACGATGGTTGAATAGCGTGGAATAATTGGGCGAGATTCATTATTTGTATGGAAATAGTACAGTTAGATAATAGACGGATGTTTATGCAAACTTGTGTTATTATGAATATGATTCAAAAAATGGAATCCATAGAGCAATTATTTATTCACTAAATATTATTACAAGTGCTATGAAAACTGCAGAAGATAAACCTATTTTTTTAAGTCTTCAACATGTTATGTACCGATTTAATCTTTGTACAAATCCCATAAGATTGTAGTGAGAGTTGTTATCCAAATTTTTGGAAATTTTTTTACGGGAGAAAAACATGATAAGACACATTTTGATTCCTTTTTACAGGCGAGCTCTGTTGCAATTCGTTTTATATATCGAGCATTGGATTTTTCAAATTTAATACGTCATTAATTAATGCTATTAAAATAAAGCAAACTTTGAAATTAACCTAAGCTCTTGATCATCTATGAACTATGGATATAACACGTAAACATCTATAATATAATAATAAAAAATAGTAAAAAAATTCAAAAATTTTTTACATGACTATATAATTAAATGGTTATGCAATAGTTACGGAATAATTTTGATAACAATCAGACATGATCTGATAATCATCATTTGCAATTTTCATTAAAATTCGGAGTGAGCTATGGAACGATATCAAGGGAAGAAAACTCGTAAAACTTGTTAACGGCGGTAATTAAAGTGGTTGGTGAAGAAGTCTGACACTATTACATGAACGGGATAATAATTGCTTCATAATGATATTTCTGATGAAGATAATGTTTCACGGATAGTTGTTGCCACCTGTACTTTTGGAATTTTTTTCCTTCTTTTCCATATTTTTGTGAATAATAAGCTTGCCTCATCATGCGCTGTATGATTTCCAGGCCAGCCGCTATTTGGCACGTTTTCAATATTTTTTTCCAGTCATGCTTGCTTAACTTTTTGTGTATCATTACTCTTCTTTCCCTCTAAAAATTTATTTCATGCGTGATTGTACGTGCACATGACCATGTTAAGTAATATATACACGAGCAGAATTTTTATAGTGGACCTTATACAAAGAGCTTTCCTCGCCGAGTTTCTTACGTGATCACAAAAATTCCTTAAAAACTGTATCTTCATAAAAGCCAAGTAGAATCTGACCCAATATATTTTACAAACTATCACAGTGAACAAATATGGGAAACAAGTCTCATAAGATAAAATTGAATGAAGTAACATCAATTACGTTTCAGGCCTAACTAATGATTACACTAAAGACTTTTATGCACTCATATGACATTTAAAAGTGTAAAAGCGTAAAGGATACAATTATGTGCAAAATTGGTGGTGAAAAAATTCTCTGTTTAAGTTTTACTCTTTTTAGTTGTCTTGCAGTTTATTGATGATGATCGAAAGTAACTTGGATGTATTTCCAGGGGAAGTTCTTTATTCTGAAGCAAGAGGACCAAGTGGAAAGGCAGAGACTGTCTATTAGTGTACGAAATAATGCCACAATGTACCGTAAGCCTTGGTTGAGCCTTCACGCATGGTGGATCGAAGCTGACAGGACAGGAGGAACAGGCAATAGCACACGATCGATTCGTGGCTCGTTACAGAGAGCCTGGTCGAAAGTTCGAACGAGGCCCGTACATTAATATTTCCGTTATTGCGCGCACGAGCACCGAGGTTATGCCTTTCACACAGCCCAGTAATAATACGGAAAGTGATCGTTCCTCTCCCAGTCGGCTGATCGATCACGATGCGGATTTTAACGAGCCTTCATCCGATTAACGCCCCACTGATCACGCAAACCTGACTTCAGCCTCCTTTATTAACTTCTTTATGATGCTACATTAAGCAGAAGATCGCACTTAGTGTTAATAGAAATTTAATGGATTACAGAAGGACACACATGTAATTTTAATTGCTAAATGGAATATGTTTTTAGCGTATAGGATGAGAATAATTAAGGAAAAAACAAGTATAAGCAGTTTGAAACAGGTTAGAGGATTAGTAAAGTGGAATTATGGATGTTGAACAGATAGCGTATGTTGGAAAAACCCAAGTGATTAATTAATGATTGGTTTAAATGGTACTTGTGTCGGGATAGTAATAGAGCAATTAGTAGTAGAATAATTATCATTCGAACATGGGATTCTGAGGTCTCTGTGGTTTCATAACACTGCTAGATCCATTCAATCTTGGACTTCCTTTCGAAGAAGTTGTTGATCGACTCTTAATACGGCACAGATAACTACTGCACTCTGTTCATAGAATTCTTGCACTCAGACGTCTTCCACTTGTCAATGTTGTAAACACAGACTCACAAGAAGAGACATCTTTTCAAGTATTTGACCTATCGCAATTCAAGCTTTAAAATGAGATAGCTAAATGTACTAAATTTTAATCAGCTTGAACAACAAAACTATAAATTAGTTAAATTAATTGTCAAGACAAGGATCTTAAAGAATCAAAACAAGCCATAAATCTCAATTCGGAATAGCATTCAGCTTCCAATTTTACAATCAAACCATAACAATAACAGCAATAATCCAAGAACTAACGAAAAAAGATCCTCAAGCGTCGAACCACTCATGAATCTCGACTCAGAATTGTGTTTGACTTTTAAGGTCGCAATCAAACCTTGACAGTTCAGTTCCATAGATCACTGGTAGATCCTTAATCCAAAATGGTCACATGTACACCACTGTTTATTCATTTTCACATAAATATGTTGATGAAGAAACTGTGAAGAAGCGAATGAACTGAGAGGAGAATAACGTTTGACCGCGTTGTAGAATATCCGTGCAAGTCTGTGGCCGCGGCACGACTAAACGTCGATCCAGGACTTTCACTTTGAGATCCAGCCGGCCCTCTGTCCCTTCTCGAGCCGATTATTCGTAGCACACCCACGCTCTCCAACTCTGAATCACGATCGAATTGTTTTTACGTGGATAATACCGTTCCCTGGCTGGACAGAGTGGTTCTCTGTTGATACAGAGACGGATTTTCCTTAGGTTTATTCAGGAACTAAAAGTTAACGTAGTTATCCGGGTTTAGAGGATAAATGACAGTCTGAAGAATGTTGTTTGCAGGAGATTGCTATTGCGAAGAAGATAATTGGGATAATTAGAAAATTCTTGGCTACGGTTCATATATGTAGGTGTACAAAGAAGTTGGAAGAAATATTGATTGTAAAAGTATCTGAACATATTAGCTATTTAGTATAATTCATCTAAAATTATGGAGAGTGTATATCAGGATATTTTATGAAAAATAAGAGTGATGGTCCAGTAGTTTGAAAGTAAAATAAATTATACTTCTTAACAGTTAGATACTTTAGGTAATTGTATATATAGTCCCTCTATGTCTTCTTTTTAAAAATGGTTGAATGAGATAGTAAAATTTAGAGTTCCTAGATGTCTGCATAGGAGGAAGAATTAAATGGTTTGATGGAGAGTCGTTAATTAAAATTTATGATGCTAAAGTATAGTTTGAACCTCACTGTGTGGTAGGTTGGCTACAAGAACAAAGGAAGATTTTAGAAAAGAGTTTGTTATCAAAGAAGCTTCCCAGAAAATAAATAGTAACTGTAAGTATAACTAACAGTAACTATAAGTAATGAATATCAATGAATTAATAAAAATAAAGATACTGGTAAGGATACATTAGTAAGAGTTTCTTGAATAATAATAAAAATTTAATAATTAGAAAATCATAAAAGTTTTGTTAATATATTTCATAAAAATTCAAGATTAATAATTTTATGAATATTTACTTTAGATTTGAAAGAAGTACAAATATAGGAACATACCAAAGGAAGTCGATGAACAAAGGACACGAACAGAAAAGTGAATGAACTTCGCGTGTCAACAACACCAGAAACCGCTCAAAGTTTGCTATCATAGTTCGTTGAACGAGGAACGGCCGAGGAAGACGAAAAGAAGTCAGCGCTTACGTAAACGCGCTTTCGTTTGTTTTTCAAATATGCACCGGCTCGATCCTGATTCAGCACGGAAGAGCATGTGGCTTCTACCAGTTCACTGCGATCCGTCTCGCTGATATAATCAACCAGTAGAAACTCGACTTTTCACTCGAAGAAAGCAATATAATAATTATTACCTAAATTCTAAAGTTTCGATAATCACTCGACCAAAGAAAGTTTTGAAAGATCGGTCAAATTTTACGATTTCGTAACACGAAAATGCGACACTTTCACAAAAAGTCTGAAAATTTGAGAATTGAAAAATATGGAGAATTAAACGTTCTCTAATCTAGAATGTGTGAAGATTTAAAGATTTGGAACTTCGAAATTGTGATAATTTGATAATTTCAATGATTGGTAACAGAGATTTGAAAATATGAAAATTAGAAGGATTGAAATTTTGAAAATTTGAACACTTGATAATTTAGAAATTAAAGAATTTGAAAGCGCGAACAATGATAAATCTTAAAATTTCTAAACGAAAGCGTGGATATTAATTCCAGAATTAATATTTTGAATTTCGTTAAAAAAGATATTATTTGAATATTGATATCGAAGTTAACGCATCGGTTAACAAGGACGAAGCGTTTACTTTTGAACATCGATGAATGAAAATTAATACTCCATGGTAAAGGCGGCAACAGAAACGTAATCGTGGCGGGTTATATCGAGTCCCAGCTGTTCACCTCCGCCAAGCATAATCCATTCCCTGACTTTCCTCGTTCTACAGTTACTCCAGGGTGAAAGGTGAACCATCTCCCTTCCCCTCGAACCCGTACTGACAGGAGGATCCGCGACTATACTTGTCAGAACCGATTACAACATCGTGGCTCTCCCTGTTTTCTACCACGTTCTTCGAGAATGAATCCTTGAAAAAGCTGATTCACTAGACCACAGGAGGGTTGCTGTTTTATACTTAATAAAATCCTACTAATTATAGTGTGACATGGTTCGAAGTTACTCTGATCTGTTATTTATAAAGAAATAGTTGTATATTTTTAGTTTTTAACACTAGAGCTACCGATAATTAAAACGAAGTTAGTTAAGAAGATAGTTAAGCTATTTCTACCAAAAACCAGTCATTTTGACTGGTTTTTAAAAAATACGTAGTAATAAAATATTCTTATATTTATTGATTTATTACTATCTTATAAAAGGAATTCCATATTACGCAGTACATTTTTGGTATTACTAATCCATCTGGGACTATGATCTGGAATTTTTTAATTTGCAAATTTTCAAATTATGAAATCTTTTTCCTTGAAGCTTGTCAGTATTTCCACGTGTCATGCTTACACAGCGTCACCTGCATCACCCGCCTTCGGGAGCGATCAGGCTGTGACGTCAATGTAGCGTTATCAGCAGCCAGTGCATCAATCAATGGATCAAAATCTTAAATTTCTAAATTACTAACCGTCCAAAGTTTTTAATTTCTTAATTACCAAGCAATTGGGAGTTTCATAATTATTAATCTGTCAAACATCTAAATTGCCAATTATGAATTTTCATAAATATAAATTGTAAAAGAAATTAAGCTGAGTATTGGAAGAAGAATAACTGATGCTCCAAGGATAGTACAGTGATCGTCATTATCCGAAAACGAGCAAATTTCGTCAGCAAATATCGTAGAATAAGGCCAAGGAAAATAAGAGATCGACGAACAAAGAGAATCACTCGCTTACTGGAATCGTATCTAATCTTAATCATTATTCTATTCGCATATTCCTGTTTATTATTTTCCCGTGCCCTCGCTGCCAGTCACCAACACGAAAGTGACATCATATTCTGTTCACGAACCAGTTCTCATTGACTTTAATACCAGCTCTCTATGGTGGAGGTCTGGAAGATGGTCGTCAGGTGCGGTCATAACCTCGCAATGGGTTCGTAGACACGTGTACTAGTCTTTTGAGTTCTGACATAAGTTCTAAATAAAAAATTGCAGAGGCGTTTATATTTCCGTTGAAAACTTGACGTTAATAGGGTTAAAAAGGAGAAAAACTCGGTCGAACACGTGAGAAACAATGGATCCTTCGTTTTGTTTGGAAGTTGCGAGGCTGTTTGTGTGCAGTGCACGCTACACCGAGCAGAAAGTTCAGTCTCCATTACATAAGAGAATAGCCGGTCCTCTTTATCTTTTTCCTCTCTCGAGTCCATCGTCGACGTTGAATCACCATAGGCGTCTAGACGAACTTAATTAAACCCAGACACATAACACACTCTATAGATTTTTGCCACAGATAATAATGTATCAACATCAAGTTCATTTTAATTTAAATCAACGATACGATAATATTCCAGCATTGATTTTCTGATGAAGCTTATAAATGAAGATTCAAACTCAACGGGCAAACGAATTTTAATTTATATAACCTAAACTTTGAAAGTAGATCCTCCTAAATCTCTTTATCCATAAATTAATAATAAATTAAATAATATTAATTCAAAATTAATAAACAAATCTTGATTTACGTAACTTGAACTTTAAAGAAATGGATCTTCTTAAGTATCATATACGCCAATCTCTATAGGCAAAGATTTTGCAAGTCTGGAAAGCCAAACATCAGCTTTCCAAAGCAAAGTTCATGCAGGGACATCTATGAAACCCCGGAAGGGTTGGCAAACCAGTTTTGTGACAACGGTGCAGCGTTTATCGATTATCTTCTTAACCTGCGTGTTTCACAGGTTGTCTGTCTTGTATAATTGCTATCGATGCTCGCACCATCTAACCATCTTTTCGGTTATTTCTATCATTGATATATGTATGTAAATACGTTCTCACGTTTCTTTTTGGAGGTTAGATAACATTGGAGAGTTGGAGGCAACACGCGGGCGTTATAATGTCCCATCGAGAAAGCAGCCACCCACAAAAGAAAATCTGCCGTGTAATAAAAGGTAACGGTGCCTGGAAATAATAGAGTACCATATATCAACAGAAGGCGCCTGTATACTTTGTAATTTCACGTTACACGCAGTCATACGTTTTTCTCCGCTATATTTCATTTTCTTTATCCTTCGTTTTCTTTCCTTGACAATTTTTTTATAATTTTGTTTTTAAAATATGATTTTATAGTTTATAAATCTATGCAATAATTAACTATCGGTTATTAATTACTGATTGTCTATAATTTACATACTTTTTGTAAAATGATTTTACCAATCAAGTAGTTTTATAATAATTTTCTAATCATTTTCATTAATGATATATGAATATAAGCAATGAAAGAAGATAAGCAATGTTGCAATAATGTTTTAATGTCAAATGTGAGTATATTTTTTAAATAATTTTACTGTCGCCGTAAACGTTGTTGTAATAGTTTTGTAATGATTTCGTTAGAGTTGTATAGTTGTTGTATAAAAAATTATTTTTATATTTAGGATTCATAGTTAGTCGAATGTCTGATTGCAATTTTGTTAGAATGAGTAACGAAGTAATGGAAAACAAAGATGTCACTACTTCCGGAAGGTAGTTTCGCGACAACTTCCTGCTCATCGCGATGTTGCTCAAGAAACGTCGGAAATAAGGTTGGAAAATCGTGTTCCTGCCATCCAAGCATCGACCAATGAAGTTTTTTCTGATGCAACAATCATTGCGACATGATCATCAACGAAGATAACTATAAAATACGTGTGGGAGCGTTTCCATTATTATAATATTTTTCCTTGATTTTTTGTTGTATAAACTTTCCACTGTGCCTTTTCAATAATTACTTGTTAAACTCTGCTAAACAGTGTTGTAAGACAGGTACATAGATATCAGAAAAGAATTAACTTGGGCCCTTATTCAATACGAAACAAAGAATTATATTGTCGCGGATTTCTTTCAACAATTATTTAATTGGAATATTTTTTATTTCGTTATTCTTGTTGCATTACTGTCATTAAATTTTGTGATAGAAATGCAATTAAAGTAAGATTAATATAATATAATATAATATAAATTACGAGAAATATGATTCAAACAATATACGTGAACTTTTGCCTCATATTTCCAATTATATAAACTTTAATTTTTCAGTGAATTATTATTGACTTAATTATATTAAAATCAATAACAGCACTTTTTTCTTTTTAATGCTTTTTACAAAAATGTAGATGGTTACAAATTTGGGGCTCCTCTATTTATACATTATTTGAATAATATTTATATATCTTTCTGTTTTATTTATGTAGAGCCAATAACAGATTTGCAAATAATTGCATTAACAGCAAAAGTAACGCATTATTCATGAAATAAGGAGGGCCGTAATAAGCCCCGGAGAGAAACTCTCCATTCACGATGCATGCTCTTTTCCAAAGCCAACGATTTAATGCTGACGTCCTCGATTTGACGGGAAAGAACAATACTGCGAAGAAAAATGTGCATTTGCAATACACACTCTTAAAAGATATGATACTGGTGAGGCGAAGCAACGATCCACAACCTGGTTGCTAATTAATTAAACACTCTAACGTCACTAGTCTTATAGAACAATAAGAAAATAAGAGGTGATCGAATCTGCAATATTTACACAAACTAACATATTTAACGAAAGAAGACTACCTTGTTTAAAGGTAAAAATTATTGTTAAAACAATTCAGATACAATTCCTTAAAGTAAAAAGATAGAATGTATAATAATTTCCTTCCAATTATTTCTTAATGAAAAATTTATTCGTTAATGAAATTTAAATGTAAAATTTTATTTGTAAATAATTATAAGAATAATTGTTATACTTACTATAAATTCTATTACTATTGTAAATTTTTTTTATTATTTTTCATAATAATTATAAAAATAGAATTTATGATAGATTCTGCAAAATACTTAGTTTCATCGAATAATAATTCGATAAATTCCAAGAATTATATGTTTCTATCTTTTTTTTCAGCTAGTAAGGAAAAGCAGCGCCACAATTTTTTTTTAATAAACAAAACTACAAGAAATATTGTTAATTGGAGATTAATTGAAGATCAGAGAGCTTCTGAAACGCGGCAGTACCTTTGGAAAGATGTCCGACAAAAATCCACGGAGATCGTTAAGTTACCTTACAGGCCGATTCAAGGACAGACAAGTATCATCAGGATTGCGAGTCATCCTGCTTGTTCTTTATACTCTTTTTTTTCTCCTTTTTCCTTGGACTCCGGCGTCCTTCCGTGCCGGGCGCTCTTCTTTGCTCGATACTCGTTTAAAACTCGTTTTTAAAACCATACACGAAAGTTTATTAATTTCATTTATACCGACTTATAATTGGAGATTAGAATCTATATTATTAGATCCTGATTCGATTAGATTTTCTTATGGTAAATCAAAGTTTTAAATATTCTTCTAATCTTCTTATAGGTTTGGAAATTTGCAAAAATTAGGTTAAGATTAAAAATAATTGATGTAATTATTGATGTAAAAGTTCTTTATCCTTATGAAGATTAATTAAATTCTGTGTAATTTATTGTGTCAGTTTAATTGCGTTTAATGAAAGTTTAATGCCAGGAGAGGAATTTCTCTGCTAGGCTCTACATCTGAGAATCCCCATTTATAGGAACTCTTCTATAGTCTTCCATATATAGACATAACCTTTTTTCAGAAAGGAAGAAAAATTATGGAAGATTTTGTTTCAAATGTTGGGGTGTTTCTAAGAAATAATGTCTTTTTATGCCACAAAATATGCGAAATATCTTTTCTTAATTCCATATATAATTTCTGTAGAACAGCATAGAGATTTCATTGGATTATATTAATTAGTATAGCTATAAAATTATAAAAAGAAATTTACATAACCTATAATCTAATAATTCACTAATCATTATAATACTGTCAATTAATAAATTATTGTGCAACAGGTGGAGAATGTGAAAAGAATGGTGAGAAATACAGTAATTTATAGTTTGGAAAGTGAATGACGCGATAATTCAACTCCTGTGAAGAGGTAGAAGAATGAAGTTGAAAAAGTCAGGCACAAACTTCTTGATGAAGGAAGTTGTTTGCGGTCGAATGAATCGGACCTTGGCAAGAGAAGTCCAGACGGTGCGGTGCTGGAAACAGCTCAAAGGAGTCCGCGGCACGTCGACAAGACGTCCCCTTTGTGGGATACCGTTCGACCACCGAGCAAGTAACGAGATTTCAGTTCGTGGAACTCGCCATAACGACCCCGCCTCTCGTTTGTCCAGAAATTCATTCACTAATTCTCCTCTTACCTTCTGCTGTCACAACATTGATCTGTTTCTTGATTAAATATCACCAACGAGTCTTTGTAGTAGACAAAAAGTATATTATAATGAGAGATGATCAGTAGCTGAGAGGTTAGAATCCTATACCTAGGGGAAGATACATCTTCACGCATTTGTGAAGTAATATGTAATAAGAAGTTACACCGTAAATTGTATAGAATTAAGTGTACGTTCATCACATTGGTAAAATGGGACGTGAAAAAGCATTTAGAAGAGGGCAGAACGTATTGTTTCAGTGAGAAGAGGTTAGGAGGTTGTTTACTCGAACTGTTACACCGAGTTCGATCCCCCAATTGTTTGGCGGAGAGCGTGTATCGATCGAATAGTTCGAGGAGTCAAGCGCTCGCACGTGTCCGCACCTTTTTCTTTCTTTGCAGACATTGGATACTGTATACGCTGGATGCTGCGCGAAACCGTTATGCAACCTGCAGCGTATAAGTGGTCTTTGCTCGCCCAGATTCCCGTTGCCCTGTCTCCGCATCGTTTTCATCATTACAAAATAGCTATGGAAAATTATAACCTACTCATCCAAAACTACAAGTTCTCCTCTTATTAATTATTAATTACGAATTTACCTTAATTAGGAATAAGTTATAAGAATTAATTTAAAAAAATAGAAGAAATGAAAAATTGACTAGGTTATATATTTTCAGGATGGATAAAAACAGTATAGCATTGGAAATAAACAACGTTGTGCAATCATTCTTGACGACTGGATCGACTACGACAAAACCACATTTTACTGCTTGTTTAGCCTTCGCATTTTTCAATACCAGTTCTTTGTACCCACGTAATTGAAATATATATGTATGTAGTTACAATTTAATTTCAGATTGGGAAGTTTCATTTCCACTTGTCCAATGTCATTTAGCTGTTACAGCTATACAAAACCATGGTTATTCACATCACGAAGACATCTCCCTGTTTCCCGTGTTCTGTAACGTTTTGAAGCAATCGTATAGCTCACTTCAGAAGCGACGTTCATTGTTTTCTCTGTATTATGCTTCACTGTCTCAACGCGTTTTCAATTCTTCCATACAATTCAAACTCAATATATGTACTTTTTTCAAATGTACTGCTTAAAACAATGATCCATCCACTATTGAACTCGAAAACGCCATCTACATCAGTAAGTATTCGTTTGAATTACTTCTTTGTATGAGGCTACATATATTTAATAACTTTGTCAAACTATCTGGGAAACGAATTTTAAAATTTTGTAAAATATTTGTAAAATATCTCTCTAACTTTACTTGTACTTTGTACCATTTTTTAATTTAAGGTTATATACAAGTACATTGTAAAGCGGATAATGTCACGAGGTATTTAAGGCGACAGGCTCCCACGAGTTACCGTCGGCGTCATCGACCACCATGATCCCGTGTTTAGTCTCTGGCTCCATTTCCTTCTCCCTTTCGGCCACTTTCCTTCTTGTCTCTCCTCGCCCCCAGCCACTCCCTTATTCGCTTTCAAGTTCTCTTCTCTTCTTTTGTTTCTCTCCCCCTTTTCTTCTCGCTGCACTTGTATTTTTTCTTCTCTGTTGCATTGTTTTAGTGTTGAATATTTAATCGTTTAATCTCTCTTAATTTCTACTTCAAATATTTTAGATATTTCTTTATATTCTAGTCTCGAATCGCAGTGTAATAATTATTATTGAAGTCACAGCAATAAGTCTTAACAAGCAATATTTTTTAAAAAAGATTAGCTCTAAAAAAATGTCTGTTCACCATATTTTTCGTTCCTTGAACAAATGTTTCTTGCTCTACCAATTTCTTCCTACTCCTCTAATCTATTTATGACCGATTTCAATTCATCCTCTCTCTTCATCTTTAACCTCCAATATATCTTCCTCCTTGTGGAATCGTGTTCCCCATGAAAGAAGAAGAATGGAAAGCTGTGACGCGATTTACGACCCTGTTTACAGCTTCCGGAAGAAGCATATCGACCTCACGCACGCACTAGGTAAGATTAGTTACCCTAACCGCTAAAAAAAGCGCGTAACATCGGTGATCCTTCCAGACGACGAAAAATGGACGCAAATTGGGGTCAGGAGGAGTGGCATCACATGTCCAAGGTGTGCATCAGGTAACCATGAGCGCGTTTATCGTCCTTTAAAAGAGATTCGAGCGTCGTGTGGACACTAGCAGAGATGAAGTCAACTGAGAGAGGGGTTTCCTCACCCAAGGTGATCCGGTATAAAAGCGAGAGGCCATCAAGAGCGAGAAGACCACCTGACGAATCCTCACGCATAAAAAGAAACAGGATAAAAAAAGTCAAACTTTATTGATCAGAAAAAGACAGTTAGCATTGGATCACGACCATATTTAATATCATACAAAGTTCCCCTGGATCATCATACATGATATTCCAATAATCATGGACATCTTATATAATAAATACATAAAGGAATAAAAATCTGTGACTAGAAGAAAAAACGCAAGAAACACCATTTGGTTTGAATTTCGAGGTTATGATGGACAGAAAAATGTAATTAGCGAAGAAGACGCGCAGATTCTTTGATGAAGCGCTTTTTTAATTAAGGTTCGAGTGCGTCATCGCTTCCAGATGATTTAACGAACATTTTTTTGGCCAAACAGAGCTGATGTTCTAGGTTGTTCACCTCGATAGCCACTAAATTAATTCTGGCGATGACATTATCCGCACCCCCGCGTCCCTAGCCGTTGAAGCGGTGCCAGTGACTCATTGTCAATGACTTTCCATCAATTTCCGCCTCGTTTCGTTTACCATGGGGAAGCCACAGAATCGCGAGTCATGGTTTTATTATCAAGCATCAGTTTAATTCCTGTTCCTCCTTAACAAAGGTTCTCCTTTTTTGTTTACAGTGAATCTAACTTTACTTTAGGGATTCTAATTCTCAAATTAATTGTTTTTAGAGTAATTATAGAAGGATTAAATAGAAGTATTAGTAATAATAATAGAATTAGTCCAGAGAAATGATTGTTAAGTGAGTAACCAAGTTTAAAAAGGTCTCGTTTTCTATCAATACGAAACTGGAGACCAAAATAAGTTAGGCCTTGAGGGTTTGACTATACATAGCCTGGTATATACCTCATGTACAGGGTCAAGTCAAAGCGGCGTTGTCTTGGAGGCGACTTTACGATGCAAATACACGTCGCCGCGATTTGTACAATTTTCTCTTGTTTGGCTAGGGAGCCGGACGCTGGCGCCGTGACGCTGCATTCGTTTCTGGCACGAAAATAGTCAGCAGTCGACGGAGAAGGATAAAGGCGGCTCAGTCGAATGAAAGACTAGCCTGAAGGCGACAGACGGACAAAACAACAAGTTAAGGGGAGAAAATCGAAGTAAACGCTTCGTCAAACCGAGTTCTCGCTGCCCTTTCCTCCTTTTACCAGCCATATTCTAAAAATAGTTCCGCCATGTGAGCAGGGAAAGTGCGTCCTTGGGTCTTCGGAGAACAAAGATTGCAATTGGCCAATCTGAAGGAAACCTAATCGAAGTATTAGATTATTATCGATTCTAACTTCATTTCAATTTTTTAAAGACGATACATTGAAATTTCAAGTTACAATATTTGGGAAAATATATTTCTTATGAAATCTAGGCAGTAGGCAATTAGATATTTAATCTTAAATTTTTTCAAATATAAGCATAATGTCAAATGGAGTCAGAAAGTAGCGATTTTCTAATTTAGTAATTGCCTGTTAAAGAAACTCACTGGCTTGTTGTATTACCACACGATGGTAATTGGAGATTACGTGGACGTTGCATGAAATTTCACGGGGAAAAACATAATTCGGCCTAAATGGATCAAAGTATAACAGAAAGAACCGTGTAATTACAACGCTGCGCGAAAATGTGTGTACAGAGGCGAGGATAGCCGGTTATCCTGGAGGCAGTCAGTGGAACAAAGAGAAACTACCGGACACATAGAGCGTCTTGGGCAACCGGCTTGGTGATTTCGTAACTCCCCGCGCCGCCGCAAACTGTATCACATGAGAGAAGTTTGATCCCCGATACAACATACAACGTTTGCTGGAATTATGGCGTATAATTAGAGAACAAAAGAGAGACAGGTATAACTTAAAGTATAGTAGGTTACGCGTAAATGAAGATCTTAGGATAGGATTTTTGCTCATTTTTTATTTGAATGTCACTTTATGATTGAAGAGATTGAATGCTGGAAACACGGTATATAATTAGAGAATAAAATAAGGACACTTATAACGTGAAATGAAGCACAGGGTATTGAATATAAAGAAGCGATTCTTCAGAATTTTCAATGAGTAATGGCGGCAAGATTGATTGACTCTGTCAAATGAACTATTGAATGGCGCTTTTTTCTAAAGAATCCTCGTTGTTTACAGTGACGCATCGAAAAAACTGCGTTAATTGATCGAAAGCATCTCGATGAACGGAGGAGAAATCGTCAAGAGTCGAATGGATGGAACGAAATCATTGTAGCACTGCGGAATCGATTCTTTGCTTGTTGGGCAATCGACAATCTGCAACCTGGAACAATTATTTCCACTCTCGTTCCGCGTTCAATCGATTAAAAAAAGGTAATTTCCATCAAATTGTAATTATGCAGTTATATGATTGGTAGTTATTACATAATACATGCAATGTAGTTATTGTAAAAATATTATAATTCCTATACAATCTGCTAAGAATTCTAAATTTGGAAATTTGAAAATCTTACAGTTTGAGAATTGGAAAAAGATAATTTGAGCGTTTGAAAATTGCAGAATCTTAAACTTGGAGAATTTTTAATTTGGAAATTACAGAACTGTGAATTTTAAATGTGGAAATTTCAGAACTGGGAAATCTTTAATTTGGAATTCTGAAAGTTCGAAATCCGGGGAACTAACAATATAAAAGACCAGATTTAATGACGCCTACAAGTTTTCCATTTTATCAATGACGACCAGCGTTGTCAATTAGTTCGAATTTGTACGCACATAGGATCGATTATAACTGACGACAATCACCATGAATAATTATAACCTCAAACAAGGGTCGTACACTGAAGTTCATGGAGGATCGATCAGAAATTCTTAATGGGGTGCGGGTCAATAAACAGCCAGATGTGTTTAATGCCATGCCAAAGACGTCCATTATTGATTACCATTAACAAAGATGGCGCGTGGTAATTAAACTCGCCCTCGGGACGCGTGGATCAACACTCTGAATTACCTACAACCCGTGAAGTGACATTCACCATGAGAGCCTTGCGTGTCACATTATCACAGGATTATTGGATTCTCGTTCAAGTGTAAAACTGGTAACAAAAATAACTAAAGATAATTTAGAATGAAAAACACAGAGGTGTTATTAAAGGTCAATTACAAGGACTGAAAGTTATGGTTAACCTAAAATTAATGTTCACATTGACCTGATCAGTGGCCTTTAAGTTGTTTAAAACGTTTCTTCCGGAAGAAAAGCGTAACGTGAGACAGATGGTCCATTTGACCTTTGTTCATCTTCTCCCTTCAAGATAAGTTAGGTTAACTCTGGAAGTATAGCAAGTTAGATACATCAAATTGTATAGAGCGGAACATCTTTGAATTTCAAGCTTCCTCCAAAGTAAATTAGCCCATAACAATGGCTGGAAGTCGACGGAGCGTGTGTGCACTCTTCCAGGTCAAAGTTCACGCTCGGTTGAACTCCAAACATAAAGAAAACGAGGATATCTGCATCTCCAACATTATATGCTATAAATGTTCCCAAAAGACATAACCGGGATAAGAATTAATATTGTCAAAATTATTTTAGATTCACTATCCAATTTTATCCTAACCGAAAAGTTCATGATTATCTATGAGAAACAAAATATGATAAAAAATGACTGATCTATAAAAATTACGAGGTTCAGACACGTCTCTGCTATTTCACGGTTCATTTTACATCCAATCCACGTCCAAATATCCAAACCTCAAAAAGACTAAAATAAGAAACAAAGAACCATCGAAAGTAATTGGCCAGTCAAAAGTACAAAAATCAGACACGTTTTTGGCATTTCACGGTCCCGTTGTTCGACTCGTATTAATTACCATTGCCATAAATTACCATGTTATGCGAAGAGACGAAAAGAAGTTTCTTGCTTTGTCGGCCCAGCATCATTAGGGTCGGCTCCCCACTTGATCTGTTCCCCTCCTAGAATTCCTGTTCTATTTCACACGAGTGACACGTAGCACGGAGAAAGACGCATTAGGGTCGAACGGAAACGGATATTAGAAAACGTCGGATTCGAGACTGTTTTTCCGCGACATCGTGATGACGACACATCGAGATCTGACGAATAGACGTCGATGAAACGGCGACATCATCGAAGACGACCTCGATTCCATCAAGGATAAGGTCTCTAGAGGGAGATCCCGGGAGAGCTCCCCGATTACTTTCGCCATTCTAAACGCGCTCGAATTTCTAAGATATTCCAGCGTACATATTGCGTTCGACGCGATCGACGCTGCGGAGAAATTCGTGGGAACACGCTTGCCACGAGCCGCGATTTCGCGGCTTCTCCACGGGTTTCAAGAGCTACTGAGGTTTGCGTTTTATTATTTCTTGCTATGGCTAAGGTTTTCCTTGGGTATTTTGTATCAGAAATAAAGAAAACTGTTATTTTAAATTTCAGAAGTTGAAAGATACGAAAATTGGAAAATTTTATATTTGGAATCTCAAAAATTTGATGGCTTGAAGATTGCAAAATGTTTAATTGAGAATTTTGATATCTTGACGCATTGAAAATTCTGTAAAATTCTAAACTTAAAATTTTGATCATTTTGTTGCTTTAGAATTTGGAAACTTGACGCTTTAAAAAAATGAAGAAATAAAAGTTTGACACTATGAAAATTGGAAAATTAAGACGTCGGACTTTTGCAAAAATCAAAAATTCGTTACTCCATATACGAGCATTTTGGCAGAGAGACCAATGAAGTGAAGAGCGCATTAATCGATCCGATATTCCTGAACTATAATTACTCGGGTAGTAAGGTTAATTAGCCGCAGGTCAGTTTACTTGCAGAAACCGGTCTACGGTTGCACAATTTCAATTGATCCATTGAACCTTGACACAGTATATGTGGTTTTGCTTTCCAGGTGTAGCAAGGTGCATGTATATTTAATAAGATAAGAATTGCGGCGCGCCGCTTGTTCCAGACGCTTGCTGATGTCATCTATTCAAATATCCGCGTGTTACAAACAACTAAATATATACTCTCAAAACAGTCAGAACATTTTACCAAAATCATACTAAATTTCTTCAAACCTTATAAACTCCAGTAATTTCTCTTTATTTTATTGCAGTTAAAAAAAACAGAAGTACCCAAAAAGGAGTCAAAGAGTCAACAATACTCAATAACCAAAAACAACACAAAGAAATCTTAAAAGACTCACCGTAGATGACATCCAACTTCAATCACCAAATTCTTCTAAAGTATGATTTATTTTATTTTGAGATATTTTTCAGTCACTGTCAAAAATTATAAGGTTTCGAATATGTTTTGCTCAAGAGAAGCCACCAACACAAAATCCGTGATCACGAGCGTGCAGAGGCTCGCTCGGGACTGAAGAATACAGGATATAGCGAACAGCACGTCAATGAAAGAACGCCGGCATCACCGCCGCTCATTCGAGCTTCTCCTGCACGTGCGCGTGCAACACGCACGCGTACACACGCTCCAAAGCGTGGATGGCTGCGTAGGGTCTGCCCTTCTCTCTCCGGACCCTTTTCAACATGATATTGTGGTATCGATTCACTGAGACGCCGGCTGGATGTTTCAACGCTTTTGTGTGGAAGCTGCAAATTTTTTAGATCGAGCGCGCTATGATGGATAGACTCGATTATAATGGAATTTTGAAACAATCTTTGAAGTTATGATTGATGGCTGGTATTGATTTAAAATCTGTTTTATTGTGAGAGTGAATAGGAATTTTATCTAGAATGAAATGGGCGATTTCGATTTATTATTGGATTGTTTGAAGATAAGCTATAATTAGTATTGTTGATTCATTGGGGATTACAAAGTTTAGATTAGATTTCAGTTGAGTTATTTAAGTAATGCACTTTTTGTTTTGTCATTCTCTCTATAGTAACAAGTTTTGAGTTTTAGTTACCTATTTCTTTGGATTTCTTTGGATTTCTTTGGATTCTTTTCTACGATCAGCTTTATTACACAAAATACAGAATAGAACTAAAGTAAAATACTTTGTAGTTAAATAACTTTGTCTAAACTGTTGTGAATCACTTCTAGCGCAAGAATCAAATTCAAATATAATTTCATTGTTAATTTGAAACTTTCTTTGAGTCGGCCCTTGTACTCCCAATTGTAATTATCCATTAAATTGCATTGGAATCGCCTAACCTAAAGTAACAATGAACATGGGATCACTTCCAAGACAAATTTATTTCACAAAACTGGTACAATAATACGAAGCAAAAGTCGACGCACAACCATCACAGAGGAAGTATAATACACAGTACACAATACTGCGCGGAACAACACCGTTCACTCTGGCACGGTAGAAAAATCACGTTGCACGTGCCTGGTCGGTTCTTGTCATGAGGTTCGTAGAAACGACCGGTCACCTGCTCTTAATCGTTGCTCTCTGTAACTGGCGAATCGTCTGAAACAGGATTATTTCGTTAAAACTTTCGAATGTGGATGTCGTCGACCGAAAAACTTCCTCCGGCAAAGGGGAATCCCGTTTGGCTTGTTTCCTCGTAAGCCATTTCTATTGTCTTTCCATTGTTTTCTACGCGTTTGTACTTCCTACCGGTCGATACTGTCTTTCTTACTATTTTTTGTTGTACTACACAATGGTGCGCCGTGAAAAATTGTTATGTAAACGTGTACTTATTTTAGATTAGGAATGTAATAGTAACTTTGGAAAAATTTGATGAGAAATGGCTACTATTCAGTTTTAATTGTAAATAATGTTTATTTAGATTAGAAATTTACCAGAAAAGTTATGTAATTTTTCTTAGACCGATTTCTACTAAAATAATATGGTTTCTGTGAGGAGGATTTAACGCAATGGTATTGTATATTTTAATTTTATGGTGAATAATAGATTTTGTGTAGAGATTACACGTATTGGTACTTCAGAATTTTTCTCTTTTTTATATAGGCAAAGAAATATAAATGAAACATATACCCTCTTTGCATCCTCCAGGCTGGCAGGAATATATTTTGAGTTCACTGTCTGTGCTAAACTACTGTAATCCCTGTAAAGAATGTATTGATCCTTCAGGCATTGCTTTATCATCAGTATTCTTTTCTGTAATTCGGCAAGCCCACCTTTGGCTTTAAATATTGAATCCTCCTCATCTGTTATTACGAAAAAAAGATACATGAATTAAGGGAAATAGAAATGAATGAATTAAAAGAAAAATAATCTACCAGGCTTTACAAATGCTGCGATTTTTGGAAATTCAAGAGGTTTGAAGACGGATAATTTAGACGACGTCATGCCTGGACCAAATTCTAATCGCGTGCCTTCCAGCTCCAGCAAGTAATTACGGATGTCCTCGCGTTCTTGTTGCAGTCTGAGTATTGCTGCGTGCTTCCGCAGATTATGCATTTGTCTGCATTCGAATCTCGAGTGCTTTCCCTCTACTTTGTTACAATTCGGTGATTTTCGATTTTTCGATGACCTCGAAACTTTCTTACACTTAGTCTTCTTCTGTTTAACTCTTTGATCACAATTAGTCTCCTTGCCCTATAAAGATTCACAATTTTTTACATGTTAAAGAAATATTAAAAGTACGAAATTGTCCAAAAATTTCTTCTCTAAAATATTTACCGTCTTAAATTTTTCTAGAGATGAAGCGTCACTGTCATAATCTACAGCATCTACAACTGGAAGCTTCGCTATAGTTCCACAATTTTTACAAGGTCTAGGTTTATTTAGGCTACTTAAAGCTTCTACTGGGGTTTGAACCCTACTTCTCCTAACTATGGCATTAATTGCATCTTTATTCAATTTTCTTAAAGTACAGGTAACATCAGACTGTTTTGGAGTCTCTCTTAGAAGTTTCTCTTCACTGAAATTCGTTTTCGAACTGCCATCTTCTATCTTAGTTCCTGACCTTCCAGTTTCTATTCTGTTAATAAATTCTCCTCTGCCGTACTCGGTCGGTAAGGAAGTTTCCTTCGGATCCTTTTCACTTTTTCTAAAACAATACAGGAGATACACGCGGTAAAGTAATTTACTTCTTCAATTATAGGGGATCGAAGATAACAGAATTGCTTCTTACGTGGATGTCATGGACTCTTGGCTGTTTTCCTTACGTTCTGTTAATCTTTCGTGTTCAGAAGTCGAGTCAGTTTTCTCCTCTGTGTTTTCATTGAGCAACTTCCGGTACTTTTTTCGACGAACGTGCCTCCGCGTTGGAGTTACTTGTTTAGGTAGCTTCAGAAGATTGATCGGCCCTGCTTCGTCCATGTTCTCCGTTCTCTTCACGTAATTCGATAACTCCTCGTCGAGGCCAATATCACACTCGCTGGTACTGTGCATTATTTTTGGCGCGATCAACTCCACGATTTCTTTGTCTCTGAGAAATGAACATAATTCTAAATATTATAATGTACCTTCGACTCAAGATATTTTCTAAAAAGAAAAATATTAAAAAAAACACAGGAATCTCTATTTTAATAACCTGTCTTCGTCGACCACCGTCTTCTGAACATTCTCTGTCTGCCTGTGTGGAGTAATCTTAATATGTTTCACCCCAGAAATCACAGTATCCTCTACCGAGCTCTTCTCCAGCTTCTGTTCGACAGAACTGGATGATTCAATGGAACTAGAAGCTTCTTCGAAAGTGTCATCTTCGTATCTAGTCTTCTGTTCTTCTTTGAAGGAAATCTTCTCCGTGGAAATGTCCTTGTTCATCGTGTTTGATTGTTCAGAGGTGATTTCGCTTTTTTCTTCGATTAGCCTGATAACTTCTTCTATCGTCGTTTCTTTATTATCGCTATTCGATAACGGGACATTGTCCTCAGCCATCGTCACTTCTGGTTCGTACGATTTTTCATCGCTTTTTTTAGAGGAAGTCTCGTTCACGGATTTAACTGCTTCTGAAATTGTTTCAGAAACATCTGAACGCCTGGAAAACGCTGTAGCGATAGAAGAATTATCATTGTTCCTTGGGGAACCTCGAGATCCTATCGTGGGAATTTTAACCTTATCTTTGGAATTCGTATCCAGGTTTGAGAGACTCTCAGGAAATTCTTTCAACCTTGAACCTTTACTTTCTTCTTCTATTTCAATACTTTCGATTATGGATCTCGTTTTAGGGGATGTCTTTGAAGACTTATTCAAGGTCACACTGTCACTGATTGAGGATTCATCATCTTTTATGTTGTTGAATGGAATCTTAATATCCATCTTGGATTTAGAAAATGCCTAAATAAGCATTGAATATAGTTAAATAAAATAAATTTTCCAATTCGTCAAGAATAAAACATTATTAAAGATTAATTTATAAAAGTATCGATTCGAAAAAAATATAGATGTGATATCAATAATATAAAAAATAATTCTCTTTCCTTATAAATACCTCCTACGTTCAATATCATAATAAATGATCTTGAAATCTTGCACAAGTTATTTAAAATTATCCAGCAAAACTGGTCAATACCTTGGATCTAAATTCCGTCTCTGCATTAGGTGTTGATACAGCTGAACTATCTTCTTTGTCATTTAAGATCTTAGATTTGACTTGCAAACTTCTAGATGAACTTTCCAGAGAACTTTCAGTGCTGACGTTACTCTGAACTCTCGTGCCCTCGTTACGTTTTATATTATACTTCTTGTCTATCTCCTTCAACCTCAACAGAGCAGCTGTTGCCTTCGAGTGCAACATTTTTCCCTTTTTTTAATTTTTTCTGTTTTCTTGCAGGTCCACCGACTTCTCTGATCTGATTGGACCTCACTGGCTTTACTTGTAGATTTTGTGGCAGTTCGACCAAAGCGAAGTGCGCCTGCTACAAGCCGTTACCAAGGGAACAAATCGGTATACAATATGTTCTGAAACCCGATACATCGTTCGGAGCTGTTCCTCCAGGTGATAAGTGGTTGCATCAGCAAGGATCAGAATCTCTATTCGACCAGTTGGTTTATCGTGACACCTGTAAATCGTTAAAATTTCTACATGGACAAATAGAAACATAGAATAAAACGTGAGGAAAGGCAGTGTCTGTTTTATCGACGACTTCATGTTTACTGTGTAAATATGCCGGTCAAGTTTCATTGTCAGACCTACATTTGCTAGCGATTACATAATTTTCCGATCGAGAGTGTGCATGATAAGCGGTTATTCGTTATCTATCTACTGTTGTATTTTACAGCTTAATACAGCAAATTTTTAACAATACTATGGAATTCTTTTGATTTAATCATCAACATAAAGCTCTAAAAGAACAATTAACATTGATTAATAGTAATAAAAATTTCATACGTGTAGTAATCTTTATTTAAAATTTTTCAATCTTTAATACAATTATTCATTAATTTCGTTAATTTTATAATAATTGTAAGAGAAATTTGGCCCATTTTTTAGAAACATCCAGACAGACCACAGACAGACAGGCCCTATAGTACCATAATGTACCATGTGGAGTTGACTAAATGACTCTTGCATGTCACTTTGAGGATGGGCGCACCAGCCCCCAAGAAGTTTGCCCAGACAGCACTCTCGCGAAAGATCTTTTTTGATGACGAGGCCAATTTTCACCTGCCCTTGTAAAACGACGAAACACTTTCCCCAATCAGCTTTTCATTGTCAAGCCTGTGACGCCTTTTTGCCTATGAAGGCTATGTTATATGAACCTCTTACATAATTTTAATCTATACCTATATTCTGGTTTATTAATCATGACAAAATCAAAAAACAATCCAATGTTGTATACATATATTTAAAACAAATGTATCAAAAGAAATTCATGAAAGTCAGTCCTATTTGAATATTGCTTCAAATAATGGCCATCAGCAGGCCGACCAATAAGAACGTTTCACTGAATCATTATCCCATATCCTCTACTATATCGACAATAGATAAAATGAGGTAATCAGTGACGTGAAGTATGTGCGTGCGGCATGACTATAAACTGCCACGGCGCGGCGCCTTGTTGGTTGAGCGTGGTCAGCTTTGATTGGTGCTCGCGTTTCAGCCAATCAGCATCCTCCATCTGTCTACCCCAACAGCCGCTAACTCACCAACCACGTCCACGATTCGAGCATTATCGGCTAGTTCGTCGTAGAGTAAGCATCCTCGTCGACCGGACTTTCGTTGTCCCGGCGTCTGAAAATGCGATTCTTCAGCTCAATTTTCCTTCTGTTGGCGGTTACGATCGTCACCGCGGAAGTCTACTTTGAGGAAAAGTTCCTCGACGGTGAGTAAACACGCATCCAGACATTTTCCATCGTAATTTCATTCTTATTCTGTAACTCCATTTCGAAATGCAACTACCCAAACCAAAGATAGTCTAGAACAATTAACGGAACTTCCCTACGTGTTTTCATAGGAAAAAACCACACCCATGTCTTTAATTAAGATAGTTGTGTAGTAGAGTGGAAAATTGATTTATCGGGGAGTACTTTCCAGAAAGATCTGCTAATAGATTCCAAGAGAGACCGAGCGGTGTATTTCTCCTTGGTAACCACACGCCCTTACCTCGATCGTTTCCGCAATACCGTGCTCTCTATATGTGCACACGGATTTCTACATAATTAATGCTAGATTTCATGATCAAGCGCCGTAGAATTGTTTACGATACCATATGCCACAGAGGAAAATTAAAGTCGCCGTAAACGTGGCATGAGAACCGTCTCGTGGCGAGGGCTATAAGCATACGTTGCATTTCGCCGACATGACGCGCAATCGATTGGTTGATCTGCGTTGAACGCTGAGAGCGATGCAATTATACAGGGTGTCCCAATAATTGTGATACGACCGACAAGAGGGTGATTCTATATAAAAAAAATATATCTAAAATATACAATAATTAAAAGTTTTCATACAGAGCTTTGTTCTTAATGAAAACGAATTTGAAAATATATTTTATATGTGTGAACTTAATTACCGATTGGATATGAATAAACAATCTATAGGATGTTTATTCTACGTGTAATTTAAGTAAACAAGATGTAGAATTTTCAATTTTAGACCATTCAGTTTATGATTTTCAAGAAAATGTAGTTTGAACACGTTAATTAAATCCGGTACGTATTTAATAAATTTTTAAACTTAATTTCCTCGGAAACGGAACATCTTATAAAAAGATTTTTCGACTTATTTTCACATGTAGATTAACCTCCTGTTGATTATTCAATTCTGTCCAGTTCTGAATTAATCAAGTTCGGGTATATTTCACAAATTTTCAAATCCCATTTCCTCGAAAACGTAGCGTCCCATGACAAAATCGTATTCTATATTTTCGACTTACTTTTTCAAGAATAGAATCGTCCATTTCTCAATTGTGCCATGATTACTAGGTATTCTGTATATATTTATTGAGTTTGATTCGATCTTTAAATTGATTTTGTTGTAACATTATTTGTATGTATGATAATCAATATAGATATCGATTCTGTTCAAATACGACTAATAACTTTCAGATTACTATCTCTGGCGAAAGATAGTCGATTAAATTCGATGATATGAATTTGATAAAAATATTAAGATTTTCTAAATTGTTATTTATATAATTATTAGATTTTGTTGCATAATAAATGATGCTTTTTCATGAGATCTTGTTTTAGATATTTAAAAATGGTAGAATATCTGGTAATTGCTTTTGTTTGCAAATTATTTATTATGCAACAATTTATTCTTTATATAACATCTTGTGCTACAAAAATCTTAATGTTTTTATTCTAGAAAATTTCTTGCTGTAGATTGTTAAATTTGTACTTCATATTTCTTACATTAAAATCATGTAATCAAGAATTTATTTTGTTATAATAAGATTTTTAAAATTATTAGCATCAAATTAGTATTTTCATGAATAAATTTTTTACAGATTCCTGGGAAAAGAATTGGGTATATTCTGAACATCCTGGAAAGGAATTTGGAAAGTTTGTTTTAAGCCATGGAAAATTTTGGAATAATCCAGAAAATGATAAAGGTAAAGAAATTTTTGTATCTTATAGAGAATTTATATGAATTGAAAAACATGATTCTCTATATGTACGATTTAATAAAACAACTGATACAATAATTTCTCTTATTTGCAACAGGTATCCAAACATCTCAAGATGCCAGATTCTATGCCCTGAGCACGAAATTCAAACCATTCAGCAATAAAGACAAAACGCTTGTTATTCAATTTACTGTTAAGCATGAACAAAATATCGATTGCGGCGGTGGATACGTAAAAGTATTTGATTGCTCGTTGGACCAAAAAGATATGCATGGTGAAAGTCCATATCAGATCATGTTTGGTAAGAATCTTTAACTATTTTAAAGAGATTTGAATAAGAAACCGAGCCTAGAGTCACTGGTTATGCCCTGTGGCATGCTGGTGCTAATGGATCTCGGAGAGCAAATTCTTACTTATGCCCTGAATATAGTAACCATACATATTTCAGGTACCTTTAAAGATACATTAACCATTTCATTAATTAGAGATGATTGATAAAACAATAAAATGTTAGATCTAGCGAATATTAAAAATGCTTATTAGGGTTACTTTCTCTCTTTGTTACAAAAATACATAGTATGTATTATATGTATTTGGCAGGAATCCAATGAACATGATCATTGCTAAATGTGATGCTTCTTTACAGGACCTGATATTTGTGGACCGGGAACAAAGAAAGTTCATGTGATCTTCAGCTACAAGGGCAAAAATCTTCTGATTAACAAAGATATCCGCTGCAAGGACGATATATATACCAACTTGTATACTCTGATCGTTAAGCCTGACAACACATACAAAGTAAGGGAGTATAACTATAACATTAAGTTGTAGAAATATATATCGAGCCTAGAGTCACATGTTCTCATTGATTTACTGTGGAGAATAGGTGCTAGAGGATCTCGAAGAGCAATGATTATCTTGTTCGTAAAGTGTATATAAGTTAAGTTACTTATTTACGATACTAGCAAAGAACGACATTTTCTGTGATTCATATATACGTATTTGTTGGAAAATGGTTAACTTTCCTTTTATTTAAATGTTTGTATTTGTTTCGTAGGTTTTAATCAACAATGAGGAGGTTGAATCAGGTGAATTGGAAGCAGATTGGGACTTCCTTCCACCGAAGAAGATCAGAGATCCTTCCCAGAGCAAACCTGAAGATTGGGATGACAATGCTACCATTCCCGACCCAGATGACCAAAAACCAGAGGACTGGGACAAACCCGAGCACATTCCTGATCCCGAGGCCACCAAACCCGAAGATTGGGATGATGAAATGGACGGAGAGTGGGAAGCTCCAATGATTGATAATCCCGAATATAAGGTTAGTTGTACAAAATTATGTCTAAATAAATTAAATTCAGATTTATATTCATGTAAATTAATTTCTCTGTATTTAGGGTGAATGGAAACCGAAACAAATTGATAATCCTAACTACAAAGGACCCTGGATCCACCCAGAGATTGACAATCCCGAATACACTCCTGACCCAGAATTGTACAAGAGGGACGAAATTTGCGCTATCGGTTTCGATCTCTGGCAAGTAAAATCTGGTACAATATTCGACAATGTCCTGATTACGGATGATCTTGAGGTCGCTCGTAAATTTGGGGAGGAAGTTTGGAAACCCACTATTGTAAGTATTAAAAAAGATTATATATAATTATTGGCAGAAATAATGATGTTAGAAGCGTTGCTGATTCTAATGAGCGATAAAAAAGCTGGAATTCCTCGTTGCTGAAGTTACATAATTATTATTACGATTTTAAGTATCAAGTTACATAAATTTATTTGGCGATCATTTGCGCGTTGTAGGAGGGTGAGAAAAAGATGAAAGAGGCTCAAGATGAGGAGGAAAGAAAACAGAGACAAAAGGAGACTAAAGAAAATGAAGATAATAAAGATGATGATGAGGATGAAGATGCGGATGAAGAGGACAATAATGTCCCTGATACTGAAGTAAGCTTCATTTAAAAAACATTAAAAACTGTTCCTTCTATTTAATTCTCATGATGATTCTATTTAGCTCTGATTTAAATTGATTGATAAAATGGCTGGAATTCTTCGTTGCTGAAAATGAGATGAAACAATTTCCACCATCTTAACATTTAACGCCGTATTACTAAAATTTGTCTTTCCGTATTTTTCAGGAGCATGATGAATTGTAAATAATGTGTTGTGATGGACACGTACACAGACTGTATTCCAGGAGCTGTGTGGCCGCGACACGCACTAACTTTCCATAAGAACACATAAAAATCATAGCGATAAAAAAGAAAAACTAACCATTGCCATAAAATGAATCAGATCCCTTTCGATCGAATGAAATTCTACGGGGAAAAAGAAATATTTATTAAATTCGTGGACAATTTGAGTCAGTGTACCCATAAGAGTTCTCTCATTTTTTTCTAAAGAAACATGGCCTCATCTTCGTAACCTGAATTTTCAAACCTAGTCTTCAATCGTTCGGTCGTGTTCCATGAAATTCATCGATGTGAGGTTATTGTCCTGAACGTTGAGTGTCAAAAAAAAGAAATCAAAGTGCTCATTATGTGCTACCAGAATACATATGGTGTATATATATATATATATATCATATAGAGTCATCTTGCCCCGTGTCCTCCCCTCCCCATGGCACAGTTCCATGAAAGACTCTAAGTTGTTCCGTTTTTGTTTGTCAAGTGTTTTTATATACAATTGAAAGATAATTGAAATGTAATTTAATGATGCTATACTATATATATATATATAAATATATATATTATATATTATTTCAATTTCCGTACAGTGTACGCGCGTATTAAACATCTTGCTCCAGTTAAAATGTAAGAATGATTGGATGTATGCAGACATGACTGAATGAAATATAAATATAAATATGATTGGTACGATTATGTATTAAAAGCAAAACCAAGTAACCAATGTAATAAAATAAATAAGACTTTTCTAGACGTGCCCAGGCCGTTTATTTTCGCCTCTCGATTAATACGGCTATTATCACATGATAGTTACATCATATCAAAGGCAATAAGCTAAACATAACTTCAAAACATTATCACAATTGTTGAATTAATTAAGAAAGATATACACGGAATGTGCAATACGTAATTTATAAAACAAATTGCAGACTAATTAAGTATATAAATACAAAGTCTGAATTTTCTTCATTGTAATCTCATTCGTTCTATAAGGCATAGTCGCTATACATAAGTTTTATGATATAGTGGGTATGGTATATAAAGTTTCATGAGCACCCAATTGTTGGGTTAACCAATCAAGACCTTGTGTAGAACCACAAGCGTTTGTAAGTGAGGACGAGCCTTGTATATGCCATGCTCGGCCGCAACATAATTTTTGCAAACACAGAATATCAGTTAATTCTTCGACACTGGCGCAACCAGCGAGGTCCTACAGAATTAAAAAGCAATAGATCAAAAACCCCATAGATAAAATTAATTAGAAGTTTATCAATGATTCATGTATAAAAAAATATTGTAAAAGATATCTCACTTGCTTATTGGCATATATCAGGAATAAAGCGTCTTTTAATTCGCGTTCATTTACAATTTTTGATAGTTCGTTCTGAGCCTCTTCGAATCTAGATCTATCACTGGCATCAACTACAAAGATTACTGCCTGTGTATTGTGATAGTAATGTTTCCATAGTGGCCTAAACTTCTGTTGTCCACCAACATCCCATAAAGTGAATACCAAATTTTTATACTCTAGACTTTCTACATTAAAGCCAATTGTAGAAATTGGCGGTCCGGAGAGCGTGATGCCTCTTATGGCTGATAGAATGCTTGTTTTTCCAGCACCGTCTAATCCTAAGATTACCACACGCATGTCAATCTTTGTGCCGATATGTACTCTGTTGTCCTGTAATTCCATTATGAATTATTGTGATGCTTCGACTTAATAATGTAAACACTTACACGGCTGAATATTATAGGTATAGAGGACTCAGGTGTGAGGAAGTCAGGGCCAAGTTGAGCATAATGTTGTTGCTGTTGTTCCAACGTAGTTAACACTTCTTTAACTTTTGTTGCGCTACTTAATAACTTCCAATCTTCAGAATCCAAAATACTTTCGCACTGAATGCACACATCAGCTACTTGAGACCTAGTGGTAGTTAAATCCTGTTGTTGCTGGCTTAAAGCGCATAATCTCCCACGGGTTTCTGTTTCAATACAAGAGATGGCTGCATTTTCTTGTTCAGCCAATAGAGCTCTTAGTTCCTCAAAATGCTGACGTACTCTTTGTCTTGCATCTTCTATTGCCCATCCTTCTAGCTCTTGTATCACCGTTTCTAATAACAACAATCATAATAAAGATTTACTATGGATTTACTTATTGAATCTTTGCATTAACTACTGTTCAATAAAGAATTAAAATAAAATATGAAAGTGTTAGAATAATGAGAGCAAACATGCCTATTCTGTGTGCTGTATCTCTCATACTCTCCATAAATTGTGTCATTTTCTGCAGAGCAGTGACAATAGATTTTCTAATATTCTCTGCCTCAACTTCCACCAAAGCTAGCTACAATTAGAATAGACAGTAGAATATTGATCATCAATTACAAATTATGTTTGTTACCTTATGCGTACTATGTCTACCATAATCCTTGCACAAATAGCACATAAGGGAATTATGGCAACCTTCCTGAGTGCAAGTAAATTCTGCAACATGTGTTGTATGCACTGGACACTTTGGTTTGTCCTTCGGTTTCTCTGATAGAGTTACACGTTTATGTTTGCTTAAAGTCCTTGAAGAATGAATGGTACTATCACAATTCTCACACAAATGTGTCATACAAATTGTACAATATAATACTGCTGTATGAGTTTCATCTTCATCGCAAGTTTGATTAGATTGGAATCTTTCCCTTTCAAGTATAGATAGTTTCTCACTGTTGGACTGTTCTAGTCTCTCTAGCAATTCTATTAGAGCAAAATTCTTTTTCAAGTTACAGACATTGTTCTGACTAATGCCTGTTGGCTGTCTATCAAAAGGACACAATAAGAACTGCTGATCTGTCATGCAAGGTCTCAATCGTAAAAGACATGAATGACATACTGTGTGACCACAGTGTAGTAATCTTGGTACTTTTATTCCATCGACAGTAAATACTTCTTCACAGACACGACATTCTAGTACCTAAAGATTGATATTTAAAACAAAATCAGAAATTTAAGATAGTTTATTTGGTTTGGTTTATTAAATATGCTTGACTTACGTTGGTTCTTACAGTAGGTTTTAGAGTCTGTTTAAAATATTTGCTCAGACGATCCAAGTTGTCAGTCATGATAATTTCTTTATTGAAATTAGATATATATGAGAAATTATTAATAATTACAGAACAATGAGTATTAATGCAAATACTCCACTTTTTAAGCAAGTTTTAGGTTAGAGAGTATTTTCATATATAAAACTGCATAAAATATTTGTTAGCTGTAATAATTCGAAAATATTTAAATCAGTAATAACAAATAACTTATAACAACTAATAATGTAATTTAATTTTTGTAAAATAAATTTAGAAGCTTAAAATATTTTTGCATAACTTTTCCACGTGTTTTATCATTTAATTATACGATAAGAAATGATTGTTTTAGATGATTTCAAATAAGTAAAGTTTTATTTTGTTACTAGATACAGTGCTGTCTTAATAATTAGATGCAGTTCAGACGAATTTCGTCAATTAACAAGATAGTCTATTCCAAGATCTTCTTGCATTCAAATTTATTAATTGATGATATTAGTAAATTAATAAGTTACAAGTTATATGTTATAGATGTCTTTTCTATAATTTTATATATAATTCATATAATTTTATATTACGATCATATTAGTTGACTTCTAATTCATAAAATTGACTTCCAAAGCTTCATTTGTTACATAAAAGAATTTATTATGTAAAATTGTACTATAGTTGTAAAATTTCACTGATAATATTTATTCAATTCAATAATGCAAGATGAGAAGGCCCAAAAATTCTATTTCAGCTTGAAATATTTAGTAATATTACAATTTTAGGGCAGATTTACAATTACATTCACGACATATCAAGGCGAATATGCAACAATTCTAATTTTCTGCATAATTTTCAGCATGGGAGAAATTCAGCTCTATGAATTATCCCCTCTAGCGGTCAAACGGCTTAACTATATTTACATTTTTTCCTCTGGTGTTTTTAGTGACTAAAACGTGCGTATCCACTGTGAAAGTGGCAATGATAATGAAAACCTAGCCGAAAGCAGATGCTTAGTGTTAATTCGAAAACTAACAGCAAAACATACCGTGATGTGCACACTTATAAATTTTTATTGTTATTTTTATATGAGAAAAGTTTTTTCAGCAAACCAGTCGAGCGACGGAATCAAATTACCGCGTGAATTATTACATATGCAGCAAATGAATGGATTATAAAATTGTACAATTATTGTATATGCAATTGCCAGTATCCCTCGTTGGTTACCCATGCGAATGCATATTTCCTCTCTCGCCGTGTGTATATGCATTTCTCTCACCAGAAGCTCCAGAAAAAAATGTACATATAGTTCGAATGTTGACCACCAGTGTGGATTTCCCTAGTGTGCATTTTCTGGTTTTATTAACTATGCATTGGCGATCACTCTATTCGCCTTTACTCATGATACAACAATGCATAACTAGATTTTGTCGCATATGTGAATGCGTCTTAAATTAGTATAGAGCAGACGACTTATCGCCATTTTACCCAGGTAATTCAAGAATAACGTAGGGAGTACGAAATTATAAAGATGTTGACTGTAAGATCAGCTTTACGAGGATTCACCAGATCCTTCAAAACTACTGCTGTTAACAAAAGTGATCACGGGCCAGAAGGTTTTCCCGGTGCCGTAAGTAAAAAGATAATGTATTATTCTATAACACATAACGAAATCTGACTTAATAATTTTTTGTCAAAATAAAAATAAGCTATAGAAACTTGAAATAATTAACTGCATGTTTTTTAGACATTTACTATCCCTCCTTTCCTTATCAATGAAAAACAATAAAAATTTCACTTTTCTTTTTACAGAACTTACCTTTTAGCATCAACAACAGATACAAGTTATGTGCAATGTTCATGGCTTTCTTTGGAAGTGGATTTTCTGTTCCTTTCCTTGTTCTCCGGTACCACTTAACGAAGTAATATGTGTGAGTTCTATCAATTTATAGTTCCTATGAAGCACCTCAATGTAAATTTGGATTTATCTTGATCATTGTTTTACAGGTATTACAGCATTAACATTAATAACTTAGTCTAATACTGTTGCAAAACATGTAATATGTAACATAGATTTGTAATAAAAATATTGTAAAATAAAGTTTTATAAGTATTTAATAAAGTTATAATGTCAACATTTTCAGAAATGTTTTCACATAGACATTGACATAATTTATCATACATAATGAATATAATATAATGTAGAATATAGAAGATTTATAATACAGAAGAATTTCCATTTATTATATTTTCATGAAAACAACCAATATACATATTCAACCAATTTAAATATTGCTATTTGTGGACGAGATATACTAGATTAAATAGATTCACATGAATTGGCAAATTTTTTCATTATAATCAGGAATGGAGAATAATTGTAGTAATTATCCCATTACATAACCAGAGAGAAACGCGGTTATTTCATTTATATAACCTATTTTATGTGTCACGATTCAAATGTTACTCTATATATATGATTCAGTTATAATTTCAGTACGTACAATGTCGCATCTTATTTTGCTCAATAAACATTTAATTGGTAAACGCTAAAATAATTCAATTGGTATATTCAACTTTGACCTCTGCATATCTATTATCTTCAGCTTCTATTATTTAACGAGATATTATTATTCTTCAAGGACTCGCTTACGTTAGAGCTAATCTATGAATAGGTATCAATACGCAGTTTCATAGGCGGGATTTGCGTGTTGTTCCTCCTGTTCGATTTTAACTCGGCTGGACGGATTTTTTTTTTCGCGCACGTGAGTATCAGCCTTGACGAGTTTCTGCTTGCCGGAAAAGAGTTGCGTTTTAAGATAAGGTGTCGTCATTTACATAAGATAGTGTTACCATGAACTGACGCTTACCGGGCTTACCTTGCAAAAAGCACATGCTGCTTAGAAATTATTAATCTTTTTATGTGAACAGTTCTAACCTTCATGCATATTCATATTCCGGGGAATGTCGTTTGACGTTCCCATGAAGTAAAACAAGGTCAATTGATTTCGAATCGGGATTGAAGCACGTCTTTCTCCAGCACAGCGGTTAGACGAATTCTATACATCAACATGTATCACAAATTGAATCTCGAAGTCAAGTATCTTACTGAACAACATCTTACCGGCTTCGAGAACTATAAAGTAAGTCCTCTAGCTAAGTATTTTTCTTCATAATTTGTATTGAATAATATTGAATGCGTGGTAAAAATTTTCGTTTATTATTAGTTTATTACCTCGGAATTATAATATAGATTTAAGAAAAGACTATAGTTTCATACATATTTTATCGTAAATTTTTCATTCATCTACATTTTCAGTATAGTTCAGTGGATACAAGCCCTCTCAGTGTATATATTATGCATCCATTTTGGAATAAAGTAGTACAGGTACATCCTTTATATAAAATGTTTATTTATAATTACGTATTCAATTTCATATATCAATTTGGGACTTTTTTATAGTATTGTCCAAAGTGGGTTGCCCCAAACGTATTAACTTTCTCTGGATTTCTGTTTACTGTCTTTAACTTCACGTTGTTTGCATTTTACGATTATTATTTGTATGCATCAAGTGATGATAAGCCACAGTATCCTCCTATACCAAGATGGGTCTTTGCCTTGGGTGCATTCAATGTTTTTATGGCATATACTCTTGGTAAGTATAATCTTAACATCTCCTATGAATTTACAAATTCATTGTATTTAATGTAATGTTTATTTTGCAGATGGTATTGATGGAAAACAAGCACGACGTACGCAAACATCAGGTCCTTTAGGAGAGCTATTTGATCATGGACTAGATAGTTGGACAACAATGCTCATTAGTGTTTGTATGTTTTCTGTGTTTGGTAGGACAGACCATAGTGTATCTCCATTAAGAATGTATTTCATTCTATGGAACGTGTTTATTAGTTTCTACTTAACTCATTGGGAAAAGTATAACACAGGGGTACTGTTTCTTCCTTGGGGATATGATCTATCTATGGTAGTAAGTATTCATTCAAAGTATCTATTAAATTATTGATAAGTGATTCATGTAATTTATGGTTATCTCTAAAATTTTTAGGGTACTATTATTGTCTTTGTCATATCTAGTATAGGCGGACATAAAGCCTGGAAGATTGTGTTCCCTGGTGGTATACCAGTTGGTGTAATGTTTGAAGTATTACTTTATGTCACTGCAATTGTATCTAGTTTGCCTGTAGTTCTATGGAATATATATAAGTTAGTACAATACAATTAAAGTAATTTACATTTTTTAGTAACGTTTTCTCATATATATTAACAAAATATATTTTGCAATCTCTAGATCATATAGGGACAAGACTGGTAAAATGCGAACGTTCCTAGATGCTATAAGACCTCTACTGCCTCTAGCAGTACTCTTTTCGATTTCAACAATTTGGGTAGTTCATTCACCTAGTAATATCATAGACAAAGATCCTAGGATAATTTTCTTAGCAATTGGAACTATTTTTTCAAACATCTGTGTAAGATAATTAGTCAGAGAATTGAATTTAAACCGTTTGATTGATAAAAATTAATTTAATTAATTTATATTCTTTAAAATTTACAGTGTCGTTTAATTGTTTCACAAATGAGCAACACCAGATGTGAACTATTATCATGGATATTACTACCTGTAGCAGTTGCAGCCCTTTTCTCATTTATCTTGCCTAGTATAGATTTGGTATTCACATATATTCTTGCCATTATAGCTTTATTGGCACATATTCACTATGGAACATGTGTGGTAAGCTTTATATTATTATTTTCAATAAAATATTTTATAATACAGGGAGTTTTTGAAATCGTGGTACAACCGGAAGCTTGTAATTATAAATACATTTTGTTTATATGATATGGGATATGAGGTAGTATATACAAAATATACAATGTGGAATAAAAATGTGAGCTGTGGAATGGACTTGGGTTAATGAATATGAGATAATAAATATTAGATATTAGATATAGTATATACAGTTGTCGATAATGCAGAAAGTGAGAGAGAGAGATTGATAGCTTAATATGCAACTTTTGAAATATCAGATATGGAAGATTGAATAGAGTTGGTTGCGGAATATACGAGATAAGATGTGAGAATATAGGACATAGAAAATGAGATATGATTCCCCGAGCAAGATGTGCGATTAAGGTGCACGTATACTTAATGAACATACAAAAAAAAGATATTATTCTATATGTTCGACTTAGCTTTATACGAGGAATCCTTTCCAGTTGTACCATGTTTGCAGAAACATCCTATATAGACTATTATTAATAAATTATTTATTCCTTTAGGTGCGTCAGATGTGTCGTCATTTCCGTATTCACACGTTCCATATTAAAGATCGTGCAGACTGACTACTTGCCGACGATACATGTTAAAAATGAAGAAATACGAACAAACGGTCGGAAAGAGCTACGAATGATTGAGTACAGAGCAGACAAATGGAAGAAACTTCAGAATTACGATTGATAAGAAAAACAAAAGAATATTTCAAATATGAACATGCAAATATTGGACAGTAGATAATAGGAGTTTATTCGAGCATACAACCATCGCTGATCATATATCTAAAAATAGAGAGAGTACCTGTTAAGTAATGTTAATAATTCAGTTGCAAAGATGAAGCCATTTCCATTTCATGTTGCTGTGATATAATTAAAAAAGAACCTAGAAGCTTTCTTTATGTGTACATACTACCAAATAAGTTCACATACGTTCTCTCTACTTTGTCTTTTTGTGTTCTGTTCGTAACTCTGACTGTGCATAGAGCATTCATTTAAAGCACGCAAGGCTTTTAGCTGTTGCGCATCGAATTCTTCGTTTTTAACATGTATTGTCTGAAAAATGAGATTATGAATCTGGCTTGCTCAATTTTCCCACAAAACGAACATTTCTTTCCTTTAGAGAAATTAAAAAATTTGTGGAGAAATTTAAGAGTCAAATTTCGAGATTTTTTGAACTTTTAAAGGTCTCAACAGAAGCTTTTCTTTTGTTTCGAGTGATTGCCAAAAGGACGAAGTTTTCTTTTGCTTGAAAATTCTGAGCAAGTTAGCAGATGAACTTCGATATGGATAAGGGTGTAATGCTGGTGTAATAAGATAGAAGACATTATTTATTTTGCGTAAGTATGTATGTGTATGTTATATTATATTTAATCGGCTTCCTGAAACGAAGAATCTTTGCAAATAATGTAGAAAATGTCGTGTACCGACGTAAATAACGATAAGTCATAACGATAAGTGACATTGAGTCACAAATTTTGACTTAGATTAAATCAAGTCAATCGAATTGATTAAAGAACTTAGTGAGTAACTGAAGAAAGGATACGCGATATTTCATTTTCTTCTTTCTTTATAAAATATTCCAAATGACGTTTTAGTCCATACTCATTGCGGATTTTTATGCATTTATGGGAAATTTGAAGCTGCAAAAATATATAGAATTTGCATAAAGCACAAAAGTGCATAAAATATATTACTAGTTACAATATTCAATAGGTAAAGTAAGCCTGCTTAGGTTTCACTTTTTTATTTGTGTTTATAAAAATATGAATTTGCCTAAAAATTCGGAGTCTAAAAAAATTTAATAAGTTTTCAACGTGGGAAAAAATATATGAAATCACAGTCAGAAGTTAGAAATCATGCAACAATTACCTGATCATTTTTTGTTATTAATACCAATCAATTATTATAATTTTTGTCTACAAGATATGTAGTTGGTGACAATAGCAGATGGTGTAAAATATATAAATAGTAAATATATTAATTAATTTGTAAACTGAAATGAATAATTTGGCTTGTAAGTTAGGAAACAGTATATGCAACTATTAAGTGTTAAATAATTCCCACGTTGTACGAATAAAACGAACAAATAAGTCAATGTAACACTAACCAATTTGTTGAAATGTGTATTATTATCATGGGTTTCCATTGATTTTATGCATTGAAATTCCATTATAATGTTTTAAGCGAAAATTTTTCTATTCCTGCATTTAATATTGTTACTAGTCTAATTTATCTTATCGATATACATAATTTTAAGAAATTTAACGCATTGCATTTTGTAAAAGAAAAGAATTAATTCAAGCATTCGTTCGAAATTGTAAGTAGAGTGGAGAATGTTAATAGGTGTAACGAGTTTTTTGTAAACTTTAGTATATGTACATACATAGTCACAAAAGAACTTACCGAACGTGTAGGAACTCAAAATGCTAAATTTTTTAACTACCTAGGTGTTTATAGACATACTTGTACAAATAGTAATTAACGAAAGCTATATAACCCGTTCTAATTAAAACACCGTTTATGTAACTTTACTTTTTAGATATTTAGTTCTTCTTTTTTATGTAAGGTATTAATTATCTGTATCGTTTATCACTCATCGAATATAATAATATATGTATTAATTTCTCGAACGTTTGTTTTTGCCAAAGATGTTAAAAACAGGAATTTTACATAAATATTTCGCTTACTGCGAGCAGTTATATACACATTTTATCTATATATTTTTAATGCATTAATAATACAATTAAAAGCACAAAAGACTGTTTTGCATTTACTTTATTTTTACATATAATCCATGTAATTATAGAAATGAACAAAGAGTTATCTATTTTAGGAATACATCTCTTATATATTTCAGGATTATGATAAAAATGATTTTGTAGATATAAATAACGTTTATAAAGTAGCTATAAAATTATATACAAAACCTATCATCCATAAAAAAACTGTACTATTTTTTGCGAGATTGTAAGTACTCTTCTTTTATTTTTTCTCTTTCTTCAGGCAAAGGGAGGAACGGTTTTATACCTCGAATCTTCCTATTGATCATTACCGCTCTCTAAAACATTCATAAAATATTTGAAGCACACTGTATTCAGAACTGACATTAATGTACTTAGTGAATATATATGTACGATTACCCAAAATTTCTTACAGAGCTTGTAATTTTCAAATTGCATTATACAATTATTAGCTTCGTATTTATTGTCTTCTAGGCATTTCCCACTGATGTTATATTCCTGAAAAATAATAAACAAGATAAACATGCTTTTTATACCTTTGAGGTTAAGTAACAGACTTTCCATCAACTTTTAAAATAATAGATCAACAGCTACAATTTATCTATTCTTCCATTCTTCTCTAAATTAGTTTCTAACTTTTTAAATTGTAAGTTTCGTTTCTTTAAATATCTTAATTGAATAAAAAGGTTCAAATTATATAACCTCAAAGAACTAAATCCCATACACGTACTTGTAAACAAGGATTAATTAGATGCTGATCTTGAGTGAGTTTCTCTTTTAATGTCGATATATGTTTATTATTTATATTTGAAGTACTCATTTTATTTTCCAGATATTCAAAGTTTATCACTTAACATTGATAGTCGTGGCTTTCTCCAACTGTAATCGAGTTTAACAAGTTTTATTTATAAAATGATAAGTCTTTAAAATATCAAAGTTAATTAAAATATACAGTAGAAATTTAAATTAAAATTTGAAATAATAAATGTAAGTTTAAATAAGTACCAATTATAATTGTCTGCTTTTATATATGCATATATATATTTTTGATAATCATATATGTATGTACATATTGTTACAAAATGAATCTGTAATACATATAATCTTATAAATTTTCTACAATGATTATGGATTCTGTGTAATTTCAGTTTTAAAATTTATGTTACTATTATGAAAGTACCTAAATATGATTATAACATTATCTCCTCAATTTGCATTCAAACAAAGTTACATAACCTTAAACAAACAAGTAGAAGCCTCTTTTTGTTGTTTTGAAAAGTAGGTAATTAACTCTAGACCTGTGATAAGAGGTAGCTATTTGTTTTTGAGAACGTAGTACTGAAATATTTGGTTTTTAAATTGTATAGGATGGGAGAACACTTTTCTTCCATGATATTTGAGGATAAATAAATCCTAAATACTTCAAAGCATAGTATATATAAACCTATACGCGAAGACAGTGGAATTGAATGTTATTAAATTACAATACTTTTTTTATTTCAAATGCTTATAAATCGCGATAATATTCTTCTCTCACAGTTGATGAGCATTAAAAGAGATCAGCCTATACTTTGTATATACACAATGATAACTCCTCAAAATTTACAACATCCTTTTTTCAGAACCTACCAATTCTTATAGTAAGTTCGTCAAATTTTAAAAATAGAAAAGGGAGCGCAGAGAATAATAAAGTTAATTGCAGGTACGGGGTCACTATACTGGCGAGAGTACAGTGTGCTATTTGTGTCGAGTGATCTAAATATCGGCAAGTTGCAGCTGGAAATAATATTTAAAGTTTTACATATAATAAATATTCAAAAATATTACAAATTTTACATATAAAATATTTAACATTCAAATATTAGATTAACTAACCAATTTACGTATTTTCGAAATTCTGTTGCACCTTTTGCCATTTTGCAACCATACTAGAGACTTCTTTATGCTTTTTACTAATACCAATCCTTGTCTGAAATCATAACACAATGTAATTTCTTTGTAATCTATATATATCAAATTAATTTTACTTCTTTTATTAAAATATTTTACCCTTTTCCTTTTCTTTTCTTTCACAGTAGTTTCAACAGGGATAGGTTCTTGGTCTGTCTCTAATTTGGCTTCCTCTGTTGGTAAGGACGACGGTTCCACAGTCGTAGTATCTTGTCTCTGAGGAACTTTCTCTATTCCGATATTCTCTATTCGCGCAATGTCATTGTAAAATGAATCTAGTGCAGACACTAAAGATTCTTTCGCTGTTTTAACTGGTGGCTTCTCAATGACCTTATGATTCGTATATATCGGAGTGTAGTCAGGTATTAGCTGAATCGCAGGCTGCACATTGTGCTTATGCGGAAGTACTAAGGCCGCTGGCTATTTGACAATAAATATAACAAGATTAATTACAGAAGTAACCTGATTGTATTAGTATATTTAATAACATACAGCGTGTAAGTGTTGATGATATGCTGGATATTGAAGATAATGTTCTTGTACTATGGTCGCTGGATGACTTAGAATAGGAACTGTCGGATCTCTCGCAGCTGCATCGTAGAGCGCAGCACCTTGTGATTGCACAGCGCCATAAATAATTCTTTTCAGGGCAGTTGCAGGTATCTCATAAGGTGCTTCTGTTAAATCAACACCTGGTGGCAGGGGTTCTGCGTTAGTTACGTTTGCAAGATTGGCAGGCTGAGGCGACAGTAAGGTAGAGGATGGGGCAACAGAATTTTCTAATTGTGTTATTTCCGCGACTGCTGCTCCCTCTGCAGAAAGAAATATATCAGTTTATATTTAAAATACCTAAGTGTGTAAAGAAAAATTGATTTAATAAGGATGCACCTTCACCTAGTCGTGGTCTCTTATTATCCAATTTGTCGTTGCACTTATCTTGTTTCCTTTTGTCCCTCTTCAAATCCTCCGCATATATTCTTGGGGGTGGAGGTGGGCTCGGATTTGAAATTTGTGGTGGAGGCGGAGCTTCTATGTCGCTGTTCCTTGGCATCGTCATGTCCTCTGTTGTCTCTCCACCTTCTGATTTCTTTGACTTTGATCTTAGTCCTTCTTCTTCTGCTATCAAAGAGAAGCATACATTATTCACTAAATAAATTAAGGGTCTAACTTTATATTATAAAACTTCACCATACCAGGTATAATAATATCTTCTTGCTCAGCTGGAGGAGGCGTGGAACAAATTTCCATCTCTTCAGCTCCACCGGCGATGCCAGTATCCGGATAAGTCCATTGTGTAATTCCAGTGGCAGTGTTCTGGTAATAATATCGCTTATGCGACCTGGAAAAAAGCCCACAAAGGGATGTAGCACAGTGACGAATAAAAGTGACTTACTTGCATGGTTTTTTTCTTTACATTGATAAACATTGGAAAGACGTTACTCCATGAAAAGAACGTCCTCCTGAGTTCTGAAGCAACTTATTAGCTAGAAAACAAAAAGTTAATACTCCTACCTGCAGCTCGGTGTGCCATTAAGTCAGCGAGGCCCTTTTATTATAAAAGGATTAAGTGTTACTTAGCAGTTACATAGAAGGCGATGTCTTCCGCAAACTCGAACATTGAGAATTACGTCGACAATATCTGCGTTACGCTAGCGAAATATTAAGCGGATTGATTATGCGTGTAACTAAGGGCGCAAAGGCCTGAGGATGACTTTCAAAGATATACAACGACGTGCACTCGTTGAGGAACCAAGGGAAGCGCCTTTTAATTGTTACATTTCAACAAATTGTTTAAACATGTAGAAGATACAACTTTTCATGAAATGTATTTTTTTTTTAACAAATGACGTATATACGTGACATTAAAAACATATACATAAAATGTAGTGTAGAGAAACAAAAATTTCGTACGATATATATGTAATGATCGTCTACAAGTATTGTTACTTTGATGCTTTGACTAACAACTTTGTGTACAACTTGTTTCAATGACTTGATAAATCTTTTCAATGATGCCTAGCTTCTTTAGGTTCCTAGTTCCTTCATATGACTTCGTCCAAGAAGAACTTGAGTTAATTTGGTATAAGCTTCTTTTGATATTTAATGGTTTCTTCCAGCAACGACCATCCCCTTTTATCACTTATCCCTTCAGGTTACTAAGTCTGTTTAACACTCACATGATTTAAGATCTCTTTCAAATACTTCTCAGGTTTCATGACTGCATCTCTAATGGATGGTTTTATCCATTTGGTACAGTCTCTGTCTCTGCACTTTGTTGAGGTGAGCTTTTGACTCTAGTTATTTCAGAAGTTTAGTTCTTGAAGTGTTCAAATATACTGGATAATATAATCTTCATGCTTTAAGTCACTAAACAATGCTCCTAATGTTTGTTAATTATCCCACATATACTCTTCGTTCATAATTTTAGATAATGCACATTTGGTCTTTGAGGCTCCACTCTGAACACAAACCTATCTTTTTATTACTTAGTTACTTTATAAGATAACCCGGTACTGTTTGCACATTCATGTATAATTTTCAATAAATTTAATTAATAAAAATATTGTCCTTTAAGGGACGTAAGTAGAATTAATGATCCTAAAAACTTTAAAGAATTTCGTAATGTTTTATTCTGAAATTGATAAAATCAAATTGATTAAGTTTCTTAATAAGGATACGACAATTGTTCGTTCATTTCTTTTACTATGAATCATGAGAAGAATTAAAAAAAAATTTGAAAAAATACTTCATGTTTTAAATTCAAGATACCATCTTGTGAAGAAAATTAATTTAAAACAAAAAGATTGAAATTATCACTCGTTATCGTTACTAAGTGTCTTGCTAATGATATGTGCAAAGATTACATGACTTGAAGATTTTTAGAATAATGACGTGTATAACATACACGATATTTTGTATGGTACGATTTATGTTTATTTATATGAAATACACAAATTTTAGATGGTATACTATACCTATCCCACTGACATAGCCATCCAGGTGGTGCTGCATCTTGTTCCAAGCGTTCCAATTCGTGACTGGTGTCACTCAACCATCTACGTAAGTAATTCTTTTCTAAACAACCTGCTTCCCATGCAACAAACAATGTCTGCAACATAATATTCAATATATCGTTCATTATACATGTAGATCTCATACATATAATATTATATTTTATTTGATATAACATTATATTGGTTGATCTCTTATAACTATGTAAAAAGGAATTTTATTTACTTGTAGCTGAATAGACATCAATTGAACTGGCGATACACCTGGTTTTCCTTCTGATAAAAACTTTAATTTCTCAAGTATGATCTGGGATAGTAGATTAACCTCCCCTTCATCTTCTTTGGATTCACCATTCGTTTCTGATGTACTTGTTTCTCCTTCAGTACTATTTGACTCATCTTTGCAAGTTGAAACATTCTCTTCCACGTTCTCGTTCGCAGTGTTTGGTTCTTCTTGCTGATCAACCTGAGGTTCAATAAGATGCTCGTCGCAAGAGTTTATTTCCTCGCGTTGGGTCTCCACTTCCAGTTTACTTGTTTCATTATCATTATTTGTTTTTATCTTTGTAGATGGAACTAAAAAAATAAGTGAATTTTAATTTAATTCAGGTTATAATTATTGATTTGTAAAATATTCTTACCATCAAATGCAATACGTTTTTTCCTTTGAAAAAATTTATTCCGACCATGTACGTTATCGACGAATTTGTTTCCTTTTTGCGTATCCTCCTCTGTTTTAGTATTTGAATCATCTCTGCATTCTAACCTTTCTAGAATGTCTTCATTATCTTCTTGTACGTTTTTCCTTTCGCCATTAATTTCTTCATTGTCATTACTCTCTGCTATTTGATCACCATCAATTTTACCTAATAACATACTGTCTATGGTTTCTTTGGGTTGAGGAATTGGAAATAGAGCTTTTCTCTCCTGTTTATCTTCAGATTCTTCTTCAACATCTGAATCTTCATCGTAACCAGGCACTAAAGAAATGCGGAAGTCTACATCGGAATCAACACTGTGTTTATTACTGCTTTTCTTTATTACAGATTCTTTCATTAATCGACTATCATTATTAATTTTATCCGTATAATCTATCTTTTGAACAGCATCTTGTTTAATTTGGTTTATTAAGTACTTAACCTCTGCATCATCGGATGGTTTTGAGTCCACGGATTCTACCATTGATTCTTCTACAGTACCTTTGTTTTCGTACATCTGATTTGTATTCTGAGAAATTGTCAGTAACTGTGGTTGGATTATAGGGGTTGATGCAGAAAGTTTTTCAGGGCATCTCAATTTTGGTGTTGTACTTGTGTTTTTCACCGATGATTCTTTCATGTCGTACTTTGATCGATTCTCATCCACTGTATCTGAATCACTTTCATCACTCCCATAGGATGTGATCATTTCTATTTTCCTAAATCATTAAATTATTCTTTCTAAGAAACCTATTAAAGTGAGATTTAAAATTACTAATGCCTTAGCGTTATACCCATCATCAGAATCGTTATCCATGGTATCAGATGTGTTAGCAGTGTCTGGATCAGTTTGAGATTCTGGCTTCTGCAAAGTCTCATTGCAAATATATCTATTACGATTTCGAGCCACCACTTCCCGCGGAATCATACCTTCTGGTATATTTTCATGGGATTGTTGATCTAAAAAGATTTCACGCTATTGATTAGAGAATCCATATCTGTTAAAGAACAAAATAAAAATTCAACAAAATACAATTACATGTAACTGATGAGAAATCAACCCAATGAGACTCTTGCATTGAAAGTGGTTTTATAACAGAGCTTGTTTTAATGTTGTTTTTTAAGTACCGTAATTCATCTGGCATTTCCCAGGTTACTTCGTTAGTCTCAATGTGCCAATAGTAAGGATAACCTGAAGATTCATCTAAGCATTCTCTCCACACTAAAATGGTTTTCATTATTAATCTACAAAGTATTGCAAAGACATTCTCTAAATTCTAAGATATGATAGTATCTTACTGAGTGCTTGTTGATTTGTATAATGTGCTAAGCGTGTGTTAGAATTTGTTGTTAAGGCAGCATTGCTAGATTCATTTGAGACTGGTTGTTTGGGTGCAATCAGTTGGATTTCCTACAAAATTTCAAAGATCTTACATTTTTTAATGTTTTGTAAAAAATTATGATCATGAGAAGCCTTACTTACTTTAAAAAAATTATTAACTTGATCATCTAATTTGCAATCTTTCTTTGAGTCTTCAGTATCACTATCTGAATTATAGTGACAAAGTAAATTTGCCAGAGGATTTGTAGGTATGTTTTGTCCAGGGTAATCACTATTTATATGTTTGTGTTTGTCTAAAAAAGGTAATGATGAGACATATTACATAAAATTTAAATCTATGTACGAGTTTTTATTAACAATTTCTTTTTATTAATAAAATTGAATGTATAATTACAGAATGCTACTGTATATATATAAAATTCTCTAATGCCATGCACTTCTGTAACAGTTTAACATCTAAAAATAGATATAATGCAATAATAAAAATTTGTTAATTAATATATGTGTTTACTTTGTAAATGTTCTCCATGAAAACCGGATTGCGATTGATTAAGTTCTAAAACAGGCCTTCTTTGACGTCGCTTCATAATAAAATATAAATTATATCTGTTACAGATAATAAAAATATCTGCAAATATGAAAATTAATGTGAGTAGAATGATGAGATCATATCTAGTTATTCAATCAAGTGACGCAAATCTGTACGCTATTTTTACGTACATTTAAAACGAGAATGTATTTTCTCATAAACAATACAGAAAGGTCATTCATAACCTCAAAGTATATGCTTATTTGCTTAAACAATTGCAAAGTATGAAAAAGAGCATAGACTGAACACTTCGACTGATAATTACGAAGTGTATAAAAATACAATACTGTACACTTCACACATATCTTAAAAACTTCTAAAGACCTTAGACATTGCAAAAGAGAGGTTATGTTAAACTACAACGAAAAGTCATACTCCCATCTTCAAGAGTCATCGATCACTAAATCATTCATTATTAGTTGTACAAACCACAGAATAATTTGGTTATTTAAAGCGCCATCCAGTGATACATTTTCTAACTTATATCTTATAAACCGTGGCGGGAAATGTAAAATTACCCGTCGTTTCTATATGGAATACCTTTTTATTCAAAGTAATATTACTAGAAAATATAAATTCTCGTATTTATATAAATATTCAACTATATTCTGTTAACAATTCATTCTATAAATATAAAACTCTAAATGGAAGAATGAAAAAGGAATGAAATCCTCGAGTTTAAGGGATTCGATCACGAATGTAATTACTTATAACATATTTATTTATAATGTTTTAGTAATATATTCCTTACTGTAGACATATATTTATATCATATGGCAGCATAGTAATATGACATTGTATAATATAAGTGAGGTGACTGACAAAACGATTCATATTTTTAATTCTCTTTGTTCTCTGGTCAAAGACCACAATCATATCTTTTTCCCATTCGTATTCAATCACTCTTACATTTCACGCACGCATACGCTCATTAATGTTCCAGCCTCGTGGTACGCGCGTCTAGGATATTCCTTTTTCCCTCAGATAATTCGCATCCATTGTACTTTCTTGATCGCCAATCGATCGATGCTGGAACTCAAAATGGCGTGTTTTGACTCGCAACAAATCGTATCTCATGATATTTTAATCCCCATTTACGTGTTATATTCGCCGTCGTTTTCAGTTTTTATTGATAGGTATATCAGGCTAATGGGCGCGTCGCAGTGCGCGCGCGTGCACCGACCTCAAGTGCGAACCGGCACGATTAGTCGATAACTGACGATCGCAACCAAGGTTACCTACATATATATATATATATATATATATATATATATATATATATATATATATATATATACATATATATATGTGTGTATATTATATGGAGCTCGTCTACTATGATTTGTAACATTATTTCATACTTACTCGGCTAGTTAAAATATCAATGTACATTATAATATACTCTAATAACGATAATGCAACATCGTTAATTTATTATGCTTTGCAACTTAGAAAAATAGTCCTAGCTAAGCGTGGCCGCGTCCCGTGGAACCTCACGATTATCATTTTGTTACTGGAAATACAAAAACTTAAAATCTGCGCTTCGGAAGATCGATATCGATCTTCCTAGGGAATTTATTCTTTCAGATTACCAGATCTGATCGAAGCACCTGGTGGTCGTACCAAGTTATGCATAATATCTCTAGATAGCAGTAGATGAAACTGAATTCCATGTTATTCCACAAGAGAACAATTCCTTGAAGCAACTAAAAATTAAAGAGAAGATATTACATAATATTTAATTAAAATTCAAATTTGATTTTGGAATAATTTTGTGGATTTTGGAATAGAGTGATTAAAATTAATTCTAATATGGATAAATGGAATCATGCCTGAGGAAAATACCCTACAAGATCACCTAATTGACTAAATTCTTTACGTCTTCATAATCTCAGGAGCAAGAATTTCTCCTAAATTGCAAAAGAACTGTCTATACCTTCTATTATACATTATACCAATCTCTGGAATTATTTTCCCCAGGATTTATGTTGCATATCCCAAAATCCCCTAGTAAATTAAAAATAGTAACATTGTTAACGTGAACAGAACGATATCGGGTAATTACAGATATTTAAGAAGGTCACCGGATGATTGTTTGTTAATAAGTCAATTATTTATTGTTACCTTTCAGCAATGAAACGAACGTTTAGCAGGAGCACGCGATGCGGTCACGGCACAATAAAATCTATTAAAAACGATCAACGGAACAACGGTAGTACTACCTCTTTGAAATTCTCACGCTCTACAATATGTCCTACTGTTGATTTATAATTCGATCGATGATCGCGCACACCATCGATCCTCCATCTTGAATTAATGTGGACTTAACACTGACTAAATTATCACCGGAATCGGTGACGTTAGAACCCTATTCTTTATCATTTTTTTTTGCTTTTCTTTTCATTTACTTGCGCGAGATTTATCGATTCGCTATCAAGCGTCACTTTTTGGCCGGCAGGCTGTCAACCTATGATCGATAACGGAAGTAGTGATCACGATAGAAAATACCGTATACCTAACATTCCCTATATCTAGAATTCCATTTCTAATAACTATTTATATTATTGAGAATAATGAAATTACACGTTTTTTTGTAATTTGAAGTATTTCGTTTGGTTCGAAATTAGTAAAATTATTATTACTTCTTTTTAATGATATTATCGATTAGGTTGGCAGTCTACTTGCCGTGAAATGAAACAAAAATAAAGTGTGGCGTCCAGCTTAACCGATTCTTGGCTAATTAATAACTAATCGACCCTTCTCACTCGAACCACTTTTTACCTCTGTCGTTAATATGTTCATGTTCATTATTCATACATAGTATTTAATAACTCGGGGAATTCCCCATACGATTCCATTTTTCTCTAGATGACTCCGTAGTAACTCCGAGTGTGAAGGGCTTTTTTTACCTCGAATGGGCTCTACTATTGATAATCATTTGAATCATTAATAAACATCGATCGTCATCAAGATCGATAACGTCGCGACGCAATAAATCTTTCACAAACAATGGAAAACAGGTTACCATGGCCAAACACGCTGGGTGAAAACGTGCCTTAAAGTATACGTATTATTATTATTATTAATTATTATTAGCAATTCGAACGCACACATCGTTATTTATTTTTTCTTTAATATTATCGTTATCGATATTACTATTAATATTATTGTTATCATTATCTTTATCATTACAATTATTATTTATTTAGAACGACATAAAAAAGTCAGTCCTCGAAAGCAGAAGTTCCATTTCACCCGTTGTGCCTGGCTCACTAACGCGCAAATCTTACGATCACGTGTGAACACACTGAACATAACATAAATCGAAAAAACAGAGTTTTTACCCATTCCATAATGATTTTTTCATCTTATTCCTAGATTTCTTTTCTTATCGCGAGAATGTTCGTTACGATGCGGACCTCAAAGCGACTTGGACAAACGAATACGCGTGACACGCAAAAACAGCGAAGAATACGAATATTTTATAATCTCTAGCTACAAAGAATTCCCATAATTGATCTAAATTCTGTTATATTGCAGGAAATTCTATTTCGTTTTGGTGTTGAAGTTGCTGTACTTGTATCCGCGTACTGTGCTTCTACATCTTCTTGGAGTGCGTCCGGCTTGACCAACGTTTAAAAAACAAAAATTATTATAGGTACCTAGTAACATTTTTGATCTAAGGAAAATTTACTTAGATATTCTACCAACTTATGATGAATCTTCTGTTGAAAACTGTAAGATCTAAAATTTCAAGGGAGATCTTTGATGATTAGAAAAATATCCCTAGATGAAGACAAAATTTCTAGAAAGCCGGACGCATTTACAATTGACACTGTCACACACAAGATACGCATTTTCATTTACTTTCCCACTCGACACTATCTTTTGTGTTCACACTCTCATCGGTGCTTCTCTTTCTTTTCATAGTTGATTTTTCTCTGGTTCGCATGAGCGGTCAATGGGCGTCTCTAGTAAAAGCGCGCCGCGACGCGCACTTACAAATTGTAATTAATTATACTGACACGCTACTATATATTCTTCAATATAATATATATATATATCTACTTGCTTGGTATAGCGATCAACGATAGTTGTTTTTTCTTCTCCTTCATTTTTATATGTATAATTTATATATATATATATTTTTCTTTCTTGTCTTATGTATATATATATATATATATATAATCTCCCTCCCTCCCTCGTTCCCACCCTCCCTTTTGCTCATTCATTCATACTTTTAGCCACACATTCGTCTTCTGGATCGTTCAGCAGCTTCGATCGGAGGATCGATCGATCCTCGAAATTCGAGTCAAATTTATTTCATGATACGCTTCTAAGTTGGGACTTTTAACTTTTTTTTGTTGTTGCGCAAATACTGATATACCACTCATCCATCATTTGTTCGTATCACTGTCCTATCTGCTCTCTTTCCCTTCTTTCGTAGTGTCTCTACGTTTTCCCTTTCCTCCTTCTAAAATTAGTATTTTATAGCTTCTAGTTTCTCGTTACCTATTCTACATTCACATAAACTTTCACTCGCCTTCTTCCAAACTCACTGTTCTCTCCCCTTGTTTATTATTTCGCTCTGTCATTCATCTTCTGATTCTTCTACACACACAACACTCGATGCACTCAATTTTGTAAATATATTTATACACTTAGAATTTTCAATTCTCTTGACGATTTAATCGTCTGGCTTCTTTGTATCGTCTTTCTGCTCTTGTTTCATTCATCCACACCCAGACACGTATGCTTGCCTCTCACTCTTGTTCATACGTTCCTATAACTGTTTACCAATCATTCCCCATAGATGTTAAAATTATTGAGGAAATTGATTGCACAGTGGGCTATACATTCAACAAGAATTTAAACACTGTAAACGAAAAAGCTCTTTCAAATTTATCTTTAACTTCATTGACAAGTTAGTCGTTCGTTAAATTAAATTGTGTGTATGCTTGGAGTCTCATCGATATCAGGCTAAAGTGTTCAACATTAAACTTCTTCTATGTGTAACAGTAACCAATGTGCAACAGACTTCCTCAATCAAGGTGTATGATACAACAAGTGAATTGCAATTATTCATCCACGCTATTTCTATTAACAGAGAGTTTCACAGGCTCCTCTCTAAATAATCGTAAGCTTTTTATTCTTTCACTTTTTCTCCCTTCACATGACAGTGATTGACAGCGATATTGTGTGTGGAGATCCGATGATCTAAGCACTGATTATATGTACATGTTTACGTAGAGATTCCTATGAAATATTAATCTATATAAATCATAATAAAGATGATACAAAATCGTCAATTAACATGGAATGAATAAAAAAACTATTTGTTGAAATACAAATTTATCTTAGTGTTTCATCCCTTCCACACGTGTGATTTAGTTATCTGCGCATACTTTAATAATTAATACTCAACTTTTATTTTATTATTCCTATTCTTTTTTTTTAATTTTTTTTTTATTTTTTGGTTTTATCAGTATTTCTCCCCTTATGAAGTTCTCGGGCTCGATAATTATCGTTCTAAGTATTCATCAGTCACGATTATTGTCAAACAATCTGAAAGCAATAGGAGTTGTTTCCGTAAACGATATCAGAAGAAAAAAAACCCTCATGTGAAAGGGTTGACAATTGTCGGTCATTCGGGTCATAAAAATTTCTTTGTATAAAAATGTTTCTGGTTCTGGCGGGAATTACGAAAAAGGAGAAAAGAATCCGACCTTTGTAATACTGTAAGATAGTAGCTATCGAATAAGGACAGTATGAGATCGATGTAGATCAGTCTGATTATGAAAATAATTTGTCGACGAACCTTATAGATGAGGATGTGCATGTCATACGTCTTGATTTATGAAAATACGAGGTCAGAAGATGGATATGTTGGAAAACTGAATGATTCGATGAGCTGCATCAGATCCTTTTCCTTTATTATTGTCGAGAGCTCTAATTACAACGTAAGGTTATTATAAAGTAATAATCAACATTTAAAAAAGGATCTAAGATCATAAATTGAACATCAGAATGAATTAATTCAATTTAATAGATGTATTATTAACATTATATTATTGATAAATGAATTTTCGAGACAAAGTTTCTATATTAAGGGATAGAACTCACGATAATTAAGGAAAAGGGAAAAATTTCAGGGTGCACGTTAGAAAGTGCCATTTAGTTATATTTTTGGGGGGCTAGGTCGAAGCTGCGACTAATCCTAAAAAGCGTGTTTCTCGTTTATCTCGAAACGCGGCTCGTTTCCCTATCAATTACTAGAGGCCCTCTTATTTCTTCTTTTCTTTTGTTTCGAGTTCCTAATTGCATATTTCTCTTTCTCTTTCTTTCCTTTCTCACTCTCACGCTCACTTTCATTCTTTTTATTTAAGTACTCCACTGAACCTTAAGAATTTTCTTCGTAGGCCCATCTTTCTACCACAGAAACAAAAGGATCTCTTCTTCTCTATGATATGTAGGACGATGAAAGCTTTAGGGTAAAACCTACGACCTAATTATGCCCCTGCTCGATGAAGGATGGAAACGATCAAGCGCAGAACCTTGATCGGCGGATCCCTTTAAATCACTTTCAAGATTTTGTGGGCCCAATTCTGACTAATTTCTCTATCTTTCAAAACACCTAACCTAAAACGTTACAACCGAATGTTATTTATTATTTCCTAGGTTACGTGACAAGAAGTAGAAGGATGAAATCTTACATTGGGAGAGTCTTAATTGTCTCCGAGTCCATCGATCAGACAAGAAATCACTTTCCACCAGGAAGAAATGAAAAGAAGAAAGCGATCAAGACCGACCACGGCAAGTTCCTTGCTAGAAACTAGTTTCTAATATTCAAAGGAGGGCCCACATCTCGTTGCCATCATTCTGAATCCGTCTCTATCCATTTTTTCCTCTGCACCAGATAGAATGAATTCTGGCTTTGAGATATGTGTTCGCAGCTATTCCTTGGAGATAAGTGTCTTTCTACGTACAATTCACATAATTACACAAGAAGCTATACTCTTCTGAAGATAACTGCATTATGCACGGTCGTATCCAGTTCTGGGACCCTCACGCCTCTCAACGGCCTCCAAAACTGTACATCATGGATCAGAGAGAATATAACCTGGCCCCAGGACAGCCAGCTTCGACCCTGGTACGCGTGTATTCTGTGTATGTATTCTGTGTATATATATATATATATAATACTCTTCTCTTCTATTTTATCTGAATAGAATTGTGTCGCGCGCATCCGTGACCAAAGACCAAGTCCAAACACGTGACGAACGAGACTCTACTTATTTACAGGCTTCACCGATCTCTCCTAACTTCATCAACTTCTGCATCATCGTCATCGTCAACTTCTTCATGAATTGAGAAGAGAACGCTTCGTACATCGAATCCCCCGAGATGTGGGGCTCAGAAAACGACAGAAGAACCAAGTATTCTTCAAGAATATGCAATTATTCTTCCTAGTCATCTCCTTCTTTTTGTCTTTCTTCTCTGTACATAATTAACTCGTTGCTTGGTCTACTGACTCAAAGTATACATATATCTGTCTCACCGTTTCCTGTATAGACAACTCGACTACTTGCCAACTACTTACTATCCTGTCTGGCTGCTTCGTTTTTTTTGGAGTCATTGAGCACTGAATACGTGGGAGTGTGAAGTTCGTCGTTTCTACGTCTACGTCATGGTGAACGACGGCTCGAGGAATTCGAATATCTTCTCCGCTTCGTTTTTCATCATCCTCATGTGACTATTCTCTAAGATTCGCGCTCTGAGAGCGCATTGTGCTGCTCACTGTGTCTCTTTCTCCAGGATCCTCCCCCTCATTTGAAGATCATCATCGTCTACCGGAAGGACGAAGGAAGAACAACGTAAATCGTAGCCAAGCTGGTTTCTGGAAATCGTCTCGAGGTTCACCGTGAGCTGTTTTCTTTGTCTTCCTCTTCCCTTTAGCTTCCATCCATCTCTTTAGGTGCTGCAGCTCTTTTTTTCTGCTTCTGGACTATTCATAGAAGGATTTGGAGAGGCGAAAGGTATATTTAGAGTCAGACTTTGGCTTTTTATTCTTCGTTGTAGCAATGAAGTAGCATTTCCTCTAAACTGACCTGCGTCTGATTTGAAAAATCCATTTAGGTCTAAAAGAAGATTAACGAATGATTGGAATACCTAATTCGTTTCTAAAAGTAATCTGATGCAACACTGAATAGGATCTTCGTATGAATCGAATCGAGGAGACGAGTATCGAAGGTAGATCATCAAAGAAGTTTGTGTTGAATGATTCAGAATGAACCTCGTGACGATTCGAGGATTTTTGAGGAACGACTAGAAACTATATGATACGAACTACTTAAGTTTGAATCGTAGAAAGTCGATAGTTAGACTCATTCGTTCATCTCTTCTTTTCTTCTTTAAACTTTCTTCCTTGAGAAATTTTTTTTTCAAGAGCGCAACAATTGCACTCTGGCTACTGTTTGCTTCTAAATCATAGAAAAACCATGGAAAAACTCTCTCAATCTCACTCCCTCTCTCTCGCTCTCTCTCACATTATTTTTTTTTGCTTTTTTTTTTAGAAACGTTTCAGTATGACAAACATGGTCCATCGTATATACGTAGTTCAATATATGTTAGCGCTAGGATTCGACGATTAAAAAGACCTGTATACGGGGAAATCAGAAACGATGCTGGTATTCACGAGTCATTGAAGAAGTTACGCGCTCCTAACTTCAAAATAATACCAAGAGGCTTTGTTGATACTTCTTCCTAGTCTCATTGTGCGGAATTAGTACCCAGAACCGTCGAATAGGTTACTTCTTCTTCTTTCATGTCTTTCCTAAGGTTTGAAAATAAATGTGTTTCGTTGATTATAAGCTAGCAAGGAATTTCGCTTCCTCAAAAGTGAAACAGATGTTAAAAATTCTTTGTGCCTTTTCTCTCATGAAAGAAGTCTTGCTTTCCTCTTCTGCTCTTTTCTTTTACGTATTTATTTTACAACTTCATAGAAATCTAGAGATAAGCTATTAGTGTTCAAATATTAATCAGTTTTTTATTTTCTTCTAACACAATACTCAAAGTGTAAAGGAGAAGATATAGAATTTAAAAATCACTATATTCACCATTCATTGAATCTTCTTTCTTTTGCAATGCATATTCTCCATATTTTCTCCTTTTCTATTACTTTCTCCTTTTTCAGTGAAAATTCGACGGCCCTGCTTCAGTGAATCGTGTACGCAGCAAGACAAACGCGCCTCCTTCTTCCAGATATTGGCGCGCTCGAGCTTATCAAAATAATCGGCCTATAAAATATCGCGGGGTTATCGTAAAGAAGAATAAAATCGCTCGAAGATCGTGTGCCACGGTAGAAAATACAAGCCGTTGGGTTCTTTTAGTTTTCTTCATTTCGCGCAAAAATTCGTCCGAAGAAACGTCTGCAGTCATGGTATTGGTTGTTCGATGAAACGCGATTGCGCAAGAGAATCAGGTAATGCGAGCATAATAAAAAATTAGATTCTTATATCGATATTACGCCCCTTGCTTCGTTTTTTTTCTTGCTTTTCCTTTCATTTTTCTTTCACTCACCAGTCTATTCTACTTCGTTTTTCTTCCACTCTATTCTCTTCTCTACACATTGTAAATGAATCCTCACGGAAGTCATGAGTGGCTCTTCGACCCTCTTCTTCCTCAGAAGTTTCGTTGTGAATTATTAGAATCAATACCTTCTTCATTTTCCACAATTTTTTAAATACTTCTTTAGTTTATTTTAAGCAATTGCTCGCTGAGTCTTCTTGGAATGGAGAAGAAGAGGCCGACCGAAGATACCGAAAGAAAATACGATCTTCAGAAAGGAATTAGAGAAGTCGAGGCCACGAACTTGCAGTACATTGGGCTCAGTTCCTTCGTTCGGTTCTTTCGATCAAGGGGTTCCATTAATAACGATACGATGTCTTTCGAAGGATCTCCAGGCCATCATAAACGAATATTTCATTGCGTACGAATCGTTCATCGAAATGAAATGTCTTGCAATTGATTCAAAACTGATTGTCAAATTTTGCTTTCGGCTAGTCCATCTGTTGCTTCGGTATTCAGTTTTATATTATCTGCCCTTTGTTATATTTTATATTTCTTCATGCTCAAGAAATATAGAGAATGATTTCAGAAGTATGGATTAATCGGGCGAAGATAGAGGCTGATCAAAGAAACATATTTTCTCTAATAGATATATATTCGATTTTGTTTTGTTTTCAAGTAGTTGACGTTTGAAAATGCGAGTATTTGGCGCCTAGCAACAAGTAATTTGCTTTATAAATAAAAAAAGGAAGCAAAATCGGACATACGTTTATTAGATAAGAGATGTTCTTTGCATCATCCTCTTCATTATATCTTACTTGATGAACACAACAGTCCACTGGAAATTCAGTTTCTGACAATTGGGTTCTCAAAGATTGCATTTCTAATGCTTTTTGTTTCCTTTAAATACACTCTTTTCCAGACTGAACAAACCGAAAACGCTCGGAAAAGATACAAATGTGTGAAACCTGAATTTATTAACCTGGAATCCCTCATCAGACACGTACCAATCGTTCGATTCGAGTCACAATTAATAATTATGTATACGTAGCATAATATGTAGGTATAGGTATATATAACAACAGTCAATCATACAAAATTGCGGCAGTGTGCTTTCACGTATAATTGTAATTAATGGTACGCGTATTTCTGGGCGCGTGATTTCATCGTTATTACTAAAAATTAGGAACGTCGAGGAACGCCGGCCGCCGATAATATTCTGACAAGCTTTACATACTAAAAGTAAGGTTATCCTGGTTAATCTATAGACGGGCGATAATTCTTTTAAACATGGAAAATTCAACTTTTATATGAGCCTAATTATACAAAATCTTCTTAAGAAATTGTATATATAGCAATATTTTTATAAGGTTCTTTTTTAATTTCTATATAATTTTATGTTTTTGAATAGACGAATATAACCAAAAAAGTAGAATATAAATAGGCTCGTTTCATCCTCTAAATAACGAGTGCTTTACCTAACATAAATTCAGAAATTGAAGAATTACTAGTCAATTCATAAAACAGTATTACAATGTTTAAGAATTACGAACGTCAGTTTTATTATTGCATATTGGGTTTTAAAAGGTAATTCTTATATACATTTTATAAAAAATAAGCAAATATCTTCACGATAAAAATTTCTTCATGCAGCCCTGATCAAAGTTTCAGCTTATGTTTTTATAAATCCTTTACCTTGACAACTCAAATACACTTACTTTGCCTGATTTTACGCTCTCGCCATATTGTAGCTTCTTATAATTTTAGGTTAGGTTAGGAACACTAAGTAGACATCGCTACATATTCTTACAAAATGATGACAACGAGGGATCATACAGTACTTACACAATATAGAACTATTATATATAAATGGCACTAACATGGAGCTAATGAATGGAATTTTAAAATATACGGAGTGAAAAGGAGGAATATAAAAAAGAAGGGACCGGCGTTCCGTGGCGCTTGCACATCGAACGATAGTGAAACAGTCGGGGGCTCGGTAAGATCGGAGATGTGGCTACGCGAATTATGGTACACAGACAATGAGCTATACAATGACCCTCGAATCTCGGCTACTCAAAACAAACATCGCCCCTGGTGACATCCTCTACCGAGATGCCGCCAATTAAACTAACACTGTGCGGAAAAAGAGAGCGCACTGGAGTATGCGATAGCATACGTGTAAATATATTATATGCATAGATATATTCTTGTATCGTAACAGCATTTTTCAATAAGTCAACAGTGATATATACTTATGACTCCGCACTGGTTTGTATCTCAAGCTTAACATAACCTAGTACGCCAAACATAGTGAATCTGTAGATCTACAGATCTCTTTCTTTATTATGAGACTCGAGAATATCCCTGGGATAAAATTGGTATATATCTGTTATGACACAATTACAATGCAGGCCCCTGACCTATTGGAATTTATGTGTGCATTAGTGTAGTATTTGATCAAAAAGTAAAGTTCCATCTTCAGGAATAATTAAGATCAAAAAGCGACGTCACAGAGATTTATAGGATACCTTAAACTATAGCTTCAACTATCGCCAAATTGTAATATGGGCATCGTAACTGTAATATCATCTTGATCTGGTACTTTCCTTTAGATGACTTTTGTTTATGTAACTTCAGCGAGCTCAAAAAATCACTTTTCCTTCCTTTTTCCCTTCTTTTTCTCTTAAATTTCGGGTCATTGAATAGCAACAGAATTAAAAAAACGAAGAGAATTAAAGGAAATATTGTATCATTATTTTGATGTATTATCTAATAGTATGAACTTCCAAGAACTGGAATGTTTTGTTGAAGAACGCTGATACGATAAGTATATCGTATGCCATTTATACAGATTGCATTCACTCACGAGGACACGAGCTGAGAAAGCAATTTCGTAGCAGTCAACCCCTTCAAGTACTAAATATTTTTGAACAGGGTGCTTTCATCAACATTGTCTTTGATACAGGATTGTTCTTAACTATAGAAAATGATATTTTTTGCCTTTCTTGACTAGATTAATAGTTTAAAATAAAATTTTGTTCACATAACCTCTCCAAAGGGCTAGTGAACATTCATCCTAATGTTACCATTATTCATACACGATGTATTATTTATACATTATTTATATAGGGTTGAATAATAGCTTTATTCAATCGAAGGAAACTCCTGTACTTAGTCTTCAGCAGTATGAAAAAGTGGTGTTTATTAAGAACTACTGCTTGTAATGGAAATAGCTTCCTTGCAATTCTCTTGTAACTTCGAACAACTTATGTTTAAATTTACAAAAAGCTATTCCCATTATGTGACTGGACATTAAGTACTGTATTAAACGTTTGATCACCACTTTTCTATACCATCCGAAATGGTAAGAATATTTAAATTGAATAAAGTTACTATCTCGTGCTGAATGAGTCGCTGGAAATTGTCATGTGAAATAACTTTTTACTAATTTAAAAGAAAAAATGTTTCCAACCTTTCAATCATTGAAATTGAAACATTTTATTATTTAATTGAAATTCGTGTTTAAGTTAATAAAAATTAAATTATTCTCTTCCTAAATCGATCAACAGGAAAGTTAATTTAAATGACAACGTCTGACGACTCATTCTGCATATACATATATACATATAAACGCTTATTTAAACATATTGTTACGAACACACGGTAGATTTTTGGGAATTTAGTCCTGTTTGAGAAGATATCGTCAAATAACCGTATGGCGCTAAGCATTGCCAGTAGCGATACTAGCGCCACGGGTACTATAACTAGTTCAGTAAGGAAGTGCAGCAGGATTCTAATGAACAAAGTTATAAATATAGAAATATAGATGCATAGTTTGCACGAGAATAAATGGAAATAAAGACTAGAAGTTTGAAGTTCTATTTAATAATAAAAATTATAGCTATGGTGCTCATTGGGATAGATTGTGTGCTGAGTTTGTAGTGCAGAATACAGGAATTGGGAGTGTTTTGGGATGCGATGGAAGACATATAATAGTTATGATGCCATTTTGGAATTTGTCGCAATAACCATACTAAAGTAAACATTGGGTTCATTAATTTGAGGACTCAGAATACCTCATTGACATATAAACGCTTCACTAATGCACTTCTTACTCGTTCCAGGTGAGGATAAAATAAGTAAAATCTCAAGGTAGATTGAGAACTTGTTTTCCATATTAAAAGCTAGATCAAAAGAATAATAAGCTTTAAATGGGACTACTCATTAATTACCATGAGGTCTACTTAAATCTACTGTCTGTACGCAACAATATTATACTAACTAACCATAATGACAGTAACAATAGTCAAATAACGACTCGTGTCCCCGTTGACGAGATCGTAGAACAAACGAACCCCGGGGAATACCCTGACCGAAGGGTGGTCTCTCTCCCGGCTCGTCCTCTTCAAATGCTTGCTTCTTCACGTACACAATTATAATACTGGCTATGTTTTTTTAATCGTTTAGAAGTTTACAATTAACCGTTTAATTATTATCGTTTCTCGGTGAGTTTCTATTCATCTACCACTGGCTCTCCGCTTTTATTCTGATCCAATCTCTCCTTTATCTTTCTTCTCCGTTCGTCGGTTTGCTATTGTCAACATGTACAAGAAGTCATGGAGTCGGTTCCTCGACTCCTGTCGCGCTGAACATTATATATATTATGTATAACTTTATCGTCTGCGTGCACCTATACTTTGCATCTTGTCTCTCATCCTTCGTTTTTTTTCAATTATTTTCTTTTCTCCTTTTACATATAATGCATGTATATGTGCGACGCAGCTGTCGTGTACATCAGCAGTTCCTTTGTGTTTTGTATACGAGGGCTAGCTAACCTCTAAGTAATAGTTTTTTTATCAAAAGCACATGTATATCGTGACTAGCCTATGTGTGTATATATAATATGTATATATATAGTATATTGTATATAAATCGACCGTTGTGTCTGTGTGATTCATCATCTTCATATTTCCTTATATGTCTCTACGTGTGTGTATGTCTCTTATTCAACTTTTCCTTTTGTGTGTGTATGTTTTTTCTTTGGTTATTTATTTTTGTTTCATCTCTTGTCCTCCTTGTATATCGCTCTCTCTTTTCTTCTTCCATCGCCAGTCAGCGTGATCAGTTCTTGTCGCCTTTCTTCTTCTGCAGCTAGCTTCGCCGGTGAAGAAACTCTTCCGGAACTTTTTCGCGTGAGATCTCAGTCTCGACCGGCCGGGAAACACCATGAACTTTGTTGAAAAATCGACTGGAGAAATGGTAGAGTCTCTCCTTCAGTTGAGGATGTGCGCGGTGAATCGCGAGATTCCCTTTTTGCATTCCATTCGTATCCCTTTCTTTGCTGTTCCAATGCATTGGACATTATCTTCTCAGTCGGTAAAATAGATTTGTGCATAATTTAGGACGCAGGGAATGTTTAGAGACGTTCACTGTCGTACAACTATTCACTCGTTGCCTCCTTTCCTCTGTTAGTTTCTTGTCTACTGGCTCCATTTTTGCTTGATCAACCGTTGGGTTTTTGAAAGAAGCTTTGACTGATCTCAAGATAGAATAGAAAAAAAGTTCAGCTGGTTGATAATCTTTCTGGCATTTGTGCTCGAAGAAAAGTTCAAAAACCTTGCAATATTGACTCTTCAGCTGCGGAAGAGAGAATTATTTCCTCTTGTATATGGCGACTTATTTCATTGGTTGAACGAGACCAAAATTATCTAGGAGTCAAATTTTGTGCAAGAAGTTTCAAACTAGGAACCCGTTACAGTCTTTGGTCATTGTGAAATCATAATATATATCGCAGCTAAAGAGTAAAATCTTCTTCTAAATATTAGTACAACTTTCGATTAGTTCATTTTCTTTGGTTTAGGTTTTGTTTAGTCGTATTATAAAACTTGCAGAAGGCTTTCAGTCAGTCGTCAGATCGTCAATTTCAGCGTTGAATCTCGTTTTTTCGCGAAGATATTTTCTTTAACGAATATTCGCAGTGGTCCCATTATGCGCGCCATTTCGTCTCGGAAACAATGATCGCTTATATTGTGCGTCTGGCGACAAATATTCAGCCTCGTTCATTGTATAAATTATATGTTCTTCAAACATAATATATATGTGCGATTTGACGCGCTGACTGCCGCAGAAAACATCTATAAATATTTCAAAACACAACGTTACGCAACGAAGAGAACCATTTTCCTAACACAGCCAACAATAATAACATTCAAGGAAAAATTATTTCACTAGGTAATACAGCATCGATTAAGACTCAAGTCTTTGGTTTTCGCTTCTTTGCTACTCTACAAGTAGCTGGTACCTATCAAAGATTGAAAAATCGTTTCACGATACAAGTGTTGTTCAAGTTAGATACAAGTTAGATTCCTAAATCAAAGCAGTCAACGCGTTAAATATCTTTGAGAAATCAGAAGTAGAAAGTATATCTTCTTTTTTTCAGCTTTCGTCAACACATCATGAGAATCTTTGATTAAAATGAAACAGAAACTCTTAACATGTTTGTTTATCATTTCATACAATTCTGAATGATAAGCTGTATCTTAAGAATATAACCTCTCTCTCTTTTTTTTTAAACAATTTCAAACAAACACACTTGTGAGCAACAAAACCCTTTCAATCCTGTTCCAACAGACTTCAAAATCCATTATATTTCTATTACAAGTTTCATTGTCAGTCTCTTAATACGCATGCATCAGTATTGGGCAAGATTCAAACCTAGCCAAACTTTCTTCAAATAATAAATAAATTTAGAGAAACTGTAAGCAGACTTTGAGCCTGTTTACAGTCTATTTCAACAATTAACAACTAACAACTAGATAATCCAGGTAATTCCTAGTTGAACAAATTTTAACCTTTCGATGTATTCATTATTTCATGCCCAACACTGTTCCTTAGTAATCTCATCTTCTTAAAAAAAAAGAGAAGAAACGCAAGATTCTCCAAACTATCGGTAAAACGAAGACGTCGAAGTTATCCAGGGCGCACATCCCCGATTAAATCCTCATATTTCACGAGACTCTAATGCGTATTGGGTACGTGCTAATGTCGATCGTCATCGCTGGCCTCTGCATCACCCTCGACGCCCTTCTCACCCTCTTCAGGATGTGGTGTATTTCCCTCTTCGGTGTCGACGCTGCTGGTCGGCGTAATCTGTTCTGTTCCAGGACCAGTCGAGTTCGCTGTGGCCCCTTCGTTGTTCTTTTCGAGTCCCAGGCCGCCCAGGAGGCTTTTGTTAATCGGTTCCGGCGAGGCTTCCGACTCCTCGCTGCTAGGTGAACCGGGAGACGAGACTATCACCTATATGAACAGAGACGCCGTATCACCAGCGTCGTTTTCCATTAATTACGCAATCCTTGGACTCTTTTTGCGTGCTTGTGTTTGATAAATATTAACCCTTCGCACTCTATATATGGTGATTTTCTGAGGTTTCAGGTCTGATTTTTTAGGCTTGAATTTTGAATTGAATAAACATATGTTTGTTCAAATTGTTGCACAAAGGGTTAAAGAACTTGTGGTGTGGCTGTGTGCAAAATGAATTCTGTATTTCTATTGTGAAGGTTCTGCTCAAGGATTGTTGAAGCATAAATCACTCTCATAATAGAGGTGACTTCTAGTGACTTGTTTTTGATGAGTGAGATATGGTCCTGGGATGTATGGAAATAAATGTGTTCACCTATGTAGAATGAGACATCTATGATTTGAGTTGTGTGTGTAATATGTATAGAAAAATTGAAAGTATCGAAACCTAGATGCCTCATCTTGGTTACTATATTCTATGTATCTGATGTATACTTCACAATTGAAAGGATGTCCATTGGATAAGAATTTTTGGGAATTGAAAGGATATATTGTTCTTGATTCCAGTTTGAAACATTTTAAATTAGAAAGGAGGTATTGAATTTAATCAAGTTTATGATCTACAATGTAATGTCAAACCAGATTCAAGAAGCAACACTCAAGGTGCAATTAATGCATGCTTGGAGCACTAATGATCCCTCAAACTATCACTTGCTAAATAGTTTTCAGAGATGGAGTGGTTGCTTAATTAAAATGATTCCCAAGAGGGATCATTTTTCCTATACTCTTTCTCCACTTTGTCTCTTAATTAAGCATAAATATATATCGTGAGAGATGATACTATGTTGAAAGAGTACTAGACACTTTATGAATGAACATTTTTACATTGATCAAAAACAGACGCACTGTCAAAGTATTCTTCACATTAAGATCTTGATCAAGAATAGTCACTTCATAAACTGTATAAACATTTTGAATGTAATAGTTTTTAAGGGAGAACAATTCTATCTTTTATAAATATTCATATTAAATAGCTTTTGATCTACCATGAGTTTTCAGACATTGGATATTCCTGATCTTTGCAATCAACTAAAGGTATTTATATATTTTCATGTACATCAGAGTCTTTGATATACACACTGTAGTCATAGCTGTTGTTCGAAACGACTCTGTGAAACTTATGAAAGCTAATGGATGACTGATTACTTGGTTCTTTAATATATATGTATATATATATTTTTTTTTTTGATAATCTGGCCATGCATGTGATAGAACGATAACTAAAGGCTGATGTAAAAAACGCGAATGAAAACGATAATAACGATAATACCTGTGCAAGAAGCGGCGTCTCTGTGCTGTCAGCGGTTTGGTAGAGCCGGCAATTTGCGTTTGCTCTGAAGAATACGTGCCCAAACGAAAAAAGATAAAGAAGACAACGTAAATCGTCACTATAATGGAAAGACGTCGAGAGACTGGCGCAAAGAGAAACGGAAAAATCATAACCGACCCGCTCGACCAGTAGAACACCCAAGTAAATGTACAGAAGTGACATCGAGACATGCACGGAGGCGTTTTTGGTAATTGTGGTATCATATTTACACGGACGCATCGCGACGTGATTGTTTTGCAAACTGTTTGCCACCCATTATAACCTCTTTTCTTTATATTTTTTCGTCTATACACCTTCGTTTTGATCATGCTAAGATAACATAGCCTTCAGGGCGAACAATTTGCAATGGCCGACGATCCTCGAGAGTTAACCTGAAACCGACACGATGTAAATGAATGAAAGAACGTATATGAATGAAAATATGTGAATAAATGAATGGAACGAACTTGTCTCATTGAGTAGCGAATACATGATTCGTGATCATAAAAGCGCGACAGGGCTTGTTTCTGCGAAGCGAAAATAAAGGGAGAGAACAGAGTCTTTACTTTGCCTACCATGCTGTTCACAACACGCTTCAGATAATACACATATGTGGGACACGGATAAAAAAGCAGAGAGCGAGACGAGACTCTTGTTCAATTCTTTTCTTTTCTTTTTCCTTGAAGCGTTTCGTTCAACTTTCCTGGTCTTTCTTCCACTTCACGTGGTCATGATATTTTTAATTAATATGTATATAAGGAAATGGCGAAGAATCTTGGACCAGGAAAGCTCTGATTTATTATTTCTTTAACCTTCTTCCGCCCATCCTCTGTACTTTTACTCTGTTAATTACAAATTAAACGAAAATAAACACATTACAGTACTTACAGTAGTCTTCATATAAAGTAATCACATTTGAAGAATATAAGGTGAAGTAGATGATAAGACATATTTCTTATCTTTTACACGAAAGTAATTACAAAATTTAAGATACTGTCAATCAATCCCATTTAAACAAAATTCTCATTTTATTTGACCTTGGGATTAAGTATAAGTTTCTCTCACCCCCTGAATATTTTAAAAATTCCAATTGTCATAACATTACTTAGGCTCTTGGCGTTTCACAACACTTCGTGGATTCATCGCTTACTTTTATAAGATCTATAACTTTAATTTAGAAGATTGTTCCCTTTTTCAACTGTCATATTAAAGAATCACTTCCATAAGTGATCCATAGCTGATCATTTATCTGGAGAATAAGTTAATTGTAAAATTCTCCAGATAACGCAATTTATTACAGTTTATTATAATAATGCATTAATTTATGCGACACAAAAATTTCAAACTGTTGCTTAAGAAGTGGACCAAGAGGTTCTGTACTTTTAAGGTGCTTTCTGAGATATTTAGACATCAATAGCAGTGGAGCAAGTGCACAGACAGAGGAAGCGACGGTAAGAGAGGCAAAAGATTGCAATGAACGTTGTTGAGATAAACCGAGAGCTCTAAATAGAACACTGACCTGGCGAGGCTTGACCGGTGGTGGAGGACGAGTGGAGGGCGCGAGGGCTGCGGGTGCTGCCGTAGTTGGGGGCTGTTGATGAAGTGAGTGTTGAGGCTGCCAGGGCAGCCCTGTGCGTCCCAATGTTCCCTGCAGTTGCTGTTGCACCTGTTGCTGAGCCTGCTGCTGGTGCTGCAGTTGCTGTTGACTGCTGTTGTGCTCGACTGTTGGCGTAACTCGAGGAAGCGCCGAAGCGACTGAAGAAATCTTCCGAACTGTCTGTGAAATGAGCGACTGATTATTCGGCTCTTATTTTTTCGGTTCAGTTAATTTAAACTACGACTCTAATTTTCGTACGTGAATTCAACGATAAAGCTTTGAAAATGCCTAATAAGTTGCAGATATTATATAGACTGCAAATGGCTATAATGAACATTTCTATTTTTATATTTGTAGTAGCTTTATAGTTTTTCAGTTATAGTTTGGAGATTTCATATTTTAAATTTCTCATAAATATATAAACATCTGCAGTCTAATTCTAATATTACAAGCTACTTTGAGTCATATATTAATAGTGAATTGGGATTACGAAAGTCAATTGTTAGGAATGACGACATTACCTGACTTAACAGGCCAAATTTCAAGAAGATACTTGAGAACTGCTATTGGTTGTTGGAAATCCAAAGGCGGCCCGTTCTCTTCAGAATGTAGCATTAAAACTGGTCCGAAACAGACTGCTAAACTTGCTGGTGACATCTTATTACACTGTGATACTACCATTGCCAGATGGTCCAGCAAGTAGATTAACGTACACTGTTGAAGGAACAATTAATTATTATTTTCTCTAGGTATATGAATGGGATGTTTGAGATTAGATACTTACCCTGTTCACCTTTGGTAAACAGTCAAGTATACTGAACATGAGTTTTGCGTTGCCTTGTGGATCATCCGGTAGACAGACGGCCAATGCATCGACCATCATCTGATAGAGGCACCTCGTGAAGAGTGGTTCTGGAAGTTCTCGCAAGTAATCCTTCAGTACACCTAAACGATAATTATAAATTACCATTACAATCAAAGTGTATCTCCTACATTATTATTATTATTAATATTAGAAATAATTATTAAGGGAAGTTTACCAGTAATCACGTTGATATCTGGTACATTGTCAGGCGACAGGTTCACTGAACGAGCATTCCTTTCAAAAGCCTCCCTAAGTATCCTTTTTTTCGTAGCTGATCCACAGAGCCTGTATAGACCTAAGCCCCCAAGTTTTCATTGACAAACTGTCCAAACTCAACAGTATAGAAATTGAACTTTGTAAATGGTAAAAACATATCTCACCAATGATGTCAAGACCTCTTCTTTCAACTTCTTCGACACAACGCCATACAATTATGGGCACATTTGGAACACCCATGGCTAGGGCGGTAGAAACACCTCCAGGAACTCCACCAGTCTTGCTCTCTCGACTCACCTAATCCAAACCATCATCATTTTTCAAATTTATATATCGTAACTTCAAAATTTTGAACTTACCACTGTGTCAAGGTCAACTCCGAAAAGTGGCGCCACTCTGGTAGCCAGAGATATGACTGGGAGTCCTCTCCTTCGGAATGTTTGCTGAGCATCCGTATATCTCAGTCTTAGATAAATTGTGCCACGTGGTTCGACTTTGACAGCTAGCTGGTGAACTGGTGATTCTTTCAAAAGGGTCGCCAGGTGCACAGATCCTTTGTAACAAAGCTTGTGCCTGTACTGTGGATCCCAGGAATAGACCAGCAAGTCTAACTGCCGGTTGCCAACGAGATCCAGCTCGAAGGTTTCGTCCCAGTCGAACATTAAATCGCCAGTTCGCATCACTGTCCTCGCTTTGTGCACCCTATCGCACTCCAACACGCAGTAAAGGTCTCTCAAGCCGCAACTAGCTGTTATGTTATCCAAACAATAAAGATATTCCGCCATTTATCAAATTTATATATGGTAACTTTAACCCTCAAGCTTTGATCCTTAAAGGTTTCTGTAAAAGGAATAGCTCGAGAATTAAAGACAGTACATAGTACTATCGAACACTTTCTAACATTCGAGAGTGTCAGGTAGTAGGAATCACTACAGATTTAAATTAAAAATAATTGAATTTTAAATAAAGAAAATAGAATAAAACAGAAATAATTTAATTTTGCTAGATATTATGTTAATGCGAATAGTGATTGTGCAGTGGAAAAATAGTCTAGGGGATGTGCAGACTCCCGAACGTACCTAAATTAGGCTGACCTGATGGTGTGGAAGGAGTAGTGGCCGCTGAGGAGGATGTTGTTGAACGGAGGCCACGACCTGCCAGAAGATGGACCCAAAGTAGTCCACTAACACCACCCGCCAGGTCACCGCTGCTGGTTTCCCCGAGCGAGCTCAAAAGAGAGCTAGTCGAGCTCGGAGTTCCCACAGTCGGAGGTTTTTCTATCTTATACTTAAGGAACTCTGTACAAAAGACATTATGACCTTAATTAAACTTTTTACTGTCAAAATTGACTTTAATACTCACCTGCAGGATTAATATCTAGCAGTCTTTGATCCTGAGTTCTGGTAGGTGTGGGGGTAGGTATGCTTCGGGTGGACTCCAGGTCTAGCAGGTTCCTGATTCTTCTGACCGACGTTGCCCTCTGGGTGGTGGAGCTGCTCAGTGACGGTTTCTGACTCGTCAAGGACGTACGAGCACTGGATGCAACCGAGGCCGGTCTTGGGTTCGCTGTTCCACGATGACACGTCGAGCTGATCGCTGTCGATGCTCTTAAGTTGGCAAGATTCACTTGCTGAGCAGAGGCTGATCTTGTTGACAAACGATCCAGCGTGCTGGACAATGGTCTGTACGTCCCATAGCTTCCATATTCACCCTAAATTTTAAACAAATTAGTCAAAATTTAGAAACTGATCTAAAAAGTTTATCAAAAAAGAATGTAATTTTTAATGTATGTTATTTACTTGATTTACAGCTGCGTGGATGTTCTCTGCGCTGTAAGTGTAACGTGGTGGTCTAGTCGTAGTGGCTCTAATCTGCTCGTACAATGCACTGGTACTCGGCGTTCGACTCAGCCATGCTCGGTACTCATCTGATGTGAACACACTGGGTGATGACGGTATTCTTCCTGACATTCCAATCAATAGAATTCTCAATTTTATGTTCAAAATACTAGAATCGACTCGCTACTTGAATTTTAAACTAACCTCTATCGCGTCTAATGGAAGGTAGTTCGGGCGCTGATAGTGCTCCGTCACTATCTTCCTGATCTATTAGTCCAGATGCTACTGTGCTAAGTCCAGACCTGAGACCTGGTTGCTGGGGCAACGTTCTGCCACTACGAGGCAACGAATTCGATCTCAAGCCTAGAGAAAGCATAACTTCAATTTTAAAGTCTGTTCACGATCACACATGAGGAACTAACTTTGTTAAGATGCAGAAGAAATAACTAACCTGAGGAACTCTGACCAATCTGTGATCTCGATAGGGTGGCAAGATGCGAGACAGCGCTACTCTGAGGCGGATTGTTCATATTGTGCCTGTAGTAATAATACGCCGACTTGGGCGAACTCGAACAGGTTGCTTCAGTGTCTGAAGCATAATCCAACGACGGTCGGTGCCTCCTGGTTAGGGTACCAAATTGACCTTGTCTCTGAGTAGTCGACGTACTGTCTCCCTGAGTGCCATATCTGGTGTTGTATCTCAACGCAGATGTTCCTGTTAAAGAAACGTCACAAAATATGAGTCTAAAGTTAGGAAAACAGTTGCGTAAATGATTTTAGTGGAAAGTGACGGACCTGACTTCAAGCTGGATCTAAGAAGAGTATGTCGAGCTGGAGTGGTGATACTTGTGTAATCAACGCGAGGTAAATGTTGATCTGAACCGCTTCTAGGCATAATTCTTCCACTTCCAGAGTGTTGGCCATAACCATAATGCGATGGCTGAGTCTGACTAGACAATCTGCTGCCAACCGACTGCATCCCTGCGCCCGTGGACATTCGACGACCACCATTTGAGGGCATAACTGGCCCCGTGTAGAAGGAGTGTACCTAAATTCAATCGAATTAATTAATTTATGTTCCTTCTTTTACAATTTTCTTTTATTTTCCTTTCATATCACAATCGACTATTCGTATCACATTCGATCTGTATTTTTTAATAGAAGATATTTACGTTATCTACACGGATAGATTAGGAAGTCGATTGTGATTAAAGGAAAATATAATTAGATATTGCCATCATGATTGATAGATCTCTCTATATAGATTATAATACACTTTACATAGAAATCCATATATCACTATGATGGACTATGACGACCACGGATCGCCACGAGAAGAGACAATACTCAGAAAGAAAGAAAAAGAAAGAACGAACATACAGAGCAAAGCTTACAAGGCAACAAAAAGTGGAATTACGTTATAAGTAGCGACGGTTGTTTTGTTCCACCTGGACATTGAAAAGTATTTATTGTTTTTGTTTAATTTTCTATTATTAAATCTTTTACATTGCTTCTTCTTCCTAATATTATGGATATACAGAGTATAAATACTTGTCCATTGTCCAGGTGATGCACGGTGCAGGGAATTGCTGCATACACAAGTCTAGATATCAAGAAAGAGTTAGTGGTTTCTTTACCTTTGTGAAATCCTGGTTAATATCAACGTAGCATTCATTCATAGAACCGATTAGTCATGTGAAACACGTGGTCGAAACACGAGCGAGCTGCGAACCGTCTACTCTCTAAGTCAATTTCAGACAATCTTTCAAGCAATTTAATAGAAGAAACTCGTGGTATTTTGTTTTATTTAGAAGGGTTTGAAATCGAGACGGTGCACAGCATTACTGATCACTATCAGGAGTGTCTCGAGTCATTGCCACGAATTCACCACTTTCTTATTCGAATCGCTATCGCAATTGAAGACAGAGAAGGGCAAACAAGTGTCAACTTGGTGCAGACAGGTATATGAAAGGGTGCTCGATCCACATCGTCTAGAACATCTATGTGATCTATATTCAAACGCAGGTGGAGATTTAATAACAAAACGCCAAATTGTACATCAAGATCTTGCATTCTTCTCTAATATCGTAACTTTTACGGTGGTTAAACTCCCTTTCCTATATCTTCCTTGCAAAGTTTATCAATATCAATTTCTCCTATTTTCTCAATCTTAATTCTTGCTTGAATTTTATGTAATCGAATGTTTTTCATTTAATAAAACCTCGACCTGCGTCAAAGTCCCGAAGAGCAAGTAAAACATTACACAGGCTTACTTTTTCAGCTAAACTCTCCAAAGTTTTTGGATATCCACGCTCATAAGGCTGGAAGTGTTGCGTCGTAGAGGGTTTTGGCTGATGTGTGATAACAGGAGGTGGTGGTGGTTGATACGACCAGTGTCCCTCCGGTCTGGAGTTGTAGTATAGGTCACCGTTGCTGGAACCTAGGTCTTGACTGGAGCCTAGACCCGACAGACCTAATCTAGACCGGGAAGGTAGCATCTCACGACCGTCGCCACGCCTACGACTGCCATCCCTGCAATCAAAATACAAAAACTGTATCAACTTATGATTACAATCAACAAATGGAGTTTTAATTAGATTCTAATGGAACTTACAATAGATCAGTCCAAGCAATGTGGGTAATAATTAAAGTTCCCAGGATGTGAATAGCAAAAGTTTGATAAATATCTAAATAAGTCTTTCATCGTAAACTTTTTTTATATTTAATTATTTGAGAAATAACAGGCTTGTAATTATCTCGGAAATCAAACAAATATTATTGTTACTTTAAAAACTGTAAGAAAATGACGAGATTAATATTGGGACTGAGAAAAGATCTCCTTCTCTGGGTAGCCATATTTAATTCCTATCTAGAATTGTTTATTTTTTACAATTAGTATAGCATACGTGTATATGTATATGTAATTTCACAGAAGATGTACTTGTAAGTACCAGTAGAATTCTAAGTATATTTGATACTATAAAATATTTTTGAGATATAATTACCTGACGTGGTTACTCGTTGCATGGTCGCTCTCATCTTCATTTAGCTCCCTCTTGATCACCACAACCGGAGGCGCTTTGTGCTCGGTCTGACGACTATGTGAGACTGGCTGGTGCTGGCCATGCCTAGTCGCCAGGACGAGCCTCCTGGGTATCGACATAATGATCACGACATCGTCCAGGCTCATGTGCGTCACATCGACCAGATTCACTGCTAGGATTTCATCCCCAACCTAAATAAAACATATTTTTATATAAATTATTTACATAAAATATTACTAAATTTAGAAATAATTATGATTAAAAAAATAAGAATCTTTCCTTTATACATAGAAGATAAAATAAGAGGAATATTCTGAAAGAAAAGGACTCATAGATTTATGTTAAATATAAGCTATCAAATAGTAGATTAATTTTTCTTTTTACGAATTTATTCTATTCATTGTCTTGTAAATCTTCTTTTCAAATAGCTCCTCATATATATTTTGGAGAAGAAATCAGTGAGTCTCATGATTTTCATTCCCACAAGAATAAGTGCAGTAAGTGGTAAGCTCAAATTGGCTATATTAGAACTGCAATTAAGGATTCAAGGAAAAAGATGCTTCCTAACCTTCAGGCAGCCGCTGTTGTAGACTGCGGTCTCCAGGGCTATCCTCGAGATAAAGACACCGTCGTTTCTGTCGACGCCATTGCCTTCCCGTATGTACAACCCCAGCGTCTGGCCTGGCCTTTTGATTATCTCGACAAAGTGGATGGGATGCTTTGGATCCTAGAACATCATAGAAATAATAAAATATTTCTTATAAATAGTACTTCAAAAGCATTATGGGAAAAAACGGGAAAATTTGTTGGTTAAATTTATTGCTTCATTATATAGTGGCAACTAAGTTATGAGCTAATAAATTACTGTCTTAATATTGGATTTTTTTGTGTTCAGAAGGAGGTACGTGGGACGAAGGTCGATATTGTGCTTTTTTTAGATGACGAAATGGCGATAAGAAGATATATATGGAATAAAAATTCTCTTCCGGCATCTTAGAAGATCATTTTTTAAGTTTAAACTTTTTTTACAAAGATCTTTTATATTATTATAGCCTTTAAGGAATATTTTTCAAGTTTGAAGCTTCTTTCATTGTCATGTTATTAGTTAGGAAATTGAGATTTCGTCTTCATAGATAAAGAAATAGGTTTAATTTTTCTTATCCAATTGGGAATTTGGTATGGTGTCACACCTGCATAGCAATGAACTTCTTCGCCGCCTCGGACGCCTGTCTGCCCATCTGTCGTGGCTCGATGACTCGGACGACCATCTCACCCCTTCGTTCGACAGCTTCGAGGGCCGCTGCTGTCGAGGCGTCATGATCGTTCTCGACGGTCTCGATCTGTTTGAAGATCTCTGTGCTGATTCCACTCACCTGCAACGACAGGTCCTTCCACTTCAACCAGCATGTCATGAACAGGCACTCCAATAAAAAATATTCCATGAAACTGTTCCAATAAGCATTTCTAAAAAAATATTCTCCAATTCATATTATACTTCTAAAATTTTTGATATTAATATTATAAGAAAATATATTTCTCAAGAAAAATATTTCTCAATTCCAATAATTATTCTTTTAAAATATTCGTCAACTAATATATTTTTCATAAAATTGTAATTTCAACATATCTATAGCCTAAGTATTTCTTAAATTCTCTCTGTTCCTTTTTATAATGGCTATAGATTGTTACATATATTGTTGTTAGAGTTATTGCTGAACAGCTTCATGAAAAAGGTAAATTGGCCTGATAGTTTCCTCTAATCTGATTCTCTTTTCCTGTTGCTTTCCTCTGTCTACTCTCATTTTTGAAGTAATTGGGTTTATCAATTGCTTCCTTGGAGACCTAATCATCCCCTTGGATCAGGATATGTTTGGTCTGGAAAACAGCAGGATATCTAGCTTTTCCTATGGGACATTGTAAGGAACCAGGATTTTAATCTCTTTCATTGACAAGAAGGTAGGATAATCAGGAGAAAAAAGATAAGATTTTAGTACATGTATATAGATTGCTGGAGAGCAAAAATGTCATGGAAGTCAGTACCTTTCTGAAATCTCCCTGAATCACCATGGGGGGTGGTTCCTTGGGGCGCAACTGGTTGGCAGGTGCTTGCCTCCCAGGACTTGCGCTGATGTCTGTCACTTCCCCCCGGCCCTCCTGCATCAAAATTAATGTACAATTAGTTTCACTTTTGTAATCTATTTTGTATTATTAATTGCTTGGGCAAGCTAATAGGTATTCATAAAATTGTATAAATTGGCAAAATAAAATTTGGTATTATAATCAGTATTACTTCTTTGCAATACTTTTCATGTAACCGCGCTATTGATTTGGAACATAATGTAAGAGTAGCGCTATTGTAAGGATTTTTCATCATACAGGATTCCTGACTTCATTATGAAGACGCTGCAAAGCTATTCAAAGTATCATAAATGAAAAACATAGGAAAGTATAAAGAAATTTGTTGCGATAAACAGAAAGGAAATTTCTAATTCATGTCATAAACCTAGGATCATGTGTCTCCCTAATTGATCCTCAATAAAATCACGAATAATCTTGGAAAGAAATCAAAGGAAGTTTCGAAGTACTAAGAGAAAAATTACAGGGGGACGAAAATAACAAATTGAATTTTTAAAGATAAACATAATAATGGAAAATGAAAATGTTTGGTGCACGAAAGGTATCAGGGGGATTTCCCTATCAGCTTAAAAGCTACAGCAAATCGGGCTAAATGGGAGGGGAATTTTCTTCGCGGCGGTTGCATGCGAGATTCAATCAGTGTGCTGATTAGAGGCTCGTAAAAATTGCAAGCGTTCTCTTTCCCAGCCGGCTTTTACCTGTGAAATTACGGACAATCAGAGATGCACGCGCTTCAGAGGATCCGCCGAAAATAGAAACCGCTTTGTCGGTCACCGATGCAAAGGCGCCTACTCACTACTACTCACTGCTGCCAACCCAGGGCCGGGAGAGATAATAATCAACCCCGTGCAAACATCGGTCTACCATCCTCAATTTTCTCTTTTCTCCTCGTTCAGACGAAATTAGACGGCTTATTATTAATTCAGTTTCCAGAACCACGGATTTAATTGGTTGCTAAATTTTGCATGACTAATTTGGAAATTCTATAGCAATTTGTGATGAGATTGTAAATTGATTCAGATTATAGGGGCCCCCTTCGCCCTATATTTTACAACATTATTGGTAAAAGTAGAGATTCTACAGTAAACTTCATATTTTCCTACTATAGCTAGTAATTAAGTCTTTGGTTATGGTATTTTAGGAATTAAACAGAGTTTTGATATATGAATATGTAGATTGTCTCTAGAGTTTCTATCCCATCTAGTCATTTCTAGGGATAAAAACCTACTTGTATATCCAGTTGATAATTAGAAAACCCCATAGATTTGGTCAATTCACAAATGCACTTTCTATTTGGAAACTGGACCAATTTGGAAATCAAATTGAGCTAAGTATAAAAATCATTTAACCGGTGCTTAAATATTCCGCCAGTTGATCGTTTCTTCATTGGAAGATACTTCACAGTGTATAGTGAATTGCCTCAATTGTACACATCTTGAAACCAATAAGCTACCTTGAGCTGATCAGGGTATGCAGAGGTTCCGTTCAATGCTAAGAAACTGTATGCACAAGTACCTTGATAGAACTCATTAAGAGTAATAAACAATGCTGGGGAATCAACCGCTTGTTACAAAAGCTGCTTTAATTAGAATTAGCCAGAAATGGCAACGTTTCTCTCTTGTTCTTTCATAGGACTTAAATCTCCATAAAGATTCTGATACTTTGCCATTAATGAGTAATCTAGCTGAGGATGTGATTATATGATCAATATGTCATGGTGTCTTCCTAACTTCTAACAAATTCATAGACAAATTTATACAGTGATTGTTAGTTAATTACTGAGGTTTTTAGGAACAATACCCAAAAATTTCTGAATACGGTAGCATTCAATATTGAAAATTCAATATTAAGAGCATCAATTCAAGAACTTTGAACGACATTGTTAAAGAAGGAAAATTATTTTCTCAATATTACTTCTAGGCCAAAAGTATATTGTATTATATACAGCATCCCACATAGCATTCCATATAGGAATTCAGATGAGAATCTCAGAGGGTAATAAAGATATTAATCACAAGCTTTAAAATTTTCTCTTCCGACGAATGCTGTCATCCACCGATCAGAACCCAGTTAATCTCTTCTTGTACCTCACAATTTCACCGTTGGTCGCTCTACATACCCATACTCCTATAAATCCCTAACACCATCACTACTACACCCGTATTCTCGCTTCATGCGTATCACATTTACTATCCTCTTTACAAGCATCCTACATCTAGTCTATATCCAGCACGCGAGTAGCCGGCACACGTTCCACATCGTAAGAGCTTCTCTCTCTCTCTCTCTCTCCCTTCGTTCAAAGCAGATCACGCGATCCGGAAACGCACCCCGTGGAGGCATGTGAAGAGCACTAGCCACGCGGCGGAGCCGCACATCCGATCACAGAGGGACAATAAAGACATCCACACTTGCGCGGCCGATTTGCAGCCCCTTTTGTTAGACGTGTCCTCAGGAAGGCCGGCGGCAGCGGCTAGGAGCTCTTCAGCCTTGGTCGTGCAGCCCTCAGCACCCCTCTCCCTGGTCTCAACCGGTGTCCAGGCCCTCTGCTGTTCCTCTTTCCTCCTTCTCGAGGTGTCGAGGTCCGTCGTTCTTGGGATAGTACGTTTATCCATGCGTGCTACACGAACACAGTGAGGTCTACTACAGTGGGGTCGTTACAGACCTCCGACACAACTGGGCTACCGGTCCACCCTAGCACACTATCCGGCCAGTCCACACAGGGAGACCCAAATTAGGCTTCTCTCGTTCGATGGTGGAAACCGCACACGACATCAGGGGGTCCGGACACGCGACGCAGGTACGCGGATTACCTTACGGGAGAAGAAACAGCCCGTATCACCCCTCGAGAACATCCTCGCCTACCCCATGCTGGCTAATATGGCGGGAAGGAGCGCTCAGGAGCGTACGAGGCCGCGCCTGCGCCCCCATGGTCACCACGACACCGGGAAATGGAGTGTGGGTGAGTATCGACCCGATGTGACGTCACCGTAGCCCACCACCATCCTCGACCAAACCTCCCACCCCTGTCTTAACTTACTCTGTCTCTCGCGGTGATTCTCGGTTACGCTGCCGCCCCTCGTTTGTTCCACTCGTTTTATCTCTGTCTATACGTTATAGCTGTCTCGCTCCACCGGCTGCCGGGTTTCTCTGGCTACGTCTACGCGTTCTGCCAGCTCTGTGCACCTTTCTGTGCCGTTTGATTTCTGCTATGCTCTCTCTCTCTCTCTCTCTCCTTCTGTGCAGGTTTTTCTTTGAATCGGGATGTGCTTCTTCTTACCGCGACTTTTTTGTTGTCGCTGATTGTTGAGTTTCTTCGATGTGGTGTATCTGGTTTTTAGGTTAGGTTCCACTTGGTTTCTTTGAGATTTTGTTAGGTTTGTTTGCTTTTTCATTTATTACAAGGCTATTGATGAGTGCATTGAGGAGTTTGTGAGATCGAATAGGAATTAAGGAAGATTAAGATTTAGTGTAATATATTAAGGATTGATAATGTTTCTTGCAGGGCAAAATGGGAACAATTATCGAACAGTCATCGAGGGATATCAAGAAACATATATTGGGATCGTTGAGAGATTCTAATCACCTTCGACTACTAAGAACACGTATCTAATGTGACCAAAGACTAATTCTTTTTCACAATATTACGAAAGGATTCCTTGTACTATGTGATGCAAAATTGAACGGAGTCTTGGAGAATCTCGTGCAGAACAAATTTCTTGCTAATGTGAGAACCTGTTTCTCACCAGCATCTCCTTTCGTCTTGCAGCTCGCCTGATCCAACCTAGACTCTATCAGCTCTTCTTCATCATCCAGAACTATCAATACTCCTTTGTGCTTGGTCCTTTCTCCTCCTCTTCATTTCTCACGATTTACAACCATGTTCCTTCTTCCATCTTTCATACTCGCCTTAGAGAACAGATCCTCGTCATTGATCTTCCCATTATTTTTACTTCGACCCATTTTACCCTGCTTCGAGGATATTCATTTATCCGGCTTTTATTTCGCGATGCAGCCCGTTCTTCTCTAATTGCATCCAACTCGCCGCGTCTCTTGACATCTTTCTACCATTCCCAACAATTCGTTTTATCCACCAGACACGCACACAGAACGGTTGTACAGTTCCCGATCCCCTGTGTGCTTCTTCCTTTATGTAAGCCATAAACGCTTTTCTCTGTCTGCATTGCTATTCTTTCCAACTTTCCTCACCGCAAATCCTGCCTCTTCTCTGGCTGTAAGTTGCTTATTCCTTCAACTGCTGATTAGTTGCAGCGCTGTTTGACTTTACAGAGAAATGGTCCAATCCTAGTTCCTCTGTCTGCCAACTTAACGACACACAAACGTTATTATTTGAATGTTGTCGTGGGTCCTTTGTCTCTGGTGTTATTTGTAATCTGCTTGTTTAATTAGGGGAATTTATAATGTCACAAGTTAGGCAGATCCTTATTTTAGGATCTTAGTCTAAAGCCGAAAAATTTTGTTATAACGATATACTGGTTTTGGTATAGTAATCTTTGCTATGGTAATCTGTAAAATGGAACACAATTAAGGTAATCCTGGTATCTTTATAGCTTTTAAAAATTTGGTTGATAAATTTGTAAGTCAGGTCCTTCCTTCATTTAATTTCTGTAAAAGTTGAGAATAAAAGATCATTTATAAAAAACATATTGCCATATGTTCATTCATACCCTTTGCTGCAACTTCTTTTCATCATCTTATCATGTGCAGAATCTCGGCTCTTTCTATCTTGGTTCCGCTCATAATTTTCCATTTCCTTCGTCCAGCCAGCTCTAATCTCCGATTTCTCCACCTAACCAACCCTAATTCTCACTGTCTTCATCCTGTTTCTCCACGTATTTATCTCTCACGTGGCTCCTTGTCCCTCTATCTGGCTTCTCCTCCGTTCTTTCTCCATCGAGCAACTCCTACAGGGTTCGACAACCCCCTCCACTATAAAATCTCGTCGTCTCTCGCCTCTGGCGAGGAGGTGCCATTGCTCGTACCCGTCTGCACGTAGTAATGTTACCCGTGACGGAGGTGCTGATGGTGGTAACGGTGGTGTTAATGGTGGCTGCGCTTCCAAGCTGCAGGAAGAATGCCTGTAATGGCGCTAGGGGACCTCACGTTAATGTTTCGCTTCTCTGATTGCAACCGTGTCCCTTTCACGAATTCTGCATTCATTGGTAAGGTCCAGGTTAATCGTCTAAGGTCCTAGGTTCTTGCTTCTTGTGACAGATCTATTTTGTTTTCTGTGGAATTATTTTGGAGTGGAATTTGGAGGTTAGGTTTGGGAAATTCGCGTATGAATGCGAGAATAGATTTATTTATGCTATTGATGATGTGTGCAGAAGCAAAGCTCTGTATTTGGAAGATTTTTCTTCTAGTAGCAAATTCTTTTGAAAGCACGACTGCTGATGCATAGTAAAATATAACCATTTGTTATCACAGTATACAGTAGAAAATACTCGTTTATCGTTAGATATACAAGAGAATATGCTCATAACGCTTACGTATGGGTACACAGATGCACGGTGGAATATACTCGTACATCTTTAGAACCATAGTGGAAAATACTCGTTTGTTATCAGACACACAGTTGGATATACTCGTAAAGCATAAGCGTGTGCCTTGAAACACACAGTAGAAGACACTATACGTCGTCAGACGCACAGTGGAGTATACTAGTAAGGCATAGGCGTGTGCCTTGAAACAGACAGTAGAAGACACTATACGTCGTCAGACGCACAGTGGAATATACTCGTGAGACATGGACGTGTGCCTTGAAACACACAGTAGAAGACACTATACGTCGTTAGACGCACAGTGGAACATACGCGTGACGCATATGCGTGCGTCACTGAGTACAAACGTATTAATAAAGGGTATTACAACCTCGAACTTTGCTCTTTTTTTAATCAGTGAATATTAAACTATGAAGTTAAGAATAGAATGCTAATGAGGGAATTTTACAAAATTCCTCTTCCATAGATTACGAGTAGATACTAGTGAATTTTAGGATAATTATTTGTATCGAAATATGAATATTCACATATTTCAACAAAGCGTTTTCGAAATCACGCGGAACTGGATTTTGGGTCAGATACAAATCGAGGTCGAGCGAACACTCTGGAAAGCAATTCTCTTCCATATACAAACTCTGGGAACCAATTATTTTCTCATTATCCTTGCTCCTGGCAACCCGTGACGCAGCCAGAACAAAAATGTTGTCGTTTCCTAAAATAAAACGATGAAAATAAAACTTCTATTTATAGTTCATTCAGAAATTACTATATCTTCTCTTATATTTATGGGACCAGAATCACCGAAGTTTATTTAGGAATTTGTGTCATTAAATTCGTCAAACAGAATCAATAAATACCAAAATTCATTTAGAAATCATTGTACCAAAAGTGTCACTCAGAAATCACTATATCTTCCATAAGATCGCGTTCAACAACCTGGTGAATTGTCTTAGAGGCAGCCATTAATTTTTTTCAGTTTGTACCGAACAAGCACCGTGTTTGGAAAATAAAATTTCCTCTCATTTTCCAGCCGTCATAAAAACCAACGTCTTTTTTTCTTTCCGAACGAAAATACAGGTCATCAAGGTCTTTTATTCTCTGTGTATTAGGCAAATTATTTCACGAGGAATTAATTTGAATGGGAGGTGGAGAAGGGAGGTTGGGCACTTTTTCTTCGGCGTGGCTGGTATTAGAGCGTGGCGTTTCATTGAGTTTCGAACGAAATTGTTGGCGCAGGCGTGACGACCTTTCCACAGGAACGGCCGGATTTTACGTGTCCTGAGCTGTGTGTCCACGCCTCCGCCTCGTGGATCCTCGTTTTATCGTTGTTTCAGCGTTTTAACGCGATTAACCGCGGTCCCGGTATCGAGAACCCTGTTGGATCGCTTCGCTGATCGCGACTGATTTTTCAATCTTTCATCGTCTCTTCATTCTATGTAACAAATCACGAAGCAACTAAGCTTAATACTGCTTTTCGACCTAACTTACACTAACCTCTCTTCATTTGGATTAGGTTAGGTTAGATTAGGTTTCGCAAGGGGACTCGCTATAGAAGAAAATTTGAAACTAGTACCATATATTACTGACAAAAGTAGATGTGAGAGTTTAACGGACTCTTCATTTACTTTGCGTCTGAATTAGGTTTAGTTTCGGTTAGATTTATCAAGGGGATTCACCTTAAAGAACAATTCTTGGAAATAGTGTCATGGAACAATAGTTTAATAGATGTTTCACTTACTTCAGATTTGGGATAGATTAAGTTCCGTAAAAGAAAATCTTTCAACACAATGTCACTATAACATTACTTACAAAATCATGCTTAGGAGTAGTCTAACATCTCACTTTCTTTAAGTTAGGTTAGGTTTCGTCTAGAAAGAAGATCCTTTAATATTGTATCATATATCATTGGTAAAAGCATATTCAAATATTCAAAAATAATGTGAAAAATTCTTCACCAAATTTAATCAAAGTATTAATAAATTTAATATGATCGAGAAAAGCAAAAAAGAAAAAGCTGAAAGAGGAGATTTATAAATCATTTTGGTTTCGCTAATCGTTCACAGGAGCAGCGCAGTTTTAACGCAGCGTGAAGCGTTAAATGAATTACTTTCAAAGCTTCAAGTGGCTATTTCGTGGCTGACGGAGTGTGGAGAAGTGGGCAGCTCTGGGGTAGAGAGAGAAAGAGATTCGATGAAGGGTCGAAAAACGTGGAAGGAGGGCAGGGGGTTAGTCTAACGTCGAAACGTGTCCCGCTGGGCTGGATTCAAGGCGGCCGATTTACCGCGGTTCTGTTTCAATTTGGCACCGCTCCATTGGCTCTCTCTCGTTCAAATCAACCCCAATGGAGAATAAAATGAAACGAGAACATCGATACCAAAAATTACTTGAAAACTCCTTGATATGAACGTAAGTATCTGCTCTGACTAATGCTACTGTTATCAATGCGAGGCTCAGTCCAATACAAAATTATCAATCTTGAATCTAAATTTGATATAAGCAAATTTTCTAACTATCGTTGATAGATATAGTGAAATTTTAAACCAAGATATCATGATAATTTTTCCATCAGGTATCACAAATCATTTCTAAATTGATATTTTATTCCCTGTATGTAAGAACCAATCTTCAATATTTCGTAAATCTAACCTCAAATATTAAGTACGGTTTTGTAACACAGGACAGCAATAACGGTCGACTCTCTAACCTAAAAATGAAGAAACCCTAAAAATTTTACGAACCAAACCTTAAACGCCAAACAAATCTCAGTAACATCCAATTTCTAACCTAAAAAACGTACTCATATCAGCCTTCAAAAACCAAAATCAAGAAATCGATCTTTTTTGCTCGATTAGATCAAACGATGAAAAACGATGGTGCAGTATGAAGATAGGTTGACCACGACAAAATATAGAAAATGTGGAAGGATGGTTGAAGGGTGCAGCGGGTAAAGGGAGGGAGGTAGCGTAAAGGTGGAACAGCGTAAAGCTACGCTGCTGCGCGTAGTAGCCCGGAAGTATCAGTAGTAAAACGTAGTAGTAAGTAGTAACGGCGGGTACGCAGGCGTACGCACGTTCGGCATCGTTCGGGGTCGAAAAAATGTACGGCGGTGGGAGAGATTCGAGGACGAAAGGGAACGAGAAGGAGGATCGCTTGTGGTCCACTGGAAGGAGATGTAGTGATAGTGGTGGGGATAGGTTGGGGTTATGGTAGGGAGAGTGGTGCCTGGGTGGTGGGAGAAAGGGGAAGTAGGACGGACAAGGACACCGGAGGAGAGGAATGGGAAGGTTGTGGTGGGATGGCCAGTTGATGAGAAAAGATGTGTAAAAGAAGAAAAAGAGCTCGAAGCGTGCATGGAAGAAGAAAAGATGAAAGACGAGGGGGAAAACTGAGTAAGGATAAATGAAGTATGCTTTGCAAGAGAGCAAACTGTGGAAGCTTAACCCATTAAGGACTTGTGGAATAATGCGTAAATGCTACGTTATTGGAAAAAGGAGATAGAATATATATGTGTTTTATAGAATACTAGATAAATCAGAGGTTTCTATGATTTGAGAAACTAGGTGGTTACGGTAGTATAAATATCTTGACTTATGTATATGGAATTATAAGATATGGATAGACGAAAGTATAGTGAAGAAGGGGATATTAAAAATATTTTTGAAATTATCTTCCATAATCTCAATGATGAAACAAAAAAATTCAATGAAATAATTTGTCTAACGAAAAAATAAGGATAACATTTTGTATTAACGCGATCTGTATTCTTAATGGGTTAAAGAATGGCATATAAGGAGAAGTGGGAGGCGAGAGCATTCTTGGGAAAGAAGAATACCGAATGTTAGACCAGACTGGGCAAGAACAACTGAAGTATACTCAAAAAGGGACGCGAAGTATATAGAGAAAGGACGGACGGTACAAAAATTATTGATGTGTACTTTGAAGGAAGACAAAAGAGATAAAAGAGGATAGGCAAACACGGCAGGGGCAAAGAATTGGAAACGGAAAAATGGAATCCAGATAAAACAATGAAGAAATAAGAAGAAACAAAGTCGGGGTTCAAAGAAGAAACAAGAAACGATCCTACATGTAGGGAAAGGCTTACATGCACTCAATGTGATGTGCAGAACAATCAGAAGAATGTACGCTGGATGCCGTCTAAAGAAAGACACATAGGTGGCTAAATTTTAGTTTGGAGTAGATTAACATTAGGTTCACATTTTGCTCTTTCCTAGTAGTGAACAAAAGAATCTTAGAAATATATAGGGATACAGTATTTGATCACCTACGTATCGTTTCAACATCCTATATAGCCGAAAAGAGACTACAGAAGAAATTAGACAGTCCAACAACAGGGGATAAGAAAAAGCGATCCAATTTCACGAATATCCAACGTAACGAAACCTATTTCTATACCTCCCAGAACAGAATCTTCCTAACCTATAACTATCTACGAAACCTTCTTCCGCTATTACAAATGTGCCCGAAATACCTACAAAAGTGTTTGACCCTACATCGAAATTTAGTCAGCTACATATTTTCGTAACACCTTATATATGGGAAAAGAAGTTAAAGAAGAAACTAGACAATCGAAAGACGGAGAAGGAGGGTAAGAAGAAGAAGAGACAGACAGAGCTACAGGAAAAATTCAGAAACAAAGGCCAGTCTGTACGAGGAGAGGGATGGATCCTGCAATACGATGCTCGGTCAACGCGCCTGCGTCTCACGATCCTGAAGTAGCTCGAACTGAACTGAATTCATCTACTGTGCACTCTCTCTCTGCTTCTACACACACGCGCGCACATAAACGCGCACGCGCCTGAACGAAGGTGTGTGGGTGGAGCCACACTCTTCTTTTTCACTCGGTCTCGAACCCTCTCTGTCCGGGTGTTTGACCACATTTCTACAGTGGGTCTCTGTGTGCGCGCGCTATCCCCCTCTGGAGGTCGATGCACGCCAGTGTGCACTCACTATATGTCTACCCGGTCTATGTACATACGGGAGTACGGTGAGAAGTACGTACGCAGCTAAGTACAGGGGGGCGCCTGTAGCCTGTATGTACGCAGCCAAGTACGTACAATACGTGACATATATTGCGCCAATGTACTAGCTTTTTACCAAGTTAATACGGCCTCTAAGCGAGCCGTTGATTGCAACAAAGCTGCGTGTCCAATTTTTTCCCTTTAACGGATTCATCGCGATTCCTCCACCTTTTTCAAGCTACTGAATAACTTGGTACTATTTACTGCCGGATAATTTGTGCTTAGAGCGGTTACAGACTCTTACTAGATCCTAGTTTTTTTAGCTTCATTTAGAATTTTAATTTTAGATGCTAGTTTTTGAAAATGGAGGTTCTAACGATAATATTAATAACCCCGGTCGTAAATTACTCAGTTTCTTCGTTAATCTTTCGTGTCCTAAATTTATCTGAAAGATTTTTCCTTTGGTAGTACGTTTCTTCAAAGCAAATAGACGTCGCATATATTTGCGTTTCTAGAAGCGGGTGTGCTGAACCATTGTGTATAGGTTAGGGTCTACATGATTCTTAAAAATGGGAGTCCCAAATTTAAAGGTAATGCGAGCTCGGATGTGGGAAATGGGTAGGAGAGTCACCATAATTCTTTACAACCAATCAAATTTATGAAATAAAAGAAGCATTTGAGGTTTGTATTACTTAATGGTCCTCAGATTTTAATAAACTTGGAGATTGCTTTCTTTGAAGAGGTTATGTTTCAATGAAGTTTTATAAAACTTCCATATACGGTTACCGGTTTAAGTGGAATCTTTCAGCGAAGGACGAATGCAATAAAATTTTCGGCAACTCCTCTTCCACCATTACAATATATACACACACACACACACACATACTATTCTATTTATCTTGTTCCACTTTCACCAAGCATCGTACAGTTCCTCTTCAACTAGGTCACTTTTATTGAATTCATAAAATGCTTTTGGGAATTTAATATCGATTCCAACCACTCTCACACGATGTCAGGGATGCAACACTAGAATTAATCCCTTGAACATGCCTGTTCCAATTGATATTCCTTCGATATAGATCAAATGCTTCTACAATACGAAAATCACAGGAATTCATTGTCTGGGAATTGCATTATTTCAGCAGCAAAACATGTGACTAGACATCAATTTTTGCTAAGAGAAAAATGCAATATCTTAATTATTCTATTTTGGATCGTTTCTACTAAATTTTGAAAGTTCATAACGATTTGCCCCAAATTGATCGTTCAACACTTTTAAATCTGGCGCTGCGACATATTTGACATGGCCTTTTTATTATGAAAAGTGACTTATTTCCGTGCAAAATGTCAGGAAACATTAAAAATAGCATAAATGATCGAGAAAAATATCGCGTATTCATCGATTATCGTTCTAGACATGAAACTCCAAACGAATACGGTCTCCCTAATGACGCACCAAGTGCGTCATGCTTCTTTTCCAAACAGAAAGAAGTTTGGCTAACAAACTTTTCTACACTCGCATACAATGAAAAGTCATTTCACAACATTTCTGCAGCAAACGAATCATTTGCACGATTTCTGAGCTGCAGTGGGTCTGACCTCGAAGAAAAAAAAGTATTATACGAGGTATGCGTTACCAGAGTGCGTAGAGAGTAGGCGACATTAATAACCAGGGCACGAGCCACGGAGCAGTCAAACTTTCGCAATTAACAACGTAAATTGCTGGTAACCTTCTCGAACTGGCGAAAGAGGGGCATTTCCATAAATTAATAACGCCAGCCTGACATCGTCCTCGCGAATTGTAACCTTCGACTTCAGCAGCGAATCGCTGACCAAACTTTTCAGAATTTGTCTACCACTTCGAGGATGCGTTCGTCCTGCAAGTCGACTGGCAACTTTCGAGAAATTCTTTGAAACCAGCTAACTAATTATTACTTGCATAAACGAGCGGTTTTGAAACTGAGCGGTAGATGAACTTCTCGCTGAAGATTCCTTAGGTGGAAACTATTAATTATTAGTTTCATAAATCATAATAGCCATAGTGGTGTTGCGGGATTTGAAGTTGAAGGCTCGAGTGACAGGACATCGACCGATGTAAATATCTTCCATCTACAAGGATATGGCAAGAATAGCAATTTATTGTTTCATATGTTTTCGTTACAATTTCCACCTGCAAAATTGTAAGAATATGCAGGAGTACTGTAATAAATAAGAATAAATTTAGCGAAACTAATTGTAAAAATTTAATATTAAAAAAGACATAATATCAATTTAAAAGAATTTACGAAGTCAGATATGGAAAGAATTTATTAATTTCTCGAAAACAAAGGGCTATGCACTTAAACCTGTTTGGTACTGTTTTACCATCAACCTAAAACATGGAATGCACAGATAGGAAGAGAACACCAAGTCATTTGAGATTTCTCAGTTCTTGTCATTGTCTCATTAGGCAATATTAGGCTTTATTTTAGGCATTAGGCATTATTTTGAATAGGAATCGAAAACAGAGACCAAGCTGAACATAATAATTGGAGTAACAAATGAAGGGAAAGCGAGTGAAAAATTTGTTATGAAATTTTCCAAGACTCAACGCGTATCGGAATAATATTTCTAAATACGATAATCACCTTCGTTCTATTTCCAACAATTCCCAAAAAAGGCTCTTCCTCGAAAGGAGAATTAGCGTTGTCCAATCCATATACCAAAGATGTCTCTAACACTCAAAAGAAGTCTCCTAGAATGCGATTCCGATAAAAGGAACATTCTGAAGTGGGCTTTGGACAAGCCTGAAGAGAACTTTCGACTCCGTAGCGGAGTCGGTCACTCGGAAGATATCGGCCCCGGAATCGGCCATGGGAAAAGAAAGAGCCGCTTATTGGGTAATCCTGCTCGTCCGTGCACAAGCTACGCCTATAATCCTATCGAAGAAAAATACAGGAATATCTCCGTCTCTCCTCGATTTGCTACGCTCGAGAAAATCTTCCCAGTTTCCAGGTTTCATGTAGCCACACATACCCATTATTTATATCCTATTCGTGATTCCATTGTTGGTATCACTGCAAGAAGAAGAGCCACACGCAACTTAACACGTGTTTCGTATCCACCATCGTTTCTTGACGCTTTACCGACCGATAGTCTATTAATCGGCTTTCTGTCGCCGACAATTTTTTTTTCATTATTTGAGCAGTAATTTGTTATTTAGTACCAAGGTACCTTGCTCAGATGCGTCAGTCGCGTGGCTTTGTAAGCTCTCACAGGTTTATACCAATTTGAAAAACTTAGCGTTCGCGATGAACGAAAAAAATGGCATTGGAGAGGCTAAGCTAGCGGTCGGTAAAGTGTTAATCTCAGATTACATCGCATCATAGTTGTCCTCTTGTACGATTTTCCTGTACTTTTCTAGCGTCGGTCATTTTTATTATTTTTTTTATTTTAAAGGGACAACTCGTAGTCGTTTAAGCGGACAGATTTACTCTTTCTCCGCTGTTCTTATGCAGAAGGATTTTTCTACTGTTAAACAGGGGCCACGTATAGCATCGTCACGTAGTAGAGATTTAACAAACCTGTCTACGAAGTTGTTTACAGTTATCCGTAGGGATTAGGCGAGAATTGATTTACGTGGACGCGGGACCAAAAGTTGTGCAGGTCCCGTTTGCCCGTTGTTACGCGTACTCTACGCGCGAGTGTCGCTTTCGGCAACTACGAGTGCACTCGTTCGTTTGTTCCGCGGCTGTTTCCGAAAATCACCGCCTCGCAAATTGTCCAACTTCCGTCGGCCAGACAGACACTTTGAAAATTAATTGTCCGGCGAGAGTGCACTCTCTCGACGCTTCGCGCCATATCTTTTTTCTTTTTCATCCGATTTCGTCGAATAATTGGAGAATCCAGGTCTCAAGTGTATTCCAAATGGCCCTTAACTGACGATGTCCTTATCGATGTTACTGATATATCTTCTACTTCCCAGTTATCATAATTTCCCTTTGGCTCTGTCCCGTCAGATTATAAAAGTATCTTCCCTCCTTCGATCTTTCAGAAATTTCGCTGGAATAATCCGATCGTCAGAATAGAGTAACATTAATAACCGTATCTTCAATAAAGAAACTAACAAACGAACAAGCTGCTCATCCAATATAAAAGTTTGTAAAATATAATGGCGAGGATGACGAGGTGGGAGAGACGTGCAAACATTTCAGCGAATTCACAGCGGCATAATGATATTTCCAGGGCTTTTCGTTCACAAAGGTTGTTGCACCGTCCCGCATAAAAATGCGCACAGTGTCCGCCCTCCAATAGGAACCCCCGTGCTCCAACTTTTCCAATAACTTGCGTGAAAGGACTGGCTAGGCAGGTGTATGTGTGTTCTTGTGTGTACGTAGGAGAAAACTAGCGTCGTTCTGGGGGTAGACCGAGGATTAAGCATGGAATTTTCTGCGGCAATTAGGTGCTCTATCGGTTCCCCGTGTCTCTTCGACGCCATTTCAAATGGTTTTTCAATTTAATCCTCTACGTGTAACTGTCTTATCTGGGATTTGTCGCTTTCCTTAAGATCCGTTTGACGATCGTGCTTCCACTTGCACCTATTTGTCTGCCATAAATAACCAGATAAGAAGGTGTATGGTAAATATAGATGCTAAGTGTATTTTCCAGTCAAACGGATGATTTTCAATTATTATGAAACTTTTATTTCTGTTGTAAACGTAAGAAGAACAAGGTACTTTGAAAGCCATTGTAATTATTAATTCAAACGCGTTTAAAACTTCATAATTAATTTATTCAAAAGCTCGAGCTTACTTAATGTTTCAAATGTATAGTGTTTTATAGCAGCTGGCAGTTGTGTTTGATAAATTTACCATTCTCTTCACTGTCACAAGTACCATTATTTATTTCTTGTAATGGATATACAGGGTGGTTAGTAACTGGCGGTACAAGCGGAAAGGGGGTGATTCTACGCGAAAAAAGAAGTCGAAAATATAGAATAAACATTTTTCGTTTGAGGCTTTGTTTTCGAGAAAATCGACTTTGAATTTTGGCTCGGCACGCGTGCACTTTATCACGTCTCGTTATAACGGATCTTACTGTAGATCGTTGTCTCGATGAAAAAATTAAAAAAAAATAAAAAGAATTGTTATTCTATATTTTCGACTTCTTTTTTCGCGTAGAATCACCCCTTTCCGCTTGTTATTTTTTTTTTAATTTTCTCATCGAGACAACGATCTACAGTGAGATCTGTTATAACGTACCGCACGCGTACCGAGCGAAAATTCAAAGCCGATTTTCTCGAAAACAAAGCCTCAAACGAAAAATTTTTATTCTATATTTTCGACTTCTTTTTTCGCCTAGAATCACCCCCTTTCCGCTTGTACCACCAGTTACCAACCACCCTGTATATATAAATTAATGATTCACGAAAGGTAAGAGTTTAGATGGAAGTCTCATTAAACTTTGGAATGCCTTCCAATATTCTTCCGCTTTGCAGCCAGATTATACACGATGGAATTTTTTAATAAGCACATTTTCCAATGGAATTCACCAATAAAATTTCACCTTCGGTAAGATTGCCTCTCAGATTTATTACAGTGATTTCACACGAATCGTGATATGGTATTTCCACGTACAGTCCAATACCGTGGAAAATAAAATATTTTCCAATATTTAAAATTTCATCGTGCAATCTTTAACTATAACTTCCCGTGTCTTCTAAATGTGTTGCACAGTTTTAGCCAAAATATGGCTGAATTTCGTCAATGCGAGAACTGAAAGCTGAAAAAATTAACAATCCTCCAATGATCCCTCGAATCTTCCTTTGTTTCAACTAAATTTATTGTAACGTTTCAGCCGAAATATCCATTCAGTGAGAGCATTTTAACGAAAATTTCAGCATCGTGAACGACTAGAAAGTAAGAAATAAGAAATTCTTCGATAATCCTCTTTAAATTTCCTCGTTTTCCAAATTTGTTACAAACATTTATACGCAACGTGCTCTCGATTCTGCACATTTTCACAGCAATTCTGCCAACATAAACAACATAAAACGGTAATTAACGTTAATAAACGTACTGATAGACAGTGAGAATAAAAAATAGTAATAATCACAGAGACGTCTATGTGAAATATTGTAAGGAATCGCCTGACTGTACCAGCCTTTAGGTCAAACATCCTGATTGATCAGATAGGAGGAATAATGGAGATACGTAGCAAGTTCATGAAATTGGGTGTAATTGGACGAACGTGAGTAATTCAATCCGTCGAAGCATCTCGGTCAAAGGTTATAGAATGATGTCGAGGATCGATCGTCGGTTTCTAAAGTAGATAACCGAGTGCCTCCGCTAAATGTCAAACGTGTGGCAAACCCTTTGAAAAGTTCAAGATCAAAAACGGCTAACGTTCATCCCGTTGATCTTATTGTCTTCGCTACGGATCGTGCATTATTCCTTTCTCTCTGATAGATCAAACTAAAAATCGAGGGGAGCCAATTTTTGGCTATAAAATTGCAGAACGAAGAACAGAAACTAAAATCTGTTGAAATTTATTTGCGATTAGGTTTTTCAAGGTAATGGAACATTTTTAGAATAATTGCTGCTTCCTCGTGGTTTTCCAGATTATCACAATTAATACGTTTGATTGGGATTCATGGTTTTGTAAAATTTCATTTGTTCCTAATCTTGGAAGCCGCATAAAATTTAGTATTTTGTCAACATTTGTTGACTGTTATAAGAATGTGTGATTTTGCGAAATCAGGTTTAAACCTAACTTTGTAAAACCCAGGAATTTCTTTAAAGCGAGAAGTTGTTATTTCTAAAGAGATACAGAGTGTAATTTGTTAATCAGAGTAATTTTAAGATAATTTTTCGGTGACACTGTGGTTGCAAAATCTGTCATAGACCGTGGCCTAAATTATTGGACATTATCGTTCGCAACCACAGCGCATATGTTCAATTCGACGCTGCACATTGGAGATAATTTGAACGTTCGCCGACGTCTCCCGTAATTACATTATCTTCCCGAATCAACCGGAATAAATTTAGTCGTATGCACGTTGACGTGGTTTATTCCCGGGCAATCACTCTAATTGTCTTGATTTTCACCATATTCTTGAGAACACTCGCCAATTAACTCTTTGAGTTTGCTTCTACGCAGTTATAAATATAAACCAAGTTACTTACAATAAATAATGTATGAAAGAATTTTCTGTTACTTTTAAAATTACATGTAAATCAGATTCTGTCATTAATTGTACACATATATCCATACTAATTGTAGCTAAGTTTACATTACACTTTATCGTCAATTTTACAGGACCACAAGCTTAAACTAAGCTAAGATTGGATAATTACGTACAGTGATTAGACAAGAGAGCGTCACAAAATATTTTTTTATTGCTAAATTAGATTTAAACCAGAATTTGTCATTGATTACTATATTAATTTTTTATATTTTATTTGATTATGGCATAGATTGCACTTTATCATCAATTTTACAGAACCGCAGAATCAAACTAAATTAGTCTATACATTAGATTAGAAGATCTTGACAAGTGTATTCTACTTCTGAGAATTTTCTATTTCTTCCATAATCGGGTTTGAACAGACAACATTTTACAAAGAAAGAAATATGTAACACATGTTAATTAATTAATGCATAATTACTGATAGAAAATTCTGTAAAGTACCCTTATATATCAAGAGATTATATTTCACAAATTACCAATATGAAGATCAGACATTGGAAACATATTTTAAGAAGAAGAACTCAAAGTTGCTAAACCTTTCTGGATAAAAAATGATTGATGATGAACATAAACAAATGTAGCTAATCGTCATACAGTATCAACTGGGGATCAAGGAATTACAGAGTGGCTCAATAATAAGCAAGAAAATGTAACATTTAGTAAGAATGAAAGGAAAAGAGGAAAAGAATCCACGATAGAGTCCACGTCTGTTAAACTCTGTGTCTGTTGTATCAAAGCAAAAAATCCTCCGGATTTCGCAGATACCTTTTTCACTTATTTCTTCATTTAACATGCACATCGCACGATTGACCCATAGCATTTTTTTCGCGATGCATATCAAAGATATCGGACACACAGCATTCCAGCGGAATCAACAGCCAACACATGTATGGAGAAGCCGAGAGAGACGAGACCAACGAGCCTGAAATGAAACGGAGTTCTCTTCAAAGCCGAATATACGCGGCTCATTTACAATAAGCAGAGAAATCCATGTGGCTCTGTGTCCATTCGTGCCCCAGTCAGGATTATTTTCCCTACTTCATGCTCGTTTCTTCGTTTTCACTTTGTACTCTCCGATGGAGGGATAATCAATATATCAGATAGCTTTGAAATCCTTCTATTTTTAGACAACTAGTTCCTCCTTTTTTTTATATATATATAGAGAGAAATGAACGAAAATTGTACTAATTGTAAATTGCAGCTTTATTTAGTAAACATTAGCATAGACAATTTTTCATCACAATAATCTTTCACTTAGTTTATATGAAATCTCTCTTTTGTCAACTAAAGGTTCTACCATTCATAAATGTTATTTTACAGATTCTACTTTTATTTTTTAAACAAGCAAAGTGACTATGAATTCCACAAGTTACTATATTTCTAATTTTAAATCTAATGTTTCCTCATTAATTGATTTATTTTCTTGAATATCTCATCGAATAAAACCCTAATTCATATTTAACCTAATTACTACCCTAATTCAAAGCCTTTACCCTAATTCAAAGATTATAGTGGATATAGGTGTGTTTGACCGAGTGTGCCAAGCAATGGAGTGTTTCAGAAAGAGGACCATAGAAATTAATCACACGGTTCCGAGTCTCTTTTCATAGACAACCAACAGGATTTATAGGCGAGAGTTAACATGGAATTGAGAGGGACAGCCGGGACTCATCTTTCTCGCATGGATTGTTTCAGCGATCGCTGTCACCGATATTTTTCCGTCCGCCGCGTGGAGTGCGTCCTTTCCTTTCCGTTCGATTTTGTGGAAAAATTTTTATTCAAAAACAATAATCCTCACAGTCGCCTGTGCCAAATCCGTCTCGTGCAATCGCAATTCCTTTTATGGGCAGGTATGCGAAACGTTTCAAGCATTTTCTATTCGACAATATACGATTTCAATATCTGGCTTGGTATTTTTAAATGCATTCTTCGGGATGCAGACATTACAACATATGAGATGCACTGGCGAGTATATGGGCTGAAATGGGTTGCTACAGGAGTGTTATATCTCTAAGTGCAATATTAACACGAAATAATCGGGAAGAGCCGTGGAGAGTCGGGGAGAGCCAAGGAGAGACAGGGAGATCCGATTATGTGTTAACCCATTCATTAAGTCTTAGTGGTCTATGTCTGCTTTCTCGAGTTGAATGTATTGACCGTAAGTACAAAATTAAAGCGACATAATCGGGAAGAGCCGGGGAAAACCAGGGAGAGACAGGGAGAGCCAGGGAGAGACGAGGAGAGACGGGGAGAGACGGGGAGAGCCAGGGAGAGACGGGGAGATCTAAATGTGGATTAAGTTACTGATTTTATTTTAGTAACATGTGTTTCGCTTTCTTAACTGGAATTATCCACTCTAAGTGCAAAATTAAGGCTACATAATCAGGGTGACCCAGGGAGACCCAAATATGTATCAAATGACTAAAACGAGGTAACGTATGCGTCGATTCTAATATCCAGGCAAAGAATTCAAAATAATCTGATGGTTTTACAAGAAACTAAATTACCCAAGAACAGAAAATAATCCGGAAGAATTACAAATAAAAGCAGGAAGATTCAACTGCAGATTTCATGTCTCATACGCAGCAAATTTCGATCGTCAATCGCGATAAAACCACGTCTCTCAAATCCAATAGAAACTCAAACTGCAAATACCAAAAACTAATTTCGCCTAGAAAATTACTATGGTCTAAAACCCAAGTAAAAAACACTGACAATAAAGGCGCGCTAGTGTCGAGGAACGGGCAATGGGAACGGAGGGGTAAAAAATGGGGCGAAAACGTCGGAGGGTGGAAATGTCGGACGAAACGGAAGTCCCTTTGATTTTCAGGCGAGCCGCAATTATCCCTCTCGCACGTTCCACATACCGGAACTGGAGCAGTCGGATCGTTACGATCCCTTCTCTCTCTTTTTTTCAGTCCCTCATTCTCCTACCCTTTCTTTCGTGCCACCCCCAGCGAGCCCTCGTGGCCGTGGCTCACCGCGAAAACGCATGAAAAGATTCACGGAAAAGACTCTTGGGGAAGGATGCAGCCAGCCTGAGGGCACAAGAACTTAAAGAGGGCGTCGCAAGGAGAATAGAGATAGGCGGGGAGGGTGAAAAGGGGATAGATCGGTGGTAGCAATCGTGGAGACAATACCAGCCGGTTGAATGAGAGTTTCTTGTTTGTCGACGTCGACACGGACGTTCGACCTCATTAAAAATCACTCGTTTTCAGAGCTGATTCGGAAGGCCACGGTTAATCACCCGGGGGGAGGCGGGGGGCACTCGAAACGCCTTTTATCGGTCCACGTAACCCCCTTTGTCTTCGCACCCTGATCGTCTCTTCCGCGTTCCACGCTTTATCTTCAAACGAATCAGATCGGTTTTATTTGAGTAACGTGGAATTTTCGAGGTTTGGCGAATTTCTTTTGAGAATTTCTGCCACTGCAAGTGGCTTTTGAATTATTGGCGTTTGCGTATTGAGCGTTTGCAGGTTTAGGTATTTCAACTTTGAAGCATTTGAGTGATTAGGTTCTGAGATATTGGAAGTTTGAAAAAATGTTATTTGATATCTTGAGATGCGCTGGATGCTTTAGACTTCTCAGTTCTGAGATGTCTGGATGTTTGTATTGTAAGAAGTTTAGATTTGAAGAAGATATTGCCATTCGAAGCGTTTTATTTTACATTTAGGTCTTTCATTGAGATTGTATCAGCTTACAACTTGAAGAATTTCAATTTATGTTTGCATCTGTGAACTTGAGAATTTGATTTGATTTTGGATCTCTGAAATTTGGTATCAAAAGTACCCATCCAAAAGTAATATCGCTTCGACATTTATCTTTGATATCGAATAATATTTCTCCCGATACACAATGGCTATTTAATATTCGCTAGTAGGATACGATAAAAATGAAGACAGTTTAACGATAACATGATTGATTTTGCATATAGAATCGTGTGTAATAATGGCTAAAGGGCAGATAGTTTCGAGCTACCGGTTAGAAAACGGATAGTCCCCTATCGATAGCGACGACCCTTCATCGGTTTAGCATCGACACGAAAAGTACATGCACACGAAGCATTCGATCGGGTACACACAACCCCACACATATTCGAGAGGATAGTAACCGGGTGGTTGATCGTGTGCGAGGCGTCCTTTAGCGGCCTTCCGCCACCCTTCTTTTCCGGGTCACCCGTTACCCTGACGAGGGAGGTTTCATAATTGAGGACCAATTGTCGCGTCGCGGCTATGCTGTCGTTCAAACCGAATGAGAGGAGTGAAGTAAAGAGGCTGGAAAAAGAGAAGAGCCACGGAGGAACAAGGAGAGTGAGAAAGATCTAACTACGGATGAAGTTGATCAAGCTTTGGCGAATTCTGATTTACTTCTTTATATCGAACCCTTTAAGCAAAATGTAAAACAAAAATCCACCTATTAACTAAGTTTCTATGACTTGTGATTTGCTTCCTTAAGTTAAATTCCTCATTCTAAGTACCAAATTAATGCGAAATGACCAGGGAGAGCCAGGGAGAGCCAGGGAGAGCCAGGGAGAGCCAGGGAGAGCTAGGAAGAGACAGGGAGATGCAAATATGGATTTATCTATTAATTGAGTTCCAGAGGCTTGTGATTTGCTTCCCTAAATGAAATTCTCCACTTTGAGTTAATGTCTGAATATTGAATATCTTGTTGCAATAATTTTATTAGCACCCTCCATTAATTTCAATGAATATTTGTTTGCCGCTTTGTTCATCTCTTGAAGTCATTTAGTTCAAGTTAGTCGCACCTGTTTGGTTAGCAGTAATGATTCTGGATAATTTTTAGCTCGGTAAGGGACATCAATTGTTGGGAACAACGGCGAGAGAACGGAAAGGGCAGAAAGGGCCACGGAGACCAGCGAAAGATAATTAGATATTGATTTCGCATTAGAGCCGCGTTAAGATGGACGGCTATTCATTAACCTGTTATAACGGAGGGGTCCTCGTTCATTGGCCGATCTATTAAAATCAAAGGATGGTCGAGACCTTCTGCATATTACTCGCTCGTCCAACCTTCTTTCTCTTCACAACCTCTCCCCCTTTTCTCCCTATTCTTTTACCATTCCCTTTGAAAAAGACTCTCTCCATTGTCTCGGAATGCGACTGCCTAACCACCAGGTCTTCTTGTCCCTGGTGATGAACTTTACTCGGAAATATACGCGTTCAGAGTTACAATTTTCTTTTTGGAAACTTTTTAAATTACGTATCAGGCATGGAAATTAATTCGACACGTTCTCCTTAAATTTTAGCATTTTTCTATCCTTTGAGGATTTCACGATATCTATTAATATTAATGTTTGGAAAATACAGTATGTGACATAACCTCAAATAGTATTGATAGACAAAATGGCGTCTGACAAGGTTCATATTAGACATTGTATACTTTTCGCTTCCTTTCGAAATTAGAAATTTTGGAAAGCATATGTTAGTGAAATCGATAAATAAGAAATAAATTTATGTCAAACATAACTTCGGATTAATTTCTCTATTTAATAGAAATTTTCTTCTTTCTTTGAATTTCCTCTATTCTTATATTTTATCTACACACGAAGGATTTTTTAGCGTTATGAAATAAAATATTTATCCAATATTCTATGGTATTTCAGGTCAAGTAAATTCCATGGAAGTGGGACTAGAACGAAATAAGAATTCTCGACGAGAAAAAGCTTCATTGTAGCGAAGCAAATCGCCGGATTGCAATGTAAAGCAGTGGTACTTCTTTCCCGGAATGGCAATCTAATATTTAAATCTTCCTGGAAGTAAGGTAGCTCGAATCGAACGCCCCGGGTGTTTCACGAGAAGATTCGTGCGAAGTACATTGTCGTGAAGGCTAAACCACAATTCTACGTACGATATTTTTAACAGTTCCACGTTCTTCGCTTCACCGTTTCTTCCGACGAAAAAAGGGAAAATACCATTTTTTGAAGTTTCTTTTAACATCTTTAAAATCTTTCTAAAAACAAATTTAAATTTCATGCACTTTCTAAGCGTCCATTAACATAAAATTAATCATATCAAATTATGTGCCCTCCCCCAAAATCATTCAAATTTTATCCCAGCTATGTTTCGCTAAAAATGTTATTATTTTATTTTCATTATATATAAAATAATTGAAATGGTTTTAGTTATATCTTTCACCCTGTATATATGTGTCACTATCTTTTTAAGACCTAAAGAAAAATATAGAAATCAATTGTACCGTATTCATCAAAAGGAACAGGTCAAAAGCTTCTAAAATATTCAGTGGGCCAATTATCCCCGAATATCGACCAATTAACGCAAGCAACTATTAAAAAACCATTATGCGCTGAAAGGACGACGTGTTCATTAAACACGAGCTACGCAGAAATTTGTTACTCATCGCGTGTCCCTGATCGATAGCGGCGCTATTGATGTCGATAGTAGATGAACGAGCCATAATAAGCCAGCGTTCTGGATAGGCGAAAAGTGGTAATTGTTTTTGACACGTATTCAATGATGTCTTTCAAATTTCCACCACCAAATTTCTTCATATATCTTTAAATATCTCTGATATAAAAAGAGATAGACGTTTCAATTGAAAGCCAAATTAAAGTTCGTAAAAAACTGAAAAGAAAATGTAGAATAAAATTTTTTCGTAGGACAAACTGTTCTTGAAAAAATTGGATTGAGAAAAACTGTGCGTATGCCAAACAGCTTTCCCTTGAATCGTTTCAATGAAAAAATTTTTGCTACATTTTTGATATTGCTTTTGGCGTACAAATGATTATTTAATTTAAACCAGATGCACGATATATCGTATAATTATATTACTTGAAATCTTTTTTCTGCAATACGGATTCTTGTATTACAACGTGTTCCAAAATGAAATTTGGGTCGTGGCTGAATCATTTACTCAAGAAGCAGACGGATCACATCTAAATTTGCAGCACATCGGTTGTACAACCGATTTTCCAATGGGAATGCAATCTAAATATACGATTTGTCAATGAAGGTTTCTGTTATAGACGAAAATATACGTCGTGCTCTATATTCTTATTTCTAAGTGTAAAATCAAATTTTACGCGTCATCGACGTTGTTAAATTTTTAATAAATGTAGTGACTAGTTTCTTTTATAAATAGAACGTTTCTTTTATATAAGTAGGACATTTTCTCTGAATTTTTTATTTGCGAATGGAGAGTAGAATCTTTGCAGATTTTAATTGACCAAAAAAGTTTTGAATTATAAATATTTACAATAAAAAAGCTGCAGATTACAGCATTTTTTTTTACAGATTACAACAAAATTTCAAATTAGAAAAGTTTTAAAAATGATAAAGTTTCGTATTATAAAAATTTAGAAGTATATAAGAATGATAATAAACATTATAAACGTTAAGATCGTGATTTCTTTCGAGACACCGGTTATGCCACGGCCATCCTTACGAAATATCCGTATCGCGTGCTCGATCGCACGTAATGTACTCCAACTGCAACGACTACAACGTCGAGTTTTCGCGGAAGCATGCAAAATATTCGAGCTGTCGACACGCGTGATACGCGGAAGGAACGTAAAGCCGGCTTCCGGAAATCTACACGCCGGCTTATGGAAATACATCAAGCCGGAACTGGCTTTTACAATGTCAGTTATCTACTTCTTGTCATCAAAACCAAATTTGTCCCTAGAATAATCCTAGGGATCCCTAGAAAGTTATAATAAAATTCTAACCAATACTTAACTGTATTGCTTCATTCTCCTTTCAAATTTCAACGATTGAAAAATCTGCCATATTTTACAAGTAAAATTGATTTAATAAAATTTATGCCAAAAAACTTTCTGTCCAAATTCGTAAAAATTACCGTGCCAACAAAATAATTTTGTGCTTAATATTTTATATCATGAAATTTGATAATTCGAAACTTTTTAATTTCTGGTTTTTATTACTTTTTTTTCATCGAAAAAGTAGAATCGAATTTTGACGAAAGTTTTCGACTGAAAATGGCGTCTATACAGGGAGAGAAAGTTTTCCTACGGAGTTTCTGATCGTGGAAGAGCAGAAGCGCCTAAATGACATCGTTTATTATTTTAATGACGTCATTAGTGGAATTTAAATAAACTTGTTCGCGAGCCACTTCGTCCCGTGACAGTTTTATTCGTCGTTGCCACGACATTTGGCTATTCTCGCTACATTCGCACCGCCATTAGTGTCTTATTTTTCCTCTAGCATCCTCCCACAACTATTTTATCGCATTCACACTCAGTCACAGAAGTCCACGTACAACCATCAATCTTTCTCTATCTGATTTATCAAACGAACCTTAAAAAGCATTTTATCGCTAAATTGTTTATATAGTATTTTATATCGGGAATTGGTTAATTAAAAAGCGATGTTTTCAATTTTGAATTTTCATAATTAGAAATTTGTTTATTCCAAATTTTTATAATCCAAAATTATCCGATTGTAAATTTTTGTAATGCAAAAATTTGTTTAACTTTTTCCTCTTAATAACTGTAATATATCGTGTGAAATTAACTGAAAATAATCGCTTCGTTGTAATTTCCTGACTTTAATGAATATACACATGTGCAAACTTTTGGACCAGGTTGTACAAATGGCGAGGACAAGAAGAGAGAAAAAAAGTGCTGACTTAATATTACGGATTAATAAGTTGATCAGAATATTCGCCAACAATAGAGGAAGCACGGGAAAATTCCGGCGGAAGCGTTGAAATTGAACGCTTTGAGCTTTAGGTTGGCAACGGACGGGGGATCCCCCTTCACACTGTCGCGATGCTTTTGATACCTGCTGAAGGGAGTATCCCCCTTTGTGCCAGTGTAGCACTTTTAACACTCTCTCCCTCTGGGAAGGGCCTCCACACAGCCACTATGAGCACGCCGTTTCACGCTAGCATGGTGAAAAGTTTCCGAGCTCACCATGGAACGTGGCCCCGGAAACATGCTCGATATTCGCTGGATGCCATGGTTCACGCTTAACCCTTGGCATATTTACCAAGATCAGGTCAAACAATATACGTATATAACCCTACGGTGCTTATCTAAAATTGTTTGATATATAGTACCAGCAATCTTACAATGAATTTTATTCCTGATTTTTAAATTTCTATTTTTACTAAATAGAAGAAGATAAAAGATTAATTAAAACCTATTAGAAATTGATCTTGCTACCATCGACCAATGAATTAACCAAATTGTCTAACAAAGGATTTCCTATCAGGGTTCCAGAAACCCTTCATCAAATATATTATTATTATAGATTTTTAGCATTTCCTACCCCTCTTTTTTAATACATAAGTCACCCTATACGAAGATTAACCAGTAATAAAGCAATAACGAAGATGATGGCCTTAAACTCTACAAACTTTAAACTCTAAAAAGTAAAATAAACTCCGATGCAAATAAAGCTTCCACAACGTTTACGATAAATTGGCCGAAATTCCTCAGGAGAGGAGTATTCGTCGTGGAAACCAGCGAGGAACACAGTTGGCCCTACCCTAATCTAAAACGAGGATAATCATACTTGATAAAACTTAATCAGCAACGCGGTGGGTTTAATAAAGCGTAAACGCGGTAGATAATAAACGTGAAATAATAGATGATGAAATCTGCAGGCTAGATGAAACGTTTCCAGGCCGTGGGCAAACTGTGGGGTTGTTTTCGAGTGGAACAATATAAAAATGACGCGGCATAGCTGTGCTACGTATTCTGTGCCAGGACGGGCGTCGTCTTTTCTTTTCCACCCTGTCCACCCCATTGTCTTCGCTTCCCAGTGAACTTGTGCACATGACTCGTTTTCAAAAGACCATCTCCACGCTCGTCATAGGCACGTCAAGAAGCGAAGCAAAGTCGAAGGACAGGGACATATTTTCATGGTGAATTATCCTGGAATTATATTGTTCTTTAGACTATTGTAGTTTTGCTAGGTTGGTGCGTTCTATATGGAACTTTGCCTTTACCAAGTTTAAATTCACCGGGCCAATGTTAACCATGATAGCTTTTAAAGGTAAACCTATAACCGAGTCTAAGCTTTTGACCTATATTTTCACAAATCCTTGAAACGATGTCAATCAAATTTTGATAGAGTGCTCTATTAATAGCGCTAAATGAATTGAATACCCGGGCTTTTCCATAAAGCTCGCAGAACAAAAGATCGTATCCAATATGTACAGAAAGTTCGTACGATTCTCTATGAAAAAGATTGATTAAACTTATTTTCTAATCCATTTATCTATTCTATTCATTTATCCACGTGGAACTGGAATTAGTGTGTTGTATAAGCTAAAAATTTGAACAGACGATAGTACAATGGAGATGGAATATCTTCTAATTTAGAATTAGTGTAAGAATTAATATAACTATAGTTGAAAAATTGATTCCAAATTCTTGGCCAATGGTATACAGCTGTATAAAGCTTCTAAAATGTTCCAATACGCTATATTTTCATATGGTATTTAATCACTAAGTACAGTAATCACTAAGTACGAATTTAGTATGGAATCTTATGAGACACATCGCGTCTCTATATTCTGATTTTCAGAGGCATCGGCAGAAACGCGAGGTAAATAATAATCATCGACAGTTGGTGCGATGATTTGGACGAGAAATCAATCGCGGAGTTGCACACGTTTATTTGGTTGGTCCTGCATCATCGGTTGGAATAGAAAATAATGGCAAGCTGCCGGATATTTGTGGGCGGGAGTGTGACAAATATATATGATAAAAGCCGAGCTGTTCCGCTCCGTATCTCGATATTGATTTATAACGGGCCGATATTCGCCAACCGTATATCGGAACTGTGTTTTCGATTTCCATGTAACGCATTCACCGAAAATTTGATATTTCACTTCGAATATCAATAAGTATATTGAAGCCAAAAATGTACAAGCCTCTGACATCGTTGTGCCTAGGAATAATTTCTACACAAGAAACTGAAAATATTTTGGTATTTTTTTCCTGACAGAAATAGGTTTCTCATTTAGGAATTTTCCCGTTTCAGGTTTTTCCGATTTCGGCTTTTTGTCCTAAATCTTTCATTTTTGGATTTCTCTTATCTTGGATGTGCCCCGGCTTGGGCTTTTCTATTTTAGATCTTGCCGATCTGTAGTTTTCTTGTTATATTTTTATCTCCTACCTGAAATTTCATACGTGACGCTTCCTAAGAGAAAATTTAAAAAATTTTGAAAGAAATTTCAAGAAAAAATGTTTATGGCTGAACTTAAACTAGGATATAAATATCTACATTTCCTCATAGTAAAATCCTTAACAGTGGCGCTATTTTATAACAAAATATTCCTAGAATGGCTCTCCACGGTTCAGACTTGGGGAAACATCGTTCAACTTTCTCATTACCTGGCAAACACGCTAAAATTACATCTAAAATGAAACAAGAACCGTTTCCAAGGAAACGGGATGGTCTAATCATCGTATGGATCTAAATAAACATTGACGATGAGGCCACGTGGTGGTAGGATTGTGTAACTGGACCATGCTCGTGGGAGCACGTGACATTAACCCGATTAATCTGATTTCACAGATGCAATCGTGTCCAGGTGGTTCGATGGACGCAGCCAGTGTAAATTGAATCCAGTAATCGAAGACACGCGGAAGTACACCAATCTACCATTCTCTTGCTTGCTCTCCTATTGTGATACTATCACGAGTCCTAGATTCTTACTGTTATTTATATAGACCATCCTTGTATTCTAGATAATAGATCTTGCCAAATTTGGAGTTTTCAATTTTGGGGCTTTCTATTTAGGATTTTTCCCAATTTGGAAACTTTCAATGTGTACCTTTCCTCCTGCAACTTTCCTGCTTTAAATGTACCCAATTAATTAGGACTTTACTACTTTCGACTGTCCACTTTTGGATCTTCCTATATTTTGATTGCCCAGTTTACAATTTCCCCAACTTTAGGTTTCCTTAATTTTGGATCTTCTCATTTCACAGATCTCATTGTATGTTACTAAAATAATACGCGAGCGTAGGCAATTAGGACGTTCGAGTGGTAATCGACTGAAACGGCTTCACTTCGAAGCTATTAACTTCGAACTTGATCTTAGCCCCATCAGCCGAGGATGAGTCCCTACAGTTCCATGCAAAGCGGGTTTCCTTGGCTGAAGTACCAAGGGTGTTGCAGTTGTAACGAGCATGCAATCCTGAAGGGTTGAACGATGCTTGGTACTCACTTTTCTGCGGCCGCAGCAGAGCATGGCTGCTGCGCTGCAGCTGCGGCGAGCCGTCGACGAGAGTTGAGGCTGATGACAGACGTAGCTGAGTCGTGCGCCCCCTTCCCGCTGCAGCTGCACCACGCGCACCTGCAGCTGCACCTGCTCCCGCTCCCGCTGCCCTTGACCGACACCGACTCGACCACCGTACTTGATGCGCACGTGTTTTCGCCACTGCATGAGTTCGGTGCGTCATGCCCTCTTCCTGAAATTCAATCATCGATTAGTAAAAAGGCTAATGATTCGAGGAAGATCAGTTGGGGGCTAATTTTGAACAAGGATAGTGGGATGTAACAGAATTATCCTTGATTGATTAGAGGGATCTTAGGACGTGGTCATTTGGCAAATCGGTAAGTTTGGAATTTCCAAGTTTCAACGTTGTCAAATTTCGGAAGGCCCAAATTTGGAAATTTTTTGATACAGGAGTTCTAATCTTCCAAATTTCCAATCTATCGGTCTTTGGAGTTTTTGGAAACTCTAACATTCCGAAACTTTTGACGTTTGGGTGCCAAGATCCTGAAATTTCCAAATCTTCAAATTAAATCTTTGAACATTCAAACTGCAGAATTCTCAAATTTCTGAATTTAATATTTAATTTCCTATAAAAAGTCTCCAATCGTCCTGCTGTTTTTTTCTTCGGCATTTAAACAACACCTTGCGGCTAGGGTCGTGCTACGGCTAAATCAGTTTCTTCGAGAAGCCGGGAGCCTGACCGCAAGAATTAATTAATGAACCACGAAGGCTAAAGGGTGGGTGGGAATTTCGGAATCTTTATGTGCTCTCGGCACGACACACAAGGCTATCAAAAGCAATCACCGTTACGTAACACGTCGTTGCTAAAAGGCTTCCATAGGGTGTTGCCGTACGGCTAATGCACTTTGTTAGCAGAGCAGCCTCGTAGTCGCAAATTTTTGCTGAAGCTAAGGATGCCAGGAGTCGCCACCCATTCCTTACCCCTTGGAAAAGCAGGACAGATCGATCGATACGTACCGGGTGGGGGGAAAGAGAGGAACGCACAGGCTGCATACTCCTACTACACATTAAACGTCTCTATAATCTTCACCATACGTTCTGGGTATCCTGACACCATGAGCAACCATACACCTTCGCTGCTTGAAAACTTTTAACATGACACCGTCAGTTCTATCCTTCTTCGTTTATGAAGCTACATGTTTTCAAGAATTATACTCTCTTCAATCAACTATACTTTTAACGAACATACTTCTTGTCCATTCATAGTTAATTGCGAGATTAAAGAGACTTTCGATGAAAAGTTATTTTCCTGTGCAAACTTTATTATTATTGATCTAAGCCAAGAGCCACGTTTAATCGATCTGTTGATCTAATCTTAAGCCACGTACGTGTAATCCATTAACAGGCAATATGTTTTATTAGATATAGGTATATTCGTTTCTATTTCGAAACTTTCGATTCCTCAAATGTATGAACCCTCCAATTTCTGAATTTTGAAACTTTCCTAATAGCCTGATTGTTTGATTTCTAATTATATTTCCTATAAGTTTCAATCTCTTTGAAATGGAAATTTTCAAGAACAGTCCCTATACTAAAACGAGAGAACCCAATAAATAGATAACTGGATAAGTCGAGCAAACAGCATAGTAATAAAACCACGAAATTGAACGCTGAAACTCATTAGGCTTAGACAGGTTACGAAACCAATTTGAGGATCGTAACACGAAGGTTTCGACGTCTACGACAGCTGATAGATGACTGGCCGGAATCACTAGACTTTTTACTATCACTTCCCTGAATCAGTCACGTTCAAGGTTGCCCTCCTAAAATCCCTATTTGCTGTTCCCATTTTATCACTAACAACTGTTGTTTATATTGCCTCGGCGAACCTTATTTGCTATTGATATCCTCCACGCGAGTACACTTGATTGAAGAGAAGTTTTTCCCTTTCATTCTACTGTTTAGAGTTCTCTTTAACTAGCGATTCTGCCTATCCTTGGGAATTTTCCAAGTTAGAATGACGACAAAAATGTTAGAATGTGGTTAGTAAAGCGAATAAAACAAAAGCAAAGCGAAATTATTAGAAAGAGAATTTTTCTGACGGCTGAAGTTTTGTGAATTTTCTCGGAATTCTTGTCTAGTACAAAATTTTTAATCTGTAGATTCTGAGAATAAAGTTTGCCAGCTAGTATACCTGAGATTACATGAAAAATATTCCTCGCCACGAAAGAAATTAATTAACTAATTTTTTTATGAAAACTATTATTCGATATTATTCTATTAAATATCAAATTTATCCGTGTTAACTAATCCTTAAACAAGAATAAAAGAACCAACGGATAAAATTCCCTAGGTGACTAGGGAGTCAGTTGGAAGTGGAGACTTCTCGTTTGCCCGGTGAACAACGCCATTACACACGCGGAAATCGTGATTCAGCGTTAATTAATGAGCCTTGATTTAATCAGGGCTGCAGCCGCGTTATTAAAAATTCATCTCGACGTAGTTCGAAAGGTGGAAAGCGAACGAGGAAGCGTCGAAGGGCGTCGGTAATCGATGGATCCGTGGACAATCTTTATTTTCGGATGGAACAAATGTAGACGAACGAAAGATACGATCGGCAGGAAATGTAGAACGAGGCCATCGTATCGCGTGCCAAATTAAAATCATTCGATCATCTGGGAACCGATGGATGGATCCTAGCCATTAATAAATTAACACGCCCTGGTATCGACTGGCTGCTAGATAAAGTTATTAGGCCACTCTCTGCGTGTCTGATACTCCCCTGGCATATTTCTTCTAATATTATCATCTCACTGGAATCCACTACAAATTACAAATTACAAATCTCAATAAATATTCTAGTAAAGTTCTATTTGACACCAGATTAGGTAGGAAACTTAGCTTTCATTAAGAATTCATCGCGAACTTTGACCTAACCTTCAAGAAGATTTTTCTCAAAATAGTATCAGAAAACTATCGTTAAAAGGCTATTAGCATAACAAATCAAATATTGAACTGAAATCTCACTAACCTTGGCAAAGGTTAATTAAGGCTTGGATTAATTCTCTAACCTATTCATCATGGAACCTATCCTAACCTCGATAGATTTTCCTTAAAAAATTACCAGAATTGTTCAAACAATTCTTAGTCGTCAACTATTGAGAACTGAAATTCTATTATAAGCAAAGGATCAATCCTAATCTAGTCGACGCGAACCCTAACCTAACCTCTAAGAAGATTCCGCTCGAAAGAGTATCAGAAAGGGATTGGAACGATGTGTAGCAGGTAGAAGGATAGTGTATTTAAATCACTAGGTGAATAAGGGCCGAAACAAAACGCTTCCAGCCCCCTTTATGGTAACCGAATAATCGATCGCACGTGGCTGTGCGCAATCACAGTTGACCTAGGGCCACCGAGAATTATGCCAGGAATCTCATAAGCGACGTCCATCACCGACCGAATGTCTCGGTCTTCAATTCAATTGGTGGTACTATTCATACGACACATTCTGTGTCAAGCTCGCGTTGGCTCATTAAGAATCAATGAAATCCTCAACCGCGTGCGGCTGTCGTGGCATAACCTTGACCTTACCCTCCCTTTCACGGATTCTCCCTAAAAAGGGGGTTAGCTCCTAGTGCATGGGAACAATTTATGGAATAATCTCGTCTGAACCATACCGACTTCATTCGAGCAATCAGTGATAAAGTTGCCTGGAATCTTTGAGTGGTTAGGAAACTTATGGTAATAAGTAAGAGGAAACAAATTGCTGATAACTGGTGAAAAATTGAGGAAGAAGAGAGTAAAGTTGAAGAGCTAGGGGAAAAGATACTTTTGTAGTGACATTGGTTCCCTATAGTTTTCATATCTCTTGATGATCTAACTTCTAGGTTATTCACTAAAATTCGAAGCCTAGAAGAAAAGACACATTTATTATGGAACCACAATGAGTAGAGATGTTTTAGCTTCTTCTGATTTACTGAATCTTCCCACTTTTGGATACAATTACCAAATAAGGAAAAAAAGAAAGGAGGAAATTATAATCTTGAAGGGGACGTTAATGCCCTAGGAATTTTTGAGTTTAATGAAGGTAGGAAGTTCCTCTCTCTTGTTAGTTTACTACATCTCTGTGGCCCTAAGTAGCTTGATGAGGGCTCATAAATAACGGTGCTACGCTGCTCCAGTAAACGACCAATCGGTCCCTGGCGATACTTCTGGCAACAAACCTGTTCCAGGGAAATACTCGCACGGGGGAAAAACGTGCAGCGTAATGATACTGATGCACGTGTAAGGGTAAACTGTCGTGCTCCCCATGGACGCTCTTCTGCTACCGTGAATCCATAAAAGTTCCACCGTTCATGCAATCTTTTTGAACCAGAAATCACTTCTGTCTCAAGATTCGAGATTAAAAACCTTTCCTAAACACAATTCTAACTTTGTATATACAAATAGGATATATATCCTAATTATAAAAAATACGAAACATTTCCGTAAAAAGAGAAGAAATTATAAGACACCCAGTTACAGTACACACTACACACATTTCAAATAAATTAATTCGATAGCTACAGAGACATTAAACAGATTGCAAGAGTCTAATTACATAGGTCTGAGTAAATCAGTAAATAAAAATTTTCATCAATCACACATAATTTGAATAACTGAACGAACCATATCTAGTTCTTCTTGATATTTGCTATCACGTATAACTAATGCAAAAGAAGCGAATGTTTAATGGTCATTCGAAGTACAAGCGGCGTGCTTGACACAGAGGGCACCTGTACGCTCGTCTCAGATAGAAATATCGCGTTGAATTACAAAGAAGAAAACGTGTGTTGGTGGCATGCCATGCAGGTTTACTCGTATTTCCAGAGTAATTTCCAATCGATGCAATTCTCTGGGCACACTTGGAGAAGAGTTCTCGCAGTTTGGAAAGAAGTTAGAAGAACAGGAAGTGATAGAAGAGATATAGGTGGCGTGCTTGATCGGTACCTTCTAAAAATCATTTCTCGCGCGAAGGGCCGACGGGTCCCTGCTCGAGCAGACCTGGGTCTCTTCTCTCATTCTGGCCCACCGATCACCTTCTCGCGCTCTCCTGAAACAAAATAAGAATAGTTACGTTAGTACGTAGGTATTTAATGAGACTTTTAGTTATTTCATTAATCGGTATAATAAATATTTATATTTATAGAATAGATAACGTAGGCATATCGCAAGGCGGATTAAGTAAAGTATGGAACACTTTGGAATTCCAAAACTTCAATCTGACTTTCTTATGTTACTTATTAGAGTTTACTGTATCTTTTGCTGTGTTATTACAAATCAACAATGACAGTATTGTATTATTATTATTTAAAATATAATTCCGAATGAATAAACAGAAAGTAATGGTAAAATGAAAAATAAGTATTTTTCTAGAGTATACTCCATGTGACTTTGCTTTTTAGTAACGAAGCTTTAAAGATGCAAGTGTTGGGCGTCAGCTGAAGAGCAATCCCCCATACACCGAAACCCCACGGAAACAAGGAGCGTATGACGGGTTGCTCGTCGACAAGCGCTCCATCGAAACCTTTATATAAAGAATAAGATTATTATATCATCTCATTCTTTACTCTACAAATTCTATAACCTAGTAAACTGCTGAAACTAAACTCTCTGAAACTGTATTTTATTTCAGGTTGTGTTGCAAGTAGATTGCTCATTTCCATGCATTTATGGGAAATTTAAAGGTGAAAGAATACGGAAAGGATCAAAAGTAAAGTACCCTTTATAATATTTACTGCGTGAAGCAAATATCTACTTAGATTTACTTCTTTTAGATATTAACCTAGACTATTTCCTTCTTTGTAACAAAGAGAAAGAGAGAGAGAGAGAGAGAGAGAAGAATTTCAAAGCAAATTCCTGGAAGTTATCGATAAGTTTTAAGGCTCCTATGTGAAAATTCAAAAACTTGCATAGAAGTTTGGCTTCGACAGGCGGGAGTAATAAAGCTTCCCGGACTTTCGACTTCGCAGACAACTCCATGGGAAAACGTCAGCGTTAAGCAAAGGAGTTCTCAATATGACATAAAGCTGGAGGAGCATTGTGCTTTTGATCACTCATCGTTCTTTTCACTTTCCTTTCCAATAAAACAATTACAAACTGTTCGTATAATTTCTCTCGAAATAACCACATGCCAGATATACTTCTCTTCAATATTCTGATCAATCGCATACAATATTGAAATTTTTAAACACTAAATATTTAATTTTTCAAAAATGCTGAGCACATGATCGTCTAATTAATTTACACAAGCTTTTCCTTCCTCGGTAAATGAGAATTATAAAGAACCAAATATCCAAAATTTTCAGCACATGATCCTCTAATTACTTTATACACGTTTCTTTCTACAGGACTACGTATATTTGAATATTATACTCTTTTGAATATTTCGACCAATTCCATACATCAGATTCAATAGTTTTATCAATTGCATTACAATTAGAAGTTTTATGATTATATTCCTCGCAACATCGAATATCCAACTATCTAAATTTTCAACACTTGAACTCCTAATAAACGAGTTCAGTTTCAACGACATAGATAAAGGTAACTGAAATCTTGGAAGTATCAACTACTTTACCAAACAATTCAGACAACAGATTGGAGCTGGCGATTCCCTGATCACAAACACTATCTACAAAGCGCCCAAACGATTCACACTAGTATCTTACACAGAATCGGCGAAATTTTTCCGGCGAGACACAACAGCTCGTTAGAAAGAAGGGCAAAAAAATGAACTGAAAAAAGCTGTCCACGAGGAGGCACGCGAGATTAACTACACCGGCTCACGCCAAGCGTATCTTAACAACGTCGTACACGCCACTTAACGCCCAACATCGCGGCACACGATTTTCCTTCTCTCCGCGAGGACGAGGAAGGCGACGACTTCCACGGGGGGACGAGCGCGGTCTCAAACTGCGCGACGACGTGTGTGTGCCGTCGTTAAATAAAAGGGGGGGCCTACTACTGCGCAAAATCTTTGTCGTAAGGGCGGTTCGATCGCCGTTTGGTCCATGTGATATCAGTCATCCTCCGGATGATAACTCAATCGTCTTCTTTTTCCTCGCTTTCCGCTTAAAATTTTTCCTCAGAATTATTTAATCTAAAGATTTTAGTAACATAATTAATATTTATGTCAATAATAAAATATGATAATTTAATAAATTACCTTCAGATATTTACTTTGAGATATTTATTGAAAACTGTACCTGAGGTTTGCCTATTCTATGGATTTCGTTATTTAATAGTGGAATTGATATTTGCCTAAAATATATATATATGAAAATTATTTTAAAAGTTTGTCAAATTGATTACTACAGGTGCTACTTAAAATAATCGTGAAAGTGTAGGATGTAATATAGTATATGATAGTGACTTTAAATATTTAAAAATTGACTAGTTAGCGGCGTATGCGGTAAAAATTTTACGTGCTTTGTACAAAATGATCTTGAGACAATCTTCTACTCAAAGTTTAATATCATTTAAGAGTTGCGCGGGATGATATTTGGAACTTCTTCGCATACAGTTCCCCCTTTATCGTTACTTGCTTCATTCATTATTTATTTTGAGCCAGAGTGCAGCGACATGAATAAACAAAGGCACGATGCGGAACTCTGCTTCAGAATGAATACACGTTTACGGTCATTCCACATAAACGTAGTTTCTTTCATCAAACAAGTCAAAACTGTGAAAAGAAGAAAGCTCTCTCAGAAAAAGAAAATATATATATCATCAAATATGAATATATTTCTTAATGACTATACAATTCTCAAGAAATTCTTCATGTAATAAAACATTGTTTTGAGTGCTGATATGCACCAGAGTTGTTACAAGCTACAGTCGATGCTATTATACTCGAGCAAAGAATCAGCGACATTCAACTGGTTCTCCTGAACTTCGTTCCTCGATTCCGCTTTCCGTTTCATGTTCTATCGATACAGAAGAGACAAGGAGAGCCTCCAGTGGCAATGAAGAAGCACAAAACTAGCAAATGAAAATATAGAAACGGACAGACCAAGCCTGACTGACCAACTAAGACAAACCACTTGGGGGAAGATACTACAATTGTGCACCATCTTGGAATTTCTTCTTCTCTTCAACAAGAAGAAGAAAGAAAGAAGGCGAAGAATATTGTGGAAGTTCGGTTCTGCATCCAGCACAAGTAGCGTTGGAATTTTTATATTCTTCTTAGAGCGGAGATAGGTGTACCGGTTTAACGATCCCATTATCTTCAAAGAAAGTTATAGAAGGAGGATAGTAAAGCTATTTATACGCTCCCCCGCGTCTCGCCCTAAGGGTGTCGTTATTCTAATTATGGATTTTCCTCGTGTAATAGCCGGTTAGAAGTCACGATATAAAAAGTAGCCTCCAAAAACGCTATCGCTCTCTTCTCTTCTTTAAAATGTCGCGATAATCTTCCAACACGTTCTACATGCAGATTTCGGCTGAAAACAGGCGATCGTCCAATTAATTGAAACAATATGTGTAGTTAAAGTAGTTAAAGACGCAGAATATTAAGAAGTGGTACGGTGAGGAACAAAACGAAGCGATTCCGACTGTGAAAAATAGATGCCAGTAGGGTCGATAAGGTGGCAATGGACGCAGAAGAAGCTCGTGGAGCGCAATTTCGGATCGTACGGCAATGTAGCGGGGCCTGGATCGATAAGGGATACGTTTAAGGGCGAGAGTAACAAGAGCATCGCAGCAGCCAGGATCTTGCTCACTGTGTTCCTTACATCAATCAAGTAACACCTGCCACTATCCTTTGAATAATGACAGCAACCAACTACGTACCCTTCATCTAAAGTCATAAAAGAGGAAGCAAAATAATAAAACATATACTCGCTAACCTCGAAAAGAGATAAAACACAAAATATATACTGAACGAGCAAGAACAGATATAAAAGAAGAGTATAAAGAATAAATAAGAAAAGTAGGTAATAGAGATACCGTACAGTAGTATAGAACGAGTGGAAAGAACATAGAAACACGGCGAAGAAAGGGTGAAGAAAGGGAAGAAGGGTCGGGTGAAGCACGATTTCGTGGTGGCGTGCCAGAGCCAATGGTCCCGGACCAGCGGATCGATATACCCTTTTTCGAGAGTGCCTTCAACCGACCCTCCCTCGACTCGTACTAACATACAGCCACACGTACACATAAACACTGACTACCCTCTTTCCTCTCTCTCTCCTCAAGGAAGACGCGCGTGTTGCCGACTCTCTCTCTTAAACAGCTCTCTACTGAATGAATCAAAGTGACCAGCCAGAGTCCGTCCGGTTTGTCCACTGGTGCAACGTACCTTTCTAGTAACCGAAGGACGAGCAGCTTCAGAGCCAGGAACCCAATGTGGTTGGCCCAGTCCGCCTTTCCTTCGACTTTTTCAGCGAACAAGAAGGAAGCGGGCACAAGTCTTCCGGTTGCAGCTTTCTCACCTCACCGTATAAACGCCACGCGGGAATCAATACGCGCGCCTGCCTCAAGCTTCTCCCTCTCTTGCCCGCTTGTGTTTCACCTCCAGTAAGCCTCTGTCTCTCCCTGTCTCTCCCTGGCTCTCCCGCGATTCTCCACTCTCGAGCAGCACTCTGACCGTCCGTGTCGCGGCTCCAGCCTCCCCGCAGCTGCTCGGAACCTCGTGCACTACCCTTGGTGAACTCGTACCAGAGCCAGCCACAATCACCAGGAGGCGACGACTCAGCGATCCTGGCCCTTTAGCCGGTCATAGAAGGGACACGCGTGTCTCGCGGACGTACGCAGCACGGAAAACCGAGGATTCGCCTGACGACGGTGTGCAACGCACCGCGCCGCATAACCACGACTACCTAGAGTACCCGGGCGGACATGTTGGTCGAGGGAACTGCGCACACGCGCCCCCGGCTCTTCTTCTCGCGTATTCGCCGTGGCCCTCCAGACTACGCTGAATCAATTTTTCCGCCGGACCGAAGTCAGTTTTTGAGTTTCTTTTCAGTTCTCTTTATTCATTTCGTTTTCTTTTATTCTACTTTGGTTCGTTTGGGAACTTCTCTTTTGAAGATTAGGAGTCAATGAAGATGGACTTGTGGATGGAAAAGCGTAATTTTGATTAGAAGGCTTTTGTTAGTAGGCGATTAATCGAGATTAGTCTCCTTTTTCCTTTTATCCTTTCTTTTTTATTTCATTCAAATGAAATTTTTCGTTTTTGGGGATTAGTAATCAATGTGGACAGGCTTGAGATATAGGATTTTTGTTAAATATTGGAAAGAGGACATTTCCTAAGCAATTAGTAGTCTACTCTTCCAATTAGTTTCGTTTGCCTTTTTCTTTTTTGCAAGATGGAAATTAATGAAAATGAATCTGTGTGCGGAAATTTTCTAAGGCGTTCCGTGGGAAAATAATCTCATTTTATTTATTTATTTCTTTTATTTTGCTTAGAATTTTATTTTCTAGAAAATGGAAGTCAATAAAAATGGGCACTTATTCGCAACTACTTTTCATTTCTTCATTATCTCTTCAAATTTTATTTTGATATTAATTTGGACTTTTTATTTCTGAGAAATGTAAGTCAGTGGTCATCGATTTGTAAATTAACAAATTACATTTTAGTTAGGCAATGGAAAGAAGTCGTTCCACAGATGATTAATCGCAATTAGTTTTCTTTCCTTCCCATTATTTCATCCCGCTTGAAATTTCCTTCTTTAAAGGATGGAAGAAACGAAAGTGAACTTAAGACACAAATAAACAAAGTTTTGGTCAGGTACAGAAAAGAAGACATATCGTAACGTAGATTAGTCGCCTTTGACTATGGGCTATGGTTATTTCGTTGAACTTAATAGGTTTATTGATTCTTCTGGATCTCAGTTGACCGAGCGGCTTTTTGATTTTTTTTCGCCTGACTCGATGCAACAGGTTATTTGAATGCTTTCTGCGGATTCTTTGTTTTTTTCGAACGATTCAGTTCTGTCTGTTCAAACAAAGGCATACGCAGGTTCTTTCTGCATTGGGATATGATATATGATTTTCGGATTTTTTCTCTAGTAATTAATGGAAATACGAAATTAAGGTTCTCGATGTTGAACGATTCTTCGAATTATTTCATGGGGTGGCACGGAAACGCATTTAGTATTGAATATCAATTAATCTAACTGGATCTCCTCGGCTAACACATTTAAGCCATTGTCTTACATCGAGGTTGGCTTGTGCCGCAAATTATGGTTCAAACGTGAGAGCCACGAGTCGTGTTCGTAATACAAATAACGATAGTATATTTTAATAAAATCTATCGAAATATTTCAACAGAATATGCTGAGTTACTGGGTTTGTGCATAGTGACACATAAAAGTATTTGAATAACTTATAATAGAATAAATTATGTTTCACTTATTAAATATCATAACAAATACCCTATTTTAAATATTTTACAAATTTGTATGGCTTTAAATTTCCCATAAATGCATAAAAATACCCAGCCTATTGATAATTATTTTGATTAAATAATAATTTAATGAGCCTATATATCATTCAAACTGCACTTAGAAAATCATCCTAATAATTTATCAAATAATTTTACTACGCAATCCTACTATTTACATCTACATTCTTTGACATAACTGGTTTACCACTTCCCAAAATAATTAAATATTTACTTCCCGCACAAATACCATTTGATAAATACAATATAGTATTCATGACATTTAACGGGAACGATTGAGAAAATGTTGTTGACAGGAGACAGCAAAGGCGTAGTAAGTCCCCGTAAAAACTGAAATATAGATTCGGCTGGTAAATTGATTCTGTGCCACTGTACGACGAGTCCTGGCTTCTTCTGCTAGTTCTCAGGCTGTCGAACCCTCCGCACGCAGACGTTGAAATTCTTCTTCTCTCCTACTCTTCCGGCCACAGGAACGGCGACAGTGACAGAGAAGCATATGCATAGTGCTACATCGGTTTTCCACGACTTCTCCGAGTTTTATTAAATTTCTTGCCTTGCTGTAAATAGTCCCTCATACGAAACGATGCTTATCGAGGCTCCAGGATAAGCAGAGCCCACCCCTAGTCCGCTGCTTTCTATCACCAACGGATGTACTCGGTATTTCCAGGCTCTCCAGGATGCTGCGATCGATGGAATGCCTCTTAAATTTCTTCCTCGCAGTTTCTGAAGCATACGATATTTTTCTATAATGAGTTTTTGTGAGATACTGTTGCACCTGTGGCTCTTTGGTGCGAAAAGTTTACTATTTGTCTTTTATTTTCAATATCGACATCTGGAGATCTGCAATTTTTTCACAGTATAATAAACTAACAAAAGATTTAGCATAAGCGATTCAGAAAATAATCATCTATCTAGCTTTGAACAACATTTCCTGCATTTTTTGATATTCCAAAAGTATACACTTGCAACTTTTTATGGGAAATGATCATTAATAATCATACTATAATTGTAGTCTGTCAAGGTTACTAGAATTAGAAATTAGTAGAATGCAAAAAGCTTCCCATTCTTCATCTACGCACTTTACAAAAATGTCGTTCAAATCTGCAAAATGCACCGATGTAAATTATTAATGTTTCCATGAATTGATTATTTCGACAAGCAAGACACGTTTTATATGGACCTTTTAGAAAATTCGTCACTTTCTGTAGGTTGGATAGGTCGGAGAGCCGAATTGCAGCATCGATAAATTGCAAAGGGTGGATCTACTGAACTGTTCGTTCCGATGGGACGATTTCTCGACGGTCAGGGTCGGCTATTATGGTTTTCCTCGAAATCACGTCGTGTAATCGCCGTATTTTACGAGCTGCTGCGAACTACGGACTATTAGGTCGATACAGCCGCAAAACCTAGGGCCACGCTACTTCACAGACACGTTGATTGCCTCCTCCGTCGCTAATTTTTTCTCCTCTCCCTCCCAACGGGGGTGCAAGATCGCAATCAGCTGCCAATTGTCATACTACTCTCTGACAGAAGTCACTGAAAATATACAGAACCTTAACATGAAGAGGAATCTAGTGGTTTGTGCCAGCCACGACCACTGAGCAGCTCATAACGGAAATCACCTTTGTCTACGTTCTCCCTCTTTCCAAAAACGGAAGAATAACTTTAATCTCTATTCGATGCACGGTTCAACGTTTTAAACAAAATTTTCATCGTATTATACACAAGTCCTTTCTTGATCTACAATTATCTATAATTTATATAATAATAATTTACAATTAATATTCAATTTTAACGATATATATCTCAATAACAATAATTGTTCTCTTAAAATGTGACCTCCAACAGATGTAACACTTAGTTAAACTTCGTCACAATCTTCTTTCTAGAAAATTGATTTTTTTTTAACAGTAAGAATGATTCGGATGAAAATTGTTCTGACGTTATGTTAGTTGAGATGGAAACTGTTCTATCAGATTGCAACATATTTTCTTCCATTTCAGTGAAACAACTGCTTAATTTCCTTATAATTTGAGGGTAAAACGCGTCCAGAATGGATACGTTAATAACGGTGAGAATCGTCGCAGAGTTTCTGCCGGACGTTCAATAAAATTCCCCGTGAACAGCTTTCAAATTTATTCGGGTTCGACGCTCGTCGTCGTGACGAGCAATTAAACGCAAAAACGAGAGGGAGATCCTCGCCACTGGGGGATGACGGGATCACCGAACAAGATCGATGAAAGTTACTTGTCTTTCAGCTCAGAGTATATCAGTTTCAACCGTAGACCAGAAAACCTGAACGTGAAACGGGATCTACCTTCATCCTGCTTCAGTGATGCCTCTAACCACATCAATTGTGACCTAGTGAGTTATTGTCCAAATTGATACTTGAAATCTATTTAGAAATATTAAGTGGAATTAATAAGATTCTCTTTACTAGAGAGAATTTATCTTCTCTTATTGTTCTTTTAATATTAATTCACAGTAATTTTCAATTATTAAATTAAAGTTAAACGAAACATTTTTTCATCGTTAGATTAAATTAGAATTTCTTTATAGAAATTAATTATATACGAGATTATAGCAGTTCTTTTGGAAATATCAAGGTTAGTCGATCTTCGTTCAGTAGATCTGAACATATTAATAAAATTAAATAGCTCGACCATTAAATTTCTATATTTTTACTTATTTCCATGATTTAAATATTCAGTTCTTTAAGATAGCGTTTAAAAAGTTCTGTGCAGTTGCAGTATCGCAGAATTTAACAAAAGTATAAGTATCGTTTAATTTTTCTCACAGAATCCGTTACATCTCTTCAAAAGAAGAAATTCTTCTTTCGAACTTATACCACGAAAACAATTACGCGAGTACGTGTGAACCCAATATTTTGGCCACATCTTAAGTATGAACAATCCTACTAGTATTCTAACAAATGAAATACACATAACCGTAAATTAATCTAGCAAAATTATAATAGCAATTTCTCTTGACGTTCTTCTTTTTTATCTATTTAATAACTTATGAAAGAGATGAAACAGGATGGTTCATGGAAGAAGCTGATGTCTTCTAGATCCCCGTTCGATCAACGTCGACGATTCGTTTCCCTTTCAATTAATTCTTAAGTAGAAGAATCGCCTCTCCTTCGTTGAACGAAAGTAATTCTCGCATGGAAGAATAGGCGGCTGGGAGGAGAGCTAGCTATCTTATCGAGGAAATTCGTTCGAGTGATTCACAGCGAGAGGGCCCCGTCGTGATCCAAAGTTAAGTCGCTCTCTCTTCGTTGTCATTCCCATCGAGCCTAAACGTCCCACTTCCGGTTCGGCTATTCTAGCCTGGATCGATTGGAGAGACCGCCTCGTGTCAAAAACACTCGGCAGAAAGACGTTGCCTCGGCAAGTCGAGCCGGATCCTCTCTATTTGATTCATAAATTTCAGAGCGGTGTCTAACTGAAACTGCAGAATCTAGGAAAGATTATATCTTTATTCTATTTATTCCTAGAAGCTTTTATTCCATTTACAAGAGTTATTTTAAGTAAAACTGATAAAAGTTCAAAGAGATTTTGATTCAGTGAAAGTTAAATGGTACCTTATTCTTATCTTCAATTTTCATTTTTATCTTCTTCAATGCAACACACACTTTGCTATTCAAATATAGCCACACATTTCTGGCTCTGCTTTTTGTTTATATTTTATCAGAAATATCCTTATTCTAACTAACAGCGTTCGACATACTGTTCATTGCTTTGTTTACACTTCTAAACCAATTTGTACTATTCAACGAAAATTACAATGCAATTAACTATACAAAATTGATCCACAGGAAATCAGCAGATCTACTTGATTTAATGCCACGACTTTCCATTCCAGTTTCTGTTTTATTTGATTTGTTGAAATCTCGCTCAAATACAATAGTCCTTACTCCACATTTGCTCATCCTTTTCCCAAACCAATCTTTAAAATAGTCTTCAATTTCTATTTTATAAGCATGAAGCTCCTTTTTAGAACATCCACTTCGGCGTGGCTAACAGCATACGCAATGCAGCGATAATTAATACAATATTTATCCAGTTTATCCCGCAGACGGTTTTTCTTCTCGGTTTGAGTTAATTTGGCTCGTTAACGCAACAGGGAATCGCGAGGACTTAATAATTCCCGATGCATGCCGGCCCTGCTGCTCGACCTGGAGTACGATGCTGTGATTGGACGGCATTTGAATGAATGCCATCCGGCATTCACACCTTTTTTCAGCCCCTTCCTTTCAGCCGCGACCCCGTCCATCGTGAAACCCCCGATGTACTCGAGGGTTACGGTAGTTGACACGCGAGCAGCGTGAGCGTGTGCTCGCGTGTGCTTTCCACGTCACGCACACGAGCTACCAACACCGTATCAATTCTCCTCTTCGCCCTGATTGTACATAAAATTATGCAAATTTTCAATTTGTCTATATATAATATAATATATTGGATCTTTTGAAATTTAAAGTATTTTGGAGCTTTAGCGTGGCTTTTGGTTTGAAATTGTTAGCATTCAGAATGAATTTTTCTTTCCGAGTATCTTGGTACTTTGAAATAATTTTTGCTTGGAAATTATTAACCGACTCACTTGAATGTACCGTAGAAAATATCAAAGAAGAAGATATTTTCCCCTAGGATCCCAATATGTTGAAAAGGTACTTCTCTAATCTGAACCACAGCTACATCAGAGACAACGAATGATATCGATTATTTATTACAATACAGAGTTTCAGTGCATTTCCACGAAAACGCCTTCGCCACATCACTTAGTATAGATTTACATCGACGAAAATTAATCGTTATCTGGCTGGAAAAGTGTGTCAAACGTCTCAACCGATCGATTATTACGTTCATCAAGTGCGTCCTGCCGATTGGTTCGTATTATCGTCCATTTGACGACTCGGGGCTCCGCCAATGTTTGATATGGCACTGTTAAATTCATCTCCTAAATGCGACACCTCTAATAAAAGAAAACTACAGGGGAAAGCTGTGATAAGTCATACTTTTTGTTTTTCATATGAGAGCAATTTTAATACCTCATATCTTGTTAACAATTCTCGTATATTACCAAATTTGTCTTTTTATTAAAATTGATTATGAGTGAGATCATCAAATACATTGATTCCTTAAAAGTATTATGGTAAATTAATTTTTTCATAAATCTTTATGGACTTGGTATTTTTAATCAGTTACACCTTTAAACTAAATGGGTTTTTCCTATCTTTAACTATGTTATATCAAAGTATATCTTTTTAATCACTGAATAACGTCAAGATCAATGAAATTATGGCATTAACATGATACGATGAAGACATGCGTTTTCCCTTGTAATCTTCAAATGTTCTAAAACAAATTATTTAAATTAATCTATATAAATTAACTAAGAAAGAAATAAAACAATTTCTATAAGTGTTTGTTTAAGACTGACGAAACCGAGCAAAAGTTGTGCTTCCCTCAAGAGCAGAAATAGCTTCGCGAAAATTGCCTGCTCCTTAAATTCATCAAGATTACAGGTTCCTTCAGAAATCTCCAAGACACTCAAGTATAGAAGTTATTTTAAACTTTATACGCGATTAAATTGCCCGTGGATTCGTCAGATTAAGTCTTTCGATATTTTCAGAAATTCTCACTCCTTGGTACACTCTAAAACTTCCAAATCCATTAACACCTTATTATCGTCATCTGAAGAAAAGTGAAAAGACATAAATTCTAATATATAAATAGAATTTCATCAAGTTTCAATTATTATGAAGCCATCTCTAATTAGTCTATTTTATCCATTAGATATATTTTTTCCTATCTATTTACTTTGAATTAATTTTGTTATTAACACTAAAACTAACAAGCTCTTTGATATGTTCCAGATAGTTAATTGGATTTAATGTAATATATCCAAAATAAGTGTTTCTATCCGAATAAAACTAAAATATTAATAACACCAAAAATATTTATCTATTTCTACTAATTGAAAATTATAGTAGAAACACATTTTTGATAATATGGGATTGATTAACAATATGCAGAATCTTAAAACTGTTTCTCTGTAAAAGACAGAGAATGTAACTTATGTTCCTCCCTTATAGTGCTCTATTGGAAAAATAAAAAACCTGATTCAAGTTATTTTGATCTGGTAATTCTAGCGTAATAACATTATTAACCCTCAACTGACACTGTTGCATCATGGACGACTGCGATAATTTGTTCTACGTTTGATGACTTAACTTTCATTTGCATTCTGCAATTCGCATTAAGAAATAAAAATTGGAAAGTAGAAATACAATTTTTATACAAATTATTATGCCACTACTCATCAATAGAAGATTCAAGTAACTTTCTTTTATATCAAAAAAAAAGAAATAAAGTTGTTTTGAAATTAATTTTATAATCACTATACTAGTAGAGACTTAAAGTAACGAGGTTACACCAAAGTTGAATAGAAAATTGAATATTTCCTTTAGTAATCCTTTTCGAACGGAACACCTGTGTGGATACGGCCCTGATACGCATACGTCGATCCAGGCGAGCGTGCAGCTTACATACGAATAACGACGGCGACGACGACGCCGTCGACGAGGACGAGGACGATCGAGGACGCATTACATCCCCACCATCACGTACTACGAAATACTACGTTCTGTGATGCGGTGCAATTAACCCAACGACCCCTCACCCTTCTACATCCTACGTCCTCTTCGCCCCCTCCAACAGACTTCGGACCTGCAGGGGCGCAAGTCCGTCTCTTCTTTTACCGCCCCTACCGGCGCTCTGACATTTATCCATTCGTTCATTCATCAGAACACACTTCTTTAACCGGCTCTCGCCGTTCGAACCACGTAACCACGTTGATTCTGCCTGGTCAGAGTCTTAGGTTGCTTTGGTATTCAACTTCCTATTTGCTTTCATTGAGCTTCACTGAGACAGGTCTGATGAAACTCCTTGCACCAATTAAATTAGAAATCTTCTATTAGAAATTCTGCAGGAGATCCCCTATTAGACGTATCTTAATCTACAAAAGAGAATATATTTTTATTTTGTTCTGAATCCTGAGTAATATTCTTTGGAGAATTCAGTTTTGGTTCGTTAGATTTTTATGTACAATCATTTAAAGTCTGCAATCTCATCGGAGAAAGTGTTTCCTTGAAAGTTATTTAACAGCTGGTAAATAGCAGTCTACTTGTGATTACTGGAACATTCTGTATTCTTCTATGAGTATGAGTTAACGAATCAAGATTTCCAGTTCCTTAAGAATATTGCAAAGTATTGATAGAAAGTAAGACATTGTTTTTTTATAGATCAGAGTACCCAATGTTGGGAAATCCCCTATGGGACTTTAATGAGAACAAGCAAAAATCTAAATATCTTTGTGAATTATTCCACAGACAAATTGTACAGTGCCTACAAAAGGTATTGTTCCAATGAAATGTTTTCTTTTATCAGCTTCTACACATTTCATTTTCATAGTATCAAATTTTAGTAGTCATATGAAAGTACTACTAAAGAACATGTAATTTAATACACCTAGACTTAATTAATTAGACTATAAATGCTATATGATGCTATAAATATGATGGTCTGCTTATACTTTCTGTCGCCAGAGGATACAGGATTGGCTTGAGATACTAATCTTATATATATTTTAATTGCTGAACTAAACAGATATCTTTGTTGAGAATGCTCTGTGTTCTTTGAGCTTCTGGTTTGAGTAGAATGAAATAATGAAGAATAATTAGGATGCGCGATACTTGCACTGGAGAGAAATACAGTTTGAATTCTAACAGAGTTACTTAGGTTAATGAATCTTTTCTTTTATGTAGAATGTTTGAGATATCCTTATTTTCTTCTTTTACTGCATTTTCTTTTTCATTTTTCGCAATAACGAATATCCAATTAAATGTTGGAACATTTGCATGAAATGGTTTTCATACATTAATTATAGAAAACAAAGTATTGATTACTATATTAAAGATTCAAGAAAATTTCTTTAAAAATCTTAAATCGTATTCATTACAATGTCACATTTCCTATTTCAATAGTAACTGAGACTTATTTCTATGCCTACTTATTACTTTAATAATTCTAAATAACATATATATTTACTTAAAAATTTTACATAATCTTTTTTGTACAGTATTACATAATATATAAAAATAAAAAGTTCAAAAATTCAAATCCATATTTGACAATTGCAAACATTGTTACTTTGATAGCATTTGATAATAGCTCTTAATAACTCAAATGACTCAATGACGCAACAAATTTCTTATACGTATATCTAAATCTAATTATAGAATTAAATAATTTATTTACACTGAATATGTTTATCAATTTATATTATAATCCACAAATAATCATATAGTTTTATTCATTCAATTCAAATAAAATTTTCGCGCCTCACAACGCTATGCAATATGAATTGTATAACCTTAAATTGTATGTTACCTCAATATTTTCCATAATATGTATGCATTTAAATAATCTTTTATATTCGGAGTTACATTCGTAAATGATCAACACGAACATTTAATTATAAATAATCAAGAAAATTGGAAGGTACTTACCATCATATTCACATGTAATTCTTGACGTATTCATACTGCGCAATGATGTTCTTCATGGCGGCAATTCCATCCAAGCTATCCCTTTTACTTTCTTCAGAGTCCAAGACTTCTCCATATCGCTAACACTTTCTACAAATCGCTCCTTTTCAATCACGCATATTTTTCAACTTCTTACGAAAATCACACGAATTTTATCACACTCAACACGGAACTCTCGCGTGCGCGGTCGTATAACGACTAAAAGCAGTTAAATGCTTTGAAATGATTGGAGGCTTGTTGGTTGCAATGGCGCCAAAATTTGAATCACCTCAGATATAGGTGGATGCATCAAATTGAGAATTCTGAATTTATTTCAATTCATGAAAGAGCTCTCAAGTACCGAATCACTTTGAAAATTATTTTAATGATTTAGTAACTTCGTTTTTGGAAAGATAATAAAGCATTTTCTAAATTCTATCTTTACAGTTTAATCCACTTAGTATTCAAAATTTACCAAAAAGATTAGTTATATTTTGGTCATTTTCAGAACTTTTACTTCCGTTTATCCAAACATGTTTAAATAAATGTATTGGAACTTAACTTAAATGAATCTGTTTTGGTAAATTTTGAGCATTCAATGAATCAAATGAAATTAAATGAAAATTCTATCCTTTTTCAATAAAATGGTAAAATATTCTTAATTTTCGCTGATCGATTTTTTATATTAGTGATTTAATAAAACTTTTAACTAAAAGAATAAAATTAAATAGTCAAAATTGAAGAAGCTATATACTTAACAAAACTAGGCTAAGCTATATACTTAATTAATTAATCACTAAGCTATATATTTAACAAGATTTGTAATTACTTCCAGATTAAAATTCAAACGTCCATCACAATTCACGATAGAATAACTTTTCTTTCACTTTTTGCGTATCGTTTCTCTCGCAAAATGACATGGATAGAAAGATACATTGAGTGCTAAGTGTATTATATGCCTCGTTTATGATATAGCTTTATTTTACAATATCAACCGGTAGAGAACGCCACTTAACACAGTGAGGTGTTAACACATTTAGGGTTAGGCATTCAAATGTCAGGAATCAATTAGAAGTTATAACATGTGTTTCGGATTTTTAATAACGTGATACAGCAATTTTTACAAAGAGACTTGGAAGAACATAATCGTAAGGTAAGTATTAGTTGAGTAATTAATTAGAGCGTATCTAATTTTATATTTTCAAATATATTAAGTAATTCTGATCTTTCTTACAAAGTTTGAAATTATATCATTATCAAACAGCATTTCAATTACTGTTTATTATTGATTAATTCAACATCTAAATTAAATTTTATTATTCTAATAAAATGTTATATTAATTGTCTTTTATAAATCAACGAACATCTTTTAAATTACTTTTTCGTTTTATTATAAAGCTGAATAGAAATAATCATAAAGATTATTTAAGTTATAGTTTTACTGTATTCTAAATTCTTCTACGGTCAAGTACCATAAAAGATGAAGAGATGGCAGTGATAGTATGTTTCCTTTTATAAATTTTCTCAATGATGATCTCCGTTGATACATATATCGATCGATTTAGTAACCTACTTTACCAATATCTCTAACGCATTTTTATCGATTGACGATTATCGGTAATAGTTTCTGTCTTTCCTTACCGACAGTTTGCTAAATGTATATCTGCTCATAAAAGTTACTTTCATTTTTGATAAGCTATACCATATTTCATCTCAAAGTAATATATTTTTTTAGCTTTAAATCGAAAGATAGAAGGTATATTTCATTTTGAGTCCTACTTCAAGTTCACTCCCAACAAAGCACTTCTGTATCCCTCGCTTTCCAAATTATCGAATCAGCTCTTGAATGCAACTCGATCAGAGTTTATCTGTTCCTTCGAACTCGTTTCGCTGACCAAGCTTGTCCTTGCCTAGGAACAGGAAACAAACTTCTGGTAAACAGGTCAAGAAAAATTTATAATCTCTTTAGAACTCATTCCGAGATAAAAACAGTGAAATAATTTTTCCCAGAGCACGTAGGTCAGCAATTAGTTGAAAGCGAATTTTACAGTATCCGACGTCGTAGAACCTTAAATTTAAACGCTTAAAGGTTAAGGGATCGTGTCTTATCTAATAAGAACGTCTACCTTAAAGCCTCGGTTTTACGTTTCATTAAAGAACGTTCCAGCAGCGTGCACCTGTACAGGGTGCTCCATAATCATGGCGCAAACGTTGAGGCGGAAATTCTGCGTGAAACAATAAGTCGATAATATAGAATAGAAATAAATAATTGACAAGAAGTTATTTTACGTACGGAAATAAGTCGAAAATGTAGAATAACACTTTTTCATGGGACGCTCTATTTCCAAGAAAATGAAATTTGAAACTTTGTCAAATATACTTAAATCTGGCCAATTCTGAACTGGAGAGAGCTAAATAATTTACAGGAGCTTGTTCTACGTGTTAAGATAAACCAAAAGTTAGAATAAAAGTTTTTCATAGGGCGTTCAGTTTTCAAGTAGATGAAAACGTGACTTTGGACGAGAAAACATTATTTTACATTTTAAATTTGTTTTCTCACGTAGAACCGCTGCTTTACCAAATGTACCATGGTTACTGGAACACCCTGTACTTCACGCGAGGTAATATCGCTGAAGCGACCCTTAAAAAATGATTTTCGTCATAATCTACCGGCTCTCCGCAGAATAATTTGCCCCAAGACGATATCCTAAGAAAGCCAGCCTGTGGTTTATAATCCACCTTGTATTTCCATACAAATTAACGACGCACTTCTGGGCCTGGACACGAAATTTCTGGCATCTTTCGAGACCAACAGAGAGGGAGAGAGAGGTTGGACGCCTTTTTCACGACACAAAGGAAAAGCCGGCTATTTGTCTGCCTCCCCTGGCTGGTCTCTGTTATTAAAGCCCTTCGTGTCTTTATTTCACTGGGCCATTGTCGAGCTTGGGAAAAAGCTTGTGCCGGAGTTTGCCTCTAGTTTGATAGCCCCAAAACAGAAATGGGAATTTCAGACGACTTGTCTTCCTGGAAATAAGTTTAGCCCACAGTGTCTTTAATTTGATAGAAGATGGACGCTTTGTCGCAACTTTTTATCTGGCCATACAATTTCTAGTATTTTCTAGGGACATTTTTATTTGCTACTGGATAATTATTATAGTGGTATCGCTTTGTGACTCTTCTATGAGTGAAAATAGTTAGATGATAAAATGTTTAACCGTTTCCTTTGACTTCCTCAAATTTAAGTGTTTATGACAAACAGAGCTCAAATAAAATGACGAAATTGTGCTACATTTAGTAAGTATAAAGTTTACGAGTGAGAAATAGATTAGGATGGACTGATGTTGAAGTGTGAAGTTCTAACAGAGTGTGCAAGTACTTTGAAACAGCTTAAAATAACAGTTCAGCGATGTCGTCATTGACCCAGACTGACAGAAGGAAAATGGAGTATTTCATGACGGCCAGGCCATCGAGTGAATCGTTGGTTAGGTTTTAACAATGCTGCTTGTGACCGAGGCAACAACTTATTTTCGTGTAGCTCGTGAAACTTGAATGTAATATCGCTACAAAGAGCTGAGAACTAGGCCAACCACGCAAATGTGCCCAAATGAAGTGCATTCCTGCATTCAGACAGTTTTTTTCCCATACAGTAATCACTCAAAGAACAACACTTCATGGACCACATTTACTTCATCTATTTCACTAGTTGTTTATTACAAATGTTTAATTTTCGTTAAATCAACAAGATTAGAATATTTAAAACATATTTTTCTACATATCTTATTTGAAATTTGGGAAATGTTACAAAACTGAAGGGAAAATATGAAAATTCTAAATACCAAAAAATTAGTTAAACGCACAAAATTAAAATATTTCGAACATATTTTGTCCTTTTCTTTCGAGTCCATTTATCATAAAAATCTAAATTTAAAGATATTAGAGGAACAATACGAAATTCTAAAAATTCCAATTGTTGATTAAACTGACAAAATTATTTAAAAAATATTTTACATATAAATATTTCTTGTACATTTGGCATGAAAAATATAATTATCGAAGGGTTTTAGAGGCATCTTGAGCAGGCAACGAAGAAAATTCGAGGCTGGGAAGAGCTAAGAGACGACCCCTCTCGTTATACAACTTTTAATTACAATCGGTTCGATTTCCTTTTTACTGGAGTTTCCATCTGGAGCTTCGTTAAACACAACCGTGGAGCTGACACTCGTAACGTCCACTTATTTTTCTCTCCGCGGCCTTTTCACGGTACTGAATATCCCCCTGACATTCTTAATTAATGACGGAAATACGTTGTTAGTTCTTCGAGTGGTCGAGCTCCGCGACTGTCGTTTACGTATTAGTTTTCTCCTCCCTTCGAGACTTATCTCAGTCATTGCAAGCCATTCTCACGTTCAAATGAAGTTTAAGCTATCTGCAGCCACTGTTTAAATATATCCGTGAACTTCTCTACATTTCAAGTCTGCCATCTAAATGTGGATTTGAATAGAATAGCAGAAAGAAGATAATTTCTTCCACTCTAATTTCTTCCTATTTATTTATTTCTTCTTTAGTGAATTTGAATGGAGTGAGATGAAGATAATTTCTTCCACTCTAATTTCTTGCTATCTATTTTTTCTTCATTTATCACATCTAACTCAGATTTAGATAGTCAGAATACTGTCTACTACTACTTACTTGTTGAGTAAACAACATGGAACTGAAACCTATTACTCTTTCAGTGTGACAAGAATCTCTTCACTTCAAAGTTGCCTTTCTTTGTTACCAAAACATGGGACACATCAATACATTTTGAAGTTTTTGACAGGTATCTCGAATTATGAAAAAGAAAATCCCCGAAAATTAGATCACTGTTATCATTGAGGTAAGTATCATTCTTTGAGATTTTGTTACAACTGACTTATATTAAATGTTATATTTAACAGCATACTTAGTCTATCTATTTAACAATATGATAAATCTACAATAAATTTATAACAACAGTGAGCCTATTTAGTGTATAAATAAAATATGAAGATAATTATTTTTGTCCAATTTCTTTGTAGATGTTATCTTAAACCGGAGAGTCCCTGTGGCTAAGCTCAGGCCTTCTAAATAGCATTCTGAAGTTCCTGGAATTAAGGTGATCTTCTAAGCTTCTTAGGAGAAGTGCAAATGAATATTCTATTTCATGCTGATGACCCTTTAACCGCGTTCTCAGCGTCTCACGAATCACGGCGGATAAGAAATTGGCATTGTAGCGTTTATCAGCGCATCAGCTGGTATCTCGTACTCTCATTAATGAGAATTATGTCAAGGAATCGTATCGATTAAAGCTTAGCCTAGATACTCGACGACGAGGCGTCGCTTCATTGATTTACTATCATGCGTTGTCTACAAATTTACCACTCAGATGATGTTACTTCAAAGCACATCTTTGTCTTCTCGCTGGGAATGAGCGCCACTGAGATAGTTCAAGAAGTTAAATTGATATAACAAGTTTGTGCTTCATCTGGGCACATAATATTTCATAAACAAAATCCTCTTAAGATATGAGGTTCCTTAGTACGGATTTATTGTTCTTAGATCCTCCTGGGCCTACCTCCTGTCTAGTTTAAATGTAATGTCTTATTACCAACGATCAGATCTACTTGCTATAATAAATTTATGCTTCATTTGTGGGGATGCAATATCTTGTAAATAAAATCTCCCGATTTTGGTTCAACCTTTTGTCTAGTTCAACTTGGAATATTGCTTATGGTCAAAGATCAGTACTACTTGGTATAATAAATCTGAACACAGTATTTCATAAATGAAATCTTTAGACGTGAACTTCTTTGATACATAATCCTGTGATGATTCTTTCGTTTAGATTCTTCTGGTTTTGTGTCTAGTTAAATTTAGATTCTTATTTATTGTTACGTATCCTGATATTGAAAGAATGTTGAAGTCTGCGTTAAACTTGGCAGGAGTCATTAAAGTGTAATATAATGAATATAATAAAATGAAGTGACGAGAGATTATATTTCAAATATAACATAGATGTAGGAGAAGATAGGAAGAATCCATCTCGACGCTCTTAATTAAAATACGTCAGTTACTATCTTTATTCAATAAATATAATATTACATCATAACATAAGGAATATCGTGGTGTGTAATTGTCCTCATCCAGCTGGACAGCTCGCAAGTAGCTATTCTTGCGAGTGGTCCCAGCGATTTGCAAATATATCTCTATATACGTGTACTACACACGTGCATGCCGTGTGCACACGTACACGTATGTATACATATACCATCTTTAATATAGATCTTTCTTCTCTAGAGACAGCACAAACACGTAGTATGTTACAATATCGTTACAAGGACAGTCACGGATCTCCGGCGATCGTTTTTTTTTTTTTTAATCTAATTCTCCGGTGTTCCAACGCGAATCTCTTGGTGGTGACGTGTTCAACAACCATCTTGATATTTTACTTTCTTCAGTTGGCCCACTTGGAGACAGGTTGTCCCTTTGCCAGTAACTAGTGTTTTCTTCTTCGAAGATTGATACTAGTGTCTTCACATACGAGACTTTTCAGATTATAGGATTTTCTACTACTTGTACTTCAAAAATCTTAAAAATAATTGTACTTCAATTTTTCTGGTTACAAAATATTATACACTAATTTGTTTTCTTAGTGTAAAGCATAATTAAATCAATAAAAATAACGTATAGAATTAAAATTAAAAGGAACTAGAGCGTATTTTTTTCATCTCTGTCCCTATAGTTTCTCCATTACCAGGACATGCTATTAATCACATCACCAACGATTTACTTGTTTATACCATAAAATTCACCAAGTACTTGAATTAGAAAACTAGGAGGTCAACAACCTGAGCTTAATTACAGATGCACACAAATGCATCATCTGCGTTGGAGTCCCCTTGCAAAATATTACTAGTAGTGGAATCAAATTTCCAGCAGCAGAATAGTCAGTGAAATTTCTCCTAGCATACATCTTCCCCAAAACTTAAGAATAAAATAATAACTAATTAAACAATGTAATACATATAAATAGAAAAATTTATTTTGAATATTTTTTCCTATACTTTATTTAGATACCCCTAATTTCAAGAAAGAGTCACTGATAAAATTTGTAAAAATGACAAATATTCAACAGATAAAATTAAAAACACCTTAACAATCGTATAACAAATGTTTATATAAGCCACTCTAGGCTCGATGAGTTGTTGAAATAAGCTGGTCACGAGAAATTGAAACCTAACCTCTTCTCTGACCAAGAAGCGTACTTCAATGAACGGTTTGGTTGTAAAAATTCGCGTGGAACCCGTACGACGCTTCCTCCCTTGCTAATTAGTCTAATATTTACACGAGTCTGTCGTACAGCGGACGCCTGATCGAACCTTTTCGTCTCTCCAGCCGGATTCGCTTAGCAAAAGTAAAAAATAGGTACTTTCCAGCCTTCAGGCTCAACTAAATCGTGTCCCCGCTAGAATTGGAAGAGCGTTGGAAGTCACCAGTGGTCTCTGGCGATTGATTTCATTTTCTTTCATCACTCTGTCTGGAGAAGGAAGAGAGAGTCTTATCGTTTAACGTTTTGCATATGAAAATAGGTGTATACCATTTACATTATATATCTCACGCTATCACAATATACGGTCTAAGGTTAAGTCCAGTTTTGATATGTACAATATAATATATTATTTATAGTATTTCACATGGTGAGTCCATTTAGCTAAAACATTTGACGTGTATTCTACAAATCATCTGTTTTTATGGGGCAAACTTTATTGTCCTAAGCGAAGTAACTTACTAGTTCTTAGAGGAACTTAGACTATTTAGAAGATTTATGAGAATTTATATTGGTTTATTTGTAAACTTTTCCTTACTTGCTATATTTTAAAAAAATTAAAAAGGAGCTTTCCAACAACCATTATATTGTTAAAGAATCAGAATTAACACTTTCCACAAAATTGTTTTAATTCACCATTTTGTCATCTGGGTCTTTTTAATCAATTATGAAATTTGATCAATTAAGAAATTGAAGGTATAAGAATCTTTTTTGATTAATTTCCATTAAAAAACTATCTATTCTCAAGAATAATCTCAATCATAAAGTCATTCAAACGCATAAGCTAAGTGGAGCACCCTGTTCATCATAATCCACACTATTCCCATGCGCCTCGCGCGAGCTGAATCTCTACCTTTGTACAGATTACTAGTCTGTAATGCACTTTGAACGTTTGATTGTGTCGTCAGTTTGTTTTGGCATGCTTCTGAAGCCAGGCCTCGCCCGGTAGTCCCTTTAAAGTATCTGGGAGTAAAAATTGACTGGTGTAGAAACATTTGAATGGTTTTAGCGACGGAGACCGGGCTTCAGAAATGATTTCTGACTCCTACATGTTCCTACAGTCGTGTAAGATGATTTGAGGAGCATAGGAAACCTTGTGAATCTAACGTGAAGTCAGAGGACACAGCGAGCATGTATAATTTCTCTTCTTATGAGGACTCTCTCTTCCTGTCCCTGCCTGCCTAATTAGAAACTCAACTAAAAGGTAGAGAATGGAGCACAGTGTGATGGCCTGGTGTGTGTATGTACACTGATGCTGACACAGTCAACATCACCGTGGCGTCTAAGTATGTACACTGAATTGACCATGGAATACAAGGTAACAAATGGGGCAAGAAGAACACGGTCCCAGCGCCATCTGTAGGGCAATTTCCCTCTCTGATTCCAGTGGATTGCACGAAGACCCGAAGAGGTAGCATCTGCCAGGGCAGTGTCCTGTTGAGAAGGCAGGCAAACGCTTCTGCTGGGCTTACGATCATTGGACGAAATTTACGTTGAATGTTTCCACCTCCATGGGCTGTAGGCTCACCCCCTGGAGGCCGTCCTTTAGCCTCTGCTTCGTCTTGGTGCCGGTTAGCGAAGTCTTGGTTACATTAAGATTCGCTAGTTTGAAGAACGAGGTCCCTTGACCAATTTTCTCAGTCAGTGGACAGTGTTTCATGGCCACGTCCACTCCCACAGAGCAACTGTAACCTTGTCTATGGAGCACCATCAGGGCACTATTCACAGGGAAGTGTGGCAGCTTTTGATCGTGATTGGTCCTCAAATTTAACAGATGCAAATCACAGGGGAAACTTTGACTTAGTAGCCTAACCTCTGGTGCCATTGCTATGTCACCTTCTGTACCATCTACTACGAAAATGTTTACAGGATAGTTGAGAGCATTGCTTAGATGATTGGCAAAGAGGGAAGGCTTGGAGTACTTGTCCTTTTCCCCGGTGATGTCTTCTAGCAGTAGCCAGTGCTTGATGACAGTTCTACGATTGTCCAGAAGACCTTCACCCATTCCTCTGGAGTCATCGTATAGCGTTCTCCTGTCTAACATCACTTCTAGCCAGCCTGGCTGATAACTGGCTGCTCCTTGGCAGTGATTCACCAATAGAGTAAGTCTGTGATTGGTATCTTCTATGTAGGCCATAGTGGTGATGGGAAAGTAGTTACCTTCGATGCCAATTCTCTCTATCTTCGTCCTTTTGATCATCTGGTGACCGTTTAGGTCTGTATAAAACTCTGGAGGGTCACCATTCAGGATATCAGTTTGTAGACGCATGAACATTTCTGTTTCACGATTCTTTGGCGGAGTTTCGAAGTCCACAATATTTCTCAGATAGATAGCCTCGCCCAGTCCGTCGTCTCTGTGGTAAATGGCCACGTGGTGGCTCAACAACTTTCCATACTCGACTGTCAGCCTCGAACTCAGGCTTCCACTAACAATGTAGATCTTTTGATGAGGGGTGTACGCTTCAAGAACGTCCTTATCGATGTCTCGAAGATTAGGATCAGGCATGAACAAATAGGCCCCACTGTGGAACTGTGCAGACGGATAGGCAGCGAACTGAATGGCGCATTGCATGATCTTACCAGTCGCCTTTTTGGTCACCCTCTTCAGGAACCCGGTCTGACCATCGAACAGCAGTTTCATCCTTTGGTTTTCCAACTGAACGTCGCCTACTTGCATGGGTTTGATAGGAAATACGTTGTCTTTGCCACATCTGCTGCAATACACCGTGGAAATAGCCTCCATGGGCACCTTATCAACTTGCTGAAGATGATACGTGGCTATGGACAAAGGTTTCAGTTCAACCACAAATAACAAAACATAAACATCATGAGTAATGCTCGTGGCGTTCATCACAGGAGCTATCTGATACGGAATAGGGTTCTTCTGTGTATCCAGAACTCTAATTTTGTAGGAAGTGACTTTGAGACTGATCACCTCCTGTCTGGGCTGAGCCAGAGGGTTGAATAGAACTATCTTCTTAGTTTCCTGACCATTGATACCAATGGGTATCTTTTTTGGTAGCTTTTCGTAGCTGTCTCTATCCGACTCAGCCAGAACATACACAGAATTAGGCTTGCTGGCGCTTCCAGCCAGGGATTGAATGGCGAAACTCTGGAGACTGGTCGTGTCTGAAATAGATTCGAACAGTTTCAGAGCATAGTCCTTCATGACGAAAGACTTGGAGGTGCCAGTGATGGCATCGTGATGTTGGAAGAGACCTAAATTTCTCCTGGCCTTCACCAGTTTCTCGAAGTAAGTCTCATACAACATGAAGTCTTTGCCAGATTGTTTGGCCACGTTTAGAGCTATGGTGTAGAGGATCTCAGCTGATCGGAGATTAGCTTCCAACTCACGGTCCAAAATTTTCATATACGGCCTCGTAGTGAAGTAGCCGCTCCAATAAGCTGGTCTGCCCTCGCTGAAGATGTCGGAGTACACGAAGAAGTCGCCCTTCAATGTTGGGAACTCCTCGATTCGTTTTCTGATTTCACGGAAGTAGTCTTTGGGTGTACCGAACACTATTTCTGCATTGTACTCTTCTTTTCTACTGTTAATGTAGTCCATTAGGATTTTATAGTTGGTGTACTGTTGGTCCCACTCGATAGCATGGTCGTATCTGAAATAGAGTAGAATATGGAGCTAGTAAATACTTTATGCAGTATAGTGTTTCACATTTTCAAGAAAATCGGATTGCAATACGAGTAAACAGCTTCAAAAGTGATAATTATCTATTTAATTCTCTAATTATTTCTATCACAAAATTCGAATTAACTCTCACCTAAAATCATCCCCAAGCGGCATCAACACCACGTTATGCGTAAACAGTGAGCCGGTCCTAGAATACTGTTCCAGAAGTAGCTCAGCCATCTGTTTCACATTGTTGGGCGTAATCTCCACCGCCCTGACCGAATACTCGGTATACTCTCCACGAATTTTCCTAAAGTCGAAGTTCAGACACACATGAGGATGTGGACCACAGGAATGCTTGATGTTGTAGATATCGAACGGTTGATTATGAGTCAACATATCAGCCTTGCCGGTTTGATCCCAGGGCTGTATCCAGACGAAGTCACCGTACTGTTCCTTGGCGAACCACTGCTTCCACGCATAGTGTATTCTCTGGATGACTGTACCAGAAGCTCCAGAGGCTTTCAGGAAGTATGGTATAGTACCACCATGACCAAAAGGGTCCACGGACCAACCAGACTCTGGGATCACATCCAGGTTCGTCTTCAGCCACTGGTGACCTGGAATAAAAAAGACAAGAATCGGGTCAATTAAAAAACACCAGTCCGCAGGCTGTGAATAGGGAATGAAGAGCTTCAGTTTGCACAATAGTTAGCAACGCCGCGGAATAATCGGCTTTTCTGGTATGCCGAGTACTGGCAAGCCATCCGGCCGTTTAATGTCCTGGGAACGGTTAGGTGAATCTTTTGAGGCTTCTGCAGGTCTCATTAAGACAGACACAGGTCTTGTACAAATCAAAAGGATCGATGCGAACAGCGTCGTTAAATTCGAAGAACGTCTTTTGAGTGCCGCTCGTTCGTACCGCCGATCACGAGACACTTATCGCCGTGTAAATATCTCCGGGGCTCGTTTAAAAGCTCATGCTCCACGGGAGAACAGGAGCTTCTTCTTGAGCGCTTTCAGGCGAAACAAGTAGAATCCGCGCGGTGTGATTCGATGCAAGTTCCTTATAAAAGTGGAAATCTAAGATATATCTGTGTGTGTTTATGTTTATCGATTATTTTCGAAACGGTTGGGTCCAGAAATTAATCTGTATCCTATCCACTAACGCATTTTCAGGATTTCCCAATCGATCAAATAAATCATCCATCAGAAGGATGGTCGATTTAGGAAACAGTGTGACTATTTGGAAAAAAGAAGAACGAAATAGGAAAAGATGGTAACAGGTTTGGTTGGCCATTGTACCAGAGGTATTCAATAATTTAGACCCGATTTCTCACGGCGGAGACCCGTTTCGATACGTGGTCGTAGTGGACGGTGTAATCGCAGCCTATTTATCAGTTCTCACCCTCCTAACATTCCTCGCTGGCCAAACAACCCCTTTTGACCCTGTGCAACAGGGGGGAGTTAATCCACATCCGTTGCCACAGGATAGAGACTGCGTTTCGGTTTCTCGATCGACAATTTATGGTGTCATATGGTTCGCAGCGCCTCTAGCGTCGATTACAGTAACTATCCTTAGGTCTACGACTGCTTATCTACGTTTATTAACTCCATAAACTGCGTTTATGGCCGAGCCTCATTCTCGCTGATCGCCTGATAAAAATTAATTAGAAATTGTTTTATGAACGGAGTAAAGTTTCGCGATTAATTTTATAGGCCAGAAATTGTATTATATTTCATGGAGAAACGCGAGTCGATCGAGGGAAGAGACGATTTAGAAAAATGTGTACATTGAAGGTGGAGAGAAGGAACACGGTACAGTATTCGATGTGCAATCGTAGCAAGGTATTTCTTTATTTTATTCCTTTGGTCTTTGTATTTTCGAAGGGAAAACGAATTCACACGGGCTCCTAGTTTCCCTCGATAAACGATCGTTGATCGAATCCAATGAAATGCTCGCGTACAATGGAATAGAATTCTCTGCGATCTGCGCGACTTCTGACGTGGAAAATGAACTACTGGGCAGAGCCGAGCTTTTGGACTGTCCCGATAAACTGTTCTTTTCTTTTTCTTTTTTTATCATGAAACGATTCTTTGATTTTTTTCAAGTTTATGCATGAAAATTAGAGAATTCGTTTCACATAAAAAGAAACCAGAAATGCGAAGTTTAATCAATTAAATTCGAAATACCGTTCCAAGAACAGTACGTAATTGAGTTAATACGGTTTTAGGAGAAAGAGGCAAACGGAGACAGGTCCAATTATCAGGCTAATGCAATCGTCTGAAGCGTCCCCGAAATTCCTGCGAAACCGAATTCGTATTCAGGATTCTGCTATGCGCATGGACGAGCATCAGAACAGCCCAGCAACAACAACAACAACCAACAGATGCACTTGCTGTGCATGCAACGATGTGCAGCTAAGCGTGCGTGTTAACGCACGCTGTCGTGTGGATGCAGCCTGTTCTCTATGGGCTCTTCCTGGCCTACGTACAACGCTCTTGCGGATTTAGGTTAGCTCATTAACGACCAACATTGCGCTCCAGCAATATCTCATCTGCGATCTTCCTTTTCAGTCAATTTACATTTTCCAGTTCTGCTTTTTGACACCGCGATTGCGAAACGACTTGACAATGGATTGGAAAACGAAGGGGCTCGTTGAGTTGAAATTCTCCAACCGTTCGCTCAATATTTTTCCCACGCCGATTCTACCAATTGTACGTAACTCAAAGAGGTTACACGGATCTTACGAGGAGATAGAAATATCAGACATGGAAATGGCAACATCGTGGAGTAATTTTTTAAATGTTTCAAAGATCAGCCACTAAGATGATAATAGCCACGTAGACCCGCATGACAAAATGCTGAATTGAAACAATTTTGTGGCAAGTGTTAATTCTGATTCTTTAACGTTACAATGGCTGTTGGAAAGCTTCTTTTTAATAGCCACGTGGAAAGATGATATGCCTGGCCATTAATTTGTACAAAGGTAAAAAGATCATAAACAAAATTAGCATCGTTACACGCACGCGTACTAATTTTCTAATAAGAGAAATACATTGCAGGAATTTCACCAACCATACGACGACCGCGTAACTTGGATTTCTCATAAAAACGTGGTAACAATACTTCCTGGCGTTTTAGCAAAGAAAAAGATTGAAACACCGGATTAACAGGAATAGAGAGAAATGGTAATCGAAAATGGTGGCCGCGGGGCTCGCTCTGCGCTATTCCCCCGGAAACAATAGGCAACCCACGAGCGTCACGTGTGCAAATCCAAGTGCATTTCGTTGGGCGTGGAACAATTGGAAGACCGCTAATGAAAACGACCGCCGACCGGATCAGATTTAATTTTATTAATAACCAATAGCATCTACCAGGCTACCAATGAACGAAGAGCTACGATTCCTCGAGTGATCTTACGCGTTCGATTTACGGCACATAAATTCGTTGAGGCATGCCTTATCGTGTACCCCTTAGGGACTTCCGACTGGCTGACCCAAATGTTCCATCCGGATTGACCCAGTTTCTCCTCCGAACGTCCTCGAGGTATCTGTCTCGTTTATCTGCACGGAAGGCAACCTTCCGTTTGGCCGTTTTAGTTTTATCGTTGGAACGGCGAACATTCCACGAAAATGCGAATTGGGCAAATTTAACTTATTAACCAGGGAACACCAGTTAACCGTTTCTAACCACTTGGACATAATTTTTTATTCGAATCCGCAATATTTTAGTCCATCGATTTAGTTCTGCTAACCTGTGCAGATAAATTCCACGGCATTTATACTCGTTGCGGTGGAAATCGACATTTTCGAGATTTTGCGACAGAAGACGGGCAACGTTATATACAATTAGTAAAAGTTTTCGTTCGTGGTTATTCGTTAACCGTAACAGATTGAACGAATCCCCCGCTCTCATCAGACAACACAGCTTGTTTGTTTCAATTATTGGAAGCTATGGATTGAAAACAAGATATAAACAAAAAAAAAAAATGATAAAAAACACAGGTCGCAATTCTAGCACTGTGTATTATATTTTATGAACGAACGACATTCCAACAGCTTTCATAAACATTAATACTGCGAAGAGAAGCAGTTAGTGTTTATATTTCATCTTGCTCGTGGTTTTCTCTACTTTGATGAAGGAACTTGATACGCCACTAGAAACGAATTTACGTTGAGAAGAATTTCAACCATCTTCCACCAAAATATTTTCACCAGAAGCATAAAATGTAGTCAAATTTTCGATAAATTAACAAGATTTATAACCAATCTTTTTCGTTTACATTCCACTCTACTCGAAAGTCTAGTATTCTATTTTATATTTCTTGTCGTCGATTGTTTATTATTCAACGCAAGAATACGTCGTTGTGAATGTATTAAAATTTCAATGAGAAATTACCAATTGGTCGTTGCAAGCATTCTAACGATTTCTCAATTAAATAAGTGAAATAAAACAAAACGAGAAAAGCAAATAAATTCGACGGAGTCGTAGCCGGTTTCGTAGGGGGTGGGCAGACGAGCTAAATGAATAATCGTGGCAGTGGTTAAGCGTTCCTGGCTCGAAACTAATTCGAGTTTCCTAATGCCCGATATCGCGAGGACGCCAGCAATTCCTGGGGCTAGGGCCGGTATTTTCGATTCAGACGCGCGCTACTCGAAATCGTTCGAGCGTGCTTAAACATTAACGTCCACTGGCGGATTGTTACCGGTCCGTTAGTCCGTACGATCCGCATTCACAGAGTCATCGGTGGCCGCCGGTCGTAGCGTCGAAATTGCGTCAATTATTCGAGGAAGCCGGCTTGGCCCGCAAATTGCGCGTTCCTCGCTGCTTCCACAGAGTTTTCAGTTTATTGCAGACGTTTCGAAGGAACGTCCCCGACCACAAATCCACGGAGATCGTAACAGGATTCGAAGAACGACGAGTTTCCCATTCAGCCATTAAAGCATGCAAATAAGAGGAGTCAGAAGATTGATGAAATTAATTAATGCGTTTCTTCAAGAAATTCGTTTTACCTGTGGATGGCATGTATCTCGTTGCAATTTCTTATATGTTAATTTGCTTACGTTTAACTTCGCGATTGCACGTGATATTTCAAACCAAATGTAATATCCAGACCACTGTGGTAGAGCTGCGTCTATCTCAACCGCGTTTATTGGAACGAAAATTTAGTTCACGCTTGATTAACCGAGCCCCTGCCGATTGAATTTCTTGAGAATTTTGGATCTTAATAGCCGAAATAATGGTATAGGAACACTAAATCTACACTTAAAATTTATATTACAATAATTCTATATTTATTGGATAAGCGATTTCAGAGATATTCATCGATACACATTTGCACGCGTCTCAGCACTTTCTTCTATATCCGACTGTTAACCGACTGAACAGTTTACCTTCGTTTGTCTCTTCGAGACGCCGCGCACACACATACTTGCGTACACACATACTTGCGTACACTGATATTTACATACAAGTATTACTACTACGCATCTGACCTAGTCTAACACATAAACATATACATATCTCGGTAGAATTCAATGAACGTGAGCTTCTATTATGTGAAAATATTATTATTAGATAGCGAAGAAAATTGATGAGCTCCTATTATAGGAACTGCAATTTTACAAACTGTCCCGCTACGACCACTTACTTAACTTCATAGTTAGGTATAGTAATTCAATCGTAATCTAATACTTATGTAGACTAATATAAATTTATATTCATGTTAAATCATCTTAAATGAAATTTCATATGCGGAAGCGAAGCTATTTAGTACAATAAGTATGAAGGAAGCGAGGCAAAAACTGAGACCCTGGCAGACTTGCTGAGGAGCCATTGGAAGGGAAAGTGTGTACAAGGAGGTTTGAAGAGCAGGGGAACTCGGATGAAAGGGTGTGCCATGGCCTAATGCGAGCGAACAAACCATTAAACTACACTCAGCCGGTACTCCACTGATTATAACCCATTAGACATGACATGTGTGCATTAAACGAGTTATCGCGCGCGTAGACTGTTCCCTGCTACACGATCGGAACCATCCTGTTGGCTGACGTGGATGAACCTAACAATTCCAATGGGAGAGACGTTCTATTCAGTGATTTAAATCGGGACAGACTATACTATCATGGAATAATAAATCTCTGCTCTTTTTTCACGATGTTTGAGGATGTTTGAGGATGTTTGAAGATGTTTGAACACGTAATTCGATCATCAATGGATCTACGATAAGTTTTTATTTTCTACGATTGTTACAGCTATGTCATAGGTAAACTGTTACAGCTATAGCAGAACGTTATGATGCTGCAAAATTGATTTTTAAATAGCAACGAGCAATGATCTCTGAAAAGCTCTTAATTCCTCTGGTTTCTGTAAGGTATGAATCATTGTCAAAAATAAATTTACAGAGAAGTTTACAGAAAATATTTTTCAGAATATTCAAATTTATAATTTGCCAATTCCTTAGGATCAAATGATCAAATGTTCAATCCTAATCATCAATGTTTGCATTAATTTTGGTAACATCTTTTGACAATTTTCCCTTTTTTGCCAAGTTTTGGTAAAATTTAATATTCGTTGGTATAATTTCATATTTTGTCCTTAATAAAATTGATTACTTTTATGTACTAATTTTCATATATAAATATTGGGTTGGTTAAAATAAATGAGGATTAAAAAATTGTTAAATCAAGTTTTAGGTTAGCCTGCTTGATTAGAAGGGGAGAATGATACGAGGAAAAAAGTTTCAGCGTCACGGAAGTTCTGTAAGGACAGGAGGAGGGCGAGTGACCGACGAACGAGTTGGAAAAAGTTAGGGGAATGAACTGAGTGCGCTTTCGGGGATAACGAATCGTCGTTCGAACGTTTCTGGAGCACGCTTCGGCTTTAATTCCAGGGAATTGCCAAGTTCATCCAGGCCAAGTATCGCTAAAGGGCAGGCTCCTCGTCGAAGCTGCTTCTAGGTTTCCAATCGACGCCTTGATTTCCTCCGAAACGATCCGCACGTACGAAAGAAATTACCATAAAAAACTTTGCAATCGAATTAAATTTCTCTTCAAAAAATTTCAAGATGAGAAGATTTCCAATAAGAAAAGAATTGATCAGAAAGGTATAAATAATATATAAAATTTAGTTATCGTTGTATAGCAATATCAATATCTTTTGGTTTGAAATTTGTGAATTTCCTCGTTTTTTTCTTTGCAGTATCTGTGCTGTAATTTAAGCATAAGTAACGCATTAAAAATTGTTCGAACAATGTTTTTAACCAACCAAATACGTAAAAGTGATAAAACACATATTATGATATAGAAAGGGCAATGAAATAGTAGTAAATGTCATTTCAAGCAAAATGAGTCAGAGGTAAATCTATAGATGGTATATTCGATATTACTGACAGGCCATCTAGGTATATTTCATTTTTCAGTGAACCTTTCAGCCGAGTACAATTCGTAAGATTAATGTTCTTTTCAATTTGAATATATTTTGCACGATGGAGAATCACCCATTGCTGTTTTAATAATTCAGCCTTCACCTCCTAGGTTGGCTGACCTTAAAACGTCCAACGTTACTGGCAGCCGTCTGACGCGACACGTTCCGCGACTACTTGTACCGTTCGATAGAACGTCGACCTCTATCACTGACAGACTCGTCTAGTAGCGAGGCGTCGCATTAGTCAGCCAGAAGAGCTGCGAGCAAACGGAAGGATAATAAATACCGCGCGCCACTTGTTGCTCTTATTTCAGCAGAATCAAAGATACCACCAGCTTCTTCAGACTCTAGGAAATGCTATAGGAAGGTATACGTAGCCATAGAAGAGAAATAAAGTACTCTCCCGTTTATAGGCAGCTTTGCCGAAGAATTTATTTATAGAGATCAACGATGACGATTTTTATATCAAATATAGTACCATTTTAGACATGTTAAATCAAATCTATCATTGTATATTAGATTCATAACATAACCTAAAAATAATATTTCGATCATATTTCACGATCAAAGTTATGAAATGTAAAAACGATTTCAGATCAGATTTAATTAACGATTGACTCAGGTTTAACATTTAATTCAGATCGAACTTAAGCTAGAACAAACATCTTGATCTCGTTCACGATCTTAACCAAATCAGATTCGAACCCAAATCTAACCTAAGCATAGTTCAAACTTAACCTAGATATATACGGTATCCTGGTATGTCTAAGATCATAATCCAAACTCAAATCCAAATCCAATCTAAGGCAAACTTAACCTGGACATGGTATCATGCCTATGATCTATCTGAGTCGAATCTAACTTAACCTAGTTTTGCCTGGTCATGGCTAAAACCTTGTCCCAAACCTAACCTATAAATAATACCTGGTTTATACTTAGCGGTTGAATACAGCTAGTCTAGTAACGTATTTCTGTTTAATCTAAATTTGCAAAATTATTTCTGAAAATTTGAAACTTTTTGGATAATCTCGGTCATGGGGAGGAAATTAGCTGGCGCGAGATGCGAATCTTCTGCGATGGAATCGATTACGTAGATAACGGGGCTCGTTAGCTGTTGCTAATTCTCAGGGACCGACCGAAACGAGCTCGGCGTTTCGGGACAGACCGGTAATGGACTCGTCCCGGTGCACTTCCGGTTATTATCGGGCTTCCTGCGTGTTCGACGCCAGGATCGCGGTTATCTCGATTTCTGCAATTGTCGATACCTCTTCTCCATCCCTTATCTTCCATTACTTTAGAGGATTCTGGATTTTAGTGCTCGCTTAATCCACCAACTCAGCTCTTCCATGTCGCTTTAATCTCAGCCGTTAACATCTATCTTAGTACGCTTCGGTTCCTGTTCGAATAATTCTATGAAATCCTTTTACTTTTATTCCGTTCTTTCACGGCAGATTGTTTCTTCGAACCAATCTAACACTAACACCTCCTACTGGCAAAATATGTTTTCTAACCTCAAAAGTATATCGAGCTTCTTATAATATTTTAATTATTACTAATATTTAATAACCTAATCCTATGCCTGAATCTGAAAGTAATAAATTATAGCTGAGACGAACCTAAAAGTTTCGAAACATTAAACTGTTTAAATCTATTTTTCAAAGTAAAAGCTTCGACCTGATTGGGATAAACTGCCGTCAGGGAATTGGTTATCTGAAACGGATAATTAATTTGCCGCTCAACGACGGCTATAGCTCGCGATTTCCTCTGCTAAACAATGGGGTGGTTTATTATCGTTGGCCGTCGCTATTGTCCCCTTACGTGGGCTTCGATAAATCAATCGTTCTATTGATCGAACAGGTGCGATCGGAATTAGACGCGTTCGTGATCGTAAATTACGCTTATCCGTTTACGATCCGTGACGCTTGGATTTGTCGTTGCGAGATGCATAATTTTGCCTATGTGCGCCACCTACCGTGAAAACCTAACCTCAAACCGATCGTTCCTATCTCGATCCTCATTTCCAACAATTTCGTAGTCCTGAAATGACAATTCAAATACACCTAACCTACGAACTAACCTGATTCACCACCTAACCTCCTTTTACCTTCATTTAAGACGACCACAATAAACGTTTAAAGATTGGTACATGAAATAACCTAAAAATCTATCATTTAACGACTTTTCTACGGATCCAAAGGACACTGCAGCGTCGAAAACATTTTCTCGGTCAGCTTAAAAATATTGGGGATTGACTCACAAATGAGAAACTTTCTTCAAGCTGCAAAAAGGACTAAAATAAAGCATTAGTTATTTATTTCTGCCGATCCGTCAAGTTTCAAAGCGACCACGACAAACGTCAGGTTGTTTTTCGAGCAGAAACAGGAGACAAAGGAACGGGCGCATTTCGCCTGGCGTGGCACAAAGGAATCCACGCGACACTTTACTTCTCCCGGAAGAAAAGCTCGACGATTACTCCCGCGAAACGCAATTAAGTGGCGTCCTTGTTTTTTTTTTTTTTCAAATGTAATTCCGCCTCTACCTGGTGCCATTTACGTTCAAAAGTCGCGATTCGAGATGTTCAAAGAGGGCTAGTCGCCTGTTTCTGAGACGATACTTAGAGGGAAAGAAGGGAAAGCTAATTACGAAACGCTTGGGGAGGTTTCGAAGCGATTGTAATAAGCCGTTCTCCTTGGTGGATGGTTAGGACGACACAAGTAATCTGATTAAAAGGGGACCACGGGATCCGTTTGCAAAAGGCATGCTTTAGAAGCTGAGAGTGTATATTTGGATGGAGAAATAATTTAGACGCGCGCATGAGTTTGTAAAAACCAGCAATCACAAAATGCTAAATCACACAGTTGCAAGTAATAACAGTAGTTTCATTAAAAAAATGCGGAACCAGTTTAAAAGGAAGGATCGATATTGAAAGTCCTCGAAAAGTTATCACTGATGGGTCTACAAGCTTCCTAATTCATGTTCAAACCTAATTCAACCTGAATATAACTCAATATGAATTCGAAAAAGGATCCCAACTATGATCCATCACGTGGACCATCAAAAGAACCAATAAAAGAAGATCAGGAAGAAGAACATCCATCAGAACCTTTAAAAACTTAGTCTAATCGATCTCACGAACCCCCCATTATTCATTCAAACCAAATCCAACCTCTCCAAACTTCGATTCCACATAAAATCAATTAAGAAGAAGATCTTATCGCATAGAACAGCAATGAAAATGAAGGAATCAGAGGCTCTACACCATAAAAAAATTACTCAGCTACACTGGACGAATTCTTTGCTTATCAAACCGCACGTAACCTCTTCAAACTTCGATTTTCAACGAAATCGGCACAAAAAGGATCTCAGAAGCGAGTTATCGTTGGAATCATAAAAAATAAAAGAAAAAAAGATCAACGGTGAAGAGAATCCAAAGGAAAGAGGATCGCAGAGAGATGCTCCGCGTATTCTGGTGGACTTAAATTACATCCTTTATACAAGGGAGAAGCTTTCGTCGAGGATATTCACCCGACAAGCCCGAAGTGGGTGGATCTCAGCCACGTAATATCGCCGCTAGGACTTCCCTTCGATTGCGCTTCCCTGTATTTCCAACTGTGGATTCCTGTGTTCTCTAGCAGTCAGAGAAGAGCAGAAATTCCATGCTGCGCGATAGCACGCGGCCATGAACGCTTTTCTCCCGCGATATTTACACTGGATCCACCGAGAGATACCGAGGTTTCCAAAGATCTCTCGATCCTTTATCGCCTGGTCGATTCTGCCGGTTCTCGACGGCTCATCCCGCGAACAAATGGTTCGAGGACGTTTTCTGTTGGTAACTTCGACGTTGGTTGCGAGATGAAGTCAATTTGAGATCCGACGCTGTAATGTCTGTGAAGCTAATTCGGAGATACAGAAGGAAACAAAGTGAAATATGTAGCGTTGGTATCAGGTTGTCTGACTACCTCAGGGGAACGAGTAATTTCTTCCTCTACAAACACGATTTTTCCTGTCATCCTCGTTCCCTACTTGTAAAAGAAATGAGAGGAACTCTCGTTAACAGGAAATATGGTAATATAAAATGATGAAAAATAAATTGAATAAAATAAATAAATATCCAATAAATGAATGTAAAAGAAAAGTATGTGAATATATAAACGATAAAATCTATAAACTTATCTCGAAAGTCCTTCTTTACTTTCCCTTTTTTTCCAGAATATTATTTTTCGTGATTCTCTTATTATAGATTGACAACGAAGCCACATGATTTCCTTCATTCAAGGACATACTGGTTTGCATTCAGATTTGCAATTTACACGGCAACTTGTGTAGCCGGTCCACACGTTCCATTGAAATAATACCGAGCAGGCTATATTAACTTCCAATTATTAGGCTTCTGAATATGTATGCGGTCGGTTCGCGCTTAGAACGTTAAATATCCAGGCCAGCCGCGGTCAATATGCGTGCTCGCGGGCATTACACGCCGATATATCGGCAAATATTCTGTATGTGAATATGCAACGTCGAAAACGCAACACGTTACCAACAAATCCTCCTATATTGCTATCAGTCGGAACAGACCCGAAGGATTTCCAAACCGACCCAAATCGATCAAGCGCAGAGAATCCCTTGCTGTAGAGAACAGAAATTGCGGTTTAAATATCCCGACAAATTTGGTCCATTCGATTCTGACCAAAAAGTTCGAACTTTTTTCATCACCAACTTGGCCATTTTTGTCTGGATACTTCGAAACTAGTTTATATCGTAATTTTATTTTAATCTCAAAATAAAGAAGGATGCGAAGAACGAAGATTCCTTACATAGACCTTTTATCATAATGGAAATGGCTATTATCATAATGGAAATTTTGAGACGAATTTAATAATTCATCGAACTCCTTCGCCACTTGTCGCCCATAACAATATAAATCCAATTCTGACAGGAAGATTTCGTATACAATTTATTGGTCCTTGAAGAAGGATTCCAGGATCATCAGGAAGTTCCTGAGGATTCTCAAACGTCATAGCCTGGATCACGATCGCGCTTAATGACCACGAGACGACGATAACGCCGGGACGTATTTAAGGGAATGGTAATTATTATGGCGCGGCTAGTATCATGGAGGTCTCAACTGTAATGAGAGGAATTCTAGGGTACGATAAAATTCTGGCATTAAACCAGCCAGATTCCTTTTTCTTCTGCAATCAGAGGGCGTTAAGAACGCTGCAGGCAATTCCTGCGAAGACCCTCGTCATCTTCATCACCTCCGAGAAGTCGAGATTAAGTAAAAATTCCTTCGAATAAAGGAAACGTGGGTTATTGCGTTCCACGTTATACCCAATTTCCATTTCCTCTAATTTTATACCGTTTTATACTGGTCCTGAATATGCTGATCTATTCAGAAGCGATAAAAATTCAAGATGGCCGCACTCACCCTCGATCAGCTGATCCAACATGGCGTAGATGTGCGACGTTGCTTCGTCGGTCATCACCCAGCCCCCTGTGGTCATCTCTAGCCTGCCATCTTTCACTAACCTTTTCACGACCATCTTCTTGGTGGGGTGGGCACTGTAAATGAACAAGAAAGCCAAATATTTTAGCTGAATATGTATTTCTAGCATCCTAACCTGAAAATTTCCAAACGTAGATCGATCGATTTATGGACGATATTTATGTTGTTCGTGAGTCGAAATCGATGGTTCAACGTCGACTAACGTCAGAATTCATGATCGATCGGGAGAAGTATTGCCTACCGGGCTTAATACTCCCGTGAGAGCTCAGCTCCCTCGTTAGAACGTTTATGTCTGCCATAAAACCGCCACAAATCTCGCATTGCTTCTGCAAAATCTTCTGCAGCTTTTCTCTCGTTTTAGGTTAAGGTCATGAAGTCTACACGATGATCAGATCCAACTAAATTTCACGATCCACCCCATCCTCAACTTCGAAAATTTGCACGTCGAGAACATAGCTGCTTTCGCATCTCTGATGCAGTCAGCACTTTTGCGCTTTAGTACATTTCGAATCTGATAACGTATACGAATCTCTATGCATAGTTTCAAGTTTATCTAGATTTTACAATAGTTTGCGAGTGGTTATCAATCACTTTTCAGGTTATACTGCCAGACGTTAAATTAACTTCGAAGGAAGCGAATGTTTCTAGGGTTGTAGAACTGCAAAGACATTCCTGGAAGTATAATTCACTATCTAAGGAGGTTAAGCACGAATGCCTTACAACGTGCAGCTGATATACAGGTCAAGTAATTGTAAGTTACATCGCAGATAACGGGGGAGGGGTGTAACGTGTTACGCCGCAACTTGTAATTTCGCACGATACAATCCGTGATACAAATCATATTTATAGCCGGGGCGCATTCCAGTGGGTCTGGGATTTACGTGATCCCACGCAGGCCGCAATGGCCGCCTCCTTGCGGTTCACGTCGGTCCGTAAACCACCAACAAATTCCGTTCCACTGCCGTTTCCGCTCTTCGATAACCCAAATGCCGAGGAAGTCGTCAATTTGCACCAAGACGTCTTTAGGTTTTCCGGTTAACACTTCGTACACGGATTGATCCTCGGGGAAGCAGAGAATCTAGAAGTACCTTTAAAAGTATCACGGACCTTCGCTATGTAGAATACTACGAAGCTTTCAGTCAGAGAGACTCACTAGTGGAGAGAAACATGCATTTCAAGTTCAAATCCCATTGGTTGCATTTCCATCTTCTTGAGTACACTACGTACTTTCAACTTCCATTTTCACATACATTGATCAAATACTTTGACCACTTTTCAGTACTTTTCAGTGGTTATAAAATTCTTTCACCTGTAGAGTGCACTAGGGATATAGTAAAATGGGAAGCAAGTGAAAATAATTTCTCGCCAGGTGAAAATCGATCCAAGTCCGTGGGAATTCGAAACCCGAGTCAGCCAGGAGACAGTCAAACACGCTCTGACCTATCCCAGCCAATTACCCTCGGTGTCTCGCCTTTTCCTCCCTTTTCTCCTACTACTCAGACTTACTAATTATACGAAATCTCCTCTTCAGAACTTCGCATTAAGCTCAAATTCACGCTGGCTCACGAGGAAACAAGAACTCCTCTGCTGCAACGACCCAACAATTCCTGCTACACAGTATAGTACAAAAGAGGCTCGTTCTCAGTCGTGGCGTTGCAGGTTGTTAAGGAAGGAGGTGGTTTTCGATCCGCCGGATATTACCTAAACCCGAAGCACCATGACGCTGCCGTTTCTCGTTCTAATGGGCCATTTTATGACAGCCTCGTTTCAGGAAGAAGCTCACGACACGCGAACACACGGTCGCCGAGCTAAGTCCACGGAAATCTATTCCCCTTTCCACGTGATCCTCTTACGGAACGATAGCCGGGGATCGGTATCGAGGCGATTTCCGTTTTCCTGGATCGCTATCCACACGATTTCCGTTTCCCTGAATCGGAAATGATCCCTTGTCCCAGCCGGTGCTGGACAGAATTCGATCCACCGTCAATTTCATAAAGAAGTTCTTCTATAGCAGTGGTAGGTGGGGATCTCATCTCATTGTCCTTTCGCGATTCCCTTTTATACTCGCGATACTTCCTCATCTTTATCCCTGGATTCTCTTTCGATCGTTAAAAAAAAAAAAAAAAAAAAGAGAAGCACAGGAAGATTCTAGCGGATATTCCATCCATCGTAAGGGGATGCTTTAACTGCTCTTTCAAGCTAGGCCATCTCAGCCGCCATCGACCGCCCCTAATGGCGCCCTTTACGACTGTCGTCTTCGCGAGCCACGTACAACGCCAACTCCTAACGTGGGCATAAAAAGCGATGTTACCGATGAGCATTGTGGCCGGGGCAATCGAACGACTAGAGACAAGAACGATACTGCAGAAAATAAGCCCATTTCCATTGCATCTACTGACGACAATTTTGGTGCGTTTATACTGTTTCTGATGGATGGCATGTAGATTGTTATTGTGGAATATTTTTGTATACGCGTTTGTACTCGTATTATGGTAAATAAAATATGGTAAATCCTGCTGAGTGGGACATGTGGCGAGAATTGCCGAAGATGTTGTTGAAAAATGACGACTGTCGTCGATCAGAGGAAGAGCTACCCTTCGTCTACAGCATCTCACTATACTCTCTTTTACCGCGTATGTGATTTTTACCATTTGTATTCATGTATTCTACTCTGTTCCAATCCCCTCTATCACGTGTTCCCATGTTACTCACCTTTCCCACCAAAGTGACAAAAAGGACACTTCGCTCCAGATGAAAGTCATGTTGGGCCACTGCTGAAGCTTCGACACCATGTTGTTCAAGATGCTCCTGGTGGAGCTGTGGAAATACTGCTCGAACGTTTTCAACCATCCTGGATCTGTATGACTGTGGGGCACCAGGATCACCTGAAACGACAAAAAATACACTCTTACTATCTGTCCGTAAATCTTCATAGGTCAAAAAGAAGTTCCCACAGCAATTCTAACTTTCATTTGAACGCGAAACGTCAGAAGGTCTGCAATTTCATGGAGTTTGAATTCGTTTATCGGCTAACGCAGCTGAATCCTGGCTAACAGATCGTATTTACAAGCGAAGACCGAAACGATCAGTTTTTAGGTTATGTAACTGCAACAAGAGTCACGATATTAGCTTCTCCATTGTCGCAATTAAATGTATCGCTATATTTGCTGAAAATATTATATATTAAATATGCATATATACATATTCCGATCAAAATGAGTCGGACCGTTCTGATCCATGGCAGGACTTAACGAATTCCTAACTGAAATAGCCAGATAGTGGTTCTCAACCAGTCGTGATCGACGAGTTCGAAGCAGAAATTCGTTAATTAGGCCGTTCCAGGCTCGCCACGATAACGACATTATTTCGTAATTGATACACCGCTGGGTCGAGCCTGTAATGTAGCCGCACGCCAGCCAGCATCGCTCGTAAAACAATTTGCAGGACTCATTACGATTTACCATTGGCTCATTCAGCCGTAAGCCTGGTTGGCTTGATTGTTGTTCATTGTCTACCACGTGGAACGGGGAAATTTCAAGAAAAATTGCCTTTCCTCCGGTCTACGTACACAGATAATTCAATCTCCCTAGGGGAAGCTACATTCTAGGGGATTGCACGAGCGACACCTAGGTTAACCTAACTTTTTCGTAACTAATACGACGATTAACGCGGCGACTTTGTTGGTTGCAGCGTGGAGCATGCAGATTTCAGTGGAGATTCGAAATTGCATTTGAAATTCGTCGAAGTCAATTTGATTTTCGGCCGGGCCGAAAGTTCGCGTTAATGAAAATTCATACCGGTCGGCACCGACGCTTCAATTTTTCCCGTCATTCTCCTCTACCCATCGGCTTTCACAGCCTCTCTTTTATGAATATTTAACGCGCCGCTTGTTTGATCTTTCACACAGCGACCCGTTTCGCTCGGTCATGATGGGAAAAAGAAGATACCTCGCTCGGCTTCTGATTGAGAACCGCTGCCACAAAGGATTACAATAAACCGATATCCATTCGCTCATAATCAGCGTGGAAGCCGCGGCACGTTAAACTGTGCATAGGTCACTGACAAATCCCTGTTATGCGCCCCCGTTTATTACTCGACCGACCGGACCGACCCCCTCCCACCCCCTTCATTTCAGCTGGATCGATGATTTGAATCGGATTCTATGAGATTCACCAGATCCATTCATTTTATTTTATTTTATTTTATCCGTATCGAGAAGCTATCGAACGATCCTCTACTGTCAATAAGCAAGAAATAGGTGAGAATAGTGGAACTTCTCTAAATTGATATTCCAGTAGGTTCGTGCCAACTGTCGAATTGTCGTTCCCGAAGACGAGAGTTAATTACAGATCGATCATCCAGAGCGTTTAATAAGCCGGCTACTACCGGAAACCGCCACGGGAGATATCAAGGAAGGCTTATTCGTATGCATGAGACGATCGTGGCCCGGATCACTGCGCCCCTTTAATACACCCCTGCCCCTTCACTCTTCATTGATCTCCTCTTCTCAGCTAGTATGATCCGTTCGATCGTTCAGTTTCCCGATAACTTTGCCGGCTACTTCTTCGAATCGTCGTCCTCTAAATGGAATGGACAGTTTTAAATACGAAAGCTGTCAGCGGTTGACCTTCTCTCTACAGACAATTGCATGCAGTTTGATTTATTTTTTTCAATCAGTACTCCAACGCTAACACGTTTTTCGTGCTTTACACCGGTTCCATGGCACCTAATTTTTGTGCTCTTAGCGTCTCACCTTTCTTCCTTCTTTTTTTTTCTTCCTGTTACACTGCTATCCTGTATGCATAAGAAAGCACTGCTATTATGTGAATAAATAACGTTAATAAGCGAGCTGGCTGGCGGTAGTTCTCGCCGGAAAGGAAAAGAAGCAACGCGGAGAGAGTTAAAGGGTGGAAGAGGGTAAGTAGAGGACGACAAGCGACTCGTGACCGTTCCATTACATTTCCCCAGTCGCGATAGGCAACCACACCAACATTTTACCAGAGCAGACGTACTTTTTACGAGGACGTCTCTTACGACCTAAACGTATCTCGTATCTCGAATGCTGTTTACCTTCACCTATCATGTCTCTCTCCACTGCTACGTGTTTAGCGCTTTACGTCAATCATGTCGAACGATAGAATTCCTTAGATATTGGTGTTCTCGTGGGAAATACTCTAATCGTAATTTGATCCAAATTTAGCTTACGAAGCTTAATTTTTCTTGAGGAATTGGAAGATTAATTGGACACTGTGTACATAGGTTGTTATCATAAATTAGAGAATTGCAACTGCCGGAAACATGTCCCAGGAGTCACGCACTCTGACGACTTTATATCCAGGTTTCTACGCCACTCTCAAAGGAGAAGTCGCCGCCAAAAGTGCATCACGAGCTGTGCAGGTTAATTTCCGGCCTGGCAACTTGCAAACTTGGCGCAACTTCTTCCCTAGTCTAATGCGTCCCTTCGTGAGAACCAAAAGCCAGTTCGTTTTCAAGCGATCACCGTTTCCTTCCTGTCTTCGCGATTCCGGTGTGTACTTTAGTCAATCGATAGGAAAAGAAAGTTTAAGCAGAAGCTCATTAGCTGGGAAGAACGTTCTCATCCATCCGAACCTCGAGGATGCGGACAGCTGCTTAGGACAGATTCGCCTTCGATATTATTTCATCGGAATCATATCGTCAGGAGATTCGATGAAAACAGCTTAACAGCATTCAGCTATATTATTGAGAAATACCTGGTCCAATTTATCCACTGGCATCTTCAAGAAGAATAAACAATCGTTGTCCTGGCCTCAACATCCAATCCAATCTTTCTAACCTAACCCGAATCTAATCTCTCGAGAAGCATCAGAAGACTTGGAGTTGCGACTCAGTATAAATCGACCGCAGACCAAATGATACTATCAAACCCATTCCCCATCGATCCGCAAGCTTCCTAACCGAATAACAATCGACTGAATGTTTCAGAAGTACTCGGTCCAATCTGGCCACTGTTTCCCTTGTGGAGAATTATGGATGCTGGTAGCAGAGGGCCCAACAGCTCAGAAGAAAAACAGGATTAATAATTGTTGGATCGAAAGTACGGAGTTGGAATGACGGAACAAATATTTGGACGGAAGTGGTTCCCGGACGAAAGCGATTTCATCGAGTCCCAGGAGGCACGTACTTGCCGGGGGACTTCGGACGCGGCTTCCCCTCGGCCCTTTCATCGTGCCGGAGTTCGACAAGTTCGACAATACTGGCTCATCAGGCCATTGTCGGCCAGGTACAATGGTGGGCGGTGGCCTTTTCGAAAACGCGCACAACAATGCCGATCTAGTCGTGGAATGCATCCGACGCACCTTCCACTTCCCATTCTGCTTATCCTTCCTTCCGTTCTTCGTCTCTGCTCCGCGATTTCCACGCTTGTTTGCCGATTCCATCGTTCGAATTACTGCACCGCCATTTTAATACCCACCAGTGGCCATTTTGTCGTCATTTCAACTGCTTCTCGTTCAGCTGAATACACCGACTTAATATGGAAATTCTTCTCCGTTGTTTCAGCGTTCTTTTTTTAATCGATGTCCGAATCAGGAATTTTAGATAGAACAGGTTTTATATCGTAGGATTTTTTAGGAAGAAATTCTCGTGTTCAGATTTTTTTTTTCGGTGCAATTTTTTTGAAACTGAAAAGTTGCCTCGCATAGCACGATATAAGAATACGTGTACGGATATGGTAAGATATGTTCGGTACTCGATGTCGTCCATTCACGGTACCGTAGCGTCATAAACACGCCAATATTCTGCAATCTTGCCTAACAAGGTTATAGTGCTTTTCTTCCGGGCATAGATAACCCACAAGGTAAAACTGAGAGGATAATATCGTGGAGAAAAATTCACCGCATAGACGACGAACACCACCGATCGACGTCTTCCATCTGTCGACCTCTTTGATTTGCGATTCCGTACCAGGAGATCGCGGAACTGTGAGCCTGATTGAATTTTCTCCAACCAAATCCAGTTTCGTGCTAGTTGAAACGTTTTTTCTTTTTCTTCTTTTTTTTTTATTCAGAGGCTACCACTCGATTCCATTCCCTTTTCTCCTATTCGACGTACCGAGAAACTAAACGTCTACAGGTAGTTTCAAAAATCGTGTCCCTGTGACTGCATGATTCGATTGATTCTCTGTGACCGCACGACTTGACTATGACTCTCTGTGACTGCACGACTTGGCTATGACTCTCTATAACTGCACGACTTGACTATTACATTCTGTAACTTCATTTGTGAACAAATGATACGTTAGCGTAGAATTTTTATCGAAAATCCGAAACGAAAGCTCCAGATTGTAAATTCGGAAGCGCACGAGAGCGCCTAACTTGAATATTCCATAGAAACGATGGATCTTGTTTGCCGCGATGAAAAAATCGCCGGATTTTTGCTCTTTTTCAGCGAACATTGAAATTCATCATGGCACGGGGATATGTTTCATCCTAACGAGCAGACGTGACGGCGTATCGGCGGTGCATCGAACCGATCGAGCAGCAACTTCGTACGGGGAGGTTCACCTTTCACTTCCGGTCGCGCCTGGCAACGGCAGCCTGGCATTCACGTTCGCGAGCTAATTAAGCCGATGCATCCGAGGCATTTCGCAGATTCGTTAACGAAGTTGCTCGCCGCGCGGATCCGCCTTGAGGCTCCGTTACTGAGCACGTACGATCCGTGTGCTGAGCTTGGCCCAGGCCTGCGTTGTAAACGCACCTTTCCATCCGCCGCGTTGCTTTCCTACCGCTTCATTACACAGATCAGATTATCGTCGCATCGTGTTCATTCTTCTCCGCTGCGTTCAACCCTTCCAACCCTCTAATCTGTGTTTCGCCTCTGGCTGATCGGATACGCATTCTGTGATTTCGCCATAGCAAACTGACTCTTCTTCAAGATCCACGATCGTCCGAATTTACGCGAAACGAGTTACTCGTGTCGGAGTACAGGAGCTGAAAACGACGTCATAAATTTTCTTTCTTACTTTTCTTTCGTTACGATCATACGACTTACCGTGAATTGACGATCGTTGACATTTAGGTGAATAAATTTTGCGCGGTTATTCCACGTTAGAAAAACAGCAATCGAACAGAGAAGAAAGCTTCTTGCAGATTACAAGCGTCCGGCCAAATCCGCTTCGTGCATTCACCGCGGTATTCAACAAGCTTGACGATCCACAGTTTTCAGCGAACATCGCGAAAGGCGCAACTTATCGACCGAGCCGGAGATTCATTATCGAGCACTCGAGCCGCTCCGGTGAAAAAACCAGGGAGTTTTATCCGGTCGAATAAATAAACGAGCTATGAGGCTAAATATTGAAAATTCTCGGACGAGCAAGCGCCTGGAGTTTTCTCTCCCGACCACGTGAGTTTTAATGAAACATTCCCATTAGCGTCAAGGGCCAAGGGAACCGCTGGTCAAGGGAATCGCTGCACAAAGGTTTGCTGGAAAACCGCGACATGGGCAGAGCTGCACACACCTAAAGCACATCCACGCTTCTCCTATATATTACACTGGTACAATTGCAGGATTTTTAACGGTAGAAAAATTCGCGTGATCCTTCGGAAGGCTGTTTTTTTCACGCTTTTTGACAGTCACGAAAAGTGTCTTCCATCTGGGATCCCTGAACGAGGGTTGACACATTTATAAAATCGTAGAGGCAGTCATTTCGACTGCTGTGGTATTTCCAGCGTTAGCATCTAGCGATCCAGCGTTCGATCCTGCATTTTCCTGATAACTGATATCGTCGTATCGAGTGATACGCGGTCAAAATTTGAAAAACGCGTGGCAAGTTGTAGAAAACGAGGAAACCGGTTAATTGGGGTTCGATAAACGGACGATTACAGGACTCCTGTACACTTTGACAAGTACCGGTCATTTTCACTGCTATTGGCACAAGTAGCCTTAACACAACATTATTTTCAGTTTGAATACATAAAAAACAAAATAAAATTCGTTATATTATTCTTTTAGTTATCGTTGCAAAAGTCGTTATATCATCGCGGAAGAAGATACAACATGAAATAGAAATTTTAAAATAAAATTGTAAAACCAGTCAATTTGACTAGTGTGGTAGTTGCAGTGTTAAACGCTGCTTTCTCACGCTTCCTGGTGTTCTTTTCTCCCTTTTCCTTTCCTCCGTCGCTCATTAAGAATTCGTGTTTCCATGCTCGTTGATATTCTCAGTCGCAGAAAATGCAGAATCTCCGCGCGTAAAATAGAATCGGGCGGTGACGATAGCGCGCGCGCAAACGGTTGACAAGCGATAACGTTAACGATGGCATAATTACCTTCAATGGCGGCCTCGTCGGATCTTTCCTGAGCACCACGTAACGAGTCTCGAAGCTGTCGTCCCAGTATTCCCGGCTGCGCATCCACGACGGCTGTAACAGAAACACAGAGACAAATCAGTTACGTACATGGAACTATCGTGTTGTTCGATAAGCAGACGAGGAACCGCGATAATATGCAAATTTGCCAACCACCTCGTCGAACCGCCAATGAAAATCGGCCGGACGCTCGATTTTTATGCTGCTGTCACGCGTTACCTGGCGCTTTTTAATTAATAATTAATCATCGGCTGGCCGATAAGCAGGCACGAGGGAGTAACATTCGGCTGAACGACTTTCCACCACGATACTACCGACTAGCATCGATTTCAACGAGTCATGGAATTTACGACGAACGATAAGAAAGTGCGAGCTCCGGTTATTAACGACTCTGAACCACGTGGTTAATGACAGAACGGTTACTGCCACTCGTCTACTAATTCACTGCTTGCTGCAATGGGTTCCTTAACAATCACACACACACACACACATACACACATAACACATATATAGCGGTACTCGACACAAACCTTCCAATGGTTTCTGTCCCGTGGCTCGCTACACAAAGATTCTATGCCTCGGACAAGATGATTGCCAGATGTCGAAATATTTTCATAGCACATTTGAACTAGCCTAAGTCTAGCTAAAGTCCTTCAAACGAACGAACATCTTTCATTCTAGTTTTCTTTTTCAAACGGCCGCCATTTCACGAAAAAATCTTTTTTTGACTTTTCTAAGGTTTATGCTATAGCGGCATCTATGTTAATTAAGAATCCGTTCGGCTTTTTTGTTTCAGATGACCGGAGGGGTTGAACCTCCCGTTCTTTTTTGGACCTCCCACTTTGCCAGCTCATAACTTTGTGAGTTTTTTCGGTTAATTTTTTATGTAATCTTAAAATATCAACAAACAAATGATAAGAAAACGGATAGTAACAATATTTTTTGTTTCGTTTGTACAGAGCTTCAAAAACCGCCCGAAATTCGTGCCTCCAGACTGGAATACCCCCTTAACGAATCCGATGGTCTGGTACAGTTCTCCTTCGCAGCATCATCGTGACAGAAAGAGAGTACCTCGACGTATCTTGAACAGTCAGCATCTTAACTTCTACCGCGCTCTCTGCTCAATCGCTACCTTAACTTATCGTCTATCGGTCGAGTTGTAACCACCAAGTGCGAATCGTCAATTGTGATCGCGAGCTCTATGTAAAGTGTCGAAAGCGAGAAGTATTAATAAATATACTGTTCAAACGTCTCCGAGTGTTTCTTTAGCACCTACCACGTCCTATACACCTCACATACACGCACACACTGAAAGGTATACTATTACGGTGTAGGGAAGCTAACAAGTTGTAAGTCATCCGTTGTGATGGCGAGTAACGCGGCGAGATTGTAGAATTGTTTTTTGTTGCCGGAAAAAACTAATTTTCGAACTCTGACAGACTTTCCTGGCGAAATTTGTGTAGTTTCTGATTTTTAGAAAAAGAACGATATCGAATGGAAAGACGGAAATTTGATAGAAGCGATGTTGCGGTTGGACAGGGCAGAAGATCCGGACCTATAAAGGCGAATATTTGTCGAGAATCGATGATCATTTTGGTTCAGGCGGTTGTTGGCTGTGTGCTGTTCGCGCGTTAAATTAAACGACGGCTTTATCGTCGTAATTGCCTCGACGTGATACCTTGGTCGATAACGAAAACGCGACCAGGTACGAGCGAAGAAGGCTTCACGCCTACAGCGCCTTTGAAATTCTCTCACTGTCGTGTTCCGGGCAACGTTAACGCCTCGCTTTCAGTGATCACTCGTTGAAAAGTCAGATCAAGTGAAATTGAGAATCACATTTTTCAAAATTGATTAAAGTACTGACGCTTCCCGAAAAGATGAACGCGAAGCTTCTACGCGTCGAATTTTCGTTCGTCGAACCTGTTTTCTTCGAAAATTTTGACGAACCTTCGAAGATGTTGGCCTGGTTCCTCTGAGGTTCGAGTTACCGAGGCTCCGCTGTAATTGATCTAGGAAACACAGGTTAAAGACTGACTTAAGCGTGAAGCTTCTGAGCAGGCGTTGAGTGGATAAAAGCTGGTGAGAAACCGAAGCCCAACGGCTTCGGAAAATATTGGCCAAGTGGCCATTGGCTGGAAGTTGACTTATCCGACTACTCGAGGGCTTCGGCCAGGTGTCGAGCGGATAAAAGCCTTGGAAGGCAAGCGTGGCTGATTACTGCGAAAAACCGTCGGCCAAGTGCTCATTGACTACTAAACTGATTTAGAGGAAGAAGAAGCCCGATGCTACTTGCTACCGTTCGAATAAATTGGCCAAGTGGTTATCGAGGTTCGAGCACCTCAACTGTTCTAAAAAATCTTAGCCGAGTGGCTATTGATCTGCCAAAGTCTGGTCGTCGATTAATTGCCACAGGACCCTTCAGACAATTACTCATTAAGGTGTTACCACAATATATACTCCATTTCCAACCTAATTTGCAATAAAAAATATTTTAAGAATCCTGCATTTTAAATATCGAGCATCTCAAACTTCTGAAAAATCTTAGCCGAGTGGCTATTGATCTCTCAAAGTCTGATCGTCGATTAATTGCCACAGGACCCTTCAGACGATTACTCATCAGGATATTACCAAAATATCCCCATTTCCAACCTGATTTGCAATAAAAAGTATTTAAAAAGTTCTACATTTTAAATTCATCGAACCCTTGTGGTCTAATTTTTCTCTAGCGGAAAGCTACTCGAATACTGCGAATGACCGAGTATTCCATCCTGAAAATCCCATTGAAGATTGTTTATACGTGTTTTAATAAATTAAACCAGATGGATGATCTGGATTCGCTGTTATTACACCAGAGCTCTAAAAGCTCGGATTCTAGACGTGAAAAAGAACTGATTCCCTTCCGGTCGATCTGGAATCCTCGAGAACAGTCGAAAGCAATTCGATCACCATTAGTTGGAGGAGGCACAAGGACGCTTTGGTATCCTTCGGCAAAGAGGGATGATCGTGGAACGGTAAATGGGTTGACGAAAGGGAAAGGATCGGTCCTAGTCCAGCGAGATCGCATGTTCGCTGAGACGATGTGTGGGGTTCGAGTAGAAGAGCAACTGGAATAAAAACAATTAGGGGGAGGAAAAAGAAGCAGGACGAGTGGCGAGATGGAAGTGGCGCACACGAACTTTCCCAACGATTTATGGTCTTTGAAGCCACTCAGAGAATACGATTCAGGTTTTCGTATTAGGACACTTTGCTACCGATATTTTTGCCTCTTCTTGTCTTCGTATTACGGGACAATGATATTATCGTATTAGACCACGAACGAGCAAGTTTCCAAGATAAAATCTACTTGCATGTAAAAACCTGTGAACTGTTGGAACATTTCTGAGAAATCGCAGTAGCGAGATTCGAGTATACGGCGAGCTGAGATTGCTGCTGACAAAAGTACGTTTCAGATGATAAATATTTTATAATTAGAGGAGCCGCGGCGTACTTGGAATACCAAATACCAATACCAAAGCATATAGTTTGTTTGAGAGGAAGAAGAAATTGCAGCAGAGAACGAGAGGAAGGAATAAAACTACGTAATATCATAGGCAGACTAATAAACTTTTATACTTTAGAATCTCAGCAGTGGCGGAAAGCGCAAGGTATCTGTAACTTTGGTGTAATTAAAAAATGGAAATAAAGCAAGGATTGCGTTACGGAGCAGCGATATTCCGATTTATCTTCGCTGTATGAAATTAAAAAGCGAGTAGATGGTAAAACGATTTTCTCTTGTGAACCGATGGGACAAAAGTCGCAGCACGAGCACAGTGATGTGCTCTTATGCACAGTATGGTTCCTAAAATTAACTCGCAGCAGTCGCAGCAGCTTCCGCGTCATAATCGACGCGTTCGCAATGTACCCAACATCTGGCACGGATGAAACACTGCACCTCTTTTGCCTTCGCCGTAATTCACATTCAGAACAGCACCCATCTCTCAGCAGGTTTTTCCTTGATATTCCGAATTAGCAAGGTGGCGTTAAAACCTAAAGCACCGTGTCGCAATTCGTATTCACCGAGTGTTCGCAAATTGACACGAAACCATAGAATGAACGCGCAAACGAGTAGATCAAGCAGTTTACTGCGAAGCTTGAACACATTTTAGCCGCGATCGAATATTTGCTGAGACACTTTTGCGAATTGACGTTTCTTGCTCACTGGGAAATATCGAAACTGAGATGCGTTATATGAAGAATGTGAAAAAACAGAACAAAGACGTAACATAAGAAACCGGCAACGACGACGAAAACGATCCAATGCTCGACCAAAACAGACCTAATTCTTGAATCAGTTGAAAAGTCGATAATTCCTGTGTTTTGTTCCTTGGCGTGTCGCGATACGTTTGGCGCGTTAAAGCAACTGGCGTTGTAAGAACTCGCAATCTTAGACGGCAGTCCACTGTAATAATAGTTAACGTTCTTAACCTGCATCGTCGCAAAAGAATCCACGAGGAAAGAAATCTGTGTTACTCGACCAAGGCCATCGCTCGTAAGTGTGGCAAGTGTGGCTGCGTGTCAGCAGAAGGCTGAACCCTAATGAAGTACGAGTTTTAGAGTAACGGCAGCTTGACCTTGAGCCTCGGCAACGCTAGAAATAATCCGTAGCGGCGCGTATACGTCATGGAAGACCCTAAATCTCACTTTTGTTCGGAGTTTCGAGCAGCGAGACTCCGCCAGGGTGGCTTTCAACAATCCCTGGCTGCAGATTTCATATTTTCGACTATGTTACCGTAGGAAATTGAATTCCCAGGCAACCAATCCGACGAGAAGAGAGAGAGAGAGAGGGAGGGTAGGAGAAAGGGATGGTCCTCGAGGCGGAAAGGCCGGCTCGATTATCCGTTGATCATCCGAGCTTCCCTGTAACAGAGTTAATCCCGGGGACGTTAATTAAACAGCGAAAAGCTCGGCTCCCGTCCCATCTAATCCATCGAGGCGGTCTTTTAACGGCGGATTATTCGCCGGCAGGCTCTTTCTTTTCGTCCCCCCGATCGATCTTACGCCTCGCCTTCACGCGCCTTTAACGAAATTAGAGCCGAGACTAGCAGACAGCCTCCTATTTTCTGCGGCTATCTATCTTTTCGTTTATCCGTCTGCCGGGATTCTGAACTTTGGTATCGCTCGAATGGTTCATTTTTAGGGGTCTGCAGACCTTCCTTTCCACGGACGTGTCATTTAGAGGAATTCGAGCGATGAAATGGCTTCTCTCGTGGCATCTGTATTTTCCATTTGACACGACAGTGACGCAGGATATCGATAAGAAACGCAGATGTCTCGTTCATTATATTTGTATAGGTTAGGTTTGTATCGGTCAGATTGGTTCGCGTTAGATTTGACGTTAGGTTGGACTCGCGACAGAAATAACAGAAATACAGCTATCCTCTCGTGTAATATGGCAGACATAGGTTCCGGAAGAATGTTACGTGAAAAATGGAGACACGTGATTAACCAGTTAGGTGTTTTACGACGAGTATACTCGTCACGAAGAAGTGGCAATATTCTGTGTTACGACGAGTATATTCGTCACGAAAATATGGCAATATTATGTTACGACGAGTATACTCGTCATGCGTAAAACGTAGTTACAATTTGCTGTTTAAACTGCAATTTAGTAATTGCAGTAAGTTGCAGCAATAAAATTGAAAAATGAAACGATCATCTCGTCACGAGTTAATCCTACGTTATAACAGCCACAGATAATCTGTGTTTGACGAATATACTCGTCATCGGTTACGTTTTATCGAACAGCTAACTGGTTAACACGATACAATTATATCTTCTGTAATTGGAAGAAACTTTTCTCCCAGTTATTCGCCAAAGATTTTCTATGATATTCAAACGTGGGGAACAACCTGGCCGGATCAAAAATATCGATATCTTTAAGATGTAGCCACCGCTTCGCGTGTTTCGACGCTCGAACCGCAGCGTTGTCCTGTCGATAAAGCAGATCATCATCTTCAATTTCTTCCGCTAATGGTATCAATACCATTTCCACCTACACGTCCATTTTCCAATCTTCTCATCAAAATACCACCGTACACGAACTCGTCATTGGAACAGACCAATTATTAGATTTCACCAAAAATTACAGCGGTTTTACGGAAATTGTCGAGCACTGTAAGAACGCGGTGCGCCGCGAATCTTAATTAAAACGCAGTTCTTAATTACAACAGAAACGCTAATTATTTCTGCAAACAGTACTCGGTCTAACGAACAGCTACGAAAATTCCTACCGTCAAAATTCCCACGACCGACAATCTTTCCAAATCTGCTATGTATATCCGACTGAAACAAGTTGGTCCACTGATTGTTAGATTATTCAAGACTATGCAAACGGCAATACCAGCGCTCTGCGCTGAGCAGAGACAGTTTCTTTTAATTAAATTCCGGCTCATTCGCATGATACGTCGAAACAAGCTGGCCGGACGGTCAGCCGTGTTTTTAATTAAAGGATCGCAGTTGCATTTTTTTTAAATTGCCAAAGAGTGAGTGGGTGGAGGGGGGCGGGAGGAATATTTCCCGCTGGTCGTTTGGCGGTCAGCCAAAGGAAAAGCGGGGGAAATTCAATTCACCGTAGCTCGTGGGACAGGAATACGCGCGATAATTATTTGCGCTCGCTCCTGCAAATATTAATTTCAAGAAACCCTTTCCTCCCTCTTGCTCCACCTCCATACGCGAATGGAAGAGGAATTTTTTCCGCCGGACGAAGGGGAGTAAAAAAAATATTCGCGCGCCATTCTCCCTGTCTCTGTTTCTCGCGTCGTTGCATTAAATTTCGCGTTGCCGGCCGGCTAGCTTGCAAATTACACTTGTATTTCATTCTTTTCTGGTTAGTTTTTAAATCGACCCTCTCGTTTCGCTCTCTCGAACCGGCTGGCCCCGATACCAATATTACCGTAATCGAAAAATACTACCGACGACATCTTCGCTGAAACTACTGGCCTCACGCGCTCGTGTTTTCTCTATTTTTTCTTTTTTTTTTTTTTTTTTTTTTTTATTTCGTATCGGTACGCGGATGCGCGCGCCTCAAGTCGATGAATCGGTACACGCAGTGTACGATAAATCGTTGCATCGGACGTGTCAGAATTATATCGGCGAATGAAACTTTTCTAATTTTAATTTCCTGTGTCGCGTGTCTACGAACGATAGGAATATAATTGTTGAATTTCCACTCGTTATGAATATTCTGGTGAATTTTTCGAATATTAGTTCGGAAGGTAACAGAGGGTAGTAGAAAAATTGTTGAAATTATAAATTTAGTATTCGGGGCAGGTTACGTTAACGTTGAAACGGTTGTAGGGTTTTATTCTCCGGGAAATTTGAAGCTGGTGATTTCTCGTTAGAAGATGAACCAAGTGGAAAAGGTCGGCAATTACTGGCGACGATAATATTTTAAGCGATATTACGGAAAATAATACACGACAAACAGCGGAAGGAATTGCGTTTGAAATGGAAAGCAGTCGTTCTACGATTATTCGTGAGTTAGTTGGCGCAGGAAAACCAAAGGAAATGGGAAATTTCGTGGTAGAAGTAGGTGGAAAAACGAGAAATAATTTACATCTGTTCAAAGATTCATTTGATGCTGGATTATTACACCGAAATATCGTATTCCTCGTTTATTACTTTACCACATATTTTTATTTACATGTTCTCCATGCAGAGGATAATTACAGCGCACGTAGTATTAACAAAATTACGTTCTACAAACATTTAAGCTCTGCTTTTACACATTTCAAGATTGCAATACCTGAAAGTTTCCAAATAAACGTTGTTAAGTTTCGCAGTGGCTAACCAAATATAGTACAAGGCGAGTAGTTAGATAATTGAAATTTCCAGTTTTACTCTTCAACGAAACTTAAAGAAGACGAGAAGTAGAAGCATTTTCCTCCTAAAACCTTCAAACTCCAAAGATTGCTGGGCCCAGTATAATTGGCTCGTTGTTAAATTTGTTTAAATTTAAACGAGGAAAGTTCTACGTAATTTTGACGAAAGATCACGCACTTAAAATTCTTCAAGTTGACTGAATGATAGAAGAACGAGTGGATTAATTTGTAATAGAAAAATATATCGAAACAAGTAACGGTATAAGTAACGGTATAGCGTGTGCTGATCCAGATCCTCGCTCTTCCAATGTTACAATACAACAGAAGAAGCTATGACAGTGAGCAGCTTCATATATTTATAACAAAGGACATTAGCAAAAAATTAACCCTGTAACTGTAGCTGAAGGTTACAAGAAACAGCAATAGAAATCTACTTATAGCTTCTTTCTTTTCAGACCTTGTAACCCAAAAAGTAATTTATATTCAAAGGCACGATAATATGGACCTCTGTTTATTTAGAATATTTGTTTGTTTCACTAAATTCTATTCTCTTCGTAACAGAGGTGTGCAGGTCACGGATATACAAAAGTAAAGACGTAGAGTTTTTCTTCAAGTAATTACTTCGACAAGAACGCTCGATAAAATTGTAATTTCGTTCTGCTACGCTGCATCGCACTGCGCTTGCATCTTGGAATTATTTCGATAAAGACGAACCGACAGAAATTCCTGCAAATTTCTAGATGTACAGTAGCATCTCTTGAAATGCTCGTCTTTTTGTTTCCCGTAATTGACCGGTCATTTCCACTATTATTAGGACTCTCGCTTAACTAGTTAACTGCGTTCGACGTATATACACGTCATTTGGATTTATCTCGACGCGGTTGACGTATATACTCGTCGTGTGAAATAAAAATTACCATTTACTATAAGAAGTAAAGTACTATAAGAAGTCATTTAGTGGCATGTTTCCTTTACACTTTCAGTGGATCTATCGTGTATTTTATAGAAAAAAGTTTGATTATTTGATTATCCTCTTTGCCGCGTATATCGGTCATTCCCCGAATTTCTTTGCCTTTTATATCAGCTTACGCGACTTTATAGCAGCTACACCGTCAAAAGCAAATCCCCTTCGAAAAAGTGGAATCCGTAAGGACTCACGTTACGAAGTGCCACTTTGTGTGGTACGTTGTCTTGAAAACCAGCACACGGAGATCAACCGAATTTCTGACATTTCTTCTATTATTTTCTGGCAATGTTCAAGTTATTAATAATAAACACCATTTTCAACGACGAATCGTCAATTTTTCATCGAATAAAAATGCAATACCTGCTTCTAGTTTTCCTTTACTTTTTTCGTCAGATTTATAATAGTAGCATTTACTATGTTTCGACGCGTATACTCGTCACTTGATTTTACCTGCGCAGCTCGTAAGGGATTTATCGATCTCTCTACAAATCTGTAGCCTTTCAACTTTTATCCTAGAATCGCGACTCTTCCACGTTTCTCTTGACAAATTTCCAAGATTCCGGTCCTCTACGCGATCGTTCGTCGCCGAGCATACGCGATTTTCGATCGAATCGAACAGAGACGATAACGTAACACATAATTTTTCAATGGCACTGCGTTACAGTAGATTAGGAGACTGATGTCTCTCAACAGACTCGGATACGTCAAACGTAGGAACATCATCATCCTACGAAGTAGAACGTGCTCATCTGTTCCAAGCAGCTGGCTCAATCGTGTAGATGATCCATCGCGCTCGGCTGCAGGGTAATCTTGGCACGAGAGTGACTGCAAATCATCGACTATTCCGCGTCAATCACGCGTCAAGAACAAAGGAATGCTTAGCGCAGTGCATGCAACCATTTGCCTCGTGCTCCTACACGTTCCCCTTGCTTTTACGTGTTTCCTTTGTGCGAACGCGCTATTACTATTAACCAAAGCACATTGGCAGCGAAATAAATCCTATAGATCGTATCAATCAATCCTGACCAAGGGGTCCTGATAAATTTCAACCCTATTTGTTCCTTTTATCGGTAGAATCATCTTTATGGCGCTCTGAATAGCTTTTTTATCCTTGGAATTTCCTCTTTTCTTTCGCTTTTTCTTTTTTTCTCTTTTAGCAGCCTTATGTTGTTTATTTATCAGCGGAATTCTTCTTTCAGGGGGATTCAACTTCTATTATCTTTGGATTTATTCTTTTATTAATGGAAGACCAAATTTGTTCTCCTTTGGTGAGCACGTGTCGCTTATTTAGCACCAAAGTTCCCTTCTATTGGGTTGGCAACTAAGTGATTGCGGATGTTGTCAATACCAGTTAATGAGAAAATCCGCAATCACTTAGTTGCCGACCCAATAGAGGAGAACCGATGTGCTAAATACGGTGTCTGTAGCGGAATTTCGATTTTCAGAATTATTGGATTGGCAACTAAGTGATTGCGGATTTTGTCGATATCAGCTAATGACAAAATCCGCAATCACTTAGTTGCCAACGCAATGATTCTAAAAATCGGAATTCCGCTGCAGACACGATACAACGCAGCGCGAATTACGACTCGTTACTTCACGTCGATTAATTACATGGAAAATTCAGGATTCGTGAGGGATTCGGCTGGAACCGGCCGGATTATGGGTAATCGGGTATCGGCAGCCGCGTAATGCTCGCTGATGGGCCCCGGTGTGAATTACTTTATCCGAAAATACGTAGGAAATTGCGGCCACGCATTATCGCGCGATGCGTCATCGCGAGCGCAACCGGCCGCGATCAGACATCGACCTGGGCAAAATGAAATTTACGACGCGGCATCGCGTATAATACGTGCGTCCCAGGCACCGAAGGCTGGTCGTTCGCGGACCTCGAAACAGAGGGACGAGAGGGATAAATCGCGTTTGCGCCCGGCGTCCGCCGCCGCCGCCGCCGTACCGTCGCCGGCGTAATTACTCGTCCCGTGGCGCCTGGAAATTTACCGGAAGGATCGACTGCGCTTCCACCGATCCTTATCACCGGCAAACGTAGTTTTTCAACCGCTCGTGCAGCCAATCCTTGGGAAATTGCGAAAGAGATGGGGCGGTTCTAACGCATTTCGTTCGAGTCTCAAGTTTCCCCATATTTGTAAAAATACAGCGCTGTGAATAATTATGGTAATAATTATGATACGATTGAACACACACTTTCAGGATTGTCTTTTCGATATTTCCAGTGAGAAACCACTGATCAGCTTTGGATGAGTCAGGTGAAATTGCCTTTGTGAAACGCACGGTGCACGCCACAAAATAGGACTCCATGTTACACGCTGAATTATCGTCTTTCGTAACCGAGACAGCAGACGAAAAGAATTTTCCAAGAGGGCAATGCTCTGTCATTTGTACATCCGCCATTGCGTAAACGGTTTCAAGATTTTCGAATGGAATTATTAGCGTGATCGACCTGAAAACGATCCACACACTACGGCAAATTGTTGCAGGACGAGTTTACCGTCAGCAAAAGCGACACGTAGAAAACAAATAGGAAATACAAAATGAACTTAAAAACGGAATTAAACGGATGATACGATATGATTATGAAGCGAAATACTTCGAATAAACTGGTGGATAGTATACTTAAGAGATTAATAAAAGTAATCTTTGAGATAATAGAAAAACCACTATTGAGGAATATTTGACGGTTTTAAGAAAGTGCAGGAATTCTGTAATATTTCGATGAAAAATCGTAGGAAAAATCGAGCACTTGGCGATATTTTATCGGAACGCCAAGCAAAAGCAGAAATCCCATGATATTTCGGCGAAATTTTAGGAATAGAACGCAAGTCTCGAATATTTCCACAAAATCTACAAATAAAGAGTTTTACGATATCTCGTCGGAGTCGTCTCGGGCTAAATTCCTCGTTCTGTGAAAATTTCGTCATAATTTCGCGAAAAATGCAGGATTTCAGCTAGTTCGAACGGTGTCGTAGGAAGATCGTTCTGCAGCCTCGCGACAGCCGGTAAATTGTACAAGGTCGTAAGGAATCGATGCTGCGTTTGGACATTAACGGTCGTGGGAGGAAATGTGTCGTTTCCTGGCCGGACCGATGCCGCAATGGAGAGGAAACGTCCGATAACCGACGACACGGTATTCGCCTACGCTCGACAAACTTGCAAGCATCTGGAACGTTCGAAAGCCAGGCAAGACAGTGGCGGCTGGAGATTCGGTCAAGGTTTGCGGGTCAAGTAGCGGCTCTGAACAGCTTGCACGCGTTCCCTTTTCCTACTGCCAACGTCGAGATTGCTAGCAACCATAACCCAGTCAGCTGTCGAATCGATAGCATAATCGAAGCCGTACCGATTTCAGCTTTCCCTTGGCATATTCGACCCAGAAACCTAAAAAATTGTTAACAGAAACCCTGTGTGATAATTGTTGAGGTTGAGCTTGACCGATCGAAGAACCAGTGAATGAATTTGTAATAGAAAAGTATACTGAACTAATTAAAGGTATAAGTTTTCTTTTCTTCAAAGAACAGAAAAATATGTTCGCGTGTTTGATTTCCACAGCGAGCTTCTCTCAAAGTATTTATCAAGCGAAATTTATCAAGAAAACGTGGATATAGGCGCACGTAGCTCGCAAGTCGAGTGTCTTTATCGAGGACGAAGGAAAATACGGCAAGACGATGGCGATAGTTGGACGATATTGTCGTAAAACGCGTTATCGTTTTTTACTACTCACCTGCTTGCAAAGTCAATTTTTATTACACAATCTTGGAACAGTGTTTTATGTCTTCTTATTTACAACAATGGAAAAACTGGCGTGCTCTGGATGTTAATCAATTTTCAGGTGACAATATCTATCACTTGGAATGGAAGCGAAGATTGAAGCCAAGAATGAAGATTGAAGCGTACATAGAAACGAAAATGGATGCTGGCAAAAATACAACTCGATATTGATCGATTTTTAACCGAAGAATACCACGAAAAGCGACAAATTAACGTGACAATTTACAACGAAATCGAAACTACAAATTCTCCATGCTAATTCATTTTCCATCTTTCGCATCGTGTGGCAAAACGTAAGCTACGACGAGTATACTCGTCAAACAAGAAGTATATGTACCTGTTATAATATAAAATTAAATCGTAATGAAACGATTGTTTTATTTATTCGTTTTATTAGCCACAGTGCTGGTCGTAACGCGAAATATCGTCATTTCTTTATGACGAGTATACTCGTCAAAAACGTCAAACTGGTCGACCAACCTTCGATTCACCTATACTGCGTAAGCTTTAAAATGAAATTACAAGAACGTAGGTCGCGAGAGGAAAGAGAAATTTTCCAATCGACGATAAAGAAAGCTATTATCTTCACTTACAACAATTTTCTCGCGTGAACCAACTTTCACCTTATCATCACCGTAGCCAGCGTTCAAAGTGCAGAATTCCCGTTCGAAGCGTAACGTTTCTTTTTCCTTTATTTTCCTGTCCTCTTTTTCCTTTTTTTCTTTTTTTTTTCATTCGACTATGCAAATATGCGATGCACACAGCGAGGACAGGGAATAGGATCCTGATCAGGGAGACTGGCTTTCATCGTAAGCGGAACGTGTTCGACGACAGCGGAGGGACCACACGACGACGATGTCGAGGCGAAAGAAGACGAACGAGATGGGAAAAGGGGTGTGGGCCTTTTCCTTCCGTTGAATTCTAAGGTATCGACTTTTCAATTGGGTCACGTACACTGTACCCAATGCGCCTGTACGTGTGCACTGTGCACAGATGTTAGGAGGCGGCAGCAGCGCTCTACGTTGGCAATACAGCCCTAATGGAAATCGAAAATACGGATCGCGAGTGAAAATCACGGTTCCCAGAAGCCTGCGATTCGATTTCCAAAAAAAGAAGACTCTGCTCGGAACGAAACCGAGTGAATTCTTTTTCCCATCGTTGCAACTTCCATAGAGGTTTGGTGGCACAGTAGAGGGTGTGAAACACAGCGGAAACGTTTCCGCCAAAGTAAATCGCGCGCTGTTTCACAGAACAGGCCAGAGAGATGCCGCGAAAAAGATATGAAACTGTTATGACCCTGTCCAGCCTCCATCCATAAATGTTTTACGACCGCGATATCGTTGTCTTCTACAGGAGAATTTCGTGTTCACGACGGTGCAATCCACCTTCTACGAGCCCGTTATCCTTCAGGATACAGCTGCTTCGAACGTCCCTCTTAAACGACTCCATAATGAACCCGTTTTCGAATTCATGTTACGGAGCATGCGATGTCGAGATAGTTTATTTTGCTGTGCAGCGAGCGGTGAAACAGAGCTACGCCGAGATAGACCAAGTCCTGAAGATGACACTGATCAACAGCGAATTAATTGCCTTAGCACGCGGTCTTCTCGCGATTTCGAAATTTCCTGTTAACCAATGAGGCCAAAAATGTAGCAAATTTAACGAACGTTTGATCGTAGGTAGCCTGATCTTCAGATCGAAGTTCAAAAGTGCTGATCCAAATTTTGTAATTTCTCCTAAGCTGGCCTCTGCGAGACAGTCACACGAAATTAAAATATTCAATTTTAGGGGAACTAGCATAGTGCTGAAATTGAGCAATTCCTTAGGAGAAGGTCGTGCGCGCTAGCGACCAAAATTAATTCTGCCCCATTTTCACCAGATACTAGCACTGTTATTTCAGTGAACACACGAACACAATCCTGTGCAACATATTTCTCAGTCATACTGTTTATCCCATTGTTTTCACTGTTTTGACACGTTAAACGTACACGTTGACATTCCCAATGTTAGCCAGGTAGCTGTCGCGACCTGTCGGGAAACCTGGAAAAGCGTGTGCCTAAAACGTGTCGCGGAAAGTAAGCGACGACGAGTATACTCGTCGAACACAGAATACGTGTAACTGTATAACGTACAACTCTTCTACTTACATCTGACCAAGGGATACAACGAAAGAACTTAGCGCGGTCGGTACTGCAGGACACTGCCCTGCATTCTAACAAAATTGCAGGCCCTACGATATCACGTGAAACGATCGCTGTCCAAGCTAATCCGAACATAATCCTCCGTAACGTGATACTCTACAAACCAAACGTCCACTATTTTTAACGTTTATTTTTCCCACGCCTCGCTATGGATGAATCGTCCGCCATGCACACGCAAAGTGTAAAGTCTAAATTCGTCGCTGCTAGGAAACCATCCTTTCTCATTCCCTTTCCCTTTACCTTCGTCGTTCTCCCTTTCATCCCTTCCAGTCCAGCGTCAGAGAAGCTCGCACGAGAAGCCTGGTGGACAACGTTGGAGGAAATTTTCGCTGGTCAACTGGACTCCGTGTGTGTGTGTGTGTGTGTGTGTGTGTGTGTGTGCATGCGCGTGACAGAGAGAGAAAGAGAGAGCAGAAACAGGAGAGTGGCTGACTGAGACCGGTTAAGGGTCGGGTCTGTGCGTCGACCGCATTATTCATTCGAGCAGCGAACCGAGGGTTGGTGCGACACAGTCGAAGAGAAAGGGAGAGTCGAGGAGAGTGTTTCAGTACGTCGGCGAGTAATGCGAGCGGTAACGGAAAGCTATTTAACTTGCGGCTACGACGGACTTCCGACTCGGTTACTCCCCAGCAATACGCCTGCCTATGCCATGTGTTCGTGTCTAACCTGCACTTACACCTTGCACCAGGCAAACGCATCCGTACAACTTACACAATTACGGGTAAGCTGACAACCATGGTTTCGCCTGAGACCCATCGTTGCACGAGCTTATGAGTTACACTTGAATACAAGTTGATGGGTTTTTATGGCTCGTTTAGGTTTCACGTTACTAACGAGTTGTAAGTAGCAGAACGTTGACCAATTGTTAGGTGGATCGTTGTCGTGCGACGAAAAAGATATTTTTATTGCTAATTTGAAGCATTTATGTTACTTAGTTGCCCAACATACGTTCTCCAGCTACTTTTCACCATTACCAGTGTCGATTAATTTATGGATTAAAGCTTCGGAGAATTTGTGCAGGAACAGAGTTCAAAATGGCTTGAAACCATTTGTGTCCGATCTGCCTGTGACATTTTACAGTTACATTTTTTATAATATAAAAATATATAAGAAATATGTAATATGATATATACAGGGTGTAACCGAATAACATGTGCCAGCAGCTATATGAGGTGGTTCCTTATGAAAAGTGGAAAAATAAGAAGAAAATATGGAATACTATTTGTTCATTTAAGGTTTACTTGTTGACAAAATTGAGTTTGAAAATTGATTAATACATATAATGTGTGAAATATTTGCCAAATATGTTTCTTCTGACAGATACGTGATGACCATAGCATGACGTAGGTCTGGACTATAACTATCATAATATCCATTGAAATCTAAGCTGCAGATTTTGCTCTTGAGAATGGTACAACGACGCTCAGAATTGGACGTTCGCTATAGCGAAAACATTCCATTTATATTGGGTTGGCAACCAAGCGATTGCGGATTTTATCATTACCACCTAATGAGGTAATGCACCATAACCTAACCCCAATCGTGCAATAGCAACTGCTCAATTCTTGTGGAGCAAAAATTAGAGGGTGATGACTCAGTTACAATCTGATCTGTGTAGCAACATAATGTTAAATACAGGAATGTTAGACTTGAGAAAACTCCACATTGCAGGAGATGGGAGATAAAATTTGGAAAAATTCGATTCTAGAAAGCCAAAGCTATCTTTGTAAAGGTGCCAGATATAAGAAGAATCCTCACCGATTTTTGCGATGAGACCACCTAGTTATCATGCAAAAAAAAAAAAAAGAAAAAAAGAAAAGGAAAAAGAGAAAAAACGACCGATTGCCAGGATTTTCTTAGCATTTCCATATAATTATCGCACAAGCTGCTTGATCAGCAGGACAGGGCACGGTGTACCGTGAGCACGTACTGTCACACATATGGGGCAGTGTAAACAGAAAGTTTGTCAGTCACTAACCGCCACACCCTTTGTTTCCTTAGCAATAATTTAATACGTCGCGGGGGTGGATTGGCCGGCGTGTGTTTATCGAGCGTATGCAAGCGCCACTAGCGTGTTGCGAATTTAGAATTACCGCTGTTATCGGTGCCGGACCGCTGCTTATCATGCGGCAGCCTGATTAATTAACGGGCCGATTTCCTGCGAGCCTCGTCATCTAACTCGTTCGAACTCTGTATTCGAAAACAGAAGCAGAATATCGTCATCATCAGCTGCAACAGGAATGTTGTACCAATATGATGGTTTCGTGGGGCAGCGTAAATTTTCATTTTTATTTCGAAGCTTTCTACACTGTGGCTAATTCCAAAGAGCCACAATAGTGTACAAATTGATTAATTCGCTACTTTTCTCACAGGATTGTAAATAAAGCACTGCAGAGAATGGATCTGCCTCAAAGATAACTCAAACTTATTTTCAATTCTATACCTAACTCTAGAACCACGATAATTCGTTACTTTTCTCACAGGATTGTAAATTTAGCATTGCAGAGCATGGGCTTGTCTCAAAGATAACAAACTTATTTTCAATTCTATAACTAATTTTAGAACCACGATAGCGTGGTTAATTAAAAAATTAATTCCTTCCAAATTTTACACGCAACATATTCTACTGCAAAATTCTTTTAAACGAAAGCCAAACCCGAATTTCTGTAATCTCGTTCCTTGAAGAGAACGACAAGACAAACAACAAATTTCCAGGGTGGAGCCCGCGTTGAAACGTCGAACGAAGATAAAAATTGGGAAATGCCACGACGGTGATAAAAGAAAAATACCACTCCGGTGTGTTTACGGCGATAATCGTAAAACACAACGTTTCAGGGAAATATCAACACGAAAAACCCGAAGATAGAAACACGGAGACCGAACGTGGGAATCAACAAATATCTGGCTACATTCTTATCATGGGTTCTACTTAGAGGAACGCGAGGAAGAGGAAGAATCCCTGGCGGACGTCTAGTTCGCGTCGATACTTGGATAGCTTCCTATAGAAGTTTCCAAAGGGTAATAGAAAAAGTTTCACGGCTCGATCGTATTATCGTTGCCAGACGAGCATCGTCCGTGACGATGTTGCGCTTCTTCGTGGCCGTACAATCTTTTGTTTCGTCCAGCCAGAGGATACAATATCTCTTTTCACGATACTCAAACATCCTAAATTAGACCATCGAGTGGCCACATCGACTTACTGTCACGAGCCGCAAGCGTCTGCATAATTCTCTCACGCGAAATTATTCACCCAATAACATCGTCCCCCCACCTCGCTCAATTATATTCACAAAAAAAAAAAAAATCACTGCAGATTCACAAATTTCGTATTAGCTTGTCCGAAAAATTTTTTTCGTTTCATAAGGTGATAATAGATGAATAATAATTTCTGTTTTATATCATTTTATTGAATTAGGTACGATCCATTTCGTTATATTTCCATTATTATGTTTCTGCATAATTCAAAAAATTAATATAAAACAAAAAACATTGTGCGTCTATTATTTCCTTACAAAACGAAAGAAACTTTTCGGACAACCTAATACTTCCAACGATGCGTCCAAACCGCGTCTTTTCCTACAAACGCGATAAAACTGCATTTCAGTGAACGATTGGAGAAATGAAAAGAAATACCTTCCCACTTATCAAGGTAAAATGGTCGGAAAAATGATTGGAACGTTGCATCGAAACAGGCTGCGTTCGTTTCCCATGGCGATAAAAGGGAGCGCGCAAGTACCAAGTGGAGTGGGATTGTCTGGGAGTCGCAGCAGTCGACACTTTGGCACGTTTAACACGCGGAATTGCACTTGGCTGGTAAAGAAGATCGGGACAAGGTGGGTGCGCCGTACGCTCCAGTCAAAGGCAGACATTTTTGTAGTTTGCTGGGTGCGGCGCGGCAACGTTCCTCGAAAACGCGCCTTCCGGCTCGTAGAAAGACCGATGGCGATGGGTAGAGTAAAAGGCCGGGCGTACACCGACAGGCTAAGGGGGTGGTGGCTGGCTTTTAACGCAGGGCGGTTAGATTATCCAACTTTTGCCCCTCGCGTTCCGCGCACAATGCGCTCCAATGTAAACGCGTCTGCCGCGATTACGGTTTAATAAAGTTTCGCAGTTGCTATTTTCCTCTTCGATTAGCCGCTTGCTGGCCAACTTGCACTCCGATGAACTTTGTCCCCGTTAGATTCGATTCGTTTTCACGTTCAATTAACACCTTTTTTTTTCACCCCTTGCTCGGCTATTCGACACGTTGGTTGCGCGTGTAAGAATAGCAGAGACGAAAATAATTATTTGTATAATTAACGCTTTCCGCACGACAGGCTGACAAGTATCGACAAGTATAAATAGGGAAACGGTTAACCGGTTAACTTCGCTTCGTCGTGTCGTGCAGATTTCTGTATGACGTGCCGCTTAAAAATATATTTGATGCACTGTCAGGCGCAATTTGCGTTTCGGGACGCAACTCTGAACAAACAACTTTCAGCCGAATTTAGACAGAATTCGAAGGTACGTTTTTGCTCCACGACATCGGTCGATTCCACTGGGTTGGCAACTAAGTGGTTGCGGATTTCGTCGTTAGGCGGTATTGGCAAAAGCCGCAATCACTTAGTTGCCAACCTAATAAGTTGTCGTGTTAGAACTTGGAACATTTCAGAAGAATCTTCCCCTCTGCGGAAGCATAAGAAAGTAGACTTTTTAAACCAGAATTAACTTTTACAAATTTCGTTTTTGCAACTTAATTTGATTCTTTTTTCGACCAGTTGGAAAATTTTTTCGAAAATTTGGAGGAAGTTGCAATTGGTCGAAATCGTGGAAGAGAAGCAAAGATCGATTTCTACAGTATTTTTAACAGAGCCTGTAACGGGCATTGAAATAATACATTTGGAGATTTATATCGCTTACGTGTGTGCTGAAAGTTTTGTCGAAATTTGATCGAAAAACTGTTTAGGTTTCAGGTCGAAAATCGTGAAAACCGTGTTTCTTCGTCCGTAAAAACGTTAACCGATTTCGATGAAATTTTCTACAGACCTGGCAAAAATCTTGTAAACGCGTTGCTTAAATTTTGACTACAGGCCCAGGTAAGAAAGTTGCCAGAAAGCACGTTTACTTTCTCTTCGCAATTCCGATCAACTTGCAATTGCAACTTCCTCGAAATCTTGTTACACGTTATCCGGTAAACTAGTTCTTCCAAGTTCTCAAAGATCAAGTCGTTCGGTTGAATTTTTCAAAAGTTATTCTGCTTTAAAAAGTGCAGGACTACTGTACACCCACCGTATAATGCAAAAGTGGTGCTAATTTATTTAGATCGCATGATTGAATATAAATCGATAGATTCAGCTGTTGCTAATCGGAAGTCCTGTTATTGGAAATTCACAATGGCTATAATCTGCGATCTAAAAACTCGCACAGAACAAGCGCGCTTTCACGAGAAAACATATAAAAAGCATAAAAACTGAAAAGCACAGTTAATCTGTTAAGTCTGTACAATGAATATAAAGCGGCAGGCTCATCTGTCTCGCGCACAAGCGCAAAGAAAAATTATTCCATTTCGCAAATAGTTTCATATAGAGGCGTACAAAAGGCAGAAAAACTCGAAAAGCGCTGCTAATCTATTAGATCTCTGGCCGAGTGCAGAGCAGCAGGTTCAGCTGGCGGAACACGAAATAGAATTGCGCGTCCATTAAGCTGGCACGAGAGCGTAACGCGTTCGGATTAGCGAGGCCATTTTCACCGGCAAAAGAATCAGAATGTGGAGGGTGGCAAAGGTTTCAGAAAAGGTAGAGTAGGCTTGATTAAAAGCCGATAACGACATCTCTAACGCGTACCTGACTATCCGATTCTTTGATTCGACTTCACGGCGGAACCGCCGGTTTCTCTCTGTCCCTCTTTCTGCGCGTCCATCATTCAGTCCGTGGCTCCAAAGCTTTGTACAAGCCATTTAGAAAGCAGCGTACGAATGCAGCCGACATACTCTACACGCTAACAACCTTAACATTCAAAAATAGTCTTTTCCCTAATCCATGTTATAAACCACGTTATAAACGCTGACTTTAAAAAAATCACCTCCTTCCAAGTCCATTTTATAAACTAAATCGAGAAGTCTAACTTTAAAATGTAGATGCCCTCCGAGTTTATGCGACAGGCTACGCTAAAAATCCTAAAAGCTTTAAGCTAAACGATCTTCTATCATCTTCAAATGAATATATATGAATATATGAACAAATTAGATAGTCAGATGGTTCTTCTAAGATTTCTTCCCATAGTTACATAATGTGAAATAAAATAAAATAAAATAAAATAAATGCAATCGTGCAACTATGAAACGGTTAACCATCGATCGTTGTTGCCTTGTACTAGCGGAAGCCTAGGTAATCCTTCGGTGAGGTGTACGAACGAGAGCAGAATTTCCATTCTTCTTCAGGCAGGCCGCGTTTTCGCGCGATTAACCGCCATTCACCGCGGTTTATTTCGTCAGTCGCCCGTAAAGCTAATCGACGTGCACGTGTCTCGCGGCGTTTGCTACCTACAACCTTCCTCCGTACCCTACGGCCTCCTATTCAAAGTTACCGATAGCCTGCAGAAAGTCGCAATTCCTGCATTGAATTTCGCCTTCGGCCAGGTTGATGATCTAGAATTATTTCCGTTTTTTTACGACGATATTTGTTTTCGAAGAAGTAGACGAAGAACGATATAGCTACTCTCATAAAAATTTACATCGCTTGTACTATAATACGAGATGTGTTCAGAAAAGATGGATGCGCAGGTACCCGACCCTCGGGTCGGTTCGCGATGAGCCCGAATCCCGACATTTTTAAACGTTCGGGTACCCGCAATTACAGGTACCCGAAATTGTAGTCGAGTCGGGTCGAAATTCAGAAAGTTGTAAGTACGATGTTTTTTTTCATTTTACGACCCGATCCAAACCCGAAATATCAAGACAGCAGAGACAAAGGCTCGGTTTGTTCGGTCACGGTGAAATACTAGTTGGAATTTACTTTAAAAATGGATCTTGTATTCGTATGTTCAACCGTACGGTGAATACATATTCACCAGAAGGTTGATTTCCTCGGAAAACACATCCATGATAATGATAACCTAAGAATCTTCAGTGGTGGTCGTACTGTGATCGTAAACCACTCTAGCCAGTCCGAAGATTGGTACGCTCTTACGATAATACCACGTTCAGTCCATGAAATTGAACAGCTAGGTCCGTGTATTCGTGCGATTTTTCTACCATTTCGATTCGTGAGTACACAGGAGTCAGGCCTCTAATCAGGAGCTATTGTGCGGCGCTTCCTGTGCTGAAAGATAGCGTCGGTCACGTGATGATGGAACAGCTGGGAATTTCACGGAAATATCGAGAATGGTGGGTAGCACCCGTAAGGAAAGTTCGACTGTCGGATCGGTCGAGTTAATCCCTTTGGATACCGCGAGTCCATGGACGAAACGTGGGAGTGGCTATTGTAGAAGCTAACGAACGCGAATTCTCGTTGATTACGGTTGTCAGAATGTTACTAGTTCCACTAATCGGGCGAACTAGGTTGGTTTCGTCTATACGAGTTTCGTAGAATCGAGGATCCGTGTGTCAGGTCCCGCAGTGAACAGAATTTTTAACTTCTCATGAATTTCTGGCGTAATATCGATTGGCGGAGTCGCAAGGTCCAACGAGCAGCTCCGCCGTTCTATAAATCGTAAAGCAGTTTATCGATCACGTGTCGTGGTAACCCCGTTATTATCGATAGTACAGTTCGTTGCTGTCGGTCGTAAAATTCGCGACCTCGTGCGATCGTCGAAAGGAAGATAGTTGGGAATACCGCGGCATGATACGTTCATTCGATCGACGGTATTAAGTACTTCGCATATGTTCAACTGGAATTCGAAGAGGATAAGTTATTTGCTATCGAATACCGGTACTCGGGAACCAAATACACCAGTTATCAATGCTGGAATACGAAACAAACAGGACTCAAGTGTGAAATACTAATACCAAATTCCAAATTAACCTTCCAATCGCTGAACATTACCAATCGAACATCGAATACCGGTACTCAAGAACTAAATACACCAGTTATCAATGCTGAAATACGAAACAAACAGGACTCAAGTATGGGATACTAATACCAAATTCCAAATTAACCTTTCAATCGCTGAATACCACCGATCGAACATCGAATATCGGTATTCGTCTAACAAACTGTCAGATCACTGTGAATATCGACTACCTAATATCGAATAGCAGCAAACGAGTGGAATGGACGCCGATTACTCGAATATCTGCCTCATTCTAAGTACAAACGTAGGAGAGAACTTGACATTTGCCAGGGCGTCGCTAGGAGTAGCTCACAGACGCGAGAGTAGTTCGTGCCGCGTTGAAAAATGGCAGGCTTAATTTCAATTTGCTCCGTCGCACGCGCGTTGAAAGCTCGCGTGATTCTGCCACGTTCACCGACACCGATAGCAGTCCACGGTGTTTATCGCGATGCCGGCTATCGATTGGACGGGATACCCGGGGCCGAGTTCCTTGGTCGCTGTTGAAACTCGCGAGAAAAACCAGTCTTCCGACTATTTCTCTCCCACGCCCTGCCCCTGTCGAGTCACGTGACCCGCTATGTCGTCGTACTGTCGTACGCGCCTTTGGTAAACTGAAGCTTTAAAAGAGGGCTGGACGAGCGAAAGCGTGACCGGCAATTGAAGTCCTCCGTGAAAAAAAGAAAAAAGGAGAAGGAGAAAATAGCGGGAGATAAAATACGAAATACACAGGTGTACACACATAGAGACACGCGTATATACCAGAAGCGTTCTTTGGCAGAGACACAGCAGCCTTTCGGGACGCAATAAAAAGGAAGTGTACCGTCAGCGAGAGGCATTTCGGAGGTCCACTCGAGGAAGAATAGCAGATTAGAATGGCGGCCATTGTGAGCCGTAATATCCGGCCGGCGAGGCCATGAAAGGGGCGGATTACAGAAATTCATTTGCCTCTGAATAACCGGGCTACGTGTGTCGTTTCTGCAGAATAAACAGCGGCAATTTAAGCTCCACGAGTCTCGCTAATCCGCGCGTCGAATCGCGGCTCATAAAGACGCACTTTCACCAACCGCGTCTCAGCCTCTAATAACAGGATCATAACGCGGCAACAAAAATTTCATTCAACGCGGCCAGCAAACACGAAATTCAATTGGCCGTTTGTGGAAATTTGAGCTGGAACGTTTGATTGCCAGTGAATCAAGTTCAAGATGTCGGAGATGTTTAACGCGGAGGTGTCAAGTGTCCGAAGTTGGGTTACGCTCTCAGCGAGAACACGTGGTCAGCCAAGATTTTGGATGCACGTGACGTTAACGTCGAGTGCTACTGACGAGCAAACATATCCCATTTCCGCCCATTGATCTCGATGAAATTGGTATCAATTGGCTGAGAATAACCTGGTGGAAATTAGATTTTACGGAATATTTTTCTTTAAAAACGTCTATTGCTCAATTTCCAAATTTAGGCTGACTTTCGTTTCTCCTGAATTTCCATCTGAGAATCACGGTATTCGTATCACGTTGCAGAACTCTCTGTCGATGTTTTCAGAATCCATCGCAATACATTTTCCTGCGCAGCGTTCACCACTTGCAAAAAGAAGCGAAACAACATGGCTGTGACGTGGAAGTAGCGATCGAGTTTTACTCCGCTAGTTGACGATACTTTCCAACGAATCTACGATATCAATTAATTAAGTTGATATTGACGTGGACGTAACATAGGGGCATTGTTGGAGACGCGCGGTAAAACGTGACGCGACAGCGATCAGGGCTGCGAGATGTGTGCGCACAGGGTCAGGTTCGACGCCGATGTCACGAGACCTGCTCGTGCCGCTAATAATCGGTTTATCTACAACGAAACGATGACGAGGTTACAGGCTTATTAAGGTTAATTTGGTCGGGCCGCGCGGTGTCACGAACAGACCGGCCTCACGTATATTCTATTAAGAGGATATTCCCATTTCCAAGCGTCGTTTCTACAGGACTTCGAACTTCAAAAATGCTAACACAAATATACACCGAGGGACTGGGAATTTGTCATACGTGTATGGCAGTATTACGCGTATAGGTGTGCCGTGTACTGTACATTATGAATAACTGCCGCGACTCCCAAGAGCCACTGCGAGGGTAGAAAATTTCCTCTAAATTTCACTCGACGAATCCTGATATCCTGAAAATTTATCAAGACGAAACTTCATCGACGGAACTGTTTTCGAAAGAAACTCTCTCTCTCTCTCTCTCTCCCTTGGTAGATGTCTCATTAATTATGTAATCATGCTTCGTTAGCCCGCTGGCTGCTTTCGTTTCGTCGGGACAAACACACGCCCAGAACCTCCCTTTGTCCGCCTGTTTGTTTGCAGCGCGTGCATCGCGCTCGCCTCCACTCGATTATCGATCACTGCAGCTCGATTTAAAACGGTTAAATAGTCGAATATAACCGGCGCGATTATCACGCGCTACGCGTACTCGATTTAGGGATTTTCAATGCGCCAGGCACATGAAAGCCGATCTGGCTACGTGTGAATCAACCCACGGGGAAATAGGAACCGGCGTTCAAGCCGGGACAGGCATACGATTTGAAAAGGAAACGAAGGGGGACCATACAGCGTTTGTCGCGATAAATACCTGCGTGTTTTACTCTCTGTCGTTGGACGCAATCAGACAGAAAATAGTCGTACCGACGGATCACTGAATACAGAATACGCGTATCGAGTATGGTATATATTAATACATATTGGATCAGTGTCAAACGTCGAATATTATTACAGGAATACTAAATATTAAACGAGTATTCGAGTATCAAGTATGGGCTAGCGAATACCGGTATTTCAGTTCCAAGTACTGTGCACACTAAACACCAATACTCAAACAACAAATACCAGCACTCCAATATCGAATAATGGGTATTGGGAATACCGGTAATAGCCGGTAAAATCCGAAATAGCCAGATTACTGCAGACCAATAATCAAGTATCAAATATCGGATAACAAGTACTTATTCTCAAATACTAAATACTGGTATTCGGATTTCAAACATCCCTGCCGAATACCAACATCCAAATATCAATACTTAGTAAGCGAATACCGGTACTTGAACATCGAGTACTAAATGCTCGCAACAACGAATACGTAATCTCGAACTAACGTCGAAATAAATACCATGTAGCAAATGTTCTCAAGTACGGAACATCGGTACTCGAAATCACAAAAGTCTCGAGTACCAATAATCAAGCATGGAATACTAATCAGTAAGTAGCGGAAATACTCAAAGTAGCCAGTATTTAAGCAACAAGTGAGCAAAAAGGTGGTCGATGGACGATAATTAAATGGTTGCGCGAGTCTTGAATTTGGCAGAGCCGACGTGTTAGCGTGAACAATCGGCTTCGCGCGCACAACGACGAGGTTAATCGTTAAGCGGCGCTGCGTTGTAATTCGTGTCATCGGACTCAGCCGGAACAAAGCGTCGGCTGTTAACGCGGCTCAACGAAACGTCGCTTCGTCCAACTGCGAATTAATCGCCAGCACACAAAGAGCCATTTCACCGGATTGAAGGTGATCCAAGCGCGTCACTTGCACGCCGGCTAGCCAGTAGTTTCTCGCGATTAACAACGGTAGAACAATGCCTGGGCGAGGAAAAACCCCGACCCTAAATTCATTTCCGGGCCGTGCTGCTATCGTATAACCAACGGGGCACATTGTGCTCGAACGCCGATCGACGACGAAGAAAATTTGAACCTGCGATCGAAGAAGGGGGAAGGAGAGTAGGACGGAATTAATTAAAAGCGAATATCGCGAGGGCTCTCGCTGGCTTTGTCGCGTTCGAAGAGGAATCAACCGACGACAAAGCGGAACCAGACAAACGGGAAGAAGCGTCGTTGCGGATGAATCGCGTGCACAAAGGCCGACCCGACGATATCCATTACCGCGACAGACCGGACCTCTGTGTTCACCTCGAGGCTTTCCAGGCGATATCGAAACCTTCCTTCCGTGCATGTGAACTGTGTAACCCTCTTCCATCGTTTCAGTACCGTCATAGTCCAGAATATTTTTCACCTGCCTATCGCAATGTTCTTGCGTTGTTATTTCACGTTCGAATCAAAGACAGGAGGTTACCGTATAACATTCTTGCTTTAACAGGTTAGCAAATTAAAACGAGAGGAAGAAATTCTTGTAAAATCTAATGTATATGATCATTTTTTTTATTTTTCATTTTCATTTTTTTTTTTTTTTTTTTTTAGAGAACGTGCATGTGGAGGTTTATCGATTTGTTCAGGTTCGAGAGTAAGTCGAAGCTGTCATTTACTTGGAGCCAGACTCAACGACAGGGCCCAGGCTTTTATTTCAGCCTCCATTAAACCGACTACATCGTTCTGACCCGTAGTTTACGTATAACTTCGCGTTGGAGAGATGGCGGTGGTCGCGTTTGCTTTGAATTCCAGTTCTTTTTCTCCTTTTTTTTTTTTTTGCTCCTCCGCATCCGAAACTACGAATCGAAATACGGTGGGATGAACGAGGCTGGCTCTTGGTCCTGCGAATCGATTTGTTTTCCCTCCGATACGACCAACGATTAACGCGATCGAACAAGCTACGTACGATATCGATTTCGTTAATGTAACTTACACCTAACCTATCCAACTTTCCCAAGCTGCAATTCTCCTCAGCAGCTGCTTTGGTTAACCTAACCTGAACCTAACCTAGTAAACTTTCCTTCAGCGATACTGTAGCAAAGTAAATAAAAATATTCCCGGATGAAAACAGGAGATAGCTTCGAGGACTCGTTAATTGAACGTCCTAACCTAACTTTTAAACTGGCTTCGCATTTCTAACGGTATATCTCGTTCCCAGAGGCCAATGTAACATTAATCCCCCGCTCTCCGGGGCTCCAGCGATCGTCGAGTACCGACAGACTGTCGGTGCATCCGTTCCACGACTTTTACGATCTTCTCTGGCAAGAAAGTAGATACTTAGATTTTCGCCAGCAGATAAAGCACTTTTCTCCTTCGAGCTGCTTATCTTCTTAATAAATGAATTATCGTATATACATTCTGCAAATTCTTGGAATTCAGTTCGCTTCGAAATTTTCGATATGATTGAGGTTAGGATACCGAGGGCCAATCTGTTATCGTTAATTTGTCACATATCTACGATACCAGTTAACAGTTTCAACTGTTTATTCGCTAGTTCGTACTAGGTGGCAATTTTGCTACAACAAATACAACGTTCTGATTGATCGATCGATCGTTTCATAATCGGTAATCACGCGACGTATGCGATCAATGGGCGTCCTAATTGTGAACGGCAACGCAGTTATAGGCCGAGTTAGGATCGATGCTGGAAAAGCTCGCGAAGAACGAAATAAATTCCCTGTCCCTGGAATTCGTTTTATCGACTTCCGGCTTCGATGATACGCGAGGACGACGGGGGGGAGCAGCACGATGGAAAAGTCAATTACTACCTCGCGAAGGGACAAATCTTTCGAGAGAAATGAAATTTGTCTGCGTTATGGATCACGATATCTCTCTTTGTGTTCGTCGTTGAGTTCGATCAACGATATAGCGAGTTCGTGAAGTTAGCCAACAGTCAAAGTAAACATATTTCGCCTGTCAGAAGTAGCGAGTTGATAGAAATGCGACGAGTCAATGGAAAGATGAAACCTCTGTCAGGTCCGTACGAAGAACTGTTTTAAAAAATACAGAGTTTGAATTTATATAGTGAATCACTTTGTCTATCGTAACGAGAATCATATGGATGTTTTAATTTGAAAAAATTAATCACAGTTTAATCAAAAGGTACAAGGAAGAAAAGATGAGGTTAGGGGAAGGTATTATGGATCGTCAGCGAGCCACGTGACAATATGGCAGCACGTGAAGCAGAGACAATAAAAAGACATTGTCTCGACCAGGGAGAGGGAAAATTCAATTTCGTTGCCGCGAGCAGCGTAAACTGGCGGTCAAGCGTATTTCATCTCATTATCACAGCAATTTACTAAAATTCATTACGGATTATCGTGCGAGCCGCGTGATTCCATTACCGGGCGGGGATAATTAAAGGCGCACCCTTATCGACGAATCACGCCGAGCCAAGTCATCCGGGAATATTCCTAATAATACAGCATATCACTTCTTTCTTTCTCCAATCTTTATCTTCAGATTTTCGAGTCTAGTATCGCAAGCTCACCAATGTGGCTTTCTTAGAAAATCCTGGAGTTCATTATCGAACAGGATTTTAGAACATTTTTAGTAAATAGATCTCGAAGAAGATTTCAGAATAGGTTAGAAACTACGAAACTTTGTTGCCAAGTTTAGAAGAAATGAAACATAACCTCAATCTTAATAAATATTGAACTGTGGAAAGACATATGGTAAAGAAAGAACTACGAAACCCCTAAAACATTAAGCCATACTTTCACAGAACTCAAAATTACGCTAACAAGAAGAAACTTCATCGATAAGTTTATAGATATCAAACATAACCTCAATCTAGGCTAAATATTGCGGTCTTCCAGGGGCAAATACGATTCAAAGAGACTGCCAAGTTCCCAGAAATTTAAACGATATATTCGCAAAAGCTAAAACCACGATAACAAAATGGAATTTCATCGCTAAGATTGGAAGAGTCGAACATAACCTTGATCTAGATAAATATTATAAAATTGGATGCAGTTTTCCAAGATGAAATATATTCGAGAAATGGCTTCCGAGTCTCTGTAAATTCGAGCCATAGAAAATACTGGAAACATACGCAGCGAACGACCGAAGGAAGAGGAGGAAGAGGGTGATATCAAGCTAGGTGGAATTTCAACGACGAGCGCGAGAGGCGGCCAGGAACTATGCGGAAGAGAAATTCCACAAGGGTGGCGGAGGAAGCAGAAATATGCTGAGGCCGTGGCGACAGGAGAAAATGGCTGGTCGTCTTCGACGTGACTCTTATTGGAAAATTCATGGTGCACGCACACACGCGCAGTCGGATAGCACTGCGATACGGGGAGTTGGGGGATCAGTTCCTAGTTCCGTTTAATAGCCCGACTTTGGCCTGGCTCAACACCGTCAACTCGAATCGTGAAAATTACGCATTCCGAATTTTCCTCAACTTTCTCATTGCTGAGGAAGAGCTTAGACCTGACTTACGCTTAGATCATCTTTAAGAAACGTGGAAAACATTATCTAAATATTACAGGAAAATGGAGATGTAAATTCTTGAACAAATAAAAGTTTCAATCGTTAATTTGAAGATTAGGTTTAACTGAAACGATGTTAAGTTGTTAGGTTAGGTTCAGATCGAATGACAATTCTGATCAAATCGATGTTCACTTGGGTCAAGTTTGCGCCAAGTTAATATTGAGTTGGGTTAGGTTTGTGTTAAATTACGGTTAAGTCAGGTAAATCTGGGCCAGGTTATGAACATAGACGTGACATGAAGTGTAGGTTAGGTCAATATTATGGTTGGAATAGATTTACCAGGTATGCTGTTACACTGGTATCGAGATTAGTCTTCGATCAGATTAAGTTAATACATAATCTGTATTCGATACATCGAGCTGCGAGTTTAACACACAGGAAAGCATGTGGGCACATTCATTTCATGCAATTTGCACCTGTTAGAATCGATGAAAGGGCTCGGTGAACCGTGGGTTATACGAACACAAGTTCAATTTTGAATTAGGCGTTTACCTAACCTATATTTCGATCGGAAGACTCACCGAAAGATTTATTTTGAAGATCTGGACCAGATCAGATTTTTGCCTAATCAGCACTCGACAATTCCATCAGCCAACTCCATGATGGAATAAATTTAATTTGCGTCAAGTTGTTGCCTAACATATCTGCAGACCCAATTTTAGGTTAGGACACGATCCCAATTCATAGATCGATGAATATAGGTTAGGTTGAGCCGATGCCTAAATTCCACCCGGTAGATCGAGCGGCAGACTCGATAAAGGGAAAAATGGACGAGCAGAGGTACGGTTTCGCAATCGGTGCCAAGGTGGCTGCTTTTTCACGCGATGAACTTCTGACGTGGAATGGTAAAACGAAGCCAGGCAACCGGGAGAAAGAAAGGACGCGAGAAAAGGGAGAAACGCAAGGGTGAGAAGGGTGCAGACACGACGCAGGCCAGAGGGGAAAGGGAGGGGGGAAGAGAAAAAAGTGTTCGCAGAAGTGGTCCTCGATGAATCAAAGCCTCCCTCGGTCTTTTCAGTACGGTCTGTACTTATCGCGCGTTTTATACGGGCTACGACTGAAAAACCGTTCCTGGACCGCGTCCCAGCCTTTCTTCTCCTTTCACCCTTGCCCTTCGTGCCCTCCCTCTATTATTAATTGCTTTGTTCAATCGTTGTTCCGACAGTCTTTGAGAAGCTTGGAATATGCCAGCAAAGAGAAGTGGGAAAATTCTATTCGATGCCTGAGCCAAATTGAAATTGAGTTAGGTTAGGTCTAGGTTAGGTTAGGATTCAATCACGATCATCACGTTCAATTTCTGTTCGGTTTGGTTAGAGTTGCAGTAAATTAGTGTTGAACTGACAACGGATAGAATTAAGTGAGATAACCTGGGTTAGAGGGGGGAAAAAAGTCAATCGCAGGTGTGACGAGGTTAGGTTGGATTTTAATTAGATTCGAATCAAACCGACTGTCGTTTCAATTACATTTAGATGAAATTATCGTCGAAATGGGTCACATCTGGGTGAAACCTAGGTTAATTTCTTCAATTCGAGGATTTATGCGCCATTAAAAACGCAAATCCCTGCGTGCTATTGTTCAATCCCTTTCTATCAGAATCTATGATATCGATATGGCCATTCATAGTAATCTATGACCCCCATATTATCTGATAACGTATGCGATACTAACGCTATCTATTGATTCCATTTGTGATTACACCTTGTTAAATGCAGGCTGCATATTCTACAGATTACGCATTAGAAAATTATCAAATATATTACGCCAATTATAATTTCAACAATTAGCTTCGTGTCCCAAAATCCCAAACTAATAAAGGGAGGCACAACTGAACATTTAGGCCACAGAAATCTCGAGTTATGGACGATATTGGACACCGTAAAACCTTGTCAAAAACGTGCAAGCATTAAGAATCGAGTGAACCATTAGACCCCATAGTTCCTGTTTACACCATAGAATACAAACGTAATAGGTGGAAAGCAAACTTCTTTTTAGCCAGTAGCTTCGGTAGAACAAAATCGTTCGAAGCAAAGATCAGCCTGCGGATCAAACGAAGGATGACGTCAGTAGACGTTTGCCTTCGAAACAGCGAGACGTCGCGGAGAACGGAAGTGGTGAATCGATGCTCGAGCAGACACAGTGGAAGGAGTAGGGAGACAGGCTGACGCAAAGAAGAACTCGACAAATAATCAGGCAACGGAGCGAAAGGGACGAGGTGGTTCTCGGATTGCCCGGGATCTGGAATATCCGCTAATTTATTTGGGGTCTCAGTCGTTGGTTGGCGGATCGTATCGCGTTTCACTTTCGCCACGAAGGCTTCTGGAATAACGTTCGACAAATGCTCGCCGCTGAAATAAATCTACCACCCCCTTTCCCCTTTCCGCCCTTTATGTCTCGCACGCTGAAACCTCCATCGCGTGTAAATATTCCGGGCATCGATCACGCGTTTCGTTCGAATGCAGATTATCCCCCCTTCGATGGGAAGAATTCGACGATAATGGCTTTGCGTTTGGCGGAAGGAAACTTTGCCCATCACTTTTGCACTTGGAATTTCGAATTTGTTTCAACTTTGGCGCTGCCGGGTGTTAAGTGGTTGGAATACGATACGCAACGACGAATCTGGCATTCTGGAAAGTTGGTGGCAAACTTCAGGCTCGCGCATACAGCACTCGTGGAAAGAAGGCAAAAAGCGAGTAGTTAGAAGACGTTTTTAACAACGAGCCTGTAAGAAGCGCGTGACCCGTTTACATCGAACCAGTGTAACGCGTTGGACGTGTGCCATATATCAAAGACCAGAAGATTCTGAAATACCGAAAGACGACGTTCAAGGCTGTGGAAGATAGAAATCGGTTGGTGTTTTCAACTCAGAAGAAAGAGTTTCGTAAGAAGTTGACGAGAACTCCAACACAAGCTGTCCAAGTTTGCCAGCAACTTTCTGCGTCCCGCTATTGTAGCACTATGATTCTGTCGAAGATACACCGTAGGCTGATGGATTGTCGGATTTCTGTAATTTAATTTGTCAGGTTCGTTTCGATCCTCTGCCATTTGTGCACGAAATATCCCACGTCCCAATGAATTAGATTAGAATTAGATTAAACGCAACAGGCAAATTCTACTCTACCGAGCTTCTGACAAGGATCGCAGAGACTACGTTTCAATTCCTTGCGTCTATGGACGACTCTACGATACAGCAAAAGCGTTAGGGCGACGTAGCGAGTGTTTGGGAATTTTTCATAAAAGAAAATCCCAGCCAAATGATATCGTTTCGAAGGCAAATGCGGACTTACGAAAATTTAATAACTCGGCAAGTCAGTTTCCGATGGAACAGACGAGAATAGCAACGAGGCACTGGCGTGTCCCGAGAAAAACTATTCGTGGCAAAATTACGAATTCTTTTTTCGCGCGTTCTTTCCTCCGTCTGTAGGAGACGTAATTTTCGACACGCCAACAGCGTCGGTTGATCGTCAAAGGTGACTATTCACGCGGACCTGGATGAATTTGGCAAATTTAAGGGCGCAGAGATAGAATTACATTCTGAGCGTGATAAAGCTCGGCGACTGGGCTCTTTTCCAGCAGTTTCCACGACAAAAGCCGACTAGGGGACAAGTTGCGAGCTACACAATCTCCGGCATTCTCGTCGCTTGGCTGAGCAATAAGGCTGGCCCCGGTATCTTCGGACAACGCGGTCCAACTTTTTACGAGCGGAACAAGTCTCCTCCGTCCCCTGATTCGTTTGATCCACACACTCCACGGTTCCATTTCTCTGTTGTAACTTCGTTGTTCTAACCAAAGCTATTATTACCTTTCTTCTTCCCTTTTCCACGTCTATGTCTTCTTCTATCGAGTATTTATTTTCTTTAAGCAATTAAAACCGTATCTTCAACGATCGAAAATACCAAAGATCTTTCGCTGATAATTTTTTTTTTAACATAGGATTTGCAAAAACACCTTGCGAAAATAATAGCTGGAGAATAATGCTGGTTGTTATTTCAGCACGCTTATCTCCCTTTGCAAACTGCGGATAATTATATCCGATAAGGAAAGCTATAATTTTTGTGAATTTATCAATACGCGAAAACCAGCTGGTTCTCTTAACTGGTCAGCACTCGAACATTTTAGAAACATCGTCAACTTCGTGCCCACCGATGCATGATTTTTGTCTACGATATTATAGGATTGTTTATTTATCTCATATGATAAATTTATTGACCGATAGATCTATTTACAATGGATTAAGCAGGAAACGATGGTTACTTAACGTGAACTAAATACAGTAATGTGCTATAATTAAATAGTTAATAAACAACTCGCAATTAATAGTTTACAACTCATAACAACTCGGTGACTCAACTCTCCACTCCTCGCAACTGGACTTCTCATCACTCGACCACTCGACTCTCAACTCATGACTATTCAACTCAGGACTACTCAACTCATGACTACTCAACTCACGACTATTCAACCCACGACTACTTAACTCACGACTACTAAACTCACGACTACTCAATTCGACTCCCACCACTCGAATTCCCGGTAAAACTGTCAGGCCCTTTTCGGCCTAACGGCACTTAGGCCTTCCCGCGATATTGTTTATGGTTCACCCGATATTTCTTAGGGCCTTTGTCCACGATACTACAATATACCGACCCATATTCGTCCTACCATTATGCATACACAGAGCTACGTATTCTCAACATCTTCCCGAGAGGATCTTCCTTCACCATCGTTATTACGGTTTTATCCGGAAAACCGCTTTTCCCGTTGAACCAGGCAACCACGAGCCTCGAAACGATGGAAATATTTTTACAAATCTGTGAATTACTCCCTCCAAGGAAGTTGATACATATTTATATATCTTCCTTTTTCTTCTTTTTATTTCTTTTTTCAAACATCTTATAGTTTCTTAGTTAGTTCACGAGGTTCGTGACAGAGGCTGGAGCAGAGAGCAGCACCTCTAATTAGCCCGATTAATATTCGAGTTTGACCAAAGGAATGCGACCTGTCGCCGCATTGCTCGTCCACGGTTATCCGCGTATTGTAACCCTGCCGGCTCCGTGAAGAGGCTCCGTTGTACGAACATTCCTGCGGAGTTCAATTAGAGGGTTCGGCTCGTTATACTCGGGTCGAGGCGAAAGCCAATATTCTGCTTCCTTGGACCGTCTGAATTAGGACGTCGGTGTCTAATTACACGGCGTATATCGTCGACGAAACTTGGCCACACCTCACACGATGGATTCACTCGTGAGATATTACGTCCACCCTGAACTATTTTGTCCGCGACGATTATTCTCTGACCATTCGTCCTTTGCATCTCCCTTTTTACTTTTTACACAGAAGCAGAAGATTTCTTTGCTTTTTTTTTTGCAGCGAAGAGCGACAACTTTGAGATTCGTGAGATGTCTGATCAACTACCGACCGATACTACTTGAAGTTGTATTGGCAACTAAGTGATTGCTGATTTTGTCAATACCAGCTAATGACAAAATCCGCAACCACTTAGTTGCCAAGCCAATAATCGTGTGTGTGTGTTTGGGGAGAGGTTGATCGAGTTTAATCGTGAAATTTTATTTTCTCTGAGCTTCTCATCGAGAAGATACAGGGGTCGGCCAGGAAGTAATACCAGTTTCGAAAGAACGACGATACAAATACATTTTAAAAAGATTTCTTCATTGCAACTTTAGTACTAAGTTGTATTTTTATAGCTTTCGTATATTTCAGTTCACACGACCATCGTCTTACGCAATCCTCCGGATCATCGTTTCTTACGAAGGATTATCGACGAAACGAGTTTTGAAGTTTTGTAAAATACTGCAGCGCATTACAAATATTAGGTTGTCCGAAAAGTTTCTTTCGCTTTATAAGGGAATAATAGACGTGCAATGTTTTTTCTTTTATTTAACATAATTGATTTTAACATAATAATAGAAATATAACGAAATGAGTTATGGAACGAAAGAAACTTTTCGGACAACCTAATAATTCATCCATAACTCTACTATCGTTAACTGCTGTAATTCGGTAACAAATTCCTTTCGCAGGAATTTTTCCAGCCTTCGAAAAGCATAAAGCGTCAGCGGAATTTTAAAATATTTAAACAGAAAATTTGCTATGTCTTCAGTACGTGAATACACGAATGAAGTTAGGCGACCTTCTCTAAGTACATTCCATCGTCTCACGTGGCTTTCATATCTAAGTGCAGGAAGTACCAGCCTCGTACATGTCAGAATTTGGCATGGAATACACATCGTCACTGATCTAGCAACAAATATGAAAAGAAACTTGTTTCTACCATTTTATATTTATCGACTGAAACGGTGCAGTTTGTCTGAAACGTCTACGTAGGAAAAAGTTGTGCCAATTAACTGGCAGATCCAGCTGAGAGTCAAAAGTTGGCGGGAAACTTCTACCTTTCAGCTACGATTTTTCCATTTTGCTGAAAAACTCGTCGGTACAAAGGAGTGAAACGATCATGCAAACTGACAGCAGACGCTTACGTTCGTTAATTGTATCGCCAGTGGCGGTCGCGATGAAATTACTGACAGCAAGATTTTCGCTTTGCCAGGTTAAAACAGCTCTAACGGCATTAGCCGTATTTTCCTCTTGCTTTTATCCGTCAGTGGAAAAACAGCCAGTCACCTGGAGCACGTTTACGCGTAGTGCTCGAAAAATTCCCGAAACTATCAGTCGCCGTTGCAATTGCAAAAGCTTGTGACCCGAATCTATCGGCTTGCGCGAAAGAGATTCCCCAAGGGATCCGTTAATCCCCGTCCGCAGCGTGTAACGAAGAACCTAAACTCGTGAGTCTAAGTAATCCTGACCCGGATAAAGGTAGAATTTTTGTTCGTTGGAATTTTACCTTTCCACGTTTCCAATTATTCTTTTTTCCTTTCTCTCTCTCTCTCTCTCTCTCTCTCTCTTTCTTTCTTTCTTTCTTCTTTTCTTTCTTTCTTCTTGCAGATGACGTTCGTTTAAAAATCGCTCGATCGAGAAGGACGCGACGACGAGGATCTGCTGGGAATCTGACGGTGAAGCAAGAGTCGGAGAGGAATAAGAGAGAAAAAGCTGCGGAAAGTAATCCCGGAAATGCCTTTGCAAATCAGAGTGAGAGCGTGCCTCTTATTTCTGTCAGCTCGAACAACCGTCCGCTTTTTCCTTTCGTTGTCTCTGTTCCTCTCACTGACGTTCTATAACCGGCTCGCTCGAGGAGCAGGAGGAAGCACGAAGGAAGCGGCAGATAAGATGGAAAGAAAAAGAAAGGCGAAGCACAGCGGGTCCTTTGAGAAACGTGCTGCGTTCCCCGCGGTCCTCAACAGCCACGATACCCTTTATGCGAGCGTATATAAAATACATAAGGGTCCTCGAAGCTGAAGCTGCGCGAACAGAGAAGGTTTACCCCGCAATTGAAGCAGTTCGAGACATCGCGGCCGGCAACTTTTTGTCCTCGTGGTAGCTGGAAAATAAGATTCCCACAGATTCTTCGACGATCACAACTGCGACACAGGATCTCTGTCATCGAGATTTTAACGAGTTTCGGACGATGTACGGTTAGTGTCGGTTGGAAATCTGAAAGTTGTCGCCTTGTTTCTGAGTCCTCTGTTTCTTAATCTTCGGGCTCAGAGCCATCCAGATGTGGTTACTTAGCCGACCCATCGGTTGACGCGTTGCGGACTGTCTAATTGTCCTGTTCGTACGTGCACCGATGTCTTTGTCGTGATTTGGTTGCTGCTTTATCACGATCTTTACGGTGCTGTAAATATCACGGACCGAAAGTGTCAGTTTTGACAACGTCACATGAATCTAAAAGAGTCACGTAACCGCGAACAAGTTTAGGCTACATTTCTGTTGAGTTTTGATTATACAAATATATATATATATAATAGGTTTGATTAAGTTTGATTAAGTTTGATTAGGTTTAGATTACGTTTGGTCAGGTTTGATTAGGTTTGATTAGGTTTGGATTACGTTTGATCAGGTTTGATTAGGTTTGGACTACGTTTGGTCAGGTTTGATTAAGTTTAATCAGCTTTCAATCGCATCTGATTACATTTGGTTAGGTTTGATTAGGTTTCAGTTAGCTTTAGATTGTTAACCAACGGTTCGACTCGATCTACTGACCGACGAAGAAAGAGGAGAAGAGGAAGATGAAGAAGAAGAGGAAGAAGTTAGCGATCTTTCTTGAGACAGACAGAGCAGAGTCCTCGTGGAGACGCAATCCTCGGAGCGGAACGATTTCATCGAGCGTGAAGAATAAGTAAACCCGTGCGCGATTGGCGGCCCTTAAGCTCTCTTCTTCTCTGCGGGCCGCATAAAAGGCAGTCGACCGTTTCTGCCTGTAATCCCCGTGGGCAAAGGACCTCGTTATCGGATTTGCTGGCGATGTAATCGACCGCCACGACCCGCAAAAATCTGATTCATAGCGACGAGACGCGGTCGTGTCGCCGCATAATTGCCTTTAGACGAAGGATCAACATATTTCTTCTATCAAATCTCGGTTAAATCCGCGATGGGACCCCTTCGTCAGTGATGCGAGAGATCATTAAACGGCAGAGATTTCGTTTCGGTTAAAGTCGAGTGGAAGTTTCGTGGATTTGCTCCTGCAGATAAACTAATTACTCTCAGCGGAACTGAAATTGTAAGACAATGAGAGGTAGAACTTGTGAACTCCGGACCTCGAGATACAAAAATCATCGACGAATTTCTTTCGATTTAACATCGAATGAATTTTGGATTTCTATTCTTTCATAATTAAACGCATACCTTACGCGGTTAATTAAAATTAAATCGATAAATTACTATAGACGTTACGTGGCAGCCGGTATCAGTTTCAGTTTTTTTGATCAGATTAGCTCTCGGTTACGAGATTTAGTTAAGTCCAGGTCTAACGCCTCGTTAGGTCTATATTAAGCCTACTTAGATGCAGATTAGGCCTGGTTAGGCTTTGATGTAGATCGAGCCTGATTATGTCTATATTAAGCCTGATTAAGCTCAGATTATGCCGATGTCAGTTTACGTTGGTTTACGTAGCATCGAGTCTGCTGAAGTTTCAAATGAATTCGGTTAAGTTCAGATTACATGGCTGATTAAATTTACATCACGTGCCTGTGCGAATTAATATTAAACCCGATTAACTCTATACTCCGACCAATTAAGCGTAGATCAGGCCAAGTTGATTTTATATCGAACCATATTCAGCGTAGATTTCACGTAGTCGCATGTACATTGCGCAGGATTAAGCTTACATCATGCCGTTTAAGTTCACATTAGGCCTGGTTAAGTCCAGATTGAACCCGGTTAAGCCCGGATTAAGCTTGGTTAAGTGCGAATTATCCTGGTTATCCTCGCTGAGAGTCTGCAGATCCGTATCCACGGCTGGAAAGCAGGTCATCGATCTCGAGCGAGAACTCGTCGTCGAATAACGAAACAAGAGAAGCCGAGAGGAAAGACGAGGAGGACGGCTAGTCGATCTGAGGAAATTCGATCCTCGCAGCGATAACGGACAGGGTATTATTTATATTTCAGAGGGAACCGGTCACGCGCACCGCTTCAATTTCATCAGCATAAGGAGCCGGATGGACAGTGGGTTTCTCCCATTGGAAATTCCCAGGCGAAGCTGTGTCACGAACATTTCGCACGGGGTACAAACGTACGTCCCTGTCGAGAGTCGGCCCAACGATCGGATTAGAAATTCGATTGGGATTCGAATCGCGGGAAAATCGAATCCGCAATCGTGAGATGCTGGCGGCGTGTCGTTGCCATCGATGCAGTCGATGCGCTGTGTCGAGAGCCAGGCCGTTTCAAAGCGTCACGTCTTTGAGAGGATACCCGCACTGCTACGTGTCTATCTTTACGTAGACGAGCATACCGTGTTCCTCTTTGTGGCTCGATGCAGGGATACGGAATTATGGCTGGAAATTCGACGAGTTTACGGAACATGCCAAGTGCAGGCTCAAAGGTTCCCGAAATTAATTGCTTCATGGGGTTTATGGGTCAGTCGTTCGTCACAGAGGATCTTGTTATGGTTCAGTCTACTAAGGGCTTGGATGCTACGCTTGCCAATCTTTCAGGCTAAGACCGCACTGTTACAGCCATTTGTCAGTCGCGTTTTAAAACTTGACGTGATCCAGTTTTGGTAAAACTCGAAGCCAACCGAAATCGAAGAATTCGATCGAAGTAGTCAGTTGTCACGGCAAACCAACAACTGCTCAATTTCCAGAAACTAAAGTTACCCAAAAGCTAATCCAAAGTCAGCCCAAATCGAAGAACCCTGGCAGTTGCGAGGAAATGTGAGACAAAGCTGACGTAGACCATAACCTTCTGAGGAGCCTGAGGAGTCTCGCGACCTTGGAAAGTTTCATCAGAAGCCGCGCGATAGAAAAGGGGAATCCAAACGAGAGATTAAAAAGCGGCCTCAGCATGGAAAATCCAAAAGTAATTGGCCCTGGGTTGTATAAGCTGGACAGGTAGCGAGGATGGCGAGATTTCTGGCCGGTCGGAGGGTGCGAGACACGAATATTCGGCTCAAGTATCACGGAGGGCGGTGCAGCAGAGGTTCAAGGGTGCCTCGAAGAAGACGACCAACGACGGATATGAATTTCTGGAAAGGTTTGCTTAAGCAAATTGCGAGATGTAGTCTGTCGGTGTACGACAGACACAGAGAAGGGTATGAGAACAGGAGGGAGGGGGTTGAAGCCTAAATCGCAAGAGTCTGCATCTTCGTTTCCATCTTCTGTTGGATGACGCGCTACCCTCGGCGACGCGCCACGCTCGGAAAACAAATTTTCCACTGTTGTATAACGTCGTCGCGTCTCGTCCGGCGATTTCGTTCCCGCCATTCTACAGGGTCGATCAAAAGTACGATTCCGCCTGAAAGTCTCAAGACGCACGTTGTGCTCGCTGCACAATTGGAAAAAGAGTAAATGGACAACGATGGTAAAAAGATATTTTCAACAATTTAAAATTTGCAATCTACAGCAAAGTTTTATGAAAAATAGAAAACACGCGAAGAGCCCCAAACGTAATTCCGTGCTAGAGCTGCACGTGTTGCTACATTTACTTCCAATTGCAACAGCTTCCATATTGAATCGTAATCGTAAATTCCTAACCTCAAATAAAAACAGCCGAATGTCCAGTAAATACTTTTGACAGTTGCGTTGTAAAACACAAATTCAAATAAAAATGTGAAACTTTCGTCAAATTTCTCGATTTTAGGGAATAAAGTATGGAAACTAGCGGAACTCGTGATTAACGCAACTACGCGTGTCGAGTGCTCGTAATCAACACCATTGCGATTGTTGGCCGCTCAATCTCGCGTAAAGTGCACTCTACTTGGAGCGCGCGCGCGCAAGCTGGCGCTCGTCGAAATCGTTTCATCCGGTGATTATTATCGAGGAACGAACATATTAATTAAAGCCGCTCGATTTGATCACCGTCCGGCATAAACTTTCTGCGAACGATAATTCAATTTACCGAATGTTCATAGCCGATGCGTTTATATTACGTCCGCTGAATTTGCCGATTATACAGGGCGTTTCAGATTCTACGTTCGGTTCATGCCGTTTTACCACGTACACGTCAAATGTAACAGACAAATTTTTGCTCTTAACCGTAGAAATTGATCTTATCTCGCGGATTCTAAAAACATAGTCGTGTGAAGTGTCAACTTTCCAGCTACTGTTTCCATTCTATTTTTCAATAGAATAATCTTCTATCAGCTTTATCGAATTCTAAGTTAACAAAGTACACCCTGTGTACTGTGCAACGAACCTTCTAACGTGATTTGTCCAGAGACGAAGTCTCGAAGAGGAATATTTTCTTTTAAATTTCTTTCTTCGCTGATCTTATTCCGTAGATGCTCGAAGATTATGCAGGTACACCCTGTATATATATGTTGTATATGTTTTTGCACGGTAATCAAAACAATTTGAAAGTCTAAAGCAATTGAACGGTTTAACTCGTTTACCTTCGCGACGAGCATCGTTTCGTCACCGAATTGCCTTTCACAATTGGACGCAATTGTACGTCAACTGAGACTTCCGGTTTCCGATCGCAATTAATTCGAATCATCCGTTTAAACTTGAACTTGCAAATACGAATCGGTGGATTCACAGAATCGATGATTCCATAGAATTCGATTGACTGAAATTCGTAGCCAGGCTTTGAAAAATATGCGATTGATTTTGAAAAAAAAAAGAGTAGAAGGTAAATATTAAGTTGGAAAAATCGTGACGCGCGCCATTGGAATTTTTTTCAAGAATTGATCGACTATCAAAATTCTATCAGCAACGGGATGAATAACCTTATAAATTGTCGGTGGGACGTGCGTGGGTTGCAATCGATGTTCATCGATGATGGAAGAACGGGTGAAAAATAGAATGCAAGCTGTCGTCCCAGTTTAATCTACATACGCAATTATCTGGCCAACTACTTGTTTAGAAAAATATTTTCAATATGAAATGGCAGAAAATTGAAACATCCTGTTACATCGATCGGCAATTGGATTCTAATTATTCCGCAATTGTTAATTGGATCTCATAGTTTACAGCGTTTCGATTATCCCATTTCGAAAACGGGACTATTTGTATTTTAATAGAAGTATCGACCATCGTACAGCATTATCGAAGCATCGGAATAATTACGAACGAGATACAACAAGAGTTGCGTCAGACGTCCTAAGGGCTTCTCGATATTTCGATTTATTTAATACTTAAAACTCCATTTGATACCCTAAAGTCGAATATTTGCACATTTAATAGCCCATAGTTGGATATTAGGATAATTGGCACGCTATACTTGGACATTTGATACCCTGCGAGCCCGACGTTTCGATATTCGATACCCTATGTTTGAATACTTCGCTACTTGGATATTTGATACATCAATAGTTACATATTTGAATATTGGAATCCATTTAACGCCTATGATTTTACCTAGCAACCAACGTTTGGATATTCGAATCCACTCGGAACCGATCGCTACCAACAGCAACGTTGGCAATCCAGGCGCAATCTTAAAGCAACAGCAATTTCAAAACCATCCGCCACTGAACCCACAGAGACAAAACAACGCGTGCAAGCTGATGCGCGAGGGAATATACGGTAGAAATTCGAGAATCTCGTGCGTTTTCACTTTCCCCTGGCCAATTTCCCGAGGATATTAAATTATCCGAGATGCCAGCTATTCTCGTTCGAATGCAGAGGCCGGAAGAAGTTGGCGAATTCGCGGAGACTTACGAACTTTCCGGCCAGGGAGTTTAGAAGCTCGAGACAAACTGCTAAATTATTTTCGATTCAATGGCTCGGCAAGAAAAGAAGAAAAGAAGGGGAAGCAGGGAAGAAAAAAGAGGAAAAATTCCTTGTTACAGGGGTCGTCCATTAAATCGGCAAAGTCCGCAGACTCCCCGGAGGGTTACGAAGAAAGGAAAGTTTCACGGCTAATGACGCGGTACTTTTAAAACGACCGGACTTACGCGCTGTCCCTGGATCATTCTAACCACGGGAACATAAATATTCGGCTGCATAGCGCGGGAATTAATTGAAAGACCGCGTTTCCCTGCTAATTGCTCTTTCCGAATCCTTCAAGGCGACAAGTTGTTCCTCCTTCCAGTTTCTCCTCCCTTCAAAGCAAACAGAATTTTCGCTGAGGTATAAAGGAAGCTAACAGAGGCACTCTTTATCGAACTTTTCTTTATGTTACGCTATCTGGGACATTTTAAATCGCGTTATATTCTCTGGGATCGTTGAGTCGCGAAACGAACAGTTCCAACCGCAAATTCTGGCGTATTAGTCTAACGCGTTTCACCAAGGAAAATCATCTAATCCTCAAAGGACCTGATCGAAGATCCATCAAATTTTAATCCAGCATGAATCAAGGCCATGCTCGATTAAACACTGCTTATTGTACTGATATTCATCGGGAGTCAACGAACCTCAAAGAGCCAGGCCAAAGGCCCATCAAACTCTAATCGCTTTCTAATCGAGATCGGCAAATTGGTCGAACGTAACACGAAGAACGTCGAAACGACTATTTCAGAAGCGAATGAATCCTATTGGCCCACTAATAAGCCAAATTTCAGCCACTCGAATCTCCTAGATCCTAAGAAACACGTCAGCAATCCAGTTGCAAGAGAATATCGTCGTTGGATTTCCATTTTACCTAGAAATTCGCCGTCAGCCGTGTGAAACAAGCTCACTCACCTGAAAGTCGAACTTCCTGAACTCCTGTTGCGTGTCGATGTTCACGTTCCTGGGCACGATGACGGGACAGGTGTCCAGCGAGACCTTCGCATCTGGAGATTCAACGTAGTCCGGCGTGATGGAGGTCAGACCTCGATCGTATCTCAGCTCCTCGTTCAGGATGCCGGCAGATGGACCTGTGGACGGCGCCTGTGCCTGGTTCACGTAGTACAGACACAAGAGCAGAGTCAAGAGAACCACGCAGGCGAAGAACACGCGGCTGGAGCCGCGTCGAAGGATCTTGTACATGGCGCAAAGGCGGGATTTACTTGTGGGCGAGCGTTGCTCGACTTCGATTCACCTGGTGCCGCGATAGACGTCCGATCCCGTGTCGGTGATGCTCGAAGATCGCGCCCCGACTTTGCTGCCGTCGTCTATCGACTTCATGGGACACGTCCGCGCTGACACGATCTGCAAAGGACAAATTTTACGTCTGTTTAGAGCCGGTGGATGCTTGCGATATCTAACGATACGTATTGTACGAATCTCAATTTCTCGTCCATTTTACATTCGCCAGTTGAACAAATGTCAGGGTTCAGTTTGGATTTGGCGCGAGACAGATTCAAAGTAGACTGTCCGTATGTTGCAACTAGGTTAGGATTTTCACCTGGCTAAAAAGGCTTGCGAGCGTATACGTAACGACGACACATTTTGCGTTTCTGGGTCAGTTGCTGAATTGTTATGACGACTGCATTAGATTCGGGTTAGGCGGAAGTGTGGATGTAAAAGCAGGCTCTTGCTAAGTCTGACAGATGGAGAAGCTTGTAGACTGGCGGAAAAGTGTATCCAACGGTGGAATAAAGAATTTCTTTCTTACGAAAAAGTATCTCTGCAGACGTCACCTTTCACCGAACCTGACAAAATCCTTCGGCAAAGTCTCGCGGAATTTATGGTTGCTGCGCGACATCGCTTTTAATCGTCGTAAACGTATTTGTCACGAGCGGTCAATAAAATCTTTGCACGGACAGATGAAACTTGCAGACGAATGAAAACTATCTCTGGACTGGAATGGAATAAAATAAAAAAAAAAAAAGAAATAAAAAAATGTCAAAATTCCCATTCGAAGTCGCAGTATCGGAACGAAGGCTGACGATTTATCGGGCACGTTCGCGCGTCGCTGTATATTATTGCCGGGAATATCGAGAGTCCAGGAGCGAGATCGAATAGTATCGGAAGAAGAGGAGGAAGGGAAAAGTAAATAGCTTCGGCTATGAATTACGAGGGCATATACAGAGAGAAAGAGGGGGCCACGGGGTTGATTAAACGTCCGCGAAAATTATGACTGACTGTTTCGACTGTCCGCGAAATTGGCCGGCTCCAGCGATCGATACGCGTTCTCGCATCGATGACGAACGCGAGCCGAATTCTCCGCACGAACTGTTTCGATCTCTTCGACGAAACGGCCGCCGATTTTCCTCCAGTTCATCGGATAAATTCCATACACTGTTTTACAGAAATTTTAAGTCCTCTATACTTATGTACATTAATCCGATATTGTTTTACATTTTATCTAGGTCCTTTCTTGCTCTTCCACCTTTCTCTTTTTTCGTCTTTTCGATCATCGATTTCTGCTGTTTCGTCGATCGTCGGAATTCGTGACACCGCAAATGAAAGCGACAGAAACGAAATTCAAAACGTACGATGTCGTGATCTTTGCAGTCGCATAATAGCAAAGAAGGCGAACAATTTCGATAACTGTGATATTTGAAGAGTTGTCGGAGGCCAAGAAGTTTCTGGTCTGATTACAGAGCTGGTAAAAATTTGAGGAGCGCGCGTGACCGCGGATTGAAATCACGAAGAAAGGAGGAACGAGGCGGAGGAAGGGGCGATCCAATTCCAGCGAGAACAATAAATACGACCTGGTGAACCAGAGACACGGTTTCCCAGAAACCTTCTGTCTCCCGACGTAAGGTCGTTTCGCACGCGATAATCGATCCAACCTGTCACCGTGACTCCGCCTGGAGAACCAGTCGCGACTTATACGCTGAAAACCCGAATATCCACTCTGTTCCAACTCTGGTCGAACTTGCCACGAAACACAAGTACCTACTTTCGTAGCAGCGCATCGTTTCGTTTCATCTACTTTTCGTAAGATGAACGATAGTTGCCTGGCAAATAGACCAACGATTGCTTCTATTTCTCCTTGATCTCGAATCTGATCTATTGGCTTGGCAACTAAGTGGTTGCGGATTTTGTCAATACCATCTAATGACAAAATCCGCAACCACTTAGTTGCCAAGCCAATAAATCTAGCTTAGTCCAAGGGAACTGAATGACCGTGATTTTTAGTACAAGTCAGGTCCGGTTTACAGGCACCTGCATCCACGAACCCAATAAGTTACGATGTTTAGCGTAACTTGAACGCGATTCGAAGCTGAACCGTAGATTGCACTGTTAAAAAGAGTTCTATCAATTCTTTATTTCTGGCTATAGGAGTTGCACGTGCATTTCTGAGTCCCTATATTTCCTGTAGGCGCATGAAAATCCGCAGTCTAATTATCATCGTGGTTCAACCAGCAGCACGTAAAGTTCAATTTGAAAGAACTAGCCTTATGCACGAAGCGACGATTACCACGAACGGCTTACCTTGCCTTGAAAAATCCCCTCGCTCTCCAACCACGGATCAACGAACGCTCGACCTTCGATTTCGATTCTCCTTGTTGGAGAGGAGCGCGGACGAGCGAGATGGTCAGACGGCAGAGGGGTGGAAAAATAGGGGTTGGCGCGACGAGTGGCCGGCCAGATTCAAGCTGCCGTCCCTTTTGTTCGACAAGCAGACGTGTCGAGGGTGCTCTATCGCGATTCACTCGATGCGCTCGACGAAACCGTCGCGAGGACGCGGCCTCTTCGCAACGTGTGCAGTCCGACGCCAACCCATTCAACAGGAACGCGTCGTTTCCTTAATTCGATTTACCTCGCCGTTTTCTCCGCTTTCCCTACTTTCCCTCAAATTTCGTCCCGATCGTTTTTGTTCCTCGAGCAGTACAGGCTGTTTTCGGAGCCTGGTTCTTCCACCACCCGTCTGACGGTTCAAAGAGAACGGTTTACGTTAGCTTTGTGGGTCATTTGTGGGTATAACTTTATGGGTCACTTGTGGGTCCTCGCTTTGTGGGTCACTTGTGGGTCCTCGCTTTGTGGGTCACTTGTGGGTCCTCGCTTTGTGGGTCATTTGTGGGTACAATTTTGTGGGACATCTGTGGGTTCACACTTTGTCGTGAAATTTGCGCAGCACTAAATACGAGACACGTTTTATCAGCAGGCCTTTGCGTGTACGTTTCGCGAGGTACGTTTGTGGGTCAAAGTCGATTCGCGTTTTACGGGACACACGTACTTGGCGTTCGATTTTTATCAATCGTTGCACGTGTCCAACGACTGAAACGACTGAAGCCATTATGAAACGAGGAAACGTCGTTAACAGCAGAAAATGGACATTTCTTTAAAAAAAAAAAAAAAAAAAAAAAAATAGAGCGACGGCGATAGGAAAGAGCTACGAGCTCGCTGGCAATTATCGTATGCTAATAAACGTCGAAAAGAATCGACTTATCGGCAGCGAAGAAAATCGTTTAGAAGCGAAACGACCGCAACGTAACGCCAACAATCGATGCCCGTAACGGGATTTTTTGCACGCGGAAAATCTCCGTATTGCTATTCGATTTATCGCGAAACCGGCGGTTCTAGCGAACAATACCAATTACTCGTATGTTAATAACGACCAGCGTATATCGAATCCTGCCTGCCCCTCCCCGCCCCAGGCTTCCATTCTCCGCGACGATTCCATAAACAACAGCGGCGTGTGCGCATTTGAATTTTAAAAATAGGCTGATCGCGAGCTCGGACGCGAATCGATTCATTGGCCTCGAATATTTCGGTTCGATTGTTTGTTTACGATGAACAGGATTGCATCCGTCCCAAGTGGAAATTCGAATTAAAAGATGAGGAGCATTCCCTTTTTCCTTTTCTTTTTTTTTTTTTTTTTTTTTTTGTACACGCAATATACTTTTTGGTTGAAACAGAGAAGAAAGAGAAATACGGAGAGAGATAGATGATTTCTGTGGCGGATCTCACGCTGATTTAATTCGAAGATTTTATCTTGATATTTCCCTTTTAATCTCGGGCTGCGACTCTTTTAATTTTTGATTCGTATCGGCCTCCTGCGTTTACCTTATTTCCGACAGCATGTAATCTAACTAGGAAATGTACGATTAACGATTTGATTTGCCACTGTGTTATCGCAGTTGCGTACGGCGGGATATTATGACACGATAAAATTGATTTTTAGACGGCGATGCGGAATTACGAGATCGACATCTGTTAATGTCAAACTGTCATAACGCGGCTCTGTTACGTGAATATCACGATAGCCAGTTTGTGCGGTTTCCAAGTCGCGAATCAAGTAAAGCAAATAGCCCTGTGCATCGAACACGGCAAACAGAGAAATCTGAATTTCGATGAAATTACCTTTAATTTCAATTTCTCAACGAAGAATGATACCGACTTATCGTTAACATTTTTCTATTTTAAGACTGTACATTTGATTGTAAATTCTTTTCAACACCGAACCTTTCAATCGGCAATTTATCGTCGATTTCGTACGTTCGATAAAAATCTACAAATCCGTAGAATCTTTCGCAATTTTGATTTGCATACAGCTTCTTGAAATTTGTATCTGAAATTGGATGTTTGCCATTATTTGAGGAGCGACGGTACGCAAATATCGCGCGTTTGATCTTCGAGGAAAAAGAGTATTAAAACGCGGAACGAACCGCAAAGCAAAGGAGTTAAATCGAGGAGAACAGCTGATTCGCTGTTTTCAGTGGAATCGTTCGGTCGTGTCGCTCATCCGACTCGCGTCGCGCGCGTTACGCAACACAAGTTTCCTGGAAACGAGAGTTTCCTCAACGGAGATACCCAACGATCGGTGGACCGCAACCGGCCATCGAAATCTGCGATAACTTGCTGATATACCGTTGGGACAGCTCTTCCTGTCCGCGCCTTACATTTTCCACGTCTTCGACATTCTCACGCCAACGCGTAATTTCAGTATTCTACGATTGCAAAAAATTGTTTAACAGACTCGTACAGTTACCCGTATAATTGCAAAATTCCATTGTACCTTTTATCGATTTCACCAAGTATTTGCTAATTTCTGAAATTATTTCTCAATTGTGAATATTCACAATTATTGGGTTGGCAACTAAGTGGTTGCGGATTTTGTAATTGCCACTTAATGATAAAATCCGCAATCACTTAGTTGCCAAGCCAATATAAAACAAAAGAACTGTGCATCTATTGTTTCCTTATAAAACGAAAGAAACTTTTAGGACAACCTAATATATACACATAACTTTATAAGAAAATAACAGATGCACAACATTATTTGTTGTATTGAAACAGAACGTACATAACCCAATGAAATAATATTGGTCATTAGGTGGCAATTACAAAATCCACAATCACTTAGTTGCCAAGCCAATATAAAACAAAAGAACTGTGCATCTATTGTTTCCTTATAAAACGAAAGAAACTTTTAGGACAACCTAATATATACACATAACTTTGTAAGAAAATAACAGATGCACAACAATGTTTCTTCTATTGCAACAGAATGTACATAATCCAATGAAATAATATAAAACAAAAGATACTGTGCATCTATTGTTTCCTCATAAAACGAAAGAAACTTTTAGGACAACCTGATGTATGCACATAACTGTAACATACCCTAATTTTATAAGAAAATAACAGATGTAACAAAGTTTCTTCTATTGGGAAAGAATGTACATAATCCAATGAAATAATATTGGATTGGCAACTAAGTGATTGCGGATTTTGTAATTGCCACCTAATGAATGTAATTGCCAAGATAATATTACTCTTATTACTATTAGATGCAGTCTGAACAATTGAAATTGTTACAAGCTATAATAGGAATAATAAATTGTGTCGCTCATAAGGAAACGTGTTAAATTGCGTGAAAGTGTGTAAATATGAAATTGTAAAACTATGGGAAGAAGGAGCAAAAGGCAGCTCGTAATTTGTCAGTTACTCGATATGTGGTTACGCGAGAGTATTTTACTTTCGTTTACGATACCGTTTTCTTACGCTGCACTGCTATCTCTCAAACCAGCGCAATTTCGCGTCAGCGGCAACGAATACATTACCACGTTGCCGCAGAAACCGCCAAGAATCTATCATCCGTTGCACGAAGAATATCCAGCACATCGAACCAGCGAAACCGCCGACAAGCCTCGCTAAACTTACAAACAATATTCTATTAGCCGTTTGAAAAACACGCCTATTCCTCGCTTCAAACCTTAAACCTTCTCCAACTTGCTCGTTCAAACTTCACGCCGACCAAATCGAACCAATTCAAAGGACAAAATGACAATTTCCACGCGACGAATAGTTGCGCTATCTCGTCATCGCAACAAATCCCCTCAAACCTGTTCGTTCAAACCTCGTAAAACCTTGTCAAACCCGAACGATGCAAACGTATAGACGTAAACGAACGAGTAGAAGAGCCGGAAGAACGCGACGCTACAGTTGTGCAATTACAGAAACGTGCTTACCACTTGGAAAATTACTCGTCTAGCTAAGAGGCCATCAAACGTAGTGCAACTTGGTTGTTCAAACTGCACAGAAGCGTTTCAACGCTGCGAACACGGAAACTCCAAGCAACCGGGCAACTCGAACAACGACTGCGAGAACGCAAGAGAAGTGAACGAATGTCGGGAAAAACAACGACACGCGATAACGTTGCGTCGTTCCTGTTCGCGCCAACTGGCCAGCCGGCTCCGAAGAACGGGTACCGGAAGCGACGCGTTTACTCGCGAGCACGCGGCAGCCGGAAGCTCGGACGCGTGCAGAAGGGACGGAAGGGAACGTTCGCGAGCGAGTACCACGCCGTACTGAACGTTCGCCACGGGTGGAATAGTTTTGACACGCCGGCGGCTACGTCCGCTTCTCCGGCGACGCGACACCGTTCACCGCGCATGTGCCGATATAATCCACGCTCCTACGCGCTGCATACGCGCGACCCACACGTGCAAACGTCCGAGTGAACGTACGGAGTGGCGAAGGGGTTGGTCTCGCTTGGCCCGAGGGTGTTTTGACTCGCGAGCGCCGCTCGTCCGCTCGACCCCGCTTCCTTTTACGGATCTAAGGGGATGACGGTACACGCACAGGGTGTCTGCCGTGATCCGCGCGGTGATCGATGAACAAGTGGCGAGGAAAGGGTGCAGGATTCTTCGACGGAAGCTTCGTTGTCTCGCAAGTTCCAGCTATCCGTGGAATGCAGCGTATACAGAGTTTCGATGTTTTTGTACGATGCGAGGGAGAAAGGCGAAGATTTGTAAGTGCAGGGGTAGTGGGTTGCCTGATGGATCGAAGCGGACTCGGCTAATGAAAGGCTGATGCTTTTTTGGTGTAGCACTAGGGGCGAAAAAAGAGTGGAAAGTCTAGGATTCTTGGAGGCGAATGATGCTTGCAGCGTTGCCGTTTGGCATCTCTGGAATGGATCGTTCAGAGTTACGTTGCTTTCGTAAGGTACGAGCAGGAAAATAGAAGATTCGGAAAAATGAAAGTTAGAAGGAGCATACCGTGAATCGAGTTGGTCTCATCGGTGAAAGGCTGACGTAGTCTTCTTAGTGTACAACTGACGAGAAAAGACGTTCAGGTATCCATGGAATGTATATTGACCGTTTTCGAACAAAAATGAGGATGGTTAAGGCGAGTATATTATGAATTCTATTGGACTCATGAATAGCAGAATGATATAGTTGTTTTAACGTATGAGTAGTGGAAAAAGAATGAAGAGTTTAGAATTCTTGGATAGCATAGTTGTCCGAAGAGATCCAATATAGTATTCATGGAATGCACATTGACTGTTTTTGAATAAAAATGAGGATGATTAAGCTGATTATATTATGAATCTGACTGGACTCGTCAATGAAAAGCTGACGTAGTTACATTAACGTACAAATGACGAGAAAAGAAGAAGAAGCTTGGAATTCTAGGATAGAATAGTAGTCTGAAGAGATGTAATATCGTATCCATGGAACGTACATTGATTGTCGAGGGGCTTATTTTTGTATACCGTAAGAGAAGATAAAGAACAAGAGTGGCTAAAGTATGCTTGATACGAAGACTCTCTGTCGAATTGAAAGGCTGACAAAAACTGATTCGACAGTCGGATGCTGCAGCATCAAAGTTGGAATCAATCGGAGCGGGAAGAGTGTACTCCTTTCGCTAGGGAGACGTTTCGCTACTCATCTTCTCGTCTCTGGGCGGTACTCTCCGTCTCGATGAACATCGAAGTAAAATATCGACGATAAGGAATCCCAGCAACTTGCTTCAAACGTTCTCGAACGAGAGACGGTTGTTGAAGCGAATCAACAAGTTATTCGTAACGCAGTTTTGTTCGCCTGGTGCAGAACTTTAGTCGTTCTCACGACCGATCGATCGGAATTTATCATCGCACTGAGAAAGAGAGGTTTGCCCGGAACAGCGAGCTAGTGTTAACTAATACAAGTTGGCGATAACGTTCTCGGTCTGCAAGTTCTAACGCTCGTGTTAACCTTTCGATCAACGTAATTGCCATTCGATGAAGTTTCAGCACCAGCTAACAGTATCCACGCCTTTGCTATATGAATTTCTTCGAAAATCGAAACGCTGGAAAATGGAAATGCGAATATCTGGTGACAGACACGGCAGGCGATACTGGAACGGAGGAATGATATCGAATAGGAGAATGTTACATCGATAGAATGAAAGAGAGTACTATAATGGTAGCGTATACATATGGTAGAATATAGAGGATAGAAATGCTAGAATAATAGTACAATAGAGAACAGTAGAATAGAATGTCATAGGGTGGGGCGCAATAGACGATACGTGAATACAATTGTGCCGCTGTAATTCGACCGAGCAAAGAGAAAACGATGGAAAAGATCTACCTGGTAGTACATCCATCCGCCAAGCTATCCGTGCTAGCCTTCGATCGTATCTCTTAACAGCTGGAACGCTTGTAGACCAGGTCGGACCACGCACACTTTGCAACGAAATTAAGGGATCGCTGGTCCGTCTCTGAATTGCCGTTACTTTGTCGAGAAAGAGATCATACGATAGCCTGTGCGAGACCGTTTTATACGGCCAAGCTTCTTCTACTGTCTTCTCGCTGCTGAATCAAATTTCCACCAGGAAGCTTTTATACCGCGAAGTTCAGCGATAGGGTGTACATGACTTTTGTCCTAGAAATTGTTCACAAATTCCAACGACTGTGCCGACTTTCACACGCTCTTTTTTGTCTTCTGACTCGCGACCAATTCAAAAACAGGCATGTCATCTTGCGAGGAAGAATAGTTGGGATCAAACAAACGTGGACAGTTTCGACGGCTGACGAAACTTCCTGTGCCCCGTGTTATCGTCTGTGCGACAGGAGCGCGAGACTGCGATATTCAGCAACCGGTCGAATCTTCGTTCTTCGCTCTAGCGACGTTTTCGATCGCGACTGTCATTTGTCCGAAAGCTACGCACGTTCCACGTGTCGCTTCATTTTCGACAGTCGCGTGGTTTCCTTGAAATGCGACGCCAGACGCGAGGAAAAGAAAGAGAAGGATGAAGCGAGGCAGGTTGGGCGGGAAATTGCATTACCGCGTAATTGCATGCTGGATGTTTATGCGAGGAATTACATCGGCGTGGAATCCGCTGCTTCGCGACGTTATTACTCGATTTACGTCGATATTGCTCTCAGCGAGCCGCGATGGAACTGTCGCCAGCCATTACCGAACGATACCCCCTCCCCTCCGCAAACTTGTCATTATTTCGCAGAATAATGGAACGCCAGCTGTTTGGATTAATCTGACCGCGTCGCCGTTTTAGCCTCGTCGCGAGACCACGTTCCTTTCTCGCTCTTTTATCCGCCAGACCGATTAGAGGCGCTGTCGTGGTCCCAGCATTCTCAGCATCCTGCGACTCGCTGACCTTATAGCGAGGTCTGAGAGCTGGCGTTAAGGTCTCAGAACTGTTCGTGGAATCGTCTGCTGGTAAAAGTGGGACTCCGTAAGTGAAGTTTTCTTCTCTTCTCAAAATCTTTAATGTTTTTGGGAGGACACTCACGAGGCGGTCGACTTACGATGCTGGCAAATTACGTTTCACATTTATGCGAAAGCCGTTAGGTTGGAATAAGTTTAATCTTTTTTTTTTCTTCTGTTTTTTGAGGAAGAGGGTTCGTCAGCTACGTGTACGATCGAAACACATTCAGCGGATATTCGGAACTTCGTGGTTCGGGTGCAGCTGAAGTTCGATGATCTATCGGTCATCCGCAAGAACGCAAGGTCTTCAGACAGCGTGCAGACGCGTGGATTATATGGCAGCGCGTCGGAACTGGAATTTCAGTTGCAACGCAAACTTCAATTTTCAACTTCTTTTTCCAATTTTCGTTCGAACGTTTCGCGTTCACTGGCCGATTAACCGATCGTCAAACGTGGCAAGATTCGGCCAATTCCAGACACCGAGAAGCCTCACTCTCAGCCACCAACGCCTTTTCCTCGCGCGACTCTTCCGAGACCATCGAGCATCGGGCGTAAACAAAGCCACAGAAGGGCCACATCGATGTTTAATTCAATGGACTTTAGGCGTACTTGACCACGTCGCTTAACTTTAATGGAATTCTCCTTGGACTTGCTGAAAACCCAGTCCTGGGCGGCCCACGGACTATCGATTGCTCGTCGTTATTCATTAAAACGCGACGAGAATAGCGACGGTTCGTGCCGCAAGGTCAACAATCAATGCAGCGATCCAGTCGTTTAAAAGCCAATCCGCAATCTTCTGCGTTAGGCTAACTTCGAGCGATTTGCGAAACTCCACGAATTCGCATGCTCCTCGTTTTCGTGCCAATTTTCGACGTGATTTTCTGCTTGCGGCGCGGCGGTAATCGCCGCACATTCGGCTGATTCTACGTAAAACGACGAGAGAAAAATTTCCTGCAACATGTTTTCAGCCGGGAAAAGGAAAATCCACTTGGAAGATTTGACGAGTATTCTTGAAAATTTGAAATTTGGCTAATCGCCGACTGAACAGGAGTGAAATTATCGACACGGGGTTTAAGCTACGTTTAAAAACAAGCCAACAATATAGAATGCAATTTTCTCACAAGGTGGTTCGTTTCCCAGCAAAGAATAATCTTGGAAATGCATCGGGCGTATGTTTGGGGCGCGTGATTAAACGCGTTGAAAATTGATTTCCTTGTAAACGCGGCCTTAAATCGGAGAAATTTCATTTCGCTTCTTTTTCGCTTATTCTCAGGCGCGCAATAATCTCCTGTTGATTGTTTGCACGTAGCTGGCCGGCGCTTGGCCGAGTTAAATCACATAGCCGACGAATCTTCAGACTCGATTTTCTCAGAAACCAAGCGTCCAATGAACAAATTTTATTCCACGTTTTCCACTCAATTCTTGACGTACTTTCGACGTATGTCGCTCTCTGCCCGGTTCTACTACGACTACCACCCCCACCCTGTACGATCCGATATCGTCAAATACGAACAAATTGGAAGCAGAATATAAATAAACGGTACATCTTGCGCACAGTTGTAACGTAACACGGTAACGCTTCTGACACAATCACGTTCTGACAACGTGACGTTGGCAAATATCGCAGCGAGTCAATATAACCTTGGGTCAAGATCTTTAACCCTTTGCATCCTGAATTTTATTTCAATTTTGTTACCAGTAGCTGGCAACGCTTTCAAGTGTTTTGTTTGAAATTTACTTTAACTAAAAAATAAGGCAATTTAGATAAATAAAGGAAGAAAGAGATTCACTTAAATACCAGTTCTATTCGCACTATTGTTGTAGTTTCTAATTTCCAAGTGTATGATATATCTCGAAACAATTTCCAGGATGCAATCCTCGTTTTCTTTCGCACGTTTCACAAAAAGAGGTGGACATGGAAGAATGTCGAGTGGGACTCGATAAAGGAGCTGCTGAGATAAAAACTGATGTCGAGCCACACTCGACATACGAGTGCAAAGGGTTAAAGTTTCTTCTTAGTTGGACCGGGGTCAGTGGGGCACGGTTGACTTTAACGTTAAATCGCAGCTAAGAAAAGGATATTTCAGAGGCGCGCAGGCAGCCGAATTCAATTACGCGCGCGATGAAACTGTGTTTTTCATGTCTGGGGTTCCGGGCGCGGAACCACGTCACGTCCACTTCGTTTAGGCGAGAAAAAGAGGGTTGGCGAAATTCGCGTTTCAACAAAGGAGAGAAGGGCAGGGTGGCGAGTGGATGCGAGGATTTTTCACGTCGGACGCCGGATATTAGCTACGTAGACGACGCCGTGAATGCAGAGGAGCCCGGCGTGGATGTTGGTGCCAGCGTGGAAAAAATGTTCCATCGCAAACACCGCGGTCGACTTCAAACGGTTCGCGCTGCACCGAAACGTTCGACTGGTCGCGCGACTGAAAAGCAAATCAGCCGCGGCCCCTTCCACGCTCGGCCCATGTACCGGGTGTGCTTTGCGTCGATTCCACGAAACTGCGGCTTAACACTAGAACCACCGATAGTTAACACGAAGCTGTTTCAGCCAAAATCAGTCAAAATGACCGGTTTAAAAAATACGTAATAATAGAATATTTGTATATTTATCGATTTATTGCTTTCTTACAGAAGCAATTCCATGTTACGTAGTACATTTTTGCTATTATTAATCCATCTGGGATCCCTGAACGAGGCTTGACGCGTTTATAAAATCGTAGAACCAGTCATTTTCACTGCTGTGGTATTTCCAGCGTTAGCATCCAGCGATCCAGCGTTCGATCCTGCATTTTCCTGATAACTGATATCGTCGTATCGAGAGATACGCGGTCAAAATTTGAAAAACGCGTGGCAAGTTGTAGAAAACGAGGAAACTGGTTAATTGGGTTTCGATAAACGGATTACAGGACTCCTGTACACTTTGACAAGTACCGGTCATTTTCACTGCTATTGGTACAAGTAGCCTCGATACAAAATTATTTTCAGTTCGAATACATAAAGAAACAAAATAAAATTCGTTATGTTATTCTTTCAGTTATCGTTACGAAAGTCATTACATCATTGCGGAAAAACATATAACACGAAGTGGGAATTTTAAAACAAAATTGTAAAACCAGTCAATTTCACTGGTGTGGTAGTTCCAGTGTTAATCGAGACGAAAGCAAACGATCGTGCAATTACTGTCGAAAATCCAACATTCGATTCGCGCGTCCCTGTAGAAACATCGGTAATTTTCATGCTAACGTTCGCCAAATGCAAATTCTTTCAGAAACAACACTGTCCACTTGCAAAGAACAGAGGATTGCGCTACGTTCTTCGTAAATATTGCGTTGGCAACTAAGTGACTGCGGATTTTGCCATTGTCACCTAATGACAAAATCCGCGATCACTTAGTTGCCAATGCAAAACGCGAACAGTCGAATCTCGTTGATCGGGTGCGAGCGAAAGGTGGAAGGTGAGGCGAAAGGTAGAAAAGCTTTGCGACGGTGGCGAGCAAAGAAAATAGAAAAGGAACGAGCGCGCGATTAAAACTGAGCGCGTCGTGAATAATAAATAGACACGGTGTATGCAGCAGCGTCGACAGACGTCTCAAAGAGACCGTCAGCAGCAGACCTCCGCGCGTCGCCTAATAAATTCATTCTGAATTTCGTGCATCGGCGTATTGCCACTTACTCCGTTCGTTGCGGGGCCACGATGCTTTTAGAATCCCCCGGTTCCGCCTCCACCCCTTTCGCACAGCCTCTCGCCGTGAATCAAATTAGCCAGCCGATTCTAATTACGAGTTTACGGACTTTACCTCGCGCGGCTGAATTTCAAAGTCGCTCTTACCACTGTGCACCCTTTTCGTTGCATTTCTCGGCTGTTTCCATCGTTTCCAACAATCCATCGTTTCGCCTACGATACGCTCGCTCATGAAACCAGAAACATCGTAGAAATCTGCAACTCTGCAAGTCTGCGAGTCGCCATCCTCATTTTCAGACTGATGATATTTACTACACGCAAGACGAAGACACGCGAAAAGTACGTAAAATATCGGAGACACCGTGTCCATGATGTGTATTATGTCGAGAAGCCTCGTCTAAACAGCCGGCAGGCAGCCTCAGCTTTAAGAAACAATCTACGATGTCGGAAATCTTCCAGGGACTTCAATCTCGGCTTAAGCTAAGCTGGATAACGCCCGATAGAGATGGCTACGAAGATAATAGAACGAAAAGAAGATATGAAAAAGAAGGCACGAGAGCTCTGTGGAAATTCTAGCCAGAAGATAACATTCAACGTAGCCAATTTGAAGCCCGTTTAACGAAATGCAAAAGCCAAAACCGAGAAATCAACAGCTTCCACTTTGCCGGAGAAATCGTGTCCCGGACCTGGCTTCGTCTTTATGGAAACTGTCGATTTGCTCCACTGCCACATGAAGCAAAAAGGAATTAGCTCCGATAGATGTTACGTCCATCAATTATCGAAGATCGACAAAGACAACTGCGAGAATGATCCGAGAAAACCGAAACCTAAATCAAAGCAAAATCAAAATCATGTGAAACTCAGATACAGTCGATTATGAAAATAGTGCAACGAAATTGCGGACAATTGTATCGTCGATCCACTGGGAGACTTCCAGCAAAGTCGCAGCAATCGATGTAAAATCGCTGTCAATGGGCAGTTTCGTCAGCGACGCTCGTCCAACTCGCAGCGCGCAACGTCGCAGCCGATTCTCGGAAACTAATGGCTGGCTGAGCCATACGGCGTGCCGGTCCAAGACGCCAGCCACTATCGTTCGAATAATCCCGATAGCGTGCGAGGGAAGGCAGCCATCAAACTTGCCCATGGAGTTTGCCGGATGCAAGACCAAGGCCCGTGAACGAGACACTTGAGAGTTCGGCAACAGACATTCCGTGAGCGTATGGTGCTTTACGAGGATCCTGGTTAGGGCACGGACAAAGGAGAACACGGTACAAGCGGCTCGAGGAGCGGCAAGAGGAGCTCGCTCGGATCTTCGCATAATTCGCTGGCGAGAAACGAACGAGGATGGCTCGGTGACGCCGGATGGACACGACCGCAGGAAACTTCGCATAAATCTGCGACTCGACCGTGTTTCTACCTAAACTCCTGCGAGTCGGACCTGTGGTTTATGTCTCTCGGGGGTGGGTTACACTGATTTTTAAAGGCTACTTTCGACCAGGGGTCGAGCTTCTCACTTGGCGAAAACTTCAGCCAAAGAGTTTTCCATTTGCAGGTATCTACAGTTATGGTACGAGTGAGTGAAACAGCTGAGCATTAAATTTTCAACAACGTCGACGAAGATGGGATATAAGTCGACCGACGAGGCAAACCTTGGGACACCTGCTTTTTCCTCTAACTGGATCTTCACGGACTCGCGAATTTTCGTCACATTTGAATTCTTCCAACGCGACGATTCGCCGGAATAAAGAGCTCGAAAGTGACCGGTTTCTTGTAACAATTAGTTACAGGCAGCGATGTATCGCCGTACTGTTTAAACGTAGCCAAACTCGATCTATTTTTTCGGAGCTCGTCGATCTTTGAACAAATGACCTTGAAACAACGAGAATTCTTAGATTCCATAGAATATACAACGCAATCGAGCGATGAGCCTTTAAATGTTCACGGTCTTCCGTTCTATAGCGATAATTTTACGTTCGACAACTGCGCAAGAAACGGGGCTCGAGCTTTCCACCGACGAGGATATAAAAACGACTCCGTTCCTGGAAATTGAAATCTGAGACACGTGGAACGCAGAGAGGAAGAACGCGAGTGACGAAGAAAGAGGACTGAGAGTGGACGCGTTCGGCAAAGTTTAAAGGTTCGCGATAAGCTGGGACCTTTAACTCGAAAACGAAGATGCTTTATCTCTGCTTTGCGATCAATGAAACTTTCGCCAACGTGCTCGTTACGTTCTTCTGATTAGAACGACACCAAACGCCATATAATTTCCAGCATGTTCGCTCACTCGATAAACGATAATTAAATATATAGGAAAAGTTGAATATCGTTCAAATTACATCGTGTTTGGTCTCGTTCGAATCAGCGAGCCGTCGCAAACACGTTGCTAGAAGCAACAAAATTTTACAACAAACGTTAGAAATAACAAAGTTTCGCTTCCGAACTGGTAACTCGATACCACGTTTCAGCGATATCTGACATCGGATCGTGTTACGTTATTCGATCGCGGTGGGCCGTCGAGTTTCGTGTTGTATCGGGCGAACTTGCCCTCGGCAACGGGAACGAAGATCGTGCAATTATCCAGAGGATCTTTTCGTGCGATTATCGAATGTTTCCTGTGTCGAAATTTTTCTCCTACGCCGCTGTACATGCGCCGGGAACATGCTACGGATCGACGCAAGGTTGGAAAAACCGGAATCGAGTTACATAAATGTTTGTGACACCCGGTATGCAGACCAAGTGGCAGACTACCGACAGCGTATACTTCGTAAGCATGCAGGAAGTCCTTGTTGTCTTCGTTACACAGTGATTGCGGCCTGCCCCGCTTCTCCCTCCGGAGTTCTTCGCGTTTCTCTGTCTGTGGCCGAGCCATAATTTCTTTATGACCGAGGAACGCTGGCCCTCCGCTCGCGTTTCACACCGCAAATATTTTCCACGTAATTAACACTTACATCCAGCCATGCTAAACACCTTGTTGTCCAAAGATCACGATCACCAGAAAGGGATAAAAAATGCCCGCTTTTCTTCAACTTCCCGATACATATTTATATCCAAAGGATAGGCAAAGATATTATTTTCACATCGACGTTTCTACGATGGAAGAATCTGTCGCGGAATATCGTGGTAATTTCGTGGAAAGAAGTTGGCAGGATCGATGGGCACGTGTTGCGTCCGCAGATTGCGTTTTAATCGATAAAAAAGATTCCGGCTGCAAAAAAATCTACCAGATTTCCATCCTTCGATCGGTCGATATTGTCGTTTCCACGTTTCCTTTGTTCGGTAAGAACCGAGAGGGTTGAGAAGCGAAAATTAGCCGAAAAAAGGTCTCGTTGAGAGACACAGTGGCGTAAAAATATTTGTTGCATAGATGGCGCGAGAGAAGAGGACAGCACGTGCGTCTGGTGAAAGGGTAAAACAACGGTAGGATAGCAATTAACGAGAAACGAGACTTCGACGAGGCTTTCTTGCGGCGAGAATCGAATCGTTAGCGAATGAAAATTACTGGCGACAAAAGAGCGACGGAATAGCTGCAACGACAATCCGGAAACATCGATTAAAATTCTCGACGCCGCAACGCGATCGACGCTCCCATTGTACTCTCCTCTCTCTCTCTCTCTCTCTTTCTCTTTCATTCTCTCTTCACCCGTTTCCTCTATCCAGTTGCATTTTTCCCCCTCTTTTTCCGTGGTAATGTTAACGTCGAGCCGTTCTAGTCACGGTTTTTCTCGGTGTCCATTAACGTTTCAATTACCAACGTCGCGCACACCTGTTTTTACTCTTTACAGTTCCCTCGATCGTCGACTTATTTCTTCCTCTTCCCAGTTTCCCCGCTTCGTCACGCTTCTCTTCCAGTAATTCCGTTAAATGTTATCGATTCCCGCGAGTTCCGCCACTTGTTTGTTTTCGGCTTCTCCATAGATTTTGCTTCTTTCTGTCTCGCTGGCAACGATCCGTGGCCCGACACAACGTCCGCTGTCTTATCTGTCTTTCGACCAGATTTTTTGCAGCGCAACAAAAACTTCCAACACTCGCGTTAAAACAACATCGTGTAACTAACGGAACCGACTGTAGGTAACACGTGGACGAAAGTTTGTTCTCGAACAGGCCACCGAAACGATCTACCAACTTCTGGTGTTAAATAAAATTTTGAAATTGGTCGATCGCGTTGCCGTAAATGTGCCGAGACGAGCTGTAACTTCGTTTCGTAGGTACACTATCGCCATTTACGTTATCGTCAGCTGCGAAACGCGAGACTGGGAAAATGGAAATCGCGAGTGGAAATATGGAAACGGATGGATAAAAATGGCACCGAATCGAGTTCTATAAGACGATAAACAGGCAGAAGCTTCAACAGGCCGAGCAACGAGCAGACAGCCGACGCAGCGCGAGGCAGAAATCGGTTTACGATAAAAATTCGCTATCGAAAATACGACGGCCGGCAAAACGCATTTTTATCAAGCGAAACGCGCGCGGCGGAGGGAAAAAAAGGAAGGAGCGTGGAACCGGTCGAGGGAGTAATACGGCGACGGAACGAATGTATATTTTTTGGCGAGATTACTGTCGTTTTTCAGCAGCTGTCCGGACCATTCTTGCGAGCCGACAAATGGCGTGCCTGATCACCCATTGCCGCTAAAACTGTGCGTTTCGCGTCCGTTACGAGCGCGTTCGCAGCGAAACGCAGTCACGCGGACTAATGCGCGTGGCAAAATTATTTTCTACGAAATTAACACTTTGACTGTCACGTCGGTCATATATGACCCGCCACGGTTTCTCCTGTGACGCCACGGTGGTCATCGGTGAGCGGAGCGTTTCAACTGCTTACAATCGCAAAAATTGAATGAAAATTCACAGTTAGGGCATTTTCCATATAACCGATAAATAGAAGATACTTTGAAACAAAAAGTGTCCCATTGAACGATTAAACATTTTTATTAGAACGTCGATAAAAAGAAATGAGAAGAAACGTTGCATCTAACGGTGCACCGTGTTAAAACACTTTGAACACAAATGTGGCTCATCGATACAATCCGGACGATAGGTGGTCGCCTTTTTGGTCAGATTTTTACCAATTTTTGATCCTAACTGTTTAACATTATTTTATAGCACTCTCTGCAAAATTTTCGCGCCAGGTACGCTTGCCCTTCTTTCCTCTGCATTTCGCGTCGCGATCTTTGTCGAATAAGGATATTTTACGGCTCTGGTGAATGGCACCGTCTAAGGTGCATTGCGAGTGCCATTCTAAAATCTGATACCTTGATTTTTGTTGCTGTCGCTTGTTTATAGAGTATCATCGCGTTTGAAATTGATGTATTTAACAGTAACTCTAAAGCTAATTTCGTACACCACTCGAGGGTTCTTCTATGTATCGTAGAATATGCTATCGTTCGATCCGATAAATCCACAGCACATTTTCCTCTCTTGTATTCTACCACTACCATTGGTTTATCAGAAACATAATTTCTTTTACCTCCACCATTTCAGTCGAACGTTTCGTCGAAATCATAAAGATAATCGTAATACTGTTTACTAATATCTTCTACACGTTTCAACGATATATTCTGCACGTTTTGCCTACGACGAAGTAACGAATGCGAATGGTTTGTTGAAGTAAACGAAGCCTTGTTATAATATGTCGCTATCAACCGTTAGCAAGGCGCCACGGTGGTCCCCGTGACCACCAATAAGATAAACGGTACATCGGGGAGGAACGTTGCCTTACATCGTCAACTTATTGTTATTTTACCATTATATGCTTTGAATAATAAAAATACTCCCGTGGCATTTGAGCGAAACGTGTGATTTCTGCGTGGCAGTCAAAGTGTTAATGGTGTAAAACGGTTTCAGCGGAAAGGCGTGCACCATCGTAAGGATGTGATACGAGGTCCGGTGAAATGCGGACGATTTAAGCGTGCGATTTAACGTAAGTCGAGCTAACTCAAGCGTCGCTTAATCCGCACCGATAATATCTTGGTTCAGCCTAAGCAAAGTTGCTGGAACTTGCTGCTAGATGAATAGGAATCGAACGAGGATCTGAACGAATCTCTGGCTGCAACTTGCAAGCAGATGGCTTGGCAACTAAATGATTGCGGATCTTGTGATTAGGCGGTATTGACAAAATCCGCAATCGCTTAGTTGCCAAGCCAATAACTCGATCCAAATCCAAGGCGAGTTAAACCGCGGCTTTAATCGAAGTAATTCGAATTTCACAAAACTTAAGGAAAATTAGTTGCGGCTTAACTGGAGGTCCGCGTGGGTCGAGAAACAAAAGCAAGTCCGCTGCCTACCGACATGGAGCGTAACTCGATTTTGAATTTCAATTTGCAATTTTTGCCTTCGTGCGAAATAAATTTTCACCAGCGAGAGAACCTTGTTGACTCGTGTCAATTGTTGGCTCGTTAGATTTACCTGAGAATTTAGTCGTATTTCGTTTGTTGCTTTAAGAAAGAAATCAACTCTGTTGCCCGAGACGACTCTTCCACGCAAGTGCTGCAAATAGTAAAACGACAAAAGGTACGAAAAAATGGTTGAAACAAATCTTCGACGAATCTTCGGAAGAAATCGTTTCGTTACGGAAAGCACGTACGATTATTCCAGCAAATTACTTTCTTACAGAAATTACATTAGAAAATGATTCTCCTCGGAACACTTTTCGCACAGATTTATAGATCGTAAGAGAAACAAGGCACGAGTTTCGCTTCAACGATCTTTTGACATCTCTGGTCGTTCACTTTTTATAGATTGGAGCACTTACACAGAACAGGCTGGCTCGGATAGAAACGAGTTGCACCAAAATCGGCGAGTATTAGGTTGTCCGAAAAGTTTCTTTCGCTTTAGAAGGAAATAACAGACGGAGGATATTTTTTCTTTTATATTACTTTATTGAATTATGCGCGAAGATAATAATAGAAATAGAACGAAACGGATCGCAACTAACTGAATAAAATAATATAAAACAGAAATTGTTCTTCATCTTACGAAATGGAAGAAACTTTCCGGACAACCTAATGCAATTTTTCACGTTTGCAGGAAAAATGACGCGCACAGGGAAACGACAGCCAGTTACTTGACGCGGACCGTGCGTGGACTCTGCTGGGCGAGATACGCCTGGAACGCAAGAAGATGACTGCACCGAGAGGGAAGAGAATCGTAAAAGAGAAGGTTGGTGAGATTTTCAGACGAGACTCGGACGATAATGCAACCGTAAACCGGCCGAAGAGACGAAGGAAAGAGTGGGAACCGGTTGAAAAGACGGCAGAGCGTCGATTACTCGTCGTCAGCCTGACGATTCCAGCGTCCGCAAGGATACGCGTCGTGAAAAGCTCGTTCTGGATATCCAGATGCCTGGTTTCTCGTTCCAGAGACAGAGGAACACTCGACGGTACGTTCTACCAACGTTTCTCTATGGGTTTTTCAACCGATTCGCTGGATGCTCGTGCAACAGTCAGATTCAGAAGGTAAAACGAAGAAGCGTAGCCTGTGCAAAAGTCTGTGTCCGTTTGCTCGGACGAATAGAAATTGTAATTCGCTGAAACTGTTCGCTGTAATTCGCGATAGACGAAAATTGAAAAGAAAATTGAAAAAGTAGGAAATGGACGTGTAACTTGTAAATCACTGTCTCGCGGCGATTTCCAGATCCGATCACACCGACAGGTAAGAGGCGAGGAAGGAAGACTGCGTCGAGTCCACAGCAGCGGAAAAGAATCGCAGCTGTTCGAGATACTCGACGTTGTAACGAAACTTACGGTGGGAAAGGTACTGGAGGGTGGGAAAAATATGGAGAAATCGATGGAAGAAGAAGAGGAGAGCGTAGATGTAGCAGGTCGCATGCAAGTGTACCTTGAAGAAGGACGAGATGCAGCCACAGATCGGAAGAACGAGACTGGAAGATGGGCTTGACGCTACAGGCACACGGGCGACGAACGAGACGCAGCTCGCGAGCGAAACTGCACTCGGGTCGAAAGGCCATCGGCCAGACAACCTACCTACGAATCTGGCCAACTAACACCGAGCTACGACACCGACGTGCACAGCCAGACTGCGTTTAGTTTGTGCGTAATCGCGTCTTCTCGCCCCGTCTGTCCCGCTTGTAGCTGGCAAGCGTTCGGCTCGGCGACGCGACTACGCACACCGACAGTACGCTTAATCGAACGCTTCTTCCGACCGATGAAATATACACTCCGCATCAAATATACACTGCGTGCCGCGGAGACCCTGCCGACGCTATGCCACTACACCAACCATCGAGGGGAGAGAGTTTATTAGCGAATCGTTGGAAATGAGAATAACTGTTGGAGCAATAGGTTTCTCGATCGTTCGGGTACGCTGAAATCCCAGTCTAATTCGTCTAATTCTAAGCTGAATCTGCGAGCAGCTTCTTTGAAGCTTTTGGCTTCTGGTCAATAAATTTTGGGAAACCGAACGGTTAGGGGAACAGAGAATTTTCTCGGTGGCTGGCTTGAAATTTCAGCCGCGCTCTAAGATGGATCGATGTGGATAAGGTGATGAGTGTTGAAAAATAAATATCGAGGAAATACGAGTTTCGATAATACGAGTCATAGCTGGGTGGATCGGATCGTGTGCCTAATTCGAAGCAGAACTTGGCATCTGGTTTAATAAGCTTTGGGAAAGGGAATGGCTAGGGGAATACAGTTTCTTGGATGGCTTGAAATTTTAGCCGCACTCTAAGATGATTCAGTGTGGATAAGACGATGGCTTGAAATTTGAGCCGCACTCTAAGACGAATGAATATGGATAAGGCGATGGCTTGAAATTTAAGCCGCACTCTAAGATGATTTAGTGTGGATAAGACGATGGCTTGAAATCTGAGCCGCACTCTAAGACGAATCAATGTGTACAAGACGATGGTTTGAAATTTGAGCCGCACCCTAAGATGATTCAGTGTGGATAAGGCGATGGCTTGAAATTTGAGCCGCACTCTAAGACGAATCAATGTGTACAAGACGATGGTTTGAAATTTGAGCCGCACTCTAAGACGAATCAATGGACAAGATTCCGATTGGTGAATTTTGAGAAAGAACATTGTTATTGAAGAGATCGATGTTTTGATCCTCGAATGGATTGGAATCTGTTCGTTCTAAAATGGATCTGTAAGCCAGTTTGGAACCTGGTCGGTAAATTTTAAGGACAAACAAGGGATAAGGATAGAGATTTGATATTTGAGTGGATTTACATAATTCTAAGGTAGGATTCTATTATATTTATAATTTCGATTCGTTCTAAGGTATAATTCGAATCTCAGTAATAATATTCCATCACAGTGTTTAATTCTGGGTCTAAACGATAGTTCTTAGCAGAGGCCATTTTCGCTTAGAAACGATTTTAGTTGAATCCCAAGATTCAATCTACAATACAATAACTGGACCTAATTCTACCGATACCTAATTCTAGATCTAATCTATAGCCATGCCATATAATCAACTCTAATGATTGATTGAGTTTCGGATTAGGTTCGGTTCTACGATTTAACCCTGGTTCTAGTAATAAACGACAATCTGTTCTCGGTTATAGACTGTACGACGTTCGACACATAGTCATCGCTGATACCTAGTATCCATCATCAATTCCAGAATATAATGGGCGAATTTGGTGCAAAATTTGGTCCTGGTATCTAATGCCGACCCTAATGCCATACTCTGCGTAGCATCTAATTTTTGCCAGATTCAATTGAGTTGAATTGCAGAAATCCTGGTCCAAAGGTGTAACTTCGATCATCCCTAGGATGTAATTTCAATTCTCCTCACTAATTGTAAACTCAACTCTGACCATCTGGTCATTGATTTTGCCTCTGGTCGTGATATTTGATTTAGATACGTGATTTCAATATCTACCCTGAAATTCAACAAAATGATATTCATACGAGTATACTCGTCACGAAGAAATGACAATATTCTGCGTTACGACGAGCCCTGTGAGTAATCGAACGAGAAAATAAAACAAACATTTCCTTACAACTCAATTTTATATTATGACAGTCACATGTATTCTGTGTTCGACGAGTATACTCGTCGTCGCTTGTTTCTCGCCGCACGTTTCAGCTACACACTTCTCGAAGCTTTCAGAGGTCGTAACAGCTAACCGATTAACAGACGATCGTTATTTGAAAAGGCGAAATGAAAATAGGGATGCTGTTTGGTGTTCGAGTAGAACCGACTCGACCTAATTCCGCGCGGGAATAAATAGCCGTGTTTCGTAGACTCGATTAGGTGCTACCCCAACGGAAATAGCGTTGCCGATGACAAAAATAACGCAGGCAGTCGACGCCTAGTCGCGTCGCGACGCTCGTTTACGCACGTTGCATGAATGACTGACTGACTGGCCAGGTGATCATCTCGCTGACGACCAGACGCTTGCGTAACTTGGACGCTTCGTTTCGTGTCAACGATCCTTCTCTGCCAGTATTTCATACAATTAAACGCTAGCTTTTACCTTCTACCGAATTTCTAAGCAACAACTTTTTCGCTGCAGATTAACCAACTTAATTATTAATTTATATAATTAATATAATTTACATAATTTTATTAATTTACCTATAAAGTAATTATCCTATTTCGAACTTCGTCGCGAGCTACTCGAATTTAGCGTTTCGAGAAAAACTCCGAATTCGGATAGATTCACCGATCTTGATAGTTGCGATCAAAAATCTTGCTACTCTTTTTATTTCAGGCAAGCAATTTCTCTTACTTCTCTTCAAAAAAAGAAAAAAGCAAACTAAATTAGCGAATATTATTAACCAGTCGGCAGCGGATGAGCAGCCGAATTTCTAGGACAAATTATCGCGCTCGCGTATCGGAAATGCGCTATGATTCGGTTGCCTGTAACTCTCGAGGTTTCTTCGCGGTGTATCAACAGAGCAGGTTCGCGTCACGGTAAACGACGGACCAGTCGCTTGTCAACGACACGTTATATACGTGTTTTGCTTTAACGACCGAAATAACGTGAGCAAACCCTCACGTTTACGTCTCCGCCGTGTAAATTAACGTCCCACGAGCCGACAGCGTGAATGACTGACCAGGTGGTCGACTTTTCGTCGTTTGCGTGTAATATACAGGGTGTTCTGTAACAGGTGGTGTACTGTGGTCGACGAAGTGGGATTCCGCGACGAAATATCGAATGTCGGACTATCGAATATCGTACGATTGCTTTCTTGCATCTTCTGACACACGGCGCAGCTACAGGCGCGCTTCGATAAACTTCGACCCATAGCGAAGTCTGGTTATTCCAAATTCCAGTTAAAACAGAGGTGCAAAGAACGCGTGTGGACAGGCGATGGCAAATAATTCCAATTAAATTCGAAATAATTCCAAGGTAAATTTTATTTCGACTTGCAGAGGCTTCCATAGTCAGAGCGCAAAGGAATAGAGAAAATTGTAGTCTTATTGAGATATTCCAGTTATACAGAGGTTCGAGTTATACAGGTTCTGAGTTATCGAGCTTCTACTGTATGTACGCGATCGTACAGTCCGATGATCGGCTTCAGACAGGACAGGATTTTCCACTTCGCATGATTCAAGGCTAGGTCTCAAGGGTGCCTCGAGTATCGCGTCTCGCATTTATTACTGTCGTCTCGGCAGCATGCACATAGCATCGAAACAATGAAACGATATTTTAGTATCTTCAATACGAGAACGAAATTTCAATCGATATAGCGATAGCTCTATAGGTTCGAAAAAAAAAAAAGAAAAAAAGAAGAGACGTTTCTCGAGATACAGTCCTTCAAAGTATCCATCACCTTCTCGAACATCTTCCCGCGTCACCTTCTTCGTGTTTAAAACACTTCGAGATCGAATCGTTGCACGGGTCGAGTCTCCCAACACGACGACTTAAATTAACTCGCAAGTTGTTCGTTGTACGAAACGATGTCTCGAACAAAAGTTGCACGGTATCTAAGTGGACACACAGTGCTGTAATCTGTTTGTTATCAGCGAGATATTACACTCACTTACACTTAATTGGGGTTCGATAAACAAATTGCAGGACTCCTGTACACTTTGACAAGTGCCGGTCATTTTCACTGCTATTGGTACAAGTAGCCTCGACATAAAATTATTTTCAGTTCGAATACATAAAGAAACAACAAAAAGAAGAAAAATTCATTATATTATTCTTTCAGTTATCGTTGCGAAAGTAATTACATCATTGCGGAAAAGAATGTAACACGAAGTAGGAATTTTAAAATAAAATTGTAAAACCAGCCAATTTCACTAGTGTGGTAGTTCCAGTGTTAAGTCGTCGTCTTGGAAGACTCACGCTCTATATCAGTGTGTAAGTTCGTGAAATTTCAGCGTGTGTGAAACCATATCGTTAGCGCTGCAGCACGAAACTAGGAATCTACTAAAATGAGAGAAAAATAGGGGAGACTGAGTATTGCCGGAGCAACTCTCTCGTAGGTCCTTTAGCGGTCTTTCCACGAAATTCTCCGCTGCTGATGGAGAAGCATCGATGGAGGGCCGGTATCAATCGCGAGCAAATAATTGCACGGTGACCGGGCAGTTGAGTCCACGTCGAAAACACGACTGCGAGACGCAGTAATTGCTCGTTTACGTTGCTTCAAAATTTAATTACGCCAGCGTGGCACGCGAAATCCTGCAAGCAAGTTAAATTAACTCCCCGCTGCTGGCTCAGGCACTGACAAATTCGCCAAGCAACTTCCCGGCTGAACACGCGCAGCCAACGCTCTTTTCTCGATAATTGATCTGCACGTGCGAAACATTTGACATAAAATTTTCCCGAATTCCTGTTTCGTCCAGCGGTATCGATAATACTCTGACTAAATTACCGTGGAAAAGTATCGTTTAACGTGGAAGCTCGGCAGGCAGGCTGGTTGCTGGGACACGAAGGGGAGCAACGTGAAACGAATTTCGAAGATTAATTTTTCTACGAGAAATTTGAAGATATTTCCACGCGTTGGAGCAAGTGATTCCATTTTGACACAGCCTTGAACTGCCGGCATCGAGATAGGAACGTCGCGAAACAGCAACGAACGAGTCGAGTCAGAAGTTTATCGGCCAGATGCGTCGGTAGACGATAAATTCTGCTACTTGCAAGTGCCTCGTATCGTATTAAACAACTGCGCAATTATGGAACAACTGCAAGACGAACGCAGGTGGTAGCCAGAATCGATAGAACGCCATTAGTGAGATTTGGGTCAAGGGCGGACAGAATGGAAAAAGTTGTAGCAAGTTAGAGAAGTTTCAGGTGCCAACCGTTGGTGGGTCGCGACGTGTAATTGAATCGTTCGGGAAGCACATTGATGGACTGCATAAACTGAGAAGAAGCACAGAGAAGCCACGGCGTTACCACAGTTTATACTTTTTCCCCCTTTTCCTCCATTTCTTTTCAATTTCTCTCAGTGTTCTTCGCCGGTTATGTCATCTTTCGTACAAGCAAATCGTTCGTTTCTTCAAACACGAACGTTAATCGCGTGCATTGAAACGATGAAAACGCGTGGTTAATTAGCCTCGTTTACGAAAGGCTGAATTATCGCGTACAGAGGAATACCTGGCTGAATAAATTCATCTTTCAGACAAATTCGCTGCACGTATGCGAGATACGGAGGACACGCGATGATACAGTGGAGGCGAGCCATCCAGCAGCGATAATGTTGCGGTTGAAAGGTGCCGCAAGCTCGAGCCAGGCCACGGAAACGGTGGAAGCGGTGGAAACCGGGGCGAGGATGAAGACAAACAATGTACAAGACAGTTAGACCGCAATTTATTCGCGTAATTTAGCGACGATCCATCGTGAACGCTGTTCCATGGCTGGGCGCGAAGAAACAAAAGGTCTGAGAAGCGACGACAGTGCCTTGGTAGCGTAAAGAGGATAAAGAGAAGGCAGTTTGCGCGATATATCTCGTCAAGGCAGTAAGTTGATCGAAGCTGCGCGATTATCATAAAACACGGGACGACGTGTTTACGGAGTAAAAGCGAAGAAATCCAGAGAAGATTTCAATTTTCCAGAAATATTTACACGTCGTTCAATTACTTTACCAGCCAAGAAATAAAATTGGTTTATTGTTATGGTTCCAGCTGGAAGGTGATATCGATAAAATAAAATAAATAATTGTGCACTTACTTGTTTCAGATCGGAGACGCGTACAGTTTCGCGTGTAGAGCCAAGATCCAAGAAACCTGAAACGATAGTAGCAACAAGTCAGATTGGCAGAATAACTTTCGTAAATTAATTTTAATGGTTTAATATAATACTTTGATCTTTGCGTTTTAATTTCACCGATTTAACCAGTTGCCGGTTTTGCACGAGTATACTCGTCATGAAACAATAGCGATATTTCGCATTACGACGAGCCTCGTCTGTTCGAGATTTTCAGTGGCCGCGCGTGTATGGCTCGACCCGCACCTCTTCCTTCTTTGGGAAATTCCAAATAACTGTAAATCTGATGACTCAGAGGTTAAGGAAAAACCCCAGGGAAGACCCCTGGCTGAGAAGACACGATGGATTGACGAGACTCAACGGTTGGTGGAGAGTATCACCAACATACTAAGACAGTCATCTACAGAACGTCGTACCAAGCGGATGAAAGACTGCAGTCTCAGCAAGATCTTACAATCGTCGTGTTCAGAACATCAACTTTGCTTGTATACAGCAAGTGCAAAATAAAGTGGCAAATTACACTAACAGTCGATATATTAAACCTCCTCCACCTTGAGCGTTATGGATCCATTTAAAGTTCGCGATATCGACCGATCGATTGGAGCTGACCGGTTAGTTGATAATTCGCAACACCGTCGGTAATAAAATTAGAAAACGAAACAGTCGTTTCGTTGCAACCTCATTCTCTATCGTAACAGCCGCGCATACTCTGTGTCCGACGAGTATACTCGCGACACGTTCTAGGTACGCGCTTTTCAAAGAGATCGCACCAGCTAACTGATCAAAAGGGCTGTTCAGATAACGATAATAAAAGCGAGTGCTTTTTACGAATTATTTCTTTTTTTTGGAAGACCAAGTAATTAGCTTCACCCGTCACCAACGGGTGCAAAATGAAAGACGCTAATTAGCGTCTGACGTCGTCAACGCGTCAAAACTGCAACGTAGGTAAAGGAGTCCTATCTGAGCTGATATAGAACTTTAATCGTCCAACCCAATACTGATATCGCAACGAATTGCACTTTAATAGCAGCCCACTCAGTGATGCTAATATTGGAACGTTCAACGACCTACCCAATAGCTCAGACGCAAGACTGTAGGCTGAGACCTGACACCTCAACTGAAATCGAGCGCGGACCTAAAGCTTCGCGGGGATCTGACGCTGCATCCTGTGCATTAGACGCGATATAACGTTAAAACCGTAACGACCAATCCATTGCAACGTCATAATCAATTGTAAGCTACAACTGGGATCCTATTCTAAAATTAACACCGTGTCCTAATCGATGATCACAGTCAGGAACGTGGAAGCCAACGCTCCTGACAGTCTAACGCCAACTTGGCCTCATCTCAACAGGACGATCGTATCGACGAATTTGCCATGAAAAAACTACCAAAAGCAAAAGCAAGGGAGGAAAAATTCCTTCTCGCAAGGCTGATCACACGGCAGACGATGAAGCAGCGTCGGGACGAGCAATATAATACGTGAACGGGACAGGATTTCCGGGCACGTGCGGTGATTTAGAATAAACGCAATAAAGCAACCCCCTGGCTGCCGGCAAGGGACGAGAGAGGGCAAATTCATGCGAGACATACGTATTATAATATCACGCATAAAGTTTCTTTACCCCGTTGCAACTTTATGACTTCATAGGAGCCACGGGGCTGGAATACCGGCGACACTATAGCGGGACACGCGATAAAGGAAACAGGATTGCCCGATCGATAACCAATATCCATGGAAACTGGATCTACCTCGTGACCGGGCTGCTCGTCTCTCTCCTTTTACCAGCCACACATCCTTTCGCGATCGTTGCGATTCGTGCCACGGCGTATGCTATTATTACGCGTGTACAGGTTCGAGTTGGCTGAGATTTGGCCCTGCGGGATCTCGAGCGAACTCGATCGATCGCCACGCAAGATCTTGCGCACCGCTCTAATTGGTATCTCGTGATTTTACGTTCGGTTGGATCGCGATAAGAGAAAAATTCGATCGTGATTTATGACGACGCCTGGAGGGACTTTTGCACGTTGAGCGTGCAGCACGTTTGTGGTTAAAGTTGACAGGAACCTACTATTGTCATTTACAGTTGTAAAATGTCCAATGGTAGATAAACACATGTAAATATATTGTTTTAATAACAACGATAAAAGTTTTTAAGAAAACGATTTTGTCGTACTATCGAACCTAAAGAGACTCTTGAACGTGTTCAGGTTGACTGATGGAGGAACGAGTGGATGAATTTGTAAGATTTTCCCTTAACTAGTTAACTGCGTTCGACGTATATACACGTCATTTGGACTTATTTCGACGCGGTTGACGTATATACTCGTCGTGTGAAATAAAAATTAGCATTTACTATAAGAACTGGAAATTTTAGTAAAAAGCGATATAAACGTCACTTATTGACACGTTTCCATTATATTTTCAGTAGATCTATTGGGTTGGCAACTATGACTTAGTTTCCATTCCAATATTCTCTTCATAACAGCGGTCTCCAGGTCGCGGACATACAAAAGTAAAAATTTAGAGTTTTTCTTCGACTAATTACTTCAACAAAACATCTAACGTATGGTTTCCATGTAAAATGGATCGATAACGTATCGAACTTTAAAATTCCTCTTCCCTCGCTTACAGCGCATCGTTTGGCTCGTTTGATGGTTGAAAGAAGCTGATGGAAATCCACTATTGCCATTTATAGTCACAGATATATAGTCTACAGTTATACCGAACTTGCTCAGAGGAAAGATGAAAATTTGTCGGGTTTGCGATGGCAGATTCGAAAGAGTTAGCGTGTCTTGAAAATTGAAAATGCGAGGGTACGAGCAGTGCCACGAGTTGGACCTTATCCGGGTAATTATCAGTAGAGGTTTAATTCCAGAGAATGTACAGTACCCTTCTTCTTCGTTAAATGCGAACAAGATAAAGCTTATCCGACACATTCGTTTGTTTTACTACGTGAACTGAGAAGAGCTGACGCTCGAACAGTCTCAGAGGCAAGGGAAGTACTTTACGCGACGCTATCTAATGTTATTGTTAGGAATGTGAAACTGTGTGGAGAAGGGCGCTTCTAGCAGAAAGTTCTTCGCAAATCTCATCCGCTCGATTTCGCATAGTCGTATGAGAAACGAAAGAAACTACCGAACGCGCGATACGTCGAATCGTTGATCGTCCAAAGATGAAAGAAAAATGCTCGATAGAATTATTGGCATTTTCGTAAGCGCGAGATACGACTACGCGGAACAAGGATTTCAATGCTGGCGAGATATCGTGGAAATGGCGATTGAAGAAGGCAACTACAACCGACCATGTTCTACTTGGAAATTCAGCCATAGATCGTGACAAGACGAGAGACTACGATGGTAGTTTCTGGCAGAACTGCCAAAGCTCGTTACGTCCTGTAACCCGTTGGATCATGCGATGTCTATGGTAGAACTCGGCCGTGATTCCCATTATCCTACTTCAAGAGCTATACAACTTCCACCTGAGAGGTAGTAGATGCTGTCCTATTAGGTTTCCCGCTTGATGGATAGTCAGTTTCACTTTAGCTTTGGCAAACTTATCAAAGCTACTAAGCAACGAGTATCGTCGATCTCGTTTCTTTTCTCTTTGTCTGCAAAATTAAAGTTGTTTCCCTCGGTCGTCGCTCGCAAAACGATGCACAAAATATCGTATTAACTTTCTGAAAATTAGTGGAAAATAAGGCGAACGAATAAATAGCGGTGTTGTTAAAAATTCCAAAGAAACTTGCTGCCAAGAAAATCGCAGGCTTTAAAATCCATAGCGTGAAGATCGTAATATCGGTAGATGAAACTGCACGGTAGAAAAGCGGCAAGTAAATTGACTTTATTAAATTAAACGTGCGTTATATTTAATACAGTTTGTATTGGGACTTTTTGCTGTCTCGCGTGAAATGAAATTACAGCCGCGAAAGAATTAAAGCGACAGAGATAACGTGAAATGGAAAAGAAAAGGAAGATGAGATTCCGCGATAATGAAAGGAAGTATTGGAAAAAGAATGAGTAAAGGGAGGAGAGAAATTGAAAGAGCAGCAATAATTATAATTGGGTGCAAATAATCGGTCGGCGAACAATCGATATGTCGGACGCGGTCTCCGCTTCCTTTTGCCCTTTATCCGGTTTCCTTGCTGCTTCTCTCAGCCTGTGAATTCACCTCGTGGCTAGTGCAGAAAATTTCCGACCGCCAGCTCGATAACATCGGGTCCCGCGGGAACCAACTTCCCTTTAAGGATAACGTAACGCGTTTGCTTTTTAACGAAAGCTAAAACGACCAGAGAATCCTTGCACATCGAGCATCCACCGAATTATCGCACATTCGCTCGCCGCTTTCTCTGCCAACGATAATATTTGCTCTGTCTTAAGCGGTTCTTGATACTATCGTCTAAATAACACGGGCTATCGGTTAATTTTTCACTCCTGGTGAGGCTACAGTTTACGAGTTGCAGCAGCGAGAGGCAAGAAAAGACGATGCTCGCTCTTTCTGTAACCTAATTTTTGTAATCGCTATCTGCGTTATTGTCACCGAGACATAATTTAGCGATGGAAAAACCAAGGTGGTCTAACGAACTATTGAGATGTGTGTAATTTTGTGTGCTACACTAGATTGATGTCCAGCTGGAAAAATTGTAAAGTACAAATTAAATAAAGAATAAAGAACGCTAGATTAGAGTAGTAGTGGCACACATATTCGAGTATGAGTGTGTGGGAGTATGTGGGATGGTGGACAAAGAGTGCTGAGACGCGAGCAAATTGTATCCACGAATATCTTGTCAATCACATATTAAATAAATCTGAAACTATTTTCATATCAATTCCAAGTGTGACTTTAGTGTTTCTTTACTTTTATTTCGGCAATTAAAATCCACAATTCTCAACACGAACATCCCGCAGGCCGCCTGTGAACTGGGCCCTGGAGACACCCTCGACGTGGTATTAGGTTGTCCGAAAAGTTTCTTTCGTTTTATGAGGAATAACAGACGCACAATGTTTTTTGTTTTATATTGTTTTGTCGAATTGCGTACGATCCATTTTGTTCTGTTGAGATAAACACCGCGATATCTCACAGGCTTGGTTTCACGTTTGTATGAAGGTGTATTGTTATAAAAAACACGTTTGTAAAAGAAAGACACTTTCCGGACAACGTAATGTACAAACCTTGCTAATTTGTACTTTAATTTGTTAATTTAATTTGTACTTTACAATTTGTTCAACTGGAAATTTGGTAAATTATTTTAACTGAATTGCTAAATAACACGTGGACGGATACCATCTTCGGGGTCCACTATTCTATTTCTTATTCACGTGCGATGATCAGTCGATCGTAGGTTAATTATATTTGCTACGTTTACCTTAATTACGTCAGCTGATTACCTAGGCTTAATTCAGCGAAAATCTAAACGCTCGTGCGTATGGCAGGACGACGATGGCTAATATTCGCTGGCTCGTTTGACCTCGGTTTAATAATTCCTAACGCTATTACTAAGTCAAACAAGTTGACTAGCAGCTAGTCAATTTCTATGCATAATTTATAGCTGAAGTAAAGCCAATAGGTTAAGCGTCCGATGCGAGTACAAGAGTTAATATTCGCTACTTTTTGTTTAACCCAACTTGGCTAGTTGCAAACTCGTTAATTAATTTCCCCTTAGAGCGGAAAGTGAAGCTCGACGATGATGGAAAAGGCGAGGAGATCAGCGAGGCAGACTGTGAAAGAGCCGAGCCATCTGCGAAACACCAAGTCCACCACGGAATAATCGACAATCGTCTAATTGTCCCAACCGACCGAGCAACCTTCATCGAGCAAGTTAAACGAATGGAGGCAAAGCGCAACCGGTCGGCGAGGATTTCGTGCGAAACTTGCTTTCGAGAGGAGGAACTGGTCTCCCCAAAGGCCAACATCCCAGCGAAATCTAATTTCTACATGTCAATGGGATTAGCCCTGTGACTAATGGCATTAACGAAGTCACGATGCCGTTCATTAGCGTGACGAGGCGTCGAAGGAAGCAGTTTCCGGAAGCTGGGACGCCGGCAGCTGCAATGGAAACAGCAGGACAATGGAGTTTCGCGATTCCACGGCCAACCAGCTTCCAAAGGGACTGTTTAAGTCTCGTCATTAAGCTCGTAAGCCCCGTCGTCGTCTCTCGTGCCGCGATACACAGACCACCAGCTGCGAAAGCGCATCCCAGTCACGCTCCGAACAAAATTCCACGAACGATCCAACCAACATCCTTTTGCTTCCCGAGATCGGCTTTGTCGTTGTTTTAGCTGCTTCGCGCCTGGCTCGTCACAGCAACATTCAAACTCTCGTCTAATGACGTTACGTTAACCACATAAGTAGGCGAGAAATTAAGTGCTCGGAGACGAACATCCGATACAGACACTGCGAGATAGAGAACCTATTTCCAGACGCGGCAAAGTCCAGATCCTCGCTCTTACAATGTTACAATACAATAGAAGATTGATTGGCAGCAGGTTCGTGTATCTATGCAAAGGACATTACCAAGAAGTAGCCAAGAAGTTACCATTGTAGCTCTAGCTGAGGGCTACAAGAAACAGCAACAGAAATCTACTTATAGCTCCTTTGTTCCTAGACCTTGTAAACCAAAACATAATTTATATTCAAAGGTGCAATGATATGGACCTCTGCTTATTTAGGATACTTTTTTGTTTCACTGAATTCTATCGTCTTCGTAACAGCGGTCTCCAGGTCACGGATATGCAAAAGTAAAGATGCAGAGTTATTCTTGAAGTTGGCAACTAAGTGGTTGCGGAGTTCGTCATTAGGTGGCATTCCAATGTCAAGCCAATAATTCGTTACCGAGATTCCGCTTTAATTCTGTCGGATTCGAACACTTCTGTACGTCAGATTTCTAGAAGTTTACGTAAAGTCTATGGGGTAGCGGAGATCGTAATACAGTCGTAACATAGTCGTAATAATATACGTAAGATGATGAGCGAGGCCGGGTGGGATCACGGGCAGATTCCAGGTCAAGGATATTCATTTTCTCGGAAACAAGGTTGATTGGACGAGCCTACAAACTCGGTGTACAAGATCTCACCACGGTCAATATTCCATCACGGAGTGCCGGCAATTTAGAGGTCTCGTGCAAACGAACTGGCAAATAAAAGCGGCGCCCGGCAGCTTCCGCGCCGTTGTAAATATTTAAATAGGTCCGCGCGCACGCACAAGATCACGAAGAGAAAAGACCATGCACGACGATAGACCGTGCATTCGTTGCTGGCACGCGTACTCTTCCCAGTGTTCGCTTCGCAATGTTAAAAGATGCAACGAGAACGTTTGCCTCGTATTCCTTGGATATCTGCTTCCATCTCCACTTGCCCTTCTCTTTATCATCCGACTATGGAAATTCCTTCCGTTCCAGAGGATCCTTTTACGTAGGAATATCTACGAGGAATATCTAGGAAAATAGGGTTGCTCGGAATATCAGCCAGAGATATCGACAGGAAAATTCGAATAAACGATGGATAACAAAGTTATCCAGGGTTCCCCCATTTACGAACAGCCCCGCTACAATTTTCATCTTCTTTCTAATTCAGCTTGGCGATACGTCTTCTATACGAGATGCTCGACTAGCATATTTATCGCGATATTTTCTATCAACGGAGTAGAGCCAACTTAGGTAGACCGTATGATCAAAGTATGATCCCTTAATTGACTCAATTCCATCAACTATATAAGTTATAATACATAAGTAACGATATACATAAGAAAAAAATATACATACAGAGGCAGTCGTTGCCTGAGAGTAGCTGATTCAAGGAAAATGTGTCGAGAGATTATTATTTAAAAAAGTAACTTTTTATTTTATAACATCTGGTGACTGTAAATCTCAGCCCCCGTTCTTTACCCGTAGCCTGATCACGCGGTTCACCTCCGGTTGTCTTAACTCAACACTTTACGGTGCTACCCTATTGTAGGTTCCATTAGTTCAGTAGTACTGCAGTGGTGCAAAAGTCCCTAGAGTGGCAGCGAGCAAATCATTGGAAGGAAGAACTTGCAACGGAGATTCGTGGACGCAGCGAGGTGTGGGAGTGTGATTTACAGCGACAGGGCGCGAAAATGAAAGAAAAATCGTCGCAGATAACGCCTTATTTACGACAGCCGCGTGGCTACGTAAAGGAAGACGCTCACGCCACACTATCGCGCGGACCCAATGCCGTGACTGCCGGCTGTAAATCGGTACACACGCCCTCTCCCGGGGTAACAAACGTCGCAGCAACCCTTGGCATGGGCCGTGTCGCAGGGTCCGTGGCTACGAACAACCTGTACCACCAGCGCACAACCGAACGCTACCCTCGTCAACATCAACGCCCTCCTTCCTTTCGCGTTCCCCTTTCGAGCACCGTTTCAGCCGAACGTTTGCACTCTCTGTCAGGTGCAAGGATGACGGCTGATCGAAAAAGGGTGGATTCAACGAGGGGTGCATGGACGATTAGGCTACTCGAGGGCTAACGACACGGTCGCACGTTGTTTCGCTTTCATTGTAGAACTTTAGTAACCGGTTAATATACAGATAGCTGGGAATTTTATCAGATTCAGACACGTGGTTCTGCGATCGAGGCAAGCATCGAGCACGAAGCTCGGAAGGGCGGACTTTTTAATTGAACAATTGTTCGAGATAATATGTTATATATATATTGAGATATGTGTAAGTTTGTGTGCTACACTACATTAATGTCCAGCTAGCCAAATTGTAAAGTACAAATTAAATAAAAACAAAAAACACTAGATTAGCGCGTAGTAGTGGCACACATATATGAGTATGAATGTGTGAGAGTATGTGCGTGCACAGCGTCTCGTAAAAACAGAAGAGTACAACTGTTCCGTTGGTAGTGTGGTAAAGAAGATGGTGAGACAAAGAGAGCGCTGAGACGCGCGCAAATACGTATCCACGAATATCTTGTCAATCACATATTAGATAAATCTGAAACTACTTTCATACCAATCCTAAGTGTACTCTAAGTGTTCCTATATATTTATTTCGCCGATTAGGATCCAAATTCTTAACAATATATATATACCAAAGAGACAAAGGCAACGATCGCTTCGACAATGACATGACAATGGCGGAAACGAGAATGAAACGTCGTAACGTCTATTTGTTCTTTTCTTGACGACGATCAAGTATTGGGTTGGCAACTAAGTGACTGCGGATTCTGTCAATACCACGTAATGACAAAATCCGTAATCACTTAGTTGGCAACCCAATGAAACAGCGACACAGGGAACGACGCGCGAGATCATTTACCCTGACCGCGATAGATTAGTATCGTGTAAGAAAAAAGAACTGTGTCAACGGTGTTCAGACGAATGAGAAGGAAAGTCTACGCGATGAAGAAAGAAGCGATCGCGAGGTACAGTGGGAAGAGGGAGAAACGGTGGCCCAGCGAGCAGCAGTCGGTTATTTTTCTTCGTTCTACGTGCAGCGTATTACGGTGTTACGCTCCACTGTAATTTCCGCGCCGCTTTTATTTACGACCTAGTCGCCAACGAAGACCCGTTCCGCACGCAGCGAATCGCAGTGGCCGATAAAGACGTTGCCCTCGCTCGTGCGTCCAGCTACTGCTTATTTACATATCATTATGTTTCCTATGCGACTGTTGTTCAAAACTCTCGTGACTCGCCTACGTTCGTTGCGAGTTATTTTCAGATTTTATGGCAGCGTGGCGAGTGAAATTCGTGCGGTTGACGAGAGATTGGAAGCAAAGGGAATATTTATGCCGGGCCAGCGATAAAGAGAGTGGCGACCGAGCACATTTCGCATGAACGTCGTTGCTGCCATTTGGCAGTCGGCCGATGACGAAGCCTCCGAGTAAATTCGTAGCTTCGATGTTCCTTTCGTTTTTCTCTGCTTCTCGTACACCGTTAGGCTACTTTCGCCATTTACGAAGAGAAAGAAACTGTCGAGAAGACCACGCAACGGCGAATCCTGCTGCACGTCGTGTGCACGTTGCATGGATTTTGGGGATGCAGTTGAAAATTGTATAGAGAAATTGACGGGCGTGCAGATTTCTTTTTTTATTATTTAATTTGTACTTTACAATTTGCCCAGCTGGACATTTGCTAAATTTTCCTAACTTAATTGCTAAATAACATGTGGATGGCTATTCCCAGCGGGATGCCATCTTCGAGTGAGCGTGCAGATAGCACTGTGTCACAGAGCCAAAAATTAACGATAGAAAAACCAAGGGGATCTAACGAATATCCCGTAGGCCATCGAAACAACAACATAGAGAGTGTTGCAGTGTGAGAAAACGGTAACAGCATGGCCATCTCTGAACTGGACCCCTGTGACATCCCCTCCATAGGAGCCAAACCCAAAGTACATAAAACTTGCCAAAATCAGGAAAGAATGGTAACAAATCCAAACCAGCTGGCTGCTGAAGCGAGTAAAACTGTCATAGAAAGAAGACTAAAAAGAAAACACCCCACTGACCTCACTAAAGAAATAAAATAGTCAAACTGGAAGATGGTATCCCTCTGGGGTTAGCCATCCACATATTATTTAGCAATTGAGTTAGAAAAATTTAGCAAATGTCCAGCTGGACAAATTGTAAAGTACAAATTAAATAATAAAAAAAATTCTCTGTTCTAACACTCTGAACCTTCACTCTGTTGAATTTATACAATACATTTTATTTTATTTTATTTTTCGTACCACTATATTTAAAGTTCAATTCTTTACGTTATTTGTGAAACCTTCGAACCGCGACGCGAGGAGACCACCGGCCAATTTCGTGATTTCTTGTGTCTCCTACGTGACAACTGCGCGTTATATTCTAATTATTATTATATCTATAACTACATTATATTCTAATTATATATGTAATATTCTCCATGTGTGTGTGTTCTTTTCAACAGCGCGATACGAAAGACAATCGGAAGAATGGCGAGAGTATGGTAAAAGGGGGTTGAAAACGAGAGTCGGAGATCGGAAAAACACAGTTCGAGAGATTAATGGTGGAAATGAAAGTAGTGGTAAGAAGCAATGCTCGCGAAGAGCGCATGACGAATGGAAAATTTAAGCGACAGGGAGCAACTTAGTTGTTGGATTTTTCTAGCTGCCATACACCGTGGCGCATCGTACTCGTCGCGAGATTGCCACTGAAAGAGTCGCTGGTCTGGTCGAAACTCAAGCGGAGCAACGGACACGGATAAATGAAGACTAAGAGGGTCGATAAATCGGTAAACAAACTCGCGGCGATCGACTACCAAACTCCTGAGCGGAAAATCCTGGTTGCCAAGTTTAAATTAAAAAACAGATGCACCGCGAAAGCAACTTTCCCTGCGATATTGGCTATCCCTTTACGGGGAAAAAAACAAACGAGCAAAGTTTCTGCCAAACTTCGTTTAACAATTAAACTATTATCAGCGATAAAGCGAGCGAGTTTAAAGTCCGAAACGCGCCGCCTCCTCTCGTATTATTATTATTCGAAGCTGTTCCAACGCTTGGAACGTTGCAACTCGATTGGATTTTGCCTGGCGAGAAACGCCCATCTACGATCCGCAGCCTCTCAATCCTTTGAACGCTATGAACGTATATATACGTTCTCACATAACCATTCCATTTAGGCTAAAAGTGGCGTGATAAAATAGACGTACGGGTGTTATCCAGCTGACATTCTGACGATTTCGTTGAAACAGAAAGAATTAATTATCAAACTGACAAACCAAAGCGAAAAGCAAAGTGTGTAGCAGACTAAAATGCCCTTCGTGAAACATAAGCAGCCCACGGTGTGCTTGTTCGTAAAGAGTGGGCCACCCATGGCGCACGCTTAACGCCGGACAACGCAGCGCTCAAAGGGTTAAACAGCGTGCCGGCCAATATTTCCAGTTCAACTTTTTCCATTTCCCAAGTAACATCCTGGCGCGCAAAAGTCGCACGGCCAATCGATAGCGAACGGTGGACGCGGCGCGGCCGATGACGTACAATTCGCAACAGCAACGATTGGCCGTGTATTGTTGTTGGCCGAGTTTCGACTAGCGAATCGCGGTTAATTCGGCCGGTAGCCCACGTTACACTCGCGGAATTATTATTCCAACGAATGAAAATTATCGGAGCGACGCAGTCGAGCATCCGCCCCTCCGCGCAAAACGCGATTGAATCGTTAACAACCGTTTGTTTTCTAGTCAGCAACCAGCTGCAGCAATTTCGCGACGATTCAACACGGCGACGACGCCGGCACGCGACTCCACGTCGCCATTCCATTTCCCATTCCGCCAACTTACTTAGCCGCGCAACCGACAACAATCGACGTATTATTACGTTCGCACGCTGCGCGCACCGATAATCGCGTTCTAATCGATGAAACATCGGCCCTGATTTTCCACGGTTCGATTCGATACGATTGCCGTTATCGCGCTGCTGTTCGCGTTTATTTGTACGACGAACAGCGTTAAACGGAGCAGACAGCGGCCATTAATTGTCTACAAATAAAAAATAATACTCGTCAGTGAGTTACAAGCGATCGGTAAAGACAGTGAGATCCGAACCTGTTTTATCGTAAACCCATCTATTTTAATTATTTTAATTATGTCGAGAAGAAAAATGAATTATCTTTGCGAGGAAAATATGGATAGTTAGGGTGAGAATTTTGATTTTCACGTTTATAATGATGTAACTGTTGACTTGGAAAGCAGTTATAGTGACAGCAATGATAGGAATTAATGCGGTAGAAGAACAGTTTTCTATTGTGAGACTTGTGAACAGCATCCTAACGAATGTTTGAAAAAATTCCACGCTTATTCAATTATAATTAATATAAATACTGTAATCAAAATTATATTACAATTCAGATGAATAAAGATTGCTTTCAATGGCTTTAATATTATTTTTTAAACTAAATTAAACTATTAAATTAAATTTAAACTAAATTTTAAACTTAAATATTGGATTGGTAACTAAGTGATTGCGGATTTTGTCATTAGGTGGTAATAGTAAATGCCGCAATCACTTAGTTGCCAATCCAATACTTTTGTAATACTGTCCTGTTTGATAAAACACAGAATATGAAAGTTGACATAATCAATGATCGTTCCAAGCATGTTCCTCTAAATTATGCGCGTTATAGGAGAAAAATTGCCGTACAGTACGATTTTCTATAACTCGAATTCGTCTAGTTACCGCGTTATACGCCAGTCTATTGTATTAACATAAACATGCAGATGATTAAGAATCAATTAAGGTTAGCTAAACGTAGATCGAATCGAACATTGATCGCTGATGTTTAAAAGGCGGCAAGGATACGTAAAGATCGATGACTTGCCAATCAAGTTCTGCTGACGATCAATCAAGGTGACCTAATGATCGATGAAGTTGGTCTAATGACCGATAAAGGTTTCCTAATGGTCGATAAAGACTAAGCAAGATATAACAGCGGAACAAGATTATTTTCAAAGGCTGTGTAAAGCCGATAAGATACGCGTCGATTAAACATCGTTCAAAGGTTAACTGAGGCGATCTTAAGGACCAGGTTAATAGCATTTCGAAAGTCCATTAAGATCACTCACTGATAACGACGACTATCGCTAATCGCGATTAACCGATTAGCTGTTACGACCTCTTGGAAAAGCGTGTATCTAAAACTCGTGGCAAAAGGTAAACGATGACGAGTATATTCGTCAAACACAGATTCTACATTATAAGAGCCACGAAGTTGCGACGAAACGACTGTTTCATTTTTCAATGTTATGCGATTTAAGCGGCAAAAATTGTAACTACTCGTACCGCGCGACGAGTATACTCGTCGTAACGCGGAACATTGTCACTTGTTCGCGACGGGTACACTCGTGGAGAACATCCGACTGATTAAACGAGAGATTATTCAGACACGTTCGTAACGTCTTCCGGAGATCGTTCGTAACCGAGTGCAGGCAGGTAGAAACGATCTTTCAGAAGATTACGGACGATAAGACGATGAGTTGAAAGGTGTATCGGCTGAAGAAATGGCGGCGCGATGGGAAAGATCAACGGCAAGAAAGTTGCGCGTAAAACGAACGAGCTCGAATTGCCAGAGACACCGGAATACCTGGCAAACGTGCACGAGGTCTAATTATCTGCAAGGTGATAAGTTCAGCAGCACTGGCGCTAATTAACGTATCAGAAGTTGCCGTAACGAAGCGTGGCAACTCCTTAATTCGATTTCAATTCCGATATAACGGATCCAACGCGATATCCTGCCTCTCGATATCGTTCTCCCTCCCCCGCCCCCCGGAAACTCTCGTAAATAATCGATCGCTGTCCGCCGCTGGAATCACTTGCCAACCCCCTTAATCTTCATCTCTACACCGGTTTAAACTCCTAACTCGATAAGCAACTCGCAGCTCCGACGAACGAGGCCTCCAAGAACGCCCATCCTTCCTCTCTCCTCCCTCTCTCTCTCTCTCGTCTTTCAACGATACCATTCTAACAGAGAAATACACTTTTCCACGTTCTGTCCCTCTGTACTGCACACAAAGCGTGTTGCGATAACGCGCAACACGTATCTGGTACAATCGAGCGAACAGAATAGCTCTCCAAAAACATTCGTTGGAATGCAAACCGGGTTTCAGTTCACAGGTCTCGCTGAGGAGTATTATTTTTTATTTGTAAACAATTACCGATAACGAGGCAAAAATACGTTTGAAGTAGAGCGCCGCACATCGGTGGTGCTTGAAAGACACATTTGGAACGCTAACCCTTTCGCTTCGAGTGCCGCTTATAGGCGGCACGCGCGAGATGACCTGTGGGTACGAGTGCCGCTTATAGACGGCATCCAGGAGATGACCTGTCGGTACGAGAGCCGCATATAGACGGCGACCACGCGACGACTCCTGAATCCGGCACCCCATATATCCGGCATCCAAATGATGCATATGTGGCGGCACTCGACAGCAAACTTTTCAACGGTCTCTGTCCCGTGGCTTGCTACGCAAAGACCCTATCCTAGACCGAACGACGGCAGAGCTGTAGTTAGCGCAGTTGGTTACGAACGTTCGAGACCAGGTTCGAATGCCGGCACTCATTGTCCGGTTGTTTGCACAATTCCTAACTGAGAAGAAGGCAACCCGGATGAAGAGAAAAATCGCATACACCAGCAGTACCCGTCAGATTGCGTCCTTTGTTGTAAACAAAACTTCAACGATGACGAAACATACCAATGAATTACATGCAGATTTTTTATCTAATTGTCCGAGTGATTGTGAGTGAAATTGTGGTGACTTGGAAAGTGATACCGTGTCAGAAGACAGCGAATCTGATATTAGGCCACCGAAATATCACTAAACCTACGTGCATATTGCAATACAATAAACACGCGAAAAGGGTAGATCGTGCAGATCAATATTTGACGAACAGCGGTATTTTATTTTTTATTAATTTTAGCCAAAAATTAGCATTTTTTCTGATAAACTGCACCTTGTCCAATGCATATTCAAAGTTGAATAATAAATAAAATTTATTCAAGTTTATTTATATTGTTTTACTTCCACGTGCAATTAGGAAATAATAGCCGGTGACATGAGATAAATTGTCAGTAAAATTGCCGGTCAACAATGTGTTAAATCGTGCGACAGATGCTGTGCAGTAACGTAATCCACTTTACAGCGAACGTAGTGATTCTCGTTAATCAGATTTCTCGGTATTCGCAGAGGCCTGAGAAGGAACGCAACGCGCTGGGGTTGGAATTATTTTCATCGAAGCCTAGGATTTTAGGAGCACGACACGGCTACTTTTAGCCCTTTCCACTTCTGCTCGTGCTCGCTTCGCGTAATTAGCTGAGGCGCAAAATCTGTCGCGGGGATTAATCAAGCCCGCTTCTTCTCGCAGCTCCCGGTTAGACGGTGGACCGCGTCTGTACAAAGTAAAAACTAGAAAGACGAGCGCCACGGCGATAAAAAATATGATTTACGTTCGTAGCAATTTTCTCATAACTGTCGCGTTCCGGTCTAGCCCAAGTACATATACAGGGTGACCCAGTCGTTTTTTTCGCTCAGACTTCTTTCGTTAGTATGTGCTATATCTGTGGGTGAAAATGAGGACAAATTGTCACGGCAATCGTTAACGCAACATCGGTTACAAAATTTAATTAAACAATCGGACATTCGTCGTTGCTTCTTTCTGACTATATGTAAATTCCTACTGTCGTCGGATTAGTCAGTTTTTCGATTTTTCTTGATGCGAGAATTTACATGAAGTTGGATGAACGAAAGGAACAACGACGAATGTACAATTTTGAATGTAACTTTGAAAGCTCGTTTACAGAACTTACTATGGTATTTTATGTCGTCCACATTTGCAACATTGTTTGAAAAAAAGAAGAATATGCCGATTTATTGTCCGGGTATTGGAACATAAATCGACGAGAAATGAATTTAACATTTGCCGGAATACTCCAATATATTGCAAATTTAAATTATCAAGTTAATACAACGAGTTTTTTACGGAAGTATGGCGATTCCTATGGGACTAACTGGACCGTAGAATTACTAAAAAAAAAAAAAAAAAAACAATAAAAGCTGAAGAACAATAAATTCATCTAATAGAGGAATCAAATGCAACATGAATTATCAATAAAAACTAATCTTCGATATATTAAACTGCTCAAAATATACCATTAAAAAAACCCATATCGGACAAAATATTAAACTTTCATAGGAAACTACCACTTTAGAATTTTCCTTTTTTTTTTTTTTTTAGCAACATCGATTTATAAATCGTGCGAATATTTCTCACACGCAGATCAAATAAGTCGAACCCCGGAATAACAAAAGAAAATCATTTCTCTAGCGGAGATCTTCGAGCGTACGGCAAATGAGACAAATGAGACGGTGCGAACAACAGCGCACGAATAAGTTGCCACCGCAAGCAACAACTCAACTTGGTTGAAACGTTGCGCACGGCAACGTAACCGTCTGCCCCAGCGACAGAGGAAAATTCGTCTAGCCAGGACGCATTTTTTGGCTGGTGGCCAAGGAGAAGCCGGAACACGCAACAGGCTCGCGAACAGTCGGTACACGCGATCCGCGTGTCCTGCCGCGAGACGATGAATGGCGGCGACGTAACCGGTCGTTAAAACGTACGTTTGCAGAGTTCAGTTTGGTCAAACGCACACCGGTACATCTACGACTCAGCGAGCAAAAGTAATGCTCGTCTGGCGTCACGAATTTAGTTGGAGGAAATTAATTGGCAAATTGTGGTCGCTACGCGTGCATCTCAGACGAGGTGGTTCGCGAGGACAGAGACGAAGGGACACAGTCGCTGACAGAGAGACGTACCGTGCTAACGGTTTGCTAAGGACCGTGACCGATTGCTGGTTTCCGAGCGCACGACCGCTGCGAGCATTTTCGTTGTTCCGTCGCCACCGGAGCAAACAGCTACGGACAAAGACCTGGCCTGTTCCAGCTGAAAGCAACTTGGATCGATCTCGTACGATGAAAAGAACGCCGATAGTTCAGGCCAGTGTGCGTGCGTTATACTTGCAACTTTCAAGGTTGAATATAGGCACAACGTGCAGCAGGTAACTGGAAGTTTCTCTAGGCTAGACAGGTGTAGTGGAGCTTAAACTGGGTCAAATATGGATTCAAATGAAGTTAGAAGAAAGGCGAGTCTATAAATTCAGCGAGGTTTAATCGAGTGTATAGATCGAGTAGGGTTCGGCCAAGTGTGAGTTAAGTAAAGGTAGAAAAAAGAGAAGTAAGTCTAGATTCGATTAGGTCAAGATAGATCGTGATATTCTTATGGAAGATGAACCTAGATTAGGACAAAATTAAAGCTGCATCAAGTTAGATTGAATCGTGGAACAGAAATCTAGTTTGGAATATTTTATAGGTGTATGTGTATGAATGTGTGAAAAAGTTAAATTATCGCAAGGCAAAGGAAAGACCGTGTCAAGTTAGGTTATGTCAGGCGATACGAAAACCAGTAGAAGCTAATTTACGCTTGGCTAGCTGGAGCCAATCGTAAGTGGAATGTGGGTTAAGCGTTTGGGAAATCATCGATTAAATCGTCTCGATAAGTAACCGGCTGCTAGACACGCCCACACTTCTTCTCTCAGTCATTGACCTCGCGGGATACCGTCAACCTTGCGCACGTTTCACGGTCTTTCAGACTCTGCATAGAACGCAAACAGGCGATCCAAGTGCAGGATCGCGCTACGTTCTTACCTTTTACCTTCTCTCGCTAAGGAACAAACGTAGGGCTCGTTCTCAGCGAGGCCTTCGACGAAGCACGATCGCGCAAATCTTCGACCCACGGACGAATGAAACGACCGTCTACTCTGGTAATCGTTCAAAGTATCCGGTTGTATTCGATATCGAACGCGAATCTGTGAAATGGCAACCCAACTACTCGCTCCTCCAAGACGTATCTCGACAACGTTTTAAGAAAGATGAAGATAAACGAGGCGAGCTATGGATGCAGCGTGACATTAAGATCCCAGTGAAAGAGATCAAACCTTCCTGCCGGATTACTTGTCTATCGATTCTCATAACGTACACCGGTTGCATAATGACACGGAGAAATTCGACTGAATTTCCTGCAGATAGGATCAACAATCAAATACGAAATTATACTCGCGGTACTCTTAACCATTTCTGACGAGTATACTCGTCACGAAGAAATGGCGATGTTCCGTGTTACGACGAGTATACTCGTCGTGTACTGCTAAAAAGTAGTTACAATTTGCTGTTTAAATTGTAATAAATTGCAGTAGTGAAATGAAAAAGTAAAGCAGTCATTTCAGTTTGACGAGTACACTCGTCATGTACTACTAAAAAGTAGTTACAATTTGCTGTTTAAATCGCAATTTCGAATTGCAATAAGTTGCACTAGTAAAATGAAAAGGTAAACCAGTGATTTCTGTTTGATGAGTATACTCGTCATCGTTTGCCTTTCGCGACACGTTTTAGGTACACGTTTTTAGCAAAGACGTCGCAACAGCTAACCGATACAGAGCCTACACAGGCCAAAGTCTTCGCGAACGTGAACAAGACAGGGTCATCTTGGATGCCTGTTATCCCTTTGCTGAAACATTTGATCGCAGCAATTGCCAGATATTTCCAAGGTTTCTATTCTATCGTCTAACGTCTGCACAACCACTGTCGTATGCTTTTCCATCAAGCGTGTCTCATATATAAAAAATATCCATCGCTTATCTCCGCCACGCGATACATCTTTATCCATCGATAATCCTAGTCGATTTGCAGGGACGATGATAAATGTGTTCGTCTGGAAACTTTCTCTCCCTCGTCTGTCCTTTGACGTCTCTAATTTAATTTCTCTATGCTTGTCGCCTACTGTCAGCTACACTTACGTAATCAAAGCCGGACACCCGGTATGCGTAACGACAGGTCGATAATCATTGGCGACCAAAGAGAAGAAAAAGAAAGAAAAAAAGAGAAAAAGAAAGAACGAAACAAGACAGAGTTTGCTTCTGCGGAGCGTTCGCTGGAAACTGCGGCAAACGCGTATCGTTTCAGCGAATGTTTTCAGCTCTCGAAAGCGGTTAATGCGTGAACGACGTCGCCTCTTACTGCTGCGCCATCGCCGAACCTCTTTGCCCCGTTTCCTACTCTCCAGCTATGTAAATTATATTAAAAGCGTCACGCCCTATCGCGAGTATACGACGCCCGCTTGCGGTCTGATTACGAAACTTTTCAAGTAAATTAATCGCTTCGAGCGTGTTTGTTGCGTTGTAGAACGAGAAACGTGCGAACCAGGTCACGAAACCGTGGAAATCCTCTCCTAACCGGGTCGAAATTAAACCAGGCGATGATTAAAAAAGCCTTTACCAGCTGGAATTTCCTTCTCCGATTAGTCGCTTCTACCTCTTTCGCGCGCAAAAATACTACACGACGTGTTGGGAAAAAATCGTAGGATTCCGTTTGTTCGTCTTCGCTAACGAGAAGCTCCTCTTCCTTCCTTTTCCTTCTGCCATTACGCAGAATCGTACGGCCGAATGACACGTACAAGCTTCGCGAGGCGATTGCTTGCGAAAAAATGCGAAGAAAATGTGGAATAACGTTTTATCGTTTGAGGTTCGGTTTTCGAGAAAATCGAGTTTGAAGATTCATCAAGAACACCGGGACGTGGCTGATCAGCGACTGAACGTGAGTACACAATCGATAGGATGTTATCGTAGAAGCGAAAGTAAGTGAAAAATATCAAACACGATTTGTCCGTTACGTACAGTTACGACAAACGCTCGCATTTCGTAGAATCCATCATTTTCCCGACATATCGTACACGTTGGAACGTTTCGAAAGCGGCGAGAAGAGGAAGAAGAACCGTTTCCTCTCTTCCTATCTACTTAGGTTCCGTAATCATAAGGAATGTCAGGATTTTACTAGGATTAACGATTTCACGCTACGCAGTATTTTGTTGGAGAAATCGCGGCGTTTCGAGAATTTTTCATTCCATGAAATTTCAGCATCTCCGGCAAACTTTCTTTCGTTCCGTGAAACTTGCCGAGTTTCAACCTTTTAAAGCTGCTTTCCTCTTTTCTTATCAAATTATACCGCCGGTAATTACGAATACGACTTAACAAGATTTCTTGCGTCGTAACACAAGATTTCGCGAGTTTCGCTTCTCAAAAATCCCCTACTTCCTCCACATAATCTGCAACTTGCAAACCCGCCTCTTTCCCTTCTTTCGTATTTAAATTACACGCCGTAATTACACCGAAGGCTGTGGCTCGCGATGACCAAAAGTTGCCGGTCGAAGCGAGCGTTTTCACAGTTGCGGCGTTCTAACAGAAAATTTGCTAATCCTGCGACCATCGCGACCTTCGTAACGTGGCGTTTCTCGACTTGCGATCCAATTCCAACTCGCAACGATCGACAAAGGGGCGAAAGTTGGTGGAGCTGCGAAACGAGCCGCGTGTGGACCCGCGTTCCTCGCTATTAGCAAGCGCGCGACACGCTGAAAAACACGGATCGAAGGTAAAAGTCTGAAAATTCTTGGCTTCTTAATTAACGAGCGGCGACGAGGTAAAAGCGGAACGCAGGGAACACGAGGGGGCGAGCATTGTCCGGACCCGTAATTGCGTCTCGACCAGCCATACGAACGATACAGCCCTGTCATTGTTGGCCTGTCGAGTTTCTCGCTAAGCGCTGGCCGGATATCGTGATTAAATTGCACGCTTTAAAACGACGCTGACCTTAATTGAACCGTGAATCGCGGCTTGCTGCATTGTACCTGTTCAATTCGTCGAGCGTATCCACTCGCGGCGGATTTATTGGATCGGCATTGCAGAAAATTTCAACGCACAAAGTTAGAGTTTGTATGGAACGATCTATCACAGCATCGCGTTTGCTTTGTGCCGGCTTCTTCTTGTTCGTTGCGTACATTTTCCTGGCCAGTTGTTGTCCTTTCTTCGCTCCGCGATAAATCGTTGCCTGCGGTCTCCAAAGTGTTCCGTTTCCTTCTTATCGAAAAGAGATTTCCTTTTTGTTCTGGAGATCGCGGAAAGGGAACAACGCATTCGGTAAACGAGTCAGAGCTTCGTTGTTTCGCGCAACTTACCAACCAACGATCATCTGCGATCTTGGCAACGCTGCACACTTTCTCCAACGAGAAACATAATGCTTCTGCTTTCATTTTTACCGAGCTGAATTTCTTTGAGTCGAGTCGAGTTCAATGACGATTAGAGCCAGGGGACCGGCACACCGGTCGAAACCTTGAGAAAACCTTGAGAAAACTAAAAAGACCAGATGCAGAGTTTTCTTGCAAGTGGTGACCACTTCAACATTTACAAATGCGCCAATCCTCGTCTAGGCAATTGTGCTACAAGATGGAATTTCGCTTGTAAGAGAGTAATAAATCAATAAAATACAAATATTCTATCGTCAGGTGTTTTTTACAGTCCAGTTTGTTAAAGACGTTTTCATTGATTTTGATGGAAATAGGTTCGTCGATTGTTCCAGCATCAGGTACGTTAGATCTATTGGCTTGGCAACTGGGTGATTACGGATTTTGTCATTAGGTGGTATTGACATATCCGCAATCACTTAGTTGCCAGCCCATACAGTAGATTCGATCGTGCTAACTCTCAATTAGCTTCGTGTTACAGCTACGTTCGAGTTAGGATCTACGGAGCTGCTTGAGATTCTTAGTAGATTAGGATTTATCGCGTTGCTGTTCGAGAGAACGAGATTGAGACGTAGCGGTGCTTTAGATTAGACTTTATTCCACGTTAAAACACTAGTCGAATTGATCTCACAGAAAGTTGTACAAACTAGCTACGCTGCTTCTAGATACGAGCTTCTTCAAAACTTTGCAAAGTGTGTACGTAAAACGTGTGGCATGAAGTAAGCGACGACGAGTATACTCGTCAAACGCAGTTAACTGGTTTAAAGGGGCTTAGATTTTTTATGAATTTTTTTTAGACTAACTGCTGGCTAATTTTTAGACGCAAATAGCTAGTCTTCAAGTACAAATGTAGTATTTTTGTTTCGGTTTTTGTCGTTTGTTGTGTATTATACGAGTGCTGTGATGGTCTTTGACAACGTGAACACGTGTCACAGTGATCGGAATGCATACAGCATTGAGAAACTTAAAGTTAGATAGTTTACTCCGGGATTGAAGCTATTTTCGAAAGACAAGTATGAAAAATTGGAAGATTCTGGCGTTTGGAAGGAAAATTTAATTCTTTCGGTAGATAAATTGAATTTATATCGTTTAAAAAAATATTACGAATAAATAAACAAACAGAAAACCTAGCTGAATCCCTGGAGAAATTTACGGTGCACGAGCTTCGTCCGAAATTGATCGATCAATTAATTTTTCAGTTATCGCGCGCGCCGGTTGAAAAATTTATTAAACGTTGCAGTTGAGAAAGTTAATAAACTGTTAAAAAGTGATTGAAACAAGAATATTACATTTCTAAAAAGGTCCAGTTTCACGTAACTGGCAGTTAGCCTAAAAAAAATTCAGAAAAATCACATGCTTTTATTATTGTTGCACGAGAATCCCTCCTTAAATACACAGACCTAAGCTTCAGATTTGAGTTAGAAATAATTTGGACCACGACAAAAATTTAGCTAAATCAAATTAAAATTAGGCTTTGTTTAGCCTGAGATGCTGGTGAGACACTGGCCAACAAAATCCAGCGCAAAGTTTTGCCGGTTTTGCTACAATAGGCTGCACTAGGTCTACACTTTATGTGGGATGAAAATGATAGTAATTATCGACTTAGGATCTATGCCAACACCAAAATTGCACTTAATTAGCCTTGGCCGAAAGTCAACCAACAAATTCCAACGCAAAGTTTTGCTACAGTTTGCTACAATAGGCTGCACTAGGTCTACAGTCTAAGTGAGTTGAAAACGATAACAATTATCGACTTAGGATCTATGTCAGCACGAAAATTGGACTTGGTTAGCTCTGAAATGGATCTTCATTGCGCTTAGATGCTGCTTGGAAAAGTTTAACCAAAGAATTCAAAGTGCAGAATGTGAGTTGCGTTTAAATTCGACTTAAAGTCAAGATGGGTCTCGGTTGGGTCTGATCCTGATCTAAGAGACTAGATCACCATAGACTGCATCAAGTGCCAGCTGTTCCGGATCAGAGTTCGATTTGGTTTAGAATCGATTCCACGCGGCTGAAAATCATACCCAACTAGTTTCGATTAAATCTTGCTCGGGCTTACACGCCATTCGAGCAAGATTCCCAATGCCAAACGGTTAGATCGGAGAATCTCGCCGCGTGTCCTGAATCCGATTACGCTCGCGTTAAACGCAAATCGATCTTCCCCATACTCGATATCGCGGCTGTACTCTTAACCCGGTTTCACGCGATATTCCAGCCGACTGGACCGTTCTGCGCACTGCGTTTCCACAAAACCAGAAGAGTCTCAAAGGACTGGCGAGTAATTAGCCGAGCTCGAGGCTGGCTGATCGGTGTCTTTCGAAACAGAAGCGGACAGAAGCTAACTCGAGGAATGTGCTGACCGTGAGTTACGTTCAACTGGAATCCAGGGCTTTTCTTCCTCCAACGAACCCAATTAGCGAAACCTCTCGCCTCTGTCCTTTTTAAAGTTTCAAGCGACGCGCGGCCGGCCGGCCAGGTCGGCCTCGAACCGGCACCTTCGCGGCTAATTTCTTCTCTTTCGTCCCAGCGTCCCGCTTTTTCCTCTCCGTCGTTTCTCTCTTCTTTTTTTCCCCTTTACCGCGTATTTACTTGGAAAATAATGAGCGGTAGCTCCAAGAGCCTCTCGTTATTTCTTTCCGAGCTACTCGTTTCCACGGACGTACACGCGTGCCGTTGAGCCAACGATACTCGGCCGAAACACGCGAATAGGAGACACTGGCAGAAATATCTAAGAGATTTCCGTGTCCGCCTCGCTGCCTCTTCCCTTTTTCCTATTGGGAAATCGTGCCACGTACTTCCACTACGTTTCAGCCGCGCTCCTTACGCTACGCACCGTTTCTACGGCTGCATCTCTTACGATCCATACGACAATTTTTCCAACCTATGTACGTCGAACGTGTCAGTCTGTATCGCTGGATAATACGGCAATCTGTGTGTGTGTGTGTATGTGATCTTGGATGACGTGGAATTCGAAAGTTTGGGATCGCTATGGAATTTCATGACGTCGCTACAAGGTTCTATGGAAGCTGGCAGTTTACAAAAATGTCAGGTTACGGAAAGATGCTAATTTACAAAGGTACGATGAAGTATGATGAAATTTGGACCTGTGGCATTCAACTGCGGAGAATGGCAGCCAAATCGCACGGACAAAAGATGGAAAGTCAACAAGGTAAAATATTACGTGACCTGATAGATGCAGCCTGGTCAGGCGAGGAACGACGACAAACAGTTGCGCCAGCGCAACTGGAAAATAGAAACGGCGACATCCTATAGACCCGACATGATCTCAAACTCCGTCACACAAACGTCGTAATTACGATAACAACATGCGCGCGACTTCTTCCGCGGTTCTTGTTGCTTCGCGTAGCGAAAGCCAAATGTTACTTGTTCGAACAATTTCAGAAGTTGGCAACTAAGTGATTGCGGATTTTGTCAATACCATCTAACGACAATCTCCGCAATCACTTAGTCGCCAACCCAATATTTGTGGATATCATGTACAATAGGTAGAAATAAAGAACTGGAAATGAAGAAAGAGAAGAGTTGCGGAAAGGAAGGAGGAGAAGATGGAAAGAAAATGGGGAAAGATGAATATCCCTGGCACGTCTTTAGAAGATTGCAATGTACTCGTTCGGAACGAAACAGTTACGTCAACGACGTTTAGACAATTGCATGGACGCGAAGTACGAGTGAAATGCAGCAGATAATCCTACTGCTCGTAGGTTTGCATCGTTTTCCATAGAATTATAAATTCGTCAGAGAATTTCTCAAGCTTCGGAAAAGTAAGAAACAGCGACTCGTCTGTTGGATTTTATGCAACGGATCCTCTCAAGGGAGCAAGCAGCCCTACAGGCCTAGGAAGACAGGAATTTATTTTTTTTTTTTTTTTTTTTTTTGCTTGTGAGTATTTGGTAAAGGACCAAGATTTTTATGGGCAACCTTACGCGACATGTTGCCTCTGAGTTCATATTTTTTTTACCGAATAAAGTTGCAAACTGAGGCAGCGAGACAACGTTATCTGACTGCGTACGCGGCCAGCTCGTAGCCAGCGGCGAACGTGACTGGATCGTAGAAAGCGAAACATTTTTCTGCCAACTTATACAAAGGTAGATTATCTTCGATGCAGCTTACGAATTTTCTGTGACTTTGAACAATAAAGGAACGACGGCTTGTTAAGAGCGAAATTTTACTTTTCGCTCAAGCGAAATCAACTTGGAATATTTATAAAAATTCAACGGATCAGGATATCGAAAAAAACTGTAGGCTACGTTGTAGATAATGTTACTCGGAGTAACGTGCAAAAATTCCAAGTTAATCGGATAAAGAGTTTCGGAGATGTGACTGGATGGGGAACATAGTTTCGAGAGAAACAGTGTTTAAAGCCTTCGGTTAATCTTCCTGTAAAATAAAATAAACACGCTCGTATTCGCTGACTCGAGCATTTTTTAGCATTTCAAAATACCCTTTTACCTACCTGCTGCACATACCAAAATTTGAAAAAAAACGAGGAAATAAAAAACAGAAAATTTCGATTCCTCGAAGCTCGCACATCTCTCTGATTCCTTCAAAATCTTCGGTTTAAACGAAAGCCAAGACTCAGACAGAAAAATCCTCCACTTTCTTCCCAACCTTCTTTTCTTTGGCAAAGAATTTGTCGATCATCCCATCAGCCTGTTGTGTTAAGAGTTCAAGAAACGACTCGCTCTTCCTACTTTCTCGTCTCTTCTTTTTCTACATCACGCTATCACGATGTACAGCAATAATAAAACAAGTTGCAGCTCTTCACGCTCGTGATTGCTCCAAGAAGAGCGCATGATGGCCGACAGGGGACTCGATTGATCGATGTTCGATGTAGGAAAAATAAAAGGAAAAAGTAAAAAATAAAAAGGGAGAATGGAAGGCGAGGCTGAAGCGAGAGGCTGAAATACGTCCACGTTTAAACGGAACGAATTGACGAACGATCGACGGATGCCGATAACCTGTCCGGGTACAATGGCCGTGCATCCGGTTCCGGGCTGTATTAAGCCTGTTATCGCGCTCAGCCAGCTCGATCCACTGAAATTCGCTCGTCACTGGGAACGGTTCGAAGGAAGAGGGACTTCTTAGGGTTCTCTGGCTGGTCGAGAGGGTAGATCGGACGAGCTAAGTGCCGATTAAGTCTCGATTGATTGTTGTATCCAGGAAATTATGCTGTCAAGAATTACGATTAACCGTTTCGTCCCCTGAAACTGTTTTTCTTTTTCTTTCCTTCTTTCCCATGTTGTTACCAGGGGAATTTTTACGTTTGATATGTCGCGAAGCTCAACTATCGTTGCGCGATAGCTCGTCGATGATTCTTTGCTTCGTCAGCGGATCATAGCATGTACGTTAAGTCCTTTTGGATTTACGCGTCGTGTTCTTTTACCGACTGCTGCCTCCGCAGTTTTCCCACTCGCTCGAGGTCCGCGGTCATTTCCTTTTCCATCCAATTGGCTGACTCGCACGCTGGCTCAGCCAAGTTGGTGTTTGTTTATCGTCTTCGATCTAGCGCTGCCTACTTTCTGCTTCCTTAGCGCGCTTCTTCGGAACGCCACTTGACGGGGGAATTTGTCTACGTTTGTTTGGTGACGTCGTGGCACTTCCTCTTGGATCAGAAACGCATGACGCGGTTTGTCTTCGTATTTCGTCGTATCGTATCTGATCTGCTTGTCTCGGAGCTGCGAGACGGGTAGGCCCTTTGGAAAGGGACCGGTAACAAACTCGAAGGGAGAAACGCAGACGAAACTAACGGGAGCTACGGATAGGAAACAGCTTTGCCGAAAGTAGCTTAGCTGGTGAGCGTCATAAATCATCCCGGCCGTTGGAATACAAAAAACGGGTTTTCACTTGTGCGTACCCTCGGCCACCATGCAATAAACTCTGACCTGATCTCTAGCGTCCACTTTATCCACCGGAAGCCTATTAATAGTCTTTCCGATGGCTACGCTTACCAACTGCTAGCCTTCGTATTTTACATCCGCTTGCTGCTAACTGTACGATAAATTCTGCATATTCTTTGGAATATTTGTAAAATTTTCATCGTTCAAGGTGGATCAAGGTAGCGGTTTCGTTTGGATAATTTGTCAGATCGCAGCAGTTACTTGGAAGGATTACGCGAACATTAGTTTGTAACGTTGTTGTGTTGTACACGTGTTACGATTTTTCAGTTGTCCAAGCTTAATACCATGTTTTACCATGTTACGATTTGAAGAAGAAGAAGAAGAAGATACCGTCAATTCTTTCTTTTTTCAATAGAGTTAAATCTACTTTCTTGTTACAGATCACGTTGCATGGTCCACTTTAAACTTCTAACAGTTGTACACGTGTTAAGATTTTTCAGTTGTCCTAGCTTAATGCCATGTTTTAACGTGTTTATCTTGTTACGATTTGAAGAAGAAGAAGAAGATGCGAACAAGATATTGTAAATTCTTCCTTTTTTCAGTAGAGTTAAATCTACTTTCTTGTTACAGATCACGTTGCATAGCCCAGTTTAAATTTCTAACAGTTGTACACTTGTTAAGATTTTTCAGTTGTCCTAACTTAATGCCATGTTTTAACGTGTTTGCTTGTTACGATTTGAAGAAGAAGAAAGTAAATAAATAAGAAGAAGAAGGTGCGAAGAAGATTGTCAATTCTTTGTTCTTTGAACAGAGTTGCATTTAGTTTCTTATAAATCGTATTGTATGGTTCGCTCTGTACTTCGAGCAGTGTGCATGCATTAATTTCTTCGAGTCGTCCCAGCTTAACTTCCACCACGTTACCATTATTTCAAGAAGAAGGAAATAAATAAATAAGAAGGAAAAAATTCGCAGAGCAGTTGAAGACAACGAGGTAGAGGTATTAAGAAAGGCAGCAGGGATTAACGAGCTCGCCGTGGAGCATCGAGATAACAAGACCGGAAGCTTCCGTGGCGCCGTTTCCGCGGACCAGACAACGCCGGCCATTATTATCGCGCTGTTTTCTTCCCGACTGCTTACGACAGTTTTTAAGCAAACGACGCTCGCCTTTCTTTCTCCAATTTTCTCCGAGATACGATAATCTTGTTTCAACCCCGGTAATCCTTCAGCGGAAACTTCGTCCTCCTATTTTTATTGCTCCTGCCACAATCCAGGGAGACGCTTGCTCGACTAACACGATTAACCAAAGCAAACCTTCCGATGAAATATCGTCTCGTACCTTTTTTTATATGTAGGAATAATGTCTTCGTCCTCAGATTCTGATTACGATAAAAACCTTAACGTCGGGATTTCTTTGAAAAGCGTGTGCCCAAAACGTGTGACAAAAGATAAACGACGACGAGTATACTCGTCGAACACTGTTCTAACATAGAATTAAGTTGTAACGAAACAACTGTTTTGTCTTTTCATTTTATTAGTTTATTGCAATTAGTAAATTGCTATTTAAACAGCAAACTGCAACTACTTTTTACTCGTGACGAGTATACTCGTCGAAAACAGACGACTGGTTCAGAATTATTGGTCGAGCAAAATCTTCGTTTTTGAATTTGCACTCGGTGACCTTTTTCCTATCGCCTCTATAGGAAACTGCTCCAACACTACGCTTCTTACGAAACAGTGAAAAGCGAAATTATATTCACTCGTCTTTTTTTTCCTAAGTCGATATCTCTACTTTCGCTTTCTTTCGCGTCGATAGTTGTACGTCTGAATCTAATTCATCTTCGCCGCTGTTTGTATCGAAACTCTCGCTTCTGTCTTTTCGTCTCGTCGTTATGTTACGAGGTAAATAAAAAAAAATAAGAAAGTCGTATCCGACGCGTTTCGTGCGATTCTTCAACACGGTCTGCCTTCGTCCTCGCATATATTCTTCTTATAATCATTCTTCAAGATAGCGAAAAATCACGTTACGTTGTATGATACAAACGCTATGCTCGATTTCTAAAAAGAGAACCGCGCTTTGTCGCTATCTTCTGTTACAAAGAGGTGCCGACGCCACTGTCAACATTTATTTGCCAACTAACATTCTCTTACAGCGTATCTGAACATCTTTTTCATTTCTTTATTTGTTCCTTCCTTTTCCTTTATTTTCATAGAACTTAGATAGAGGTTGAAACTTCGAGAAACCTTTCTTTCGTCGCAGGTGTTCCACGCTCGTATTTTCTTACGATTGTTCGATCGTTCGCGCTAACCTTACGAGACCCGGTCATAGGAATGTCATATTTCAAAATTTAATTCGAAATTGCACGTTCGTCCGACTTTATGTAAATTCTTATATCAACAAAAATCAAGAAATTGATTAATCGGATAATATAAGAATTTACATAAAGTTGGAATTTTAAATTGCCAAGGTTAGCGTTAAACTACCGAATAATTGATCGAAGCTAATATTACGACAAAGTACGGTTGCCTCGCTTTTGTGCGACGCTAATGCGGAATAGAGGCAATTTAATTCAAAATTTTGTCGCGCTATCTACGCAGGATTCTTTGGCCAAGGCGTACGAGCGAAGGACTTTTATCAGACTCGTAGAATCGTCGACCGGCTGAGCAACGTACAGTCAGCGAAATAATCCAACGGGGATCAAGCGAACGTCATCTTCCTTGGGATTGGTAGGACGAACCGTGTTGGCTGCGAGAATCAAAAGTCACAAGAGCTGTGGGGAAGTAAAGATAACTGCGAATCGAGGGTTTCTCAGGACCAACCCTCGATTCTTCCCTCGGGAACGACATCGCCGGAAACGATTATCCAGAACATGGCTAGCCTGGCTTAGGGTTCCACAGGGCTCGTCTTCGTCTCCAGTCAATTGTCATTTCCAAGATTTCGTGTCCTCTTACTAATCTAACCAAACCGAGGATTCTCTTCTGTATCTTTTCACGTAGACCGATATCTGAAATTACCAGCTCTCTTCCAACTAGAACCGAGCAAACTTCGAATCTTGGGCAGAAATTAAAAAGAAGAAAAGAGAGGAATGAGACGATCGATGAATATCGAACACACTATAGACAATGATAGTTCTCAATGTCTCCGATTGAAAAGTATCCAATGTTGAGGGCGACAAAAATTTCACGACTGTTACGTCGAACGTAATTTCCAAGTGGAGCACAGTTGCGGTTGAAAAGAAATATTCAGAATAGAAAAATAATCCAGAGATTATTAATCTGTATGTTCTATTAAAAGATAAAATGATTTAAAAATTTTAAATAATCCGCAGACTGGATATGAGTAAAGAACCGATAGGGTGTTATCTTAGAAGCGAAAGTAAGTAAAAAATGTAAATAACAAAATACAATTTTTCCGTTTAAGGCTTCGTTTTCAAGGAAACAGAGATCGAACGATGGTAACTACTTCTTACGCATGACGAGTATACTCGTCACAATGCAAAATATTGCCGACGAGTATACTCGTCATAACGCGAAACATTGTCGCCCCTTCGCGACGAGTATACTCGTCACAACGCAAAACATTGTCGCCCCTTCGCGACGAGTATACTCGTCATAACGCAAACCATTGTCGACGAGTATACTCGTCATAACGCAAAATATCGTCGTTCCTTCGCAACGAACATACTCGTCGACAATGTTTTGCGTTGTGACGAGTATACTCGTCGAGAACAGCTAACTGGTCAATCGGTTAGTGGGCTAGCGGGCCAGAAATCAGTTCGCCGGGATTGTACCAATGGCTGGCTCCAAAATGTCATTCGAAAGTCGTACACCAGGTGAAGAAATCCCTGCACCCCGATTTTTGTCAATAGCAGCTGCTAAATTTGTAAGTTTCCGCAATGCAACGTTCCAGAGAGGACGATCGCGACGAGAGTTGGTCGGCGATCGATGTCTCGTGAAAGGTATTTGGCTTCGGCAGTTGGAGGGAAATCCGGCGATTGTGGAGGAAAAGGCGATGCTCTGGAATGGTAGGTAGGAGAAACCGAGAGAAAGATAGGTCGTAGGTTGGCATTAAAATTCAAATATCACGGCCGAGGAAGAGCCGTCTCCGCTTTGAGGTCCGTGGAGCACGCCGGGCCAATATGAATACATTACAACGTGTTTGCATCCAACCCCAGGCCCGGTAATGCCTTCTATTAGAATCATGCTGGCGCATTTTAATACCACAACCATGGCCCTCTACCTTCGTGTTGCAAATTGCCAGTCTGTTCCCTTCCAAATATCGACCACGTCACGTACCAAACGGAATCCGAACGACGACGAACCAGATCCAGATGGAATGGACAGTTTGCGCGACCCAGACGAAAATGTTTCACGGGGTTCGCCACCGTTTGCACCGGTTTACCTTATGGGCATATACGTCCATACGTATGGGCCACACACGGTGGTTAGTTCTGCGAGAATTCAGCGCCGATATCTCGCGCAGTGTCTCTGAACCTGAGAGAAAAATTTCGTGGTTCGTACGATCTTACCGTGGCCTTGCCATCGGACGCGGAACAGGAAGCTTGCAAGGTTACGGGTATTCGCCGTATAACGCGGTAATTGGATGTTGAAAATAATAGCCGCGTTACGCGAAGCGAAGAATTAATGCGACAATGACAGTTAGGTTGCTACAGTCGACAAAAGTATTTACAGATACTATTTCTTGGAGATTAAGAGAGAATCGTTTATTAAAACAGTCGATATTTAATTCCAGTGTAATTGATTGCGTTGGATAAATTAATTGAAATAATTAATTAAGCCGAACGAAAATTAATTAACGATATTGATATTATTCACGTTGACCAGTCGACCAGGCGGAATTCAGCTTTGGAAATCTTTCATGACGTTAGGTCGTGGAGTGTGTAAATAAATACAGGCGACGAGTATACTCGTCAAACGCAATTAATTGGTTGTTTCGGGTGTAAAAAATGTCATAGGTTTTATATCAGGAAAACTTGCAGAGAGTCTGCTACTCGACGAAAATAAATGAAAAATTTCAATATCAAAAAATTCCTTACGCTGATACGAAGACGATGCATCGCGGTTGCTCGACTAAGCAACGTCGAACGACGGTGCTTCTTAAAGACTCTCGTTACGTCCCTTCTTGTACTTGCAATTGTCAAAAATGACGAGCAATGGAAGATTACGTTATCTTTAAGAAGTAGAAAAGTAGTTTCCCAAGGACGTTACACGGGTGAGATTTTGTAAAATACTCGAGAAGCTTCGGTCGATATCTGTTTATTCGCTGGGAATTCTCAGAAAATCTATCTCATTCGTTGAACGAGAATTGAGTGAAAATGAATGAAAAATGTGAATTTTAGCAAAGTAGAAAACGCTTGAAATCTCATTTTCTCCGCAATTAGAAGATAACAACATCCATCGAAAGAATTTTCTCAAAATCTAACATTTTCAAAACGAAGGAGGAAAAAGCGGACGATCGAAAGGATTCTTTAAAACAGCGAGAAGCTATTTTCGACGCAATAGCGATCTATGCGAAGCGTGAGAATCGCTAGAAAAATGCACGTAACAGGGAACTGATGCACAGCAAGGAGAATTGCAGGCTAGAAGCGGCAATCAGCCACGGGCGAGTGACTCGACGCAAGGACATAATTGGCATCGGCGTTATCATTAGCCAGGGAGCCTGCTACACGCATAAATATTCATGATGGGAATTAGCCCGGACGGGAAATTGCACCGTGTCGATCACATTGATTCGCCAACTCTGTTTACACTTTTAATCGACCGAAAAATCCTCCCTTCTCGTCCGACCTGTTCAAACTTCATCAAAATTCCCTGGCAACAAACAAAACGGCGAAAGAAGAACACAGAGATGAAACGACGCAAGGGTAAACTATAAACAAAATATAGTGGCAAAACGGCGGAATCATTTGCAAGTAAAATACCTAAAACACAGATCCAACGAGATTCCTACCTTTTCCTCTCTTCCGACTCTATCAAACCTCTTCCTTAAAAAAGATAAAAATACAAGAGAGCAGGAGCGTAGCAGGAAGAAACACAGTGACAACCGTGGCAGATATAATTTCAAAGCGTAAAAGAGACGCGACAAGTCCGCACTGCGAATCGCCAGAAACAAGACAAAGTCCAGTTACAAAATCCAACGTCGGAGAAACAGTGGCCAAATTCGTCGCTAATGACCTAACGGTACACGGCCAGGTAAAAACCGGCTAGTAAAGCCAATTAAAGGCAAATAACGACGATGATTAAAAAGTAAAAAAAAAAGAAAGAAAGAAAGAGCACGGTGTGCTTGTTAAAATGGAATAAAAAAAAAAAAAAAAGGAAATATTGTCCGAGAGGAAGAAGACGCGATCGCGATACGGAGAAAAGGGACGATACTGGCGGCTAACGTTTCGCGTTCGTTTTCACGGTACGATACGCGCGGCCTTTTAAAAATTCCTCGCTCGACCCATTATTCCCCGTAACGCGTTACTTTAACGTTCAAGCGACCCGTTCGTTATATTAATTACGCTGGAAACGTGGCCCGGGCTCGCTCGTTAACCCTGCAGCTCATTTCATAATACGAAATCGTGATACTGTATGCCAACAAGGGCGCAGGAATAAAAAGGCCGAAGAGAAAAGACAAGAGGACGGAGGATTCGGTGCGAAGGTATTGGCGTGGCAACTAAGTGATCGCGGGTGTTGTCATTAGATGGTAATGGCAAAATCCGCAATCACTCAGTTGCCAACATGATAGAAGGCCTTCGGCCCTTGTGCAACGCACGGCTGACTATCATTTCGCCAGGTGGCGATGTGAAAGGAAAAGGGCGAGGCGAGCGAGGAAGAAATTAATTCGATCGGTTGTGATCCGAAGTTAGAGAATCAAAATGTGCTATGGAAATGGAGGCTGAGCGTAGAATGTTCCTCGTCGAAGGTCCCGCGTTTTTTCGCGTTGTCAGATTCGATCGGAAGGCGGGAAAATTGCGAGTTTCGTGGGCGAACGCGAGGAAGATAGATATTTTTGCAACTGGTAAAACCTTGTCGAAGGAACCTGGTAAAGAACGCTGGAATATGTGAAACGTATGGATAGAGGTGGAAGTTGGATAAATGGAAAAACTGATACGTGTAAATGTACAAAGGAAGATCGGCGATCGGTTGATTTGGAAAATAAGCGAACGAGGCGGAGTGAAAGTACGCTAGCGATCGGCTTTTCCAGAGTTTCGAATCTGCTATTGGAATCTGGGCTAAGCCACGAATTTTCCCGACTGAGAGAAAATCCGCGCGATTTTCCACCGTGGCAGATTCTATTCGTCGAGCGAAAGGCGGATCAGAACGGGAAAGCTGGAAAAATGGAAAAATTCTGCTGTATAGATTTAGCGGCTTGACTAGAGTGACACAACTAATTGATGGACTTTGAATATAACGTGTTTCAGCAAGGACAGTAGCAGCGGCGCGTACATTGGCCGACGATACGTGCAAAATATCAGCTGTAGTTACTCGATAATTTTAATCATATGCACAATTAAAGTTACATTATGTGTCCATACTTAACATTTTACATCCATCATCATCCATCATACTACAGTTCTGCGAAGCACATTATACTTCAACTCGCCTAATTGGAGTCCTCCCACTACGCGTTTTTACCAAGTATCGCGTTTCTTTCCTTTTCTTTTTTCTTTTTAAGTCTTTGACAAGGTCTGACGAAATGACAAATTATAACACGGTCGTATCTGCGACGAGAGACGTAGAAAAAAGTATTTGTTATCTTCCTGACAATTACGTTATATGCAACGAACGATGAATCCAGCAATTCGGTTAAACTGCAGTGCCCGAAATTTCCACAAAACCGCAATATTCTTTTGGCAAAATTTCGTAATTATCTGGTTCTAATGGCAAATTTACGTTCGATAGCATTTTGACGAAACTATTTAGAAAAGAAAAGCACGTTTCCTACAACGATAGAAATAACATTTATTCTCAAAAATTGAACCTAAAGCAAAAATTTCTATAAATCTTTTCAGATAAATAAAATCTGACGCCGTTTGCTTATTAACAGTTCGCATAGTTGGCATTCTTTCCACGTGAGAAACGTGATTCTACGGCCAAATACTTGTCCGGATACTAGTTAAACGTATTATATATAGCGGGAAACCTATTTTCACATTTTTAAATTTATCTTGCCACGCGATTATCATCGCGTTTTGATACAATTGAACAATAACTCCAAAGTTAATTTCGTATACCACTTGAGGGTTCTTCTATGTGGTGTAGAATATGCTATCATTTGACCTGATAAATCTACAGCACATTTTTCTCTCTTGTAATCTACCACTACCATTGGTTCATCACAAACATAATTTTCTTTACAGAGACGCGTGCAAATGTATATCGACGAAGATCCTGGAAATCATTTATCGAATAAAACTAAAACTATTTTCATACGAATTCTAAGTGTAACCTTGGTGTTCCTTGTCTTTTATTTCGGTAATTAAGATCCACAATTCTCAACAGATATCATACGCGGACACGTAACTAGAATGGAATAATTATGAGACTTCTTATGGAGAAAGATACGACGTAAAAATCGCTCAACTTCGTTAGAAGCAATTCGGTTCAGTTCTAGAGAAACGTACGATTGAATTCGTCAAGATACAAAGTAAATGTCCGAGTAAATTGAAAAATGTAAAAGATAACGTCTACTACATCACATTGTCTCTTACTTGCTTCTTATTTATCAACGTAATTAGCGTAATCGCTGAGCGACTCGGTTCTAAACGATACTCGTAAAAAGATCGTAGAGGCGAGCGACGGTTCTACACGCTTGCAACAAATAAAAATGGCCTCTTTGTAAAGCGAACAGCCTCTCACGGATGGTTGTACGCAGGCTGCAACGGTCGACAAAAATTGCCAAGCCCTAACATCGTCCTTTCCCTTTTCCGCGCCGGATCGTTTTCCTTTCGCCGGCGTACGAAGGCCACGCTCGCCGATCGTCCACCGACAATTCCGATTCTTTTTCCAACCATCGTTTCCACGTACACGTCGAGGTGTTCCGCGCGGTTTAAACAGAGCCAATGACCTACACTTGTCTCCATATACGGTTTTCTCGCGAGAGAACGCGTCGTTCTTCCTCGACCGTGTACCTCTTATTAGGAGATCTTGTCGCTGTTGGTTGAAACTGCGTGAAAAAAGAAAAAGAAAAGAGAAGGAAAGGGAGCTGTTCGACATTGGCGGTTGGCGGGGAAATTCGTTTCCCTTGGAAAGGAACCGCGTACTGTTTACAGGGGACAAGAGATTTACAAGTTGCTTGCGTAATTCTCATTGAAACTCTGATTTATCTGTTTGTAAATGGAAACGGGAGGGGAAACGTGCGAAAAATCGCGGATAGGTTCGCAGGAATTACGTTGGCTTTGTGTTACGGGACGCAAAGGTGCGGCAAGAAGCGGCGGAAATCGGTTTACCTGACGTGCTGACGACGAAATCTTATTTCGCCGCAGCGCGCGCACATTGCAAGCAGGCGATCTACGCTTCGCGGAAATACAAAAATGTGAAACGCGTGTATCATTGGAGATACGATGGTGCACACCGGCGAATAAATTGCGTTGTCAGGTTGCTCTACCGTGATAAAATGACTTGACGTACAGTGACGATCAATTATTCAAACGTGATCCGCCAGAATCCAGTAGAATAGAAGCAAGTGGATCTCGCGTACAAGCGAATAGTCTGTGTAAATATACAACGGAATAACCTGCGTCGCGTAAATGCAATTGAGTATATATCGAGTGAAATTGCGCGAGACTGTGTGGTCGTTAAATTAAACCGAATGACCTTGCGGCAACTTTATTTATCGAGATTTATCGATACTTTCGAGAGTTTTAAGCACGCAGAATTTTACATTTTGTCCGAAGACTCGAGTGATCATCCAACAATAGAAATATCAGCAGAAATGGAAAACAGACGTTGAATGGAACGAATAGGTTGGAGTAATACGGAGTAGTACTGAGTAAAACCGAGTAGATATTACGCACAACCGAGTAATCTGAGTGAAAGTGAATAGACATCGAATAGAATTGAGTAGACCTCGAGTAGAACTGAGTAGACACTGAGTAGAGTTAAATGATCCAAATCGAATGAACCAAGTTAAACCGAATGACCTTAGAGGAATTTTATTTATCGAGATTTATCGATACTTTCGAGAGTTTTAAGCACGCAGAATTTTAAATTTTGTCCGAAGACTCGAGTGATCATCCAACAATAGAAATATCAGCAGAAATGGGAAATAGACGTTGAATGGAACGAATAGGTTGGAGTAATACGGAGTAGTACTGAGTAAAACCGAGTAGATATTACGCACAACCGAGTAATCTGAGTGAAAGTGAATAGACATCGAGTAGAATTGAGTAGACCTCGAATAGAACTGAGTAGAATCGAGTAGACCTAGAATAGGACTGAGTAGACACTGAGTAGAGTTAAATGATGTAAATAGAACTAAGTAGACGTTGGAGAAACATCGAATAGATAAACTGAGCAGTGTTAGGTATCTGAAACAGACTTTGAGTAGACTTAAAAACAATCAACGATATTAGATCTACGTCGCGTAAGTACAATCGAGTGTACATCGCGTAGAATTAACGAAACCTGGAACAAAATTTAGTGAAACCGACGAGGACAAATTTCAACGCGATAAACAGATCTTTGTCCCGGTTGGAAGAATAAAATTCCTGGAGAATAAAGTGGGAGAAGGGACAAGCCAGGCCCAAGTGTCTCGCGACGCTGGCGAGCGAGCCAGACTTTAATTAAATTTCGCTCGGACGAGTGATAAATATTCAGCGATGTAAGGAATTCCTGTCGGTCTTAAACGTCGTGGAAAACGGCCTCGATAAAACGCGTAATTTCCCCCATGATCTCGAAATAATGGCTTATCGCGGCATCACCGCAATTTAAAATATCGACTGTCGCTTTTACGAACCAGGCGTCTGATAATCGCCATAAACAGGACGCCTCGAAACGCATTTAACGGCGATTTCTGCACAGGCCTCGGCGTGTCCTACGCTCGCGATTAACCCGTCAAGCATACTGTCGACCAAAACCTCCCGTTTTCTCGCCCCACGAAGCATTAGACGGCTCGGAATCGCGTACTACGCAATCTTTCAAGACCGTGATATCTTTCAGGAATTTCGTGACTTATCAAATTTTTCAGAGTTAAGATCTACCATGACTCAAGCTTTATCTACCAAGGCTTATCGAATCTTTCGAAAGTTTCTTCGTGATTTTAGAAATCATGCTAGAGGTGACTTCAAGTGCCTCGAGGCACGCTACTACTCCGTTGTAAAAGACGCGTCTGTAAAAGAAAGGCATTTTTCCGACAACCTAATATTAACGTGCAAATGTATCGTCGACATATCCTCGACACTTTGGGCAAACACATACGTTGGAAAGATACGTTGGAAATCGTTCGGACTTTGCAGTCCCAGTCGAGATGTAAAAAGAAACGTACTACAAAATCGGAACAAAATCTGCTAACAATTGAGATCGTAACACCAATCGCCATTTCCATCATCCAACGACAGAGCCGTGGGCAAAAATGGGAAAAGCTGGAGCGATTGCGCTGCAGGCACCTGAGATTAGCGATCGCGCGAAAACCAATTCCCTGCACGACGTAAAACGTTAACAAACAGAGGCTGCGAAGTACGAATGATCAATAAACGTGAACTCGTCTTATTTTCCAACGGTCATTCCTCCCTACGACATTTCTGTCCGAGATGGAAGCTATTGCTCCAAAGCTTGCTACATATCGCGATGATACAGAAGAGGAGACGTATCGCGAACTGGAATTTACACGCGACCATAACTTCGTTTCCTAGACGTTTTATTTTCGTCGAAGGCGACACACATCGTTCCCTTTTCTGTTCGAAAAATAGACGAGCGAAGAGGGGGGGATTGGGAATCGGTGTAATCTGGAAACGGAAACCGCGACGAAACAAGCGGAAAACGCAAGAGTCGGATAAGAATCGAGGACAACGAGAAAGGAAATGCATTCTTGCGCCTTTCGAAGAATAAATGTACGAGCTGGTCGATGGCGTTCGCTGGCCGCGCCAGCTGTTTATTTTCCAGATTGCGGCCATTCGTCTGGCCCCCAAACAGCACGGTAAATTCCCCGGGCGCAAATGGCCCTTCGTAAAATGCGTTCGACGCCAGATATATTTTGTCAATTATAAAATCGTGTGCCTGGTAAAATAGCGAATTCAGCAAGGGATTTGAATCTCTGAATCGACCGCGTCTCTATTATTTGGCATTTTTCTAGCGATTTTTAGAAAAATCCCACGGTCCATCCAAGTTGCCGCCCTCTGTAGAAACGTTCGCAACCAAATGCTTTCCAGATTTCATGATTTAGGTTAAACGTTTGTCAGACCATGCTCGGTCGTTTCTAGATCCTCCTTGCTTTTCGATTAATCTTTTAACTATGGAGAAAACATTGGATAACGGCTGCCTAGCGGAGTAATTGTTTCTCTTTAGAAACGTTTCGAAAGAAAGGAAATGGAGAGGATTTACGTTTCTACTAGATCGTCGTTGAATTTCCTCTCGTTTCGAGTGAACATACAAATCTATCGAAGCTACTGCCCTTTAAATATAATGTTAGTTAGATTGAAATAACGAAATATAATTAACATTAGAACTACCACAGTGAAATTAATTGGTTTTATAATTTTATTTTAAAATTTTTACTTCGTGTTATGACTGTAATGACTATCGCAACGACAACTAAAAGAATAATATAACGAATTTTATTTTGTTTTTTATGAATTCAAACTGAAAATAATTTTGTGTCGAGGCTACTTATACCAACAGCAGTGAAAATGACTGGTATTTGTCAAAGTGTACAGGAGTCCTGCAATCCGTTTATCGAACCCCAATTAACCAGTTTCCTCGTTTTATACAACTTGCCGCGCGTTTTTCAAATTTTGACCGCGTATCATTCGATACGACGATATCAGTTATCAGGAAAATTCCGGATCGATCGCTGGATCGCTGGATGCTAACGCTGGAAATACCACAGCAGTGAAAATGACTGGTTCTACGATTTTATAAACGCGTCAAGCCTCGTTCAGGGATCCCAGATGGATTAATAATAGCAAAAATGTACTACGTAACATGGAATTGCTTTTGTAAGAAAGCAATAAATCGATAAATATACAAATATTCTATTATTACGTATTTTTTAAACCAGTCATTTTCACTGGTTTTGGTTGAAACAGCTTCGTGTTAACTATCGGTAGTTCCAGTGTTAATTAGCCGCTAAATATAATTTCAATTACAGCGCCGTGCGAATAACGCGCCTTCCTTAGCGCGATGAAAGCTTCCTAACGGCCGGTTTTCTTTTTTATTTTCAACGAAACGTGGAATTAAGTGTGCGATTAACGAAATAAGTGTACGATCGTGGTTTAAAGAAACCAGGTAGCAAAGATCCGTGCAAAATCCGCCGAAACGTATACAGCGGAAGTAACGCAATCCCCAAGTTGCAAAATATTGAGTTGGCAACTAAGTGATTGCGGATTTTCTCATTAGATAGTATTGGAAAATCCGCAATCTCTTAGTTGCCAAACCAATACGTACACTTTTTCCAACAACGATCGCGTTACGTTTTCCTGCAACTGTCGTGAGACTCGTCCGTCGTACGCGATCTGTTGCACGAGAAAAGCCGAGTAATTTGAACCGAGAAAACACGGTGAGTGGCGGGAAGATAAAAAGAGCTAAGCGGAAGAAGGGAATTTTCGAGTGGCGCCACGGATGACTTTTCGCGCCTACGCGACCAAACGCGCCAATTTGCATGCGTGCACGCACACGTACGCCTGTCTAATGCGCGCACGCGTGCATCAGAATAAATGTATTTACCCAAGGGTAGAGGATGTACATGGACCCAGCAGAGTGTACGAAGAGAGGATGAGGGAGTGATCGACAACGAGGGACAGAGAAACAGAGAGAGAGAGAGAGAGAGAGAGAGAGAGAGAGAAAGAGAGAGAGAGACAGGCTAAATGATAGAGCAAGCATAGGCCGAGGAGTGCCATCGAATATATTGCGTTACAGGCCCGACTATCGATTCGCTACCAGCTATCAGCTTTCGTTGCTAGGCGATATCTCGATGATATCCGCCGGCAACGACTCCTCCAGAGTCGAAGCCGCAACAACCAAGCTTCAGTCACGAGATCGTAAATCCTCGGTTCTAAAAATCGAGCCTCGGGGTTGCCTGGTATAGTCGCCAGATACCAATCCCTCGACTCTAAAAGCTAAGATTCGGGTGGCTGCCAGGTCTTAAACTCGATTGAGAGATTTCACGTGGACGACTTGTTGTGAGCGTAGGAATGAATTTTTTAGTATTTAATTTGTACTTCATAATTTGTCAAGGTTGACATTTGCTAAATTTTTCTAACTCAATTGCTAAATAACATGTGGATGGCTAACCCCAGTGGCATACCATCTTCCAGTTTGACTATTTTATTTCCTTAATGAGGTCAGTGGTGTGTTTTCCTTTTAGTCCTGTAATTATTTCTTTTTCTTCGTTTTTTATTATTTAATTTGTACTTTAGAATTTGTCCAGCTGGACATTGGCAAATTTTTCTAACTCAATTGCTAAATAACATGTGGATGGCTAACCCCAAAGGGATACCATCTTCGAGTTTGTCTATTTTATTTCTTTAATGAGGTCAATGGGGTGTTTTCTTTTTAGTCTTCTTTCTATGAGTGTTTTGCCCGCTTCAGCAGCCAGCTGGTTTGGGTGTGTTGCCGTCTTTCCTTGTGTTTTTTTACGTACCTGCCGATTTCTTCTTTCACCGTTGGTATTTTTAAGTCTTTGCGTATATCCTCGTTTCTGACATACCATGGGATGTTCACTATTGTTTTCAGTATCTTCGATTGTAGCGAGTCTGGTTTATTTATGTGGCAAATGAAAAAATGTTTCTCTTTTTATCGTATAACCTGGACTACACGCAAATGGCACTATAGTAACGTACAGTCTAACAGCAATTTCCATTTCCATATTTTCCAGTAATTCCAATATAGTAATTATAAATATAAATAATTGCTATTATTGAGATATGTATAATTTTGTGTGCTAGACTAGATTGGTCGCGTAGTAGTGACACACGTATGTGAATATGAGTGTGCGCAAGTATGTGTGTGCATAGCGTCAGAAGAATGCAACTGCTCCGTTGGCTGTGTGGTATGGAAGATGGTGAGACAAGGAGAGTGCTGAGACGCGTGCAAATATGTATCCACGAAGATCCTGGAAATCCTTCAATAAATAAAGCTAAAACTATTTTAATACGAATTCTAAGTGTAATCTGAGTGTTCCTTTACTTTTATTTCGGCAATTAAGATCCACAATTCTCAACAGCTATGTTAGCGTTAAGAGGCAACGCCAGCTGGGTAAATAAGCCTCTGTATAAAACGATACGAGTGTCATTAACCGATAGACGCTGAAATATCAGCAATTTTATAACAATTCTTTTATAATTTTATAGCAACGTTATAAAATATATTTGTGCAACGAAGATAGAAAACACGTCTTGAGAAAATATATCCTTTGCCTTTGTACGAGTTTTATCCGATCAATCAATTTCTCAATTTTCGTTAATATGACAATTTACATAAAGTTTTATTACCTACAATTTTAAACGAAATCTTGAAACCAGTCGTTTCATCTCACCGAGCCTGGTAAGATTAGTGCTAACGACGAATACGTTTGCCACCTACGGCGCTTGAGGATTTAAACGAACGACGGACTCGGGTTCTCTCTACGACTAAGACACACACGTTTTGCTACGAATAGAATTCCTTTCCTGATGAATTTTCACCACATTAGTGGAAGAAATCGAACGTTTTCTCATACAGAATGATGTCACTTCAATTATCGTACAAAGTCTACTACGTACGAAGTTTCTACTTCCTTTCTTCTTCTTCTGTCCTCTGTGTTTACTCAAAAAGTTTACCCTAAATAAATAAATAAATAAATATTCTTCAGAACGCACACAGCAGTGAAAAGCGAGGAAGCCAACTCGACCCAACATAATAGCGCGAGATCGAAGCTTCGCGTGCTTATCTTCTCGTAGCTTTTGACAATTTACTGGTCCATGTGGCTGGCGCGCAAACTCTAGAATTTTACCAACGCTGCGAGGTAGCTACATCGTAGACACAGACATTTCCCTGTAGGGACGTTTATTCGACCCGGTTCAAGGATCAAGGAATCAGGAAGAAGGCTAATTTTCGACCCACCCGGAAATGGAAGACCAGGCTCCCTTTCGGCAGTGGGAACGAGCCGCCCGGAATGGTCCAGCGGACAAGGACGACCAGGTCTAATCGACCTTCGGCATCGGATCGTTGGCCGGAGGAATTTTAAACGCCGACGTCGAGAATGTGCACTGTTGCCTCTCTGGCGATAATCGCCATCCTTGGACCTCCCCGTTGAAACTGCAGTCTGCTGTCCGACTATCGTTACGCTTTCAGCGTAGCAAGGGACGTTCTTTGAAATTTCACCGGGTGAAAATAAAAAGGCGACGAGGAGAATGTAAATGGAATGTAAATATCTGGGAGAGAAACAGGGCAGAACTGGAAATACCAAGGGGAATCAGTTTATCTATCATCTTGAACATCCCCACAAGCGAAGAACGAAATCGCTTTCACCTGCGATCGATTGCCTAATTATGCCAGCGAGGTACTCTGCGTGCCTCGAACCAGCTTGCTGAATTTGTGCGCGTGATAAATTTCAGAAAAATTCAAATGCAACCAGTGTTTTCGTAGTAGGGTCAGCGTTTAATTAACTAATTTTAACTTGAATTTTCAAATTTAATTTTCATTTTATCATGCGTGGACCTGGCGTTCTCCTTCTTCGATTAATTTTCAATTGGATTTTTCCATCTTTCCCGAGCGTAAAACGTCCATATATTTTTGTTTCCATTTGTCCGGGCGTTTTTTCAGCGTTGCCTATGGTTACGACTATGCGAAATAGGATAATATCGAGAAAAGTTGCAAAAGAAGAAGCAAGAAGAGATTTAGGGAAGAAATAGGCAGCGGTCACGAAGCCAGCCAAAGTTATTTATTAATTTGAATTAATTAACAAAATCCTAAAGTTTGTATCTTACCTGTCCTGTTACCGATCTCGAAAGATATTTATACTTCCTGAGCCGTAAAAAGCTTGCAAAAATTCGATCGCAAATTTAGCAAAAAAAAAAAAAGCAACCAATTAACGAGGAAATAGGAGGGAAAATTAAAAGGTAAATTATTTATCTGAATCCTGAAGAGTTAATATCGCCAACTTTCAGCTGATCGACGAACGTACTCGAATCTCGAGTAAGCAAGAAGGCGAACTCCGCTCCGAAAACAGTTTTCAACAGTCTCTTAAATCCACTTTAACTTCTATCAATTTTTGCGAAGCGTAATTCTGTTTGTAATTTTGCAGGGGCGAAACGAAGCGAAACGAAGGAGAAGAGTGGCTGGAGGAGGAAGCGTAACGCACAACTACGCGGTAGCAGCCAGCAGCCTCTCGTTAGACGGGACAATTAAAGATCTCGTTATTTTCAGCCGCGAGAACCGGATCGTTTTAACGGCGGGCCGAGCAAATTAAACGTTTCGAGATTACACGACGCCACTTCCATCTCGAAATTATCGTGCCCACGATCCGATTTGGTTAGCGCGATCTTCAACATCTAATCGTTCTTCGTCGTCTCCTGTTTAAAACAGTTAGCCGGACCAGGAAAATCGTGACCAGGCACGGGAATTTCGAAAGGCGGATGCAGTCGAGTCCTCCTTGTTTCTGGGCTAAAAAGGCTGTGGCGCGGTTAACAGCAACATCAGGAAACAAACGTTCAATCGTCCACGTAACGATACTGTTTGTATTGTAACTTAAACCTGGTACAGGTAGGAAGTTTGTACAGAATATCCAAGATATAGTACCAGTTACTAATTTCTGTCTAGTTGCTGTTTGTTTGGGTGTATTTAGAGAAATAGGAATGTGCACGAATATCCACCAACGTTGAATTGCAATGTACCTTAGAGCTGGGGTAGATACCTGAAGAAATTTGTCAGAATATCCAGGATATGTTAGAAGCTACCAGTCTCAGCCTAGTTCCTACTGCTTCAGGTGTCTTTGCAAATATATGAATTTTCATAAATATAAATAAAATTGAATTGTCCATGTATGGATACTGTTTGCAATGTAAAGCTAATGCTAAAGCTTAAAGCTAATGTAAATACCTGAAGAAATTTAGCAGAATATCCAAGATATGTTAGAAGCTACCAGTCTCTGCCTAGTTCCTACTGCTTCAGGTGTCTTTGCAAATATATGAATTTTCATAAATATAAATAAAATTGAATTGTCCATGTATGGATACTGTTTGCAATGTAAAGCTAATGCTAAAGCTTAAAGCTAATGTAAATACCTGAAGAAATTTAGCAGAATATCCAAGATATGTTAGAAGCTACCAGTCTCTGCCTAGTTCCTACTGCTTCAGGTGTCTTTGCAAATATATGAATTTTCATAAATATAAATAAAATTGAATTGTCCATGTATGGATACTGTTTGCAATGTAAAGCTAATGCTAAAGCTTAAAGCTAATGTAAATACCTGAAGAAATTTGTCAGAATATCCAAGATAAGGTAGAAACTACCAATCTCTGCCTGGTTCCTATTGCTTTAGGTGTGTTTACACAAATAACAATTTGCATACATATCCACCAACATTGAATTGTCCACGTATGGATACTGTTTGCAATGTACCTTAAAGCTAGAGTAGATACCTAAATAAATTTGTCAGAATATGCAAGGTATGGTAGAAGCCACCGATCTCTGCCTAGTTCCTACTGCTTTAGGTGTATTTGCACAAATAACAATTTGCATAAATATGCGAATATCCACATTGAATTGTCCATACAATTATTTGCATTATGTCTTCAACCTCCTACAGGCAAACAGAAAAAATGTTCAAAAATATCCAAAATACACTACTAGTTGCGATATTGAGTAAACAAAACTAATCTCTGCGTAGCTTCTACTCTTTGACTGCTGCTCGCACAAATATACAAATTTGCATAAATATTCACAGTCTATCAATAACCAAATTGCACCGCGAATAGTTAGCTTTATATTTACATTTCCTACCTACATAGCGTGAACATACCGATGTTGACCTGGCGTCATTGTTAATTAGGCGATGCCCTCGACTCTATGCTTAGGGATTGCTCTTTAAACGTAACTTGTCCACGTGTAAAATGGCAAGAAACGAGGATCTCGCGGATGTTATTCCAGCTGGGTTGGCGATATGTGACTTGGCAACGACACTCAATGACCGTCTGTCGTCGTTAAAAGAGGATGGAAAAACCGGCTAAAGCGAAATAAGATGAATTAACGCCAGAGGATACGTGCTCGTGCATGAATCCAATTTAATGAAGCGGCACTGTGTGCGTGTGATTATCTATTCACGCTCTGGCTAGACCCAGACGCTCCTGTAAATTGCCTAATGACTGTCTGCGACAAGAAAAAAATAAGAGGGTTCGGTCGTCCAACGTTTCTTTCACCAATCGATTGCCTCTTTGAAGAATTTTGCTCTACCGTGAACATCTTATTAAGAAGCTTCTAAGAAAAAGAATCTTCCGATGAACCACGTGCGTGCGTATGTCGTTAAAAATAACACGGACATACGTTTTATGATTTTATGATAACATAGAGCGCCTTGTAATACTTTAGCATCGTAGCTCGAGAAAGATTCGACCAATTCATTGAACATCCTATTACGATATAAATGTCACGTTTCGAATGTTATCGAGCATAATGCAATTGCTAATACTAATTTCTTACAAAGAGATAAAAGCGCATATTTTTTCTACCAGATCGTTCATTCTGAATTCCTCGACATTTTATCAGACTGTGAAGGAGTTGGTGATAATTGTTTCAACGAGATAGAGATTTTAGTACGATCGTTTTTCAGCTGGTGTTTCCAGCGACTGATAAAACGAATTCGCAACGAGTACACGATCGATTAACAAATTTTCCAAGAGAAACAGCCTACGTAGAAAGGCTGCGTTTTGGACCAGGCCATGTTCTATGCTTTCTCGTCCAAATCGCGAAATATGAAACGTGTCGAATAGAAATAGCTTCGTGTTAACTATCGGTAGTTCCAGTGTTAAAGAACGTAGCAAGAACGATGACTCGGTGGTTTGAAAGATAAAAAGAAAGAATACCAAAAGCAGCCTTACCTATCTTTTTAAAATCCTAATTCATTCGACCGAAAAATACAATAATCTTTCTGTCTCCTCTCGAACGATAGCTGGGATCGCTGAACCGTTACAAAAATATCTGTGGCCTGTTCGTTGAACGTGGCCTCAAACTTCTGATCAATACTATATTCCCACGCAGCGAGATTCTTTCTTCGTTTCGCCAACGCCAGCTCTCGCTCTCATCAATGAGCAGCTCGTCTCGTTCTCGCCGACGCAGCCACGTCGCTCCTCTTTCTCCATTGCACGCGCGAGAATCCAGTTTCTAAGCGCGAGAGCGTAAGCAGCCGGACCACGTGCACGCGCGTTTCAAAACAAACGCCGCGTGTTAACATTGGCGGGACGATATTACATTTTATTTTACCCTGCGCTCTGCTTGTGCACGTTCGCCCAACGGAAAGTTCCACGAGCAAACCGACCGACTGTAGCAGCTGCTGTGCCTCGACGAATCCCACGTCCCGCAGGAAGCGGTCTCTCGAGTGTTTCAAGATGATATACAACCTTATTAACAAGTCATATACAACAGTTATCGCGATTTCTACTTTATAATTCGAAGAGAATGGCATTTTCAGTTCGACTCTTCGTTTCCTTACTTTCCTCTGTGTCTTCGTACATTTATTTTCGTTAATGAACAACTCTACTTGTGACGATAAACGTGGTAATTTCAATCCGATAATTTATCAGATCAAACGTACAGAATACGGTCGAATAGTATGCAAAAGAACACAGGACACGATTCCTTGTAGGAGAAAAAGAAGGAAATGAATAGAAATTTCCATTCTCGGGTTAGTTTGCAAAATCGAGTTTGAGGAATTATCAATTATGCTTGATAAACGTGGCTAATTAACGACTGGATGTGAGTAATTAAATGATAAAATTTTGTTACATATTTTGTTCTTATTTTTTCGTAAATTGCCACACCCTGTATATTCATTTATTAATGAATTTATTCGTTGGATGAAAAATAAGTCCGGTTTAATCGACGTTGTTAGAGCTAAAAATATTTCAACCTTTAGGTAATTAACCGTAAGTAATTAACGTACGAGAAACGGACGACGGTGGTTAACGCGTATTAAAATTTCATTCGCCTTCGAATTTCTATTTTCGTTGGGAAAAGCTTGGAACGTTTGGTTCAATGAACTAGTCACGTCATCGACAGGTTGCGACAGTTTCGTTTAAAATGAAATAATATGTAATAATTTAATGATACAGTTTAATCGCCAGAACTGATAGTGGCGATAATACGAATGGAATGTACGAGGAGAAAATTTCCGATTACCATGTTACCATTACAATGTTATGTAAGCTGAATATTCATGATATACAAAACTATCTCTGACTCCGGGGAAACGTGAATTGGCCGTATAACAAGAACAGATGATCCAAAACCTACTCATCCGAGTATTTAAAAGGAATCTCTCCCACCTTCCTCCTTACCACAAATTTTTACAAACGTTAACTAAACCCAAAACTCGTGATCCACTTGTTGGATTTCTAATGTTACAGAGACATTCGACAGCTATTTATTTTCATATTCTACCAACAAATTTCTATAATATAATTATATATATAAACATTACGTAACATATATAAACAAACGTTAATTAAACCCAAAATTTGTGATCTACTTGCTGGATTTCTAATGTTACACAGACATTCGACAGCTACTTATTTCCATATTCTACCAACAAATTTTTGCAATATAATTATATATATATATATAAGTTTTGTAATAATTTTTCAGAAACAAAAACAATTAATCTACCTCCATTCTAACCAAATACGAAGAGAGATGAGGGACAGAGGGGAATTTCTCCTTGCTCTTCCCGATTTACCAAGAACCCATTCACCTACAAATATAAATTCGTAAATAAATAACGAAGAAGTAGCGGAAATAAAAGGTAAAAATACATGTTCACGAAGGAGGATGGCGACTCGTCGGGGCTTAAAATATTCCTCAAATACAAAACCTGAGTTAAGAGCAGCGAATGCTATACTTTGCAGCCAAGGGGTAGGCGTTTCAGCTGCGGAGGAATCAATCAGGCGCGAGAACTGCTAAGGTTCAGACAGGTGCAAAAGGACGCGGGAAGACGAAAACGCGGGCGAGACACCGCGTGCAGGACGTATGCACCGAAACAGGTATCGAGATGGGCGCAGGTGGTCACAGCCAGCGGGGAACTTTCGACAAAAGAAGCGACTGCAACGATTCCCTGGCGCACAAAGACGACCGGGAACAGGCTCCACGACGACCATATGCGCGCGTAGTCCTTCTTCCTCGTAAGCTGCTTAACCAGAGATTAGACAGACTCTTTCATCCCTTGCTGAATCTTAGCGCGCAAAAAAAAAATGACAAAATCGTTGAATTTCCTCCAGAGAAAGAGTAAAACACCAAGTGGAGAAATTCCAAGGAGTCGACGTTTCGTTCGTTCACGCCAGAACGGTATCGCAAGGTTCTCATAGAATTGTAAATTTGTGTACAGCCAAGAAGAATCAAGAGTAGATAATTTAATAAAATTATTCAATTAGTCGGAACGCTGGAGTTGGTATATTTTCCATTTAAATGCCTGCATCGTTTTCCTAATTTGTATCATAGTTTGAAATTATAGGGCAATGATAACTTGATGTATATTCTATTAACCCTTCTGAGACTAATGAGACTGCGAGAACGATTGCTGAGAACGAATCCTCGTATTTAAGTTTCAAACTGGAGCGCGCTATAAGCCTTCTTATTTCATTATTGCGCTAATTACTAAAAGGAAGATCCCGCGGGCGTTGATTCGGTAAACCTCGCAGTTGGCCGTGAATCTACGCCGTTAGTTTAAATTGAAAACGCACTGGTATCGTTCCACTCGTTAAATACGAGTAGCTATCGCATGATTACAGGTGTATCGTAAAATTCTCGGCACGCATGGTAGTGGGCGTGGGTTGTTCTAACGCTGGCTCCGATTCTTCGCTATCGCAGTTTCCCAACGAAGCTTTATAAACAAGATAATTAACGCGTACACCTAGGCACGCGATGGCCGTCTTAATTACACGCCACGGTTCGACGATTTAGGCGGGGCGAAAGTGAGAGACGAATAGAAAAAAAGAAGGAAAGACGACGACGCTATGGAACGAAGTAATACCGTGGCGTCTTTGATCTCGTCGCGCTAATAACTTGTCAGAAAAGTTAATTAATAGCAAAGCCTCGAGGAGACCGGGCCAAGCGAGCAAGCAAAGATGATTGACTTCGTTACACATCCCTCTGTTAGACCGGAGATGAACTTCCGCTTTTCCTCGCCATCGTCTCCACGGCAATCCTCTGTCTCTGCTTATCGTCCGCTCTAATTCACCTGGCAGTTCACACTCTGTTCTCGCGACGACAAGAAGCCACGTCTTTTCCAATCTTCTACTCGAATATTATTGAGAAATGTAATACGCTAAACGCGCTTTAGCTGCGCGAACAAATACGAATGGAATTTCAATCAAGTTTTTGTAACTGAACTGCGTCAATGACTGTTATTATACTTGTGCATTTTACCACTATGCAGGCACCAAATCGTTCGTTTATGGTAGTCTCTAATTTTCATGTTTTAGATCAAAGAAAAAGATTTGTACGGAATGATGGAGCTTTATAATGGAAATAAAAGTTTGGTTAAAATAAATAGAACTCATATTATATACATTAGAGAGATATTTTATGTAATTGGATTTATTGGATCGGAGTATGTGAAATGTTATTTCTATGGAGTTTCGACCTAATGGGCTAGCACTATTCGCTTTGTTGTAGATAAAAAAAGAAATTTGCTGTATTGCACGTGCAACGAATGCACTACGCATGCAGTGGATATAGAAATATAGAAATATTAAATACGAAAAATGACCATGTCAAAAATTCAAAGATTAAAACTGATTTCAATTTTTTCAAACATTTAACGTCTTCCATGTAATTTTCATCTAATAAATAAATAATCTGAATGAGCAATTTTAAATTCTAACGCGATGTCGTTTATAAATCTGAAAATAGTAGAATTAATTAATGTTATCCAGAGACGTTATATACATACGTTCATTTAGAAATTAGTTTAACCAAACGTCGTGTCAAGGAAAACACAATTTACGTGATTAAAGTTGATATTTTACACGAGTCAACACAATGTAACTTGGTACTGTTCGAATCGGATTAGAACCCAAATATCTCGCGATAGAATAAAAACATAGAAACATCGATACACTAACACGTTGATCGTCACGGTCGTCGCCGGTGACCCATGTTGTTACATTTTATAGGGCAATTAAGATAAGAGAACAGATTTTTACAAATGCGAATTACTTCGATAGCGTTGCCAGAAAAAGGCGTACAAATAGAACAAAATATTCTACAAAAATTAAACGTTATGGTGTACTATATTTCAATCTATTGCGACTTTTACAACGAAATATGTAAATTCGCGTGGCAGTCAACGTGTTAATACCATGCACGCAAAAAAATCTTTCGAAACGATCTCCCCGCGTCTGGAGGAGGGAAACACCGATGAGAGAGAAAGAGAAAGAGTGTCGAAATACGCAGCGTCTAGGCACGCGAGCATTGCACGCCACGAGGAGCGTCCTTAACAAAATTAAGCTTTAAATATTCACTTACCGAAATGCAGAAAGACTCCAGGCGTGGTAGCGTCATTCGTGAATCGCCTCCTTCGAGACCAAACGTGTCCCTCAAAGTCGCAAACTTCTCTGACGTGCACTCGCGAACGATATACGACGACAAACACTACGTAAAACGATGATGTGACACTGTATCTCGCGACAGACTCACTAAAGAAAAGTACGGTCGCACGAAGCGGCACGCGGATGTGACAGGAGTGAACATAACCTTACAACCGGTGTCACGAAGTACGTACGTCGGAAGTACGGAGAGGAAGAGAACGCGAGAACGAACTACGAGTAGCACCAAGGAGACGGCGACCGTGAAACGATTCTCCAGTCCTCCAGAAGGTTCGAGGTCCCGACGAAAAGACACGAGTTGGTTTATCGCGAGTTGGAAAAACTGGATGCCACTCGCCTTCCACTCTGCGCGTCGCAGGAACACGGGTATAACAAGGACACCGTACCACGAGGCTTCCCGACACAATATCCGCAATCCGCGGAAGGACTGTCGTCCGACCGCGTTCACCCGCGCCCCTCCATCGACCACCGACCGGGAGAGGGAAGCCAGGTAGGACCACAGAGAGGGAGAAACGACGAGGCTTTCAGTGTGGAGACTGCGCGGGAACGAGGAAGAAGGACGAACGCACGGCGCCATTCGATTCAGGGTAGGAGAAAGTGAGAAGAATGCCATCAGACAGGAACGTACGTAGCGAAGGGCGTGGGGTTCCTGGAAGTAAGAAAGAAATTGATTTTTTATCATTAGACTAGAGATGTTTATGAAAATTCGTATTTTTATAAATATGACTAAGGAAATGGAACCTAGATGGAAAATTGCTTTATCTATTAAATAGATTATACACGGTATAGAGATTTTATTTTAGATTATTAGATTATTAGATTTTACTACACAGGGTACTATACTTCGTACATATTTATTTATGTAAATTATGAACGTTCTGTGCATTTTTGCATTTTCAAATTTCCTATAAATTCATAATCTACTATTTTCGTTGGTAATTGTCGTTGTAAAGTCTTTCGAATTATTTTTGTTTGGTTTACTTAACTTTACTGTATAATTGTTTGTTATATATTTATTGTATTGATTGTAGATAGGATACTGTAATTTTAAAATTTTTAAATGTGAAATTTAGTCAGTTTAATTGTTTTATTGGAATAATTGTTCAAGTTCGATATACTTTCAGTACCTATTTTCTTGTATTTTTCTAATTACAGATTTACAGGTTATAATGTCGTAAAACTTCGTTTAAAACGTAATAATACGAAATTGACCAAGACTGGTTATATCTTAGAAATATAAAAGCACCGATAATTATATCTTTTAAAATAGAACATTTTTAACCAAACTAAGAATCGTTCGAGTCGATACATTTCTCTTTTGTTGTTGCATAACTTTATTAATTTCAATTTTGTGAAGAAATAATATTCTTACTATTTCAAGGCTACTTAAGCATTAGTTAAAATACGTAATATAATACGTATTACGTATAATATAAAATACGTAATACGTTTTAAAAGAAGTAAAATATGTCTCTTTAAGAATATCACTAAACCAATAAAAAGAATAAATTGAACCTTCCAACCAACAATTCACTAACGAGAATAATTTTTGTACGATTTGAAAATGCATGGATGAAATTTTATCGACGAGTGACATTTATTACGTAAACATTTATGTAATAACAATTTACATTTCAAATGTCTCGCTGTTTTTGTCAGTCTCGTACTACTGTTATTTACATATAACATATAACAATCGTTTATTAGAACGATATATAATTGTCAAAGCTTAACATACCTTCGTTTCTCTCCTTACATCTTTCCAATGCTCATGGTGTACAGGTTACACATTCAGAATACTGTAAAACTTCGTCGTACTTCGAACCTGTAGTTAACTATACTTTCATGCGTTACTTTCTTTTTAATAATAAGAGTACACTCGAAGAAAACGGAACATGTTCCAGATACCAAACTCTTCCATTCTTTTTTGCATGCAACGTACCACGTACAGAACTATTCGAAACTTCGAAACTGCTAACCGGAAGTGCATACGTCGGTTACCGCCAAAACTAATAATAAGATACGTGATTGAATCCTATTGGCTATTTGCCCTTTACGAATTATCTAAAAGCCAATCAGAAATTAGTTCTGAAAATCTAACGAAAATTACACCAATACGTATTACCGTTTCTTATATTTTGTTATTCTTCTAAAAATAAACGGAACATTAAAACTGTTTTTAACTCCGAACGATCCGTTCTAGAAAAAAAGTATTTATTTACAACCAATGAAATCAGAGGACCAGTGTTATTCGATAGCACGTTAGAGTCATATATGGAGTTTACAGTGGGTTGATTGCGTGAAATTCCGATAAATATTTCTTTCTCGGACGTTTAATAGCGTCACGCCTGTTCACGGTCAGGTTAGCCTACCGGCGCGCGCTTGCGGGCGAGGGGTCGGGCGGGATCCGGGGAGATCGACCACTGAGTCAAACGACCGGTCGAGTTTGCGCAGTGGACAAAGCATAACCGCAGTACAAACTTTTTCCATGTTCGAAGGGGCAAGTAACGCGGCTCGTAACTGCGGTAGGTAGGATTCTGAAAGGACTACAGCGAGATCCTATGCGAAGAATTCCTAAAAGGTACGGTTCACTCCACCTATAGTTCCTCCCTTACCAAATATTCCATGTATTTCCAACACTTTATACGTACTAGAGTTTACAAGACCGGAGTTGAGATTGAGTTGGTCCAGGTTAGATTCGATCTGGATCTAGATTAACACTACTATTCAGTAATAACGAAAATAAGATAATCTCTTTTGTTATATAGTATATTTCTATGTATTGAAATTAATTTACTATAACAATATATTACAAATAATATACTAATTAAATTTTGTATCATTTAATACTACTTTGATGCGATTACAATAATTTGATACCATGAAAATGAAATGTAGAAGCTAATAAAAAAATGCTTCATTGGAAGTTAAGAATGTCTGAAAATATATTTTAGAGGCAATGTATGTCTTTCTACTCCTTTAAGCGAGAGTGAGCTATGAATATTTTACCTGTATTTTTTTTGCATAAGATCCTCTTGTACAATACTCTACCAATTAACAGTATTAGTCAATTAATAAGTTACAAGTTATGGAATATAAACTTCTTTTTTATAACTGCACATTCTTACATGAAGTAGAATAATCAGTTGATGTGTAAGTTATAAAACTAACAAATACAATTTTATTTATTTTATTACCAAGTTTGTTATGCAAGAGAAGTTATTGATACTGACAATACTGGCTTGTGATTAATACTGGCTTGTGATTTGTAATTTGTAAAATTCCCCATATATGCAAATTTTTGTGCGAATTCATATTTTTATATAACTGATGAAACAAATGGAATTTAACAGCAAGTAGAAATTTATTTCATTCACCGAATATTATAATATACAGTATACATTGAAAATTTTGTACATTTTTGCATATTATGTGCGTTTTGTGCATTTTTGTAATTTTACAATTTCAAATTCCTTATAAATGCATAAAAATCGGTAGTTTATTATTTAAATAATGTCATTAATTAATTGTACAAGATGGACCAATGGTGAAGTTAGCGAAGTTAACACGTACAGTAGTGTACATACCTGTGAGATTCGATACCTCGCCGCTCGCGTCGCATCTTTCGATTATCGAACGAATAGTTTCGCACGTTACGCGTTCTTTGACGAATCCGTTGAAATCAAGCGTAATTTGAGTTTGATTTTCGATAAATACGTGATACGTTAGATTGAAATGTGCGATGTCGGCGGCGTGTCATAAGTTGTAATAACGTGTATTGTGTGTGCAGTCAATAATGATCACCTTGTCCATTGTACCAGGATTTGTTTACTCGCCAAAGCACGTTACTCGTTCAACTGGTGAGCGTCGAAGGTGCAACAAATCATTTTCGTTTGAATTACGAAGCTGCTGACGTTCATTGGAATGCCGATAAAAAGAGTTACGAGATCCGTGAGTTTTTTATTAATTCATATATTATATGTACATTATTAATTCACATGCACGATAGATACTTGTTTTATATCGGAAATCGTATTGGTGGATGATTTTTTTTTAAGCGTTTGCATCAACGTATTTCGAGATGTTACAGATTTTATCATAGCATTTTATTACAGCAGTATAATACATTTAAGATGATATTGTAACAATTTCAAAAGTATAGAAACATTGATAAATGTATATTATGTCTTGTATATGCTTAGTTTCTCTGTACACGATAGCTATAATTGATATAACTGGCAGCCATTTTGTTAAAATTTCATTCGTATGCTAAAAGGTAATAGACTTGGATTTATACGTAATAAAATCTTAGTTGAAATTTGCACGTTAGCGAAATTGTAATTATTAGTCGTTTCAATTAAAAAGAATGCAAGATTGATATAATAATTATTCTTTTAAATGTGTTTTTAACATTTATAAGAGAAAGAAAGTAATGACCTTAGAAAGAAACTAACCTTGAGAAAAAATCATCCGACGGAGGATAATTGGTAATAATAACTTCTATCTCGTGCTATATATAGAACGATTAATGCAAACAGATCACATGGCCAACCTTGATCAAGAGTTACAGCCTCGTTGCAGTTCGTTCACCTTGTTTGCGGTTATCTATACACCAAGTGTTTCCAATGATCATTTTTCATACCAATATAGATCCGCAGACATCTGATCAAATCACTACCAATCATATTGCACGAATAATTTCTAATTTGAATCAACTGTAAATAATCGAGTAGAGTCTCACTGTATTGTCTCAATTTTATTAAAGAAATCCGTGAACACAACGACGGCTGTAATTCAAAACCAAGATTCAAATAAACCCCATGCTCATACGTGTAAATGTAGAATTTGACTAAATTTAAATGCCAAGTGTTCATGTAGTATTCGTATTAAATGGAATATTTTAATGATATTTAAGCCATGTACTAAAAAGGTTCGGCCGGACAATTTTAACCGTGAAAATAAATATTTAATTAAAATATTATATTTTTACTGCCAACGCTGGTACAACTACTGCTGTTTTTTACTATAAGGTCTTTTTATTCGTATTAAAATGACAATATTCTATTTTTAATATGTTCTTTATCGTACATTGTATTTTGTGCTAATTTTTTGTATTAAGTGCCGACGGTAACGTTCTTTTATTGCTACTAAAATTACAATATTCTACTTTTTTATCATATTTTTTATCAAATATCGGTGTTTTTTATTGCTAACTGTAAAGTTGCCGTATTGATATTAAAATTACAACATTTTATCGTATTTTTTTATCGTCTTTTTCGTATCAACGGTAAGATTCCTATTTTCTAATTATATTGCTTTAACTATTTTACTTATTAATTATTTTACGTTGAATTATTTGTAAATCCATATATGTACCGTTATTCGAAGAATTTCGATTTGATAATTAACGCACATGTCCGTCGCGTAAACGTACAGAGACAAGACTACGGGTGTTGGAAAAATGAAAAGAAGGAAAAAAAGAAAGGAAATTTTCACCCGTGTATGAAAAGCACATCGACACGGCGTCGAAGAATTAGAGCAGTCGCGTGATTTTCCGTACAATTGGCTCCGCGTGCGGCATATCGATATCGAACGGGTTCGTTACGCTTTCTAAGTAGGCCCGTACTCGAATATTTTTCCTGGAAAATGCTAGATTGCCTCCACAATGGGCAATTACACGCGCTTGTAAGCCTTTCCGATTACGGACGTTCGAACGCGTCCCATTCGCATTTCCCTTTGTCCTCGTCTCCCGTTCACCTTTTGTACGAACGCACAGCCAATTAGAGGAAGACTCGTCATCGATTTAGCTCACGTTCGACCCTCCAAAACCGAAGAGAGTCATTCTCTATTATTCCAGTTTTTTGGAATTTTTTAACTTTTAGTTAGATCCAGATTAGTTATCGATCTCTCTCTCTCTCTCTCTCTTTCTCTCTCTCTCTCTCTCTCTCTCTCGGCCGTTGAAGAGTAGAGTATTATTTACAGGTATTTCAATTTTTAGCAATTCGTACTTTTGAACTTTCGATCGGATTAGGATTAGTCGGCTGTTTCGCTTTTGTTCGTAATTTGGATGTTTCAGAAAAAAAGGAAAATAAAACAGACAATTTTTTCTGGCGACACGAATTTTTCCTCAGAAACCAGAGAATCATTTTTGGTGATAGTAAATGTTAGTAACCTGAATTCCCGATTAGATCACGATTTCTCCTGGAACTTAAAAGAATTATTTCCAGCGATTCGAATCTGAAAAATGCAATTGCAATGTTGAAAACTGAAGATTCGAATCTTTCTATCATTTACCATCGGTTGGATTATTATTTTCGCGAAAATTTACTATTGATTTTATTCTTATTAATATTAACTTCGGGGTAACGCCTTATACAGGTTGGTTTAATAATCACACACAATAGTGGACGAAAAGAAGTTTAAAGGGTACAGTAAAGAAGATTGCACAATTTTACAAAACTGAATTATATTAGGTGATTGTTAAAAGCAACGGATATATAATGTTAGTGTTCCTAAATAATAGGCGTATTTCCAAATAAAAATGCGAATGTTCAACGTAAGTTTCACGTTAGGTTCGGGTTTAGTCTTAATGTGAAATTAACAGTAGCTAGAATCGTTCGCGACACTCTTTAAAATGATATTTTTAAATAGCCCAGTTCAATGTATTGCTGTAAAGAAAAAAAAAAAATGGACGTTCCGAACAAACTGTAACGCGTTATCTGTATAAATTTCGAAATGAAAATGTGACATGAATAAAGGGAGACAAGATGCCGAATGTTTGTATACGACATGGTTGTCTATCGGTTCCACGGGGAAGTGGCATATTGACACAGGTAGGTAACGGAATTACGGGATCGCACATACGTTAAGATGACACAATCAAGACTGATAACGTTAAGTAAACGAGGATATTAATGGAGGCGCAAACGTTGCCTCGCAAACAAAACGGGGTTCGCTTTTATCTGTCTTTATGGCCACCATAACTCTCCTCCGAATCACCCTATACATTCCTATAAATCAATGCCCAACCGTTTAAATTTAAACCGATCGTTCCACTGTATAAAAATCACATAATTTACATCAATGTAAAACTATCCGTGCAAATGTATGCGATATATGCGATGAACAGTTTAATTATTTCATGTTAATAATTATCGTATAAATGTAAAGGAAAATTGAAGAGAAAAATGTAAGATATATATCGTGTTTAATGTATAGTTTCTGTATTATGTAGCTGGCCGACTAATATATACAGAGTGGTTCATAAAATATATTCCAGAGATGGCAAAATATACTGTACAATTGATACAACCAATAGGACTAATATTTGCGTGGAAGTTTAGTTTGGGTTTTAATTCCGGATTGCTGCACTATGAATTATTAATGCAATTTCCACGTAATACATCAATCCTACAGTTTGCAAACACAAAAGAATATGTTAATATAGCAATGTAATGTTACGATGATTGAATGTAATGTGTACAAAAATAATAATTAATGCATATTGTGTATATAGAATAATGATTAAAATATCAGAAACCTGACAATGATATAGCCGGGAAAACAATTGCAAGGCAAGTGATTAACAAAAGTTCAAACATATCGAAGCACCTTCTTGTCGTATTTTAGCCCTCGGAAGCTGTCATCGAAGGAAATCATTTCGATGTTAAGGAACGTTTGTGTTGTAACGTTTCAGTCGCGTACAGTAGAATCGATAAAGTCGAAGAAATAAGCTTAATACAGATGAGAGGTAAAAGCTTGCCGTTGCAAAAAATAAAACTTCACTCATAGCAGCTTTCAAAGGTCAGGATTCGAACTGCACGAAAAAAACTGTAGAACGTGCAAAGGACTCGTCGACAAATAGCCTTAAATACGTCAATCGCGATATTGGCGTGTGTCCGGCATGAAATTCTTGGAACTATAGATGGAGACCGCGAGCCATAGTTTTTTTATCGCGCGTCGCGTCGAGAAATTTGAGCCGACAAATATTTGCTTCACTGCTCGCTGTAATTATTTTCGTCTTAGACGGTCATTATATCGCATGCAGGTGTACGTGTCTGCGAAGGAATCGTGAGAAATAAGAAACGGCGAAGAAAAGGGAGGCGAGCATTAAGGAACAGATTGAAAGTTGAATTATTGAGTCGACGCTTGCTATGTAAATCATAGGAAAACGTTACTTCGCTCTGTTCGCCAACAGCCTGATGTAGTTTTCCCATTTTCTTACGCGGAAACACATTTGTTTCTTTGCCGGGTCCTCGTCTAATTTTCTGACTCCGCTGTAACAAGCTACGTCGCCCATGGGAAACCAACCCCGTAGAGATCCCTTCGCTCCGTCTGGCTATTCACTCGAACCGTAATTTTATGCTAATTGAATAACGAACGATGACTGTTTATAAATGAAGATTTCAAAATTCTCTCGAGTAAATAGCGGCCCTGAGTTATGGAAATTTGTGTTAGGATTGATTAGTCGTCGAGACTGACTTTGGCTTTGCGGATAAAATAATTCGAAATAAGATTGACTTTCTCCAACGGGACTTGTCAGTTATTAAATTTATTATCATTAATTTTATTACTGGATAGTTTAACATTTGTTATTAAATTTATTACTAGTATTAAGTTGAGACTTGAAGATTCTTTTATTTTTACCTATGGAGCTTGAGATTAAGAACGATTAATGTTTCCGGTTGTTTTATGAACAGACTAATTAGCCAGTCAGTTTTTATATTTTGTTATTACAGTCTATGGTTATTACGCGGTTGGATGACTTGAGATTACGATTGATTAGTTAATTATGGCTCGGTGGCTACAAATTATGGCTTCTAATTATTACTTCCAGTAAATACCTTTGCAGATATAATTTTGGTCTTATGAATAAATTAGTTAACGATCAATCGTTGGTTATCGTATTTCAAAAATAATTCCTGATTTTTCCTGTTTGTTTCAAACGGTACAGGTTTTATCGAACAGTCATCGCCGCCGATGAATTCATTCTATCGAACTTGTTTCATATATAACGTGATTTGTGTGCTTCGTTTCCGAACGGAGCCTCATGGTCGTAATGAGTGACGGAGAGAAATTTTCCCGGTCGATCGTCGGTTAATTGTCTCTGTAAATAACTTTTAGCGCAATGTTTCCAAAGCTCTGTATCTCAGAATCTCAGATTATAATTAAAAAACTTGTTATATCATTAATAAAAGAGATCAATTATAAGAGCTAGACTTTTTATTTCTACGCTCGCCTGGTGCCTGAAGACAGGCTACCGTCAATACACCGCTGCGACACGGTTCTCGGTACTACAGGAGATTGTAACATTTTTATTCAAAATTTCCTAAATATATATATATATATATATATATATATATATATATATATATATATATATTCTTATTCGACAATTCTCCGAAGATGCGAAGAAGAAAGAAACGAATTTCTCTCAAGCAGAAGATAATGAGGAAGGGTTGATGAATAAATTGCAAGCTCACTTTTATCCGATTATATTTTTCCATCGTCACGAGTAAATACATCTATAAAAAATATAACAATTATGTACAACGACAATTAGCGAATTGAAATCGCCTATGAAGCAGCAAGCAACACGGTTATGTTGCGCAAAACATATACTAACGGAGTATTCGAAAGAAAAAAAATAAAAAAGACAACAACAACGAGATGCGTGTTCCCGGCATCGGTTCCGATCTAACAGCCACCATATTGTGCACGGTGGATCATTGAATCGTAAAATGGCGGAATAGCGTCGTTCCCGGGATGCACATAACCTATACGCTGTATATCGTTTCCCTAACAGGATAACGTTGCCGCGTGTGAACAATACTTCGCAGGCAACGGATGATCTATCTCTCTGATGAGCAGTCTTGCGATTTCCTGGATCGTTCGAACTCTATACGATCGAGAAAAACGGAGGTACAAAAGATCCTAGATGGCGCGATGTACGATCCCGTAGATCCGTTCGATCCATTCGAATCCTCCATTGAACGCTTAATCTCTCGTGGTTTCTTGAAGATGGTGCCTATCGACCCGTACCCTCGCCGTTTCCGATTGGCCCTCTTCAATTTTGTATCACGGCTAGAAAGAGAAAACGAATCGATCAATCTTGATAGATCATTGCCCGATAGAACGCGGATTTTTATAAAAATTTATATTGTTCTGCATATCGTTCGAAGAATGGATTGTGCCAGTTGTTTTATTTGCTACATATAATAACTATAGTACCATATTTTATTTTTTTTTTTTTACGTACAGTTTTTATTTATATATCTTTGCTTTGTTTGTATCACACCGTGTACGTTTGTGCCTTCAGATTTATCATAAATTTAAAAGTACAAAAGTCAGCAAAATGTACACGATATACGTAAAATATGTAAAATACTGCAAAGTGGGATACTCGGCACTATCTTTAATAGGCGAAGCAAATTACTACACAGCTTCGGTTGCTTTAATTCTTTAGTTGGTTTTCCTAATCCCTTGATAAGATTCGATAATTCTTTGATTGTTCGCGATAGCTCGTTGGTGCTACTGACGGAAGAATTGTATCGAGATGGATAAACTTTTATTTCAAGTAATATTTGAGCAAGAGATTAAGTTACGTTTATGTACATATATCGACTTGTGAAGTTGACCGAAGATAATGCTAACCTGTGATAGCACTTTAAATAACGCTTCAGAGAACATACCCTTTCTATTTTTAGGCACTGATTAAGATTTTTAGAATTTCCTTGTAGTATTTTAGAAAATGTCCTGCCTATTTGCAATTTCAATCTAAATTCAACACGGAGGATCAAACTATTTTTTGTGTAAATTAAAATCAGCAAGATGTTGGAACTGACGCGTCAACTCTGTAGACCTGTTACATCAAACGATTTCTTGGATCATCTCGTATCAGAGGACAGAAATGTGTTTCTCTTTACCGAAGTCAGGGTACTCAGAATTACGTGAACCTCTCAATCCCTTTCCTTGCAGATGTTTAGCCTTTTCGCTTATTTTTTAATCTTCCCGATCGTCCAGAGTTCCTATTACCAAAAATATCTTCAAACTCTTCACGAACGTACTAGGACGCGCGTTGGATTTTCTGATACCGAAGTTCTCAGAAAGCTCGAAGAATCTTCGTAATAAATCGAAGTGGCGAGTCCAACGTTGATATTTGATTTTATCAGTTCTCTTTTCACATCGTCCTACTACCTCAGTCAGATGACTAGTCAATAATTCAATCAAAAAAAAAAAAAAAGAAATTCTAAAAGGGAAGCATCGCGACGAATGAAAGAAATTTCGAGCAGAAGCTCGTAAGTTTAGCTGACTATGTACGTCATGTAAACGCGATGCATGCCGTGCATGGAGATTTTTCGCGATGCGGATTATCTTGTAAGGGCTGGCCGTAAAGGTCGGCGATAAATCGTCGTTGGCGAGGAAGTTTGGTGAAACTGGTTTTACGACGCGGTGAGATTTAACGTTCTCGGTTTACCGTCGATGGGAACCCTAACCGTGGATCTGGGCAAAGCCGTTCTTCGGACGACGTATCGTTTAACTTCTTATCCTGTGCGCCACGCTGTCGCAAGAATATTCTGAATCAGGTTTAAGTCACTTTCCTGCAAACTGTCCTAGTTGCAGCCTAATGGCTTTCGGAGGAGGAATCCAGAGACTGACGTCTGTCGTCACCAGACTGCGGGGTTACTTACAACAGTTCATGAAAGTATCTCAACACTTAGCATTGCGAACTTTCCTGCATATGTTATACGTGTTATACACGGTGTCCCGTTATTCATAGTATAAGTGAGAAGGATATGATTGTACGTGAAAAAATAAGTCGAAGAGTTAGTTCTTTTAATAAGTTCCTTTCATTTATAAAATATAAAATTGTATGTGTTATATAAAAGGGACGAAAGATACGTACATAATGCGAATGTAACGTGTGGGAGGAATTAAAGAGAAAATGTTCATTGTAAGGAACTGCGATCAGCTGGAAATATTAGAAGATAGATGCCAGAGCAGAAGGTGAACGAGCTTACCAAGTGTACGAAGAGTTAAATATTTTCAGTGGCACGAATGCTGATAAAATTGAGCGACAGATAGTACCGCACTGTGTACCAAGTGTACACAGAGTGAAAAAGAGAATTCTTAACAAAGTGGACTTTGATACGAAGCCTATAAATAGCTAAAAGTAGAATATTTAGAAAAGTACACGGCGGTCAGCTGGAAATATTGAAAAATGAATGACGCACCATGAGCTGATACTAATGTACCAAGTCTACAAGGAATCGAAAAGAGGATCTTCCATCTAAAATGGACTCTGATCGGCTTAAATTAAAGATAAAAGGAAAATTTAAAAATGGAAAAGATACAAAAATAGCGCACGATAGATTATATAGCAGCTTACAAAGAGTTAAAGAAGGAATTAGAGAGAAAAAAGACGGACCCTGAATAGCTGAAAAAATGAAAAAATACTTATGTAATACGAAGGTAACGATCATACCTCCGTCTTCTGAATGTTGACGCTGTTCAGCGCGACAGCTTCAGCGGAGCACTCATCCTGCGTGTGGTTCTTCACGCCGAAGATAGTTTTGTACATGAAGGACGATAAAAGGGCGCCACCAATGGGGCCGAACCAGTAGATCCAGTGATGTGACCACTGATTGTTCCAGAGCGCTGGTGCCAATGACCTGGCCGGGTTCATGCTGCAGCCTGTGTAAGGTCCGAACGCGAGCGCAAGAGCAGCGACCGTCAGGCCGAATCTGATTGGCACCGAGTCGGTGTTTTTCACGTTTCTACTGTCCCAGACGGCGCACGCGACCAGCATCAGTATAGCGGTGGAAATGCCCTCGAGCAACAGGCCCTGGATCGCAGATAGCTCCGAGTGTAGATCGGTCACGCAAAACATGTCCGCCTCGCTGAGGGTCTTGCTCGTCAGGTTACCTGCCGGCGTCACCACCTGCAACGCCAGTTCCGGTACATCGAGGTTTTCATGGAAATGGGAGATTAATACAGGATTGGTTAAGATCAGAAAGAATGAATTGGTAATAAGGAACGTGATATGTTTAGGATCAGTTAGTGAGTTAGGTTAGGAGTTAGGATTAGTTTTGATAATGCGTGGCAAGATTACTTGAAGAATAATGAATAGTTGCAGTTGGTCAGGGTTGATTGATATTGGTGTGATGAATTATTCAATTTTAATGCTTTGGCAATGCGAAAGGATTAATTGAAGGTTGATGCATTGGTTGGAATTGACTTGAGTTGATATACTATATACTGGATTTTGTTAGAATTGATATTGTACATGATTCAGTTCCAGTCTGGATTGTTGAAGATTACTCAAATAGTCCTGACTGTTTGATATTGATGTGATGAACTATTCGGTTCTAGCGCTTTGGCAATGTGTGAAAATTAATGGAAGGTTGATGCATTGGTTGGAATTGACTTGAGTTGATATACTATATACTGGATTTTGTTAGAATTGATATTGTACATGATTCAGTTCCAGTCTGGATTGTTGAAGATTACTCAAATAGTCCTGACTGTTTGATATTGATGTGATGAACTATTCGGTTCTAGCGCTTTGGCAATGTGTGAAAATTAATGGAAGGTTGATGCATTGGTTGGAATTGACTTGAGTTGATATACTATATACTGGATTTTGTTAGAATTGATATTGTACATGATTCAGTTCCAGTCTGGATTGTTGAAGATTACTCAAATAGTCCTGACTGTTTGATATTGATGTGATGAACTATTCGGTTCTAGCGCTTTGGCAATGTGTGAAAATTAATGGAAGGTTGATGCATTGGTTGGAATTCACTTGAGTCGATATAGTACCTATTGGAGTTGGTTAGAATGGACATGGTGGATGATTCAATCCCAGTTTGGATTGCTGAAGATCAATGAAACGGTTATGATTGATATTGCTATTATAAACAATTCGAGTCTAGGATTAATCAAAGATTAACGTAATGGTTGAAATTGATTCGGATTAACATAATGCTTAATTCTATAAATCTACCTGATTGACTGTATTCAAAAAGAATCAAACAAAAGTTAACGAATACACAACCTAGATAAGAAAAAACGTTTGCAAACGTCGTTATCACAGGTATTCGTTTTCAAATAGAGCTTGACCACGGTCTATACAGATAGCGTGATATCATGACTAGTTATCGTTCCATAAATGAATGTAACAGAAGGTCTTGAACTCGATAAACGGATACATGTCGAGGTTGCGATTATATACTGGCCTCTTTTCGAAATCGCGTTAAAATCATTCTCTTGTACGTTTCACGTATTTTTCAAAGATTTACAGCCTGATCCACGTATGATAATAATATTCGATGTATTATTATGTTATTATTAAGTGATATCTATCTTGTGAGCAATCTTGAAGCTTAAGATTGATGTGTCAAGTGGCTGGTTTATCAGCTTGCACAATACAATGAGTAAAAAGTCCACATATTCTCCAAATTTGCTCTTGCAGAATTGCCTGTTACGATGAGAAGATATTCTGCCTCGAAACAGGTACAGGTCGTTTCATTTTACAACGTAACACGAACTTGATCAGCCTAAAATATTTCAGAAAGTACGTGTACCCATAAAATTTAATTAGAGAAAAGTACCAATAGCTTTTTAGAGGACGAATTTTTCAAGTTATCCTGTTAAAAGCGCGACCTTAAAGAATTCAACATCGCAGTTTATCCGTTTCGGTGCACGATCAATATAAATAGAGGATGATCAAAGTTGTGAATGAATTACGAAAGTACGAACCTTCAGCATGCCGAACCCCAGGATTCCGCCGACTATCTGGGACAACAGGTACACCAATCCCTCGGGAATAGTCTTCTTCCCGAGCACTACCGATCCCACCGTGATGGCAGGGTTAATGTGAGCATCGCTGATGTGGCCAATAGACTGAAAGGACCAAACGAATCTTAGCTTCGAATTATTCAATAGCCACGAATAGTCGGTTCATATAGACATTTAGGAACATGGCAAAATTATTTACAAATGCAATAGAACCTATTTGTATTTCTACTACGATTAATTCAAATTTGAGTCTTGTCTAGAAATTTATTCCTTTATGATAATAGAAATTCTAACTTTGATCCAAAAGACGAGAGCTAACATACGTTATGAATAGACTGTTTTAAAATACATAGTGTAGTTGTACAGTGTGATAGATATATAAAATAAGAATAAGAATATAGTGTATAATTTGGATCATCAGATATAACAAAATCAACCAGAGAATAAATATGTGTAAATGAAATCGAATTGCCAAAATTGATGGATACTAACTTGAATCACAATCATCACAGCAAGGCCAAAGGTTAAAGAAATTTGAAGTGGAGTGGGTTCAGAGCCCAGGCCTCCAACGCATCCCATGCAGCCAACGAATAGCAATATAGAGGTGCCAATCGTCTCGGCCAAAATTATCAACACGGTTTTCTTTATGGCGCCTTCGCCATGCATCAGCTCCTTAAAACCTGCAACATGAAACACACTGTAGACGATCCGTAACTTCTTAGATAATCTCAATCGTCAATGATTTTGTCAATTCTCTTATTTAACTAGAATGTTAATGAAAATACTGGAGGAAATATTTTCACTTTGACACGAAACTTTTTAGCTTAATAGCTACAGGTAGTTTCATTTTATTATCCACGGCATGGATTTTCATTCTCTTGTTTAACCAGAATGTTAATGAAGATGCTGTAACCTCGAGGAAATATTTTTACTTTGACGCGGAACTTGTTAGCTTAATAGCTACAGGTAGTTTCATTTTATTATCCACGGCATGGAACTAGTTTTTTCCATCCTTTTATTTAACCAGAATGTTAATGAAGATGCCGTGACCTCGAGCAAATATTCTTACTTTGACGCGAAACTTGTTACCTTAATAGCTACAGGTGGTTTCATTTCCTTGTCCATACATGGACCTACATGTTTTCAATAAATTTTATCATAAAGCATCCCGTAAAATATCCCGCAAAAAACTCTAGGAAAGCAATTTTCAAATCGAAATTCAGGGATCTGATTAATTAGAATCTTTAAATAAATTTGAGTAGAACTCGTAATCGAGATATACGTCAGCCTCGGTAACTTTTCATTCTATGAAAATGTTTCTTCTCGTTCCACTCGTCAGACTCGTGACAGACATTTTCCACGACGTCGGCGACATTTATCATGTATAGAAAACACGCCAAACGAGCGTTCGTAATGGTGTTCTCGAGACTCGAGTCTCGACAGGTGTCGACAAGGACAGAGACGTTCCCGTCGTGGTGGTCGCTCTCTCAACGAGCGAGACAGGCGGTGATAAAGGTGAAATATTAATAAACCTATTTTTCTCCCGTCTAACCAGTACAAGATGTTCGAGGGTCCAAAAACTAGTGAATTATAAATTTCTCGGCTTTTCATGGTATTCTCAAAACGGAACACTTTCACCAAAGCACAGATATTTCGCAGAAAAACGGGAATAGCTACCAAACGACGTCGTTATATTCGTCGCGTTTTACCTCTTCAACGTTTAAGATTTTTTAATTCCGAATTTCTTGATCTTCTAATTTCTCTTAAAAATTCTCTCTTTCGATATTCTTCGAGTTTTATCCGAAACATTTGTCGCCAGGTAATATTTTTACGATCTTGAATGTTTCGTCGTATATTACGAAAGAGTCGTCACTAACGTACGATACGCGTTCTTTCCCTCGTTTACGTATTTACGCACGATGTATATAAATATATAAAATGTACATGTATAAAAATATAAACGAGATGAAGCAAACGAAGAAACGAGAAATGGCCTAGACGAAGATTTTCACGATGAACGAAGAACTTGTTTCTTTTTTATCATCGATGTATATATATACGGGTATATTACCGCACTTGCAAACCATTGCGTCGATATTACACAGTACGCGTGCACGGAACCACTTGCACCGATGAAATAAGTAGTCTGAACGATAGTTATCTACGTCGGTCTCGTCCAACGAAATACGACGTATACGTTGGTACAATGATGTTGACAGTTGATTAGCCACTATACACGACGCAGCACGAAACTGGCTCAGCCGAGTGATAGCCCAGTGTAAATACACTTATACCGCGCGATGCCATTCAAACGCAAATATTGCACCTGTTTGATCGGTATTTTTGGAAGAGTTCAATATCTATGGTAAAACGTCCTTGTGTACATTTACGTGGATATTTCTCTTTTCTCTCTCTTTTTTTTTTTTTTTTTGAAACGCTCTGTAGGTAGATTTTATGCATTATCTTCGTATATATACATAGAAGATAGAAAAGAAAGGATACCATCGATTTAACTATTTTTAGTAAAACTACGAAACGTTTTTTCAGTCAAATATACGGATATTAATCTTTTATCGGCGGGACTTGTATTTTGAAACGCCTTTTGAATTTTATTCTGCGTCGAAAATCATTATTTTCCATATTTTCAATACTCTTTATCGTTTCTAATGAAACGATGAAACGACGGCTGAACTTATCTATGTGCGTTAACCTTCCGGCGAATGGGACTTTGTTTTTGAAACACCTTCGTATTTTATCCTGTACTCAATTGACGCCACTGTTTCTGCCTACTTCCGGTAGATCTTTTTGATGTGTTCGACGGAACCGTAGTAGCTTTTACGGGCCTCGAAAGATCCTTTCGTCTGTCCACGTTTTTGTATCGACAGTCTAACGAGTAATACGAACCTTTTTGACGAATTTTTTTACGAATAATATTCCGTAAACCGATATCGTCTCAAAGAAAAAAAAAGCAACGACGTAGTATGTCACTGTTTGTATCGTTTATGATACGTATTGGAATCAAGATGATGGCCAGATACGATTTCCCTCGAAATTTCTTAGAATTGATCGTAAATTTGTTTTTACTGGCTGGTGCACGTCGAAAGAGTGTAGAATTTCAATGACGGAGCACAGTTTGCACGTTACTCAGGAATTACACTCGTGCAACGATAGATCGAGACGAGGATCGATCGTAAATCAGGACGTCACCTTGCCACACGCAAGCAGGTCGTATACTCGCGTTTACAGAGATAACGTCAGACCCGGGAAGATCGAGTCGCGTAAAACATCACTCAGCACCGTCTACCGAAGTTGTTCCTTTAGTTGTGCGAGTTTCGTAACGCAATTGAAACCGCAATATCAAACACTTCCGTTACGTTAATACAGGGCTCTTCACAGTTTCTGCTTTAATTAGAGCTAATTAGATTCGAATAAATGAGTTTTCCGCAGTAGTATCAACCTCTGCCGTGGAAGATTTTATCTTGGAGGTTAGGAATTTGACAAGCGAGGATTTCGGGTGTTTAATTGTACAAATTGCAAGTAAATTTAGACAAGGAAGTTTTCTAGAGTAATTATTATTAATTAATTTCTTTATGGAAGTACTCGTTTTAGAGGTTAGGAAATATGATATCGAACAATGGCGGCCCGCAGAAAAAACGAAAGACTCAAACATTCTGAGGTTAGAAAGTGCAAAATAATACTAATAAATATCGTATATTATGTAAATACAGTATAATATACTTAAGATTAATGGTTGTTTCTACGTTAAAAGGAGTCTACGTTATTTAAAAAATGTCATGAACGACTAACACCACTGTGTGTGATTTCGATCGAAAAAGAAATTTCAGAAATTTCCAACTTTAATAAAAAAATTATTGAGAGATTTTCTCGGGACAAGCGAAGAAGGATAGAGTTTATTTTTAGATAAAAATAATTTATTTTGAAATACTGAATTTTCTATATGTAGATTTATTAATAAACTGTTTACGCGTTAAGAAATGCTACTTAGTTATCTTTTATGTACGCAGAACCCCTACACAACATCATCATTGGCTGCTATTGATATCGGGAATTATTATCACTTGACTACAGAATATTTCAAAATTTATGCTACCAATTTCTTTCACGTAATATTTTCTGCGATATACAAGTTGTTCCGACAACTCACAAACTCGCGAAAAGAAACGTTAAACAGAATTTTCGAAGTTTGTGGAAAGCGACGAAAGAAAATGCTAAAAATAATCGTTAAAAACTACAGAGCGTTTCAAAGTAACTAAATCTACATCTTCCAAGCTCGATCAATCCAACGCTTTCTTTCCACTTCTTTGCATTTTAAATTGTAGCCTTTACCAACTTACTGCTAATTCTCGATACTTCTATACAGGGCGTTTCAAACCAAAAGATCGTTAAGTGCACGCGAACATAACCTCACAGTTAATCACGAATCTCTTCGCATATACGTTTCTAGATGATATTACAGCGTCGAATGGACTTCGAAAAAAAAGAAAAGGGGCGCGTTTTTTTCACCGAAACACGCGGTTACTTGTATTTTCGCCCTCTGGTCCGCGAATCCGCTCTTCTAGTCCGTAAATGCCGGCAAAGTAATCAGAGTGCACGTTCATCGGAAGAGTGCACGGTGATTGATGTGGCTCTTCAGCATCGCTATCGATCCGTCCCGATGAAAATATCTGTACCCGTGGAAATTGGATCCATACAAAATAATGCCCATACACGTGGTTCCACGATCTCGTTATCTGCAATTACCGAAAATTCCTGGCAACGCCAAAGAGAAACAATATCCACGTTATCGACCGAACTTTAAGTTCACCTGGTGAATTTTCATGAATTTCCCAAATTTCGCGTCAATTTCTAAACTTTGAAAATTTAATTCTTTCGTGCTACACAGTCGGTTCGAATTTCCGAAACTCGGTTTCGTGTTCGTTTCCATGCCAATTTTCAAGTCTCGAAAATTTAACATCGTTACGCCGATCGCCTCGTCTCGGACCGATTTTCAAAAATTCGCCACTCCTTTCATTTTTACGTTGATTCGTAAATTTCGCAAATTTAATCTCTCTCATCGCGTTTCGCGTGAATTGGGGCTCGCTTCGAAGCTTTGGAATTTTCGAAGCTTGGCTCCTGCGTGTGATTCTACCCCAATTTTTGATACTTTGCAAATTTAATGATCATTTGCGCTAGTCGACTCGCCTCGGCCGAGTTTCCGCTACTTAACGTCGATAATTCTTCCCACGCGAATTTACAAAATCTTTATGGACATTGTGAAGCAAATTCACATGTCCGATTAATTCTCTTACAATAATCCGACTATAATTTGGGTAATTGCGCTTTGTTTATGTGGCGGGTGTAAGATAAACGTTCGAACGTTCATTATAGTAGCTGATTCTGATTTACGAACCAGAGTAATTAAAGTAATTGTAGCCGTTTCGTAATCATCGTAGTTAATTTGCAGTTACATAAACGCGATAATTTTGAGGAATTCGTTAACGCTGGAATTTTTTCATCGTAATCGAATTACGTTAGCGCATACATTGTACGCTTTTCTAAAAATATCTTATCCGAAACGTTTTTATCGTAAATGATAGACGTACGTAAGAAAAACAGAAGAGAATACAAGTTGAATTTCAAAAATCATTCGCTTTAATCTCTTAATCTTTTTTTATTAATTATTTTACCATCCTCATTCTGTATCACGACAGGACTATAAATATTCGTAAATTGATAACTGATTTATATTCACATGATCCAGAATTTTAGTTTATGTTCTAAGATCGTAATACTGTTACAGATAAATACGGTGAAGATTAGTAATCGCAAAATTAGTAACAATAGTAATAATATAATTAGTAAGAAGAACAACATTACGATCTATTAGAGGCATAGAAAAACATATACAGTGTATCTTTCTTTTTCAAAAGGATACGAATGAGATATTTTAGAAAGGGATAATTGGATTTTAAAACAGGCATCGTGCAACGATGCGTTTCGCCGCTTTTACGCCAGTGAACAGGTAATTGCGATTCGCTGGATACATCGTAATTGCGTGTAATTTATGCCAGTCGCATTGTTCGGCTCTCTCACTAGCGACACTAGCGCCACTTCGACATTTCCCCCGTTCTCCGCCATAAATATTCTTCCTTACCTAACCTAACCTAACCTAACCCAACCTAACCTAACCTAACCCAACCTAATCTGACCTAACCTAATCTAACCTCCTCCAGTTCCCAAAATACCAAACCCTATCAATGTAGAAGTTCATAAAATTTCCATGCGATCTTTCCTCATAAGTTGACACGATTGATAAGGAAAGACACGAACTTTGAAGTCGATTCGACTCGACTCGAGTGCTGCCTTATCTTCGAACACTTTGTCGAGAACCACTTGTGTCTTTTTTTGTCGTAGATCGTTCAGATTATCCTATTCTTTCGATAAATAATCATTTATTGTTGTAGATTCGCGATATCGGAATCTTTGTCTGCTTGGATCGGCCCAGAATTCTTATTTTATTATTATTCTTGTTATTATTATTATTAATATTGTTTATCTAATATTAGCGGGGTAAATGCTTCGGTAGAAAGATACGACGCGGGGAAAAGTAAATCGCACGCGCAAATATATGCAAAACAAGGAAAATAAAAAGAGAACGATATACACGGTGGTTCGAAAGTCGAGATGAATATGAAAACTAAAGTGTACGTTTTAAGCAGCGTCTTAAGGACGACAAGGATCGAGAAAAAGGACACCATATGGTGTACAGTGTTAGCAAGGTGAGCTAACACAGTTAGAATAGCCACAGGTGGTAGGATGCTGTAATTTATCGTAGATTCTCCCATAACTTTCACCTCGCTATATATTTTCCCGAATTTTCGACTGACTACGGGTACCTCGAAATTTTCATTTCATCGTAGACTCTTCGAAAGTTCTCGATCGACTACAGATATTGCGGTAGTCTCCGTGAAGCTGGAAATTTTTTTTTTAAATCTCGTCTCATCGTAGATCTCGCAATTTGCCAATTAAAACTTCCACCTCTCCGAGCTTCGTAACTTCTTAATAAAAACAGAAGATGGGGAACACTGAAAAGTAGAAGAACCATTTCATAAACTCTGCATTGTCTCGTGACGCGGCAAAGATTCCCAATGCCTCGAGAATTGTTGTTTAATAATAACAATGGTCATCAGAACAAACTACAAAGTCTACCGAGATAGCGAGGAAAGTAATTATAGACTCGTCGTCGGAACGCCTCTGCGATTACCATACATTTCCATTCTAATCTAAAGAAAAAAAAAAAAAAAAAAAGAAAAAAAGGAGCCGCGCAGAGAAAAGAAATCCGACGACCCAATTCCAGTTAAGCAAACAAACATTCCAGTCGATCGTCCATTGAATAAACGTTTTTAGAGAGTGTCCTCGGGCAGTGTAGCCAACCGACAATCGGCTAATTCTATGGAATCGGCATCGAGACATTATGCGGCAATTAGTCGGTATAATCTGCCTATTAGGGGGATAAGCGGCGTCAGATATAACGCAGATCGTGTTCGAATTGACTAATGCCTCGTGTCAGCTCGGCCAGTCTGGCCAACCTAAGTCCACCTCCTTTGTTCCGCGTTCCAGCCACGTTTCAGGCCGATTCCCATCGATTTTCGATCACCTCAACATTTTACATACGTACAGCGACTTAAGGAAAAGAATGTATTCAGACACGTCTTTCTTACGAACATATGTGCGTTACGTCAAGCATTCTAGAATTCCATTAACATTGTAACGAGAGACGACTATCATAATTGCATTTGTAAAGTTTCTTGTACAATTATCTTGATAGAGTTTGAAACGAAGTTGGGAATATGTTACAGAAATTACAAGATATTTAGCGCAAGCATTTACTTTGACAATATCGCGAAGGTATTTGACCGGTTTGAATAACTGAATATGAATAAAACTATTGTATCAGTTGTAGCACTAAACATATACGTTCACGGCTACTATTACTACTAACGCTATATTCTAATTTTTTTACCGAGTGTTTTCAGGAAACGTACGGCTCGTTAATTTACATTCAAATCGATGCTAAATGATCTATCGACGTATAGACAGTCATAGTTGAAACAAAGTTAAAAACTAACTGGAATATAACGACAGCTTAAATCAAACGTAGCCAAAATAATTCAAAAATGACGATATAATTGGAAGTACACTTGTACAAATTACAATGGTCAACAAAAGTGCTTGAACGCTTTTCTCGATGAGTGCGTTATGCGTAGACCGCAGATTTTTTTGCAAATTCATATTTTTATTAATGCAAATAAAACAGCAAAGCTGTGTTCCATCCATTAAATATAATTAAATTTCATCTATAAAATATTATAACAAGTACTGTATTTTCGATATTTTATGTACTTTTCCAGTTTACGCGAATTTTGTGTATCTTCGCATTTTTAAATTTTCCATAAATATGTGGAAATTCACAGTTTTAATATTATCACGTGTATCACGTAGAACATATTGAAATTTCGTTAGCGCCGTAATCAGACAGAACAAATCTGAAAAAATATATATAAAAATAGTAAGATATTTAATACAAGTGGTACATGTATTTGTCATAAACTTATCTCGTACAGCATGAAAAAATAAATGGCAAAGAAATGTTGGTTTACGAAATTCAAACGAGACAAGGACGATGCGATGGACACAACTGTCGGATAACCCTGACTGATAACGCAATTTCTCTATTTGCTCGGACAGAGAGCCGATAAAAAGCAGTCTGGTTCGATTTTCACTGGCATTTCGTGGAGAACTTTCCAGATAAGATGAAATTTAACTGGTTCCTCACGAGATCGTACGTAAATAAAAATGTTGGGCTTCTGTTTGATTTAGTGATAATGAAAAAAGCTCTAGTCACGTTTACGCCATCTAGCAAATTCGTCATACATGTTCAGAAAAACTGAAAGAGAGATTTTGGAATTATAAATCGATCAAATGTTTTAATTATCTTTTAAGTCCATCAGATTAAAGTTCATATAATTTTAACAGGAGCTTCGCTTTAAATGATCGATCTATTGCCTTTAAAAGATTTAGCCATTCTAAAGGTCAAAAATTTTAATTGGACTGATTTGTGCCATTCCTCGTACTCCGATAATTATCGAAATGACTTTCTTATTTGGTAACATTGTGTTATTCATATACACCGACGTGACCTCAAAAACCCCCATAAAATTTAACAAATTCTATACCTCGCTACAACATTTCATTTAATAAAATCTGATAGCTGCACGAAATCCTAAAGATCGTGTAACTATATAGGATTCTAAATAGTATTATATATGATAGGACTTAATTAAGAGAGCTGAGAATAACGTGAATTTGTCACTATCAGGTTTAAGACAAATTTGGTTAGACTTTATCGTCGCACATTGCATCTGAATGATAAACGAAGATTCAACCCTCTAAAACCTGACTGATAATTGGCGGAGGAACGAGTAGATACGCAGCAATGCAAATAGAAAAGGTTTCGTTACGAAAGAGAAAAGGTTACGTAAGTCTCGGTAGATGGAGGCCAGTGGCGCTAGTATCGTTTTCATCGCCAATAGAAAAACTTGTCTAGGCTTATCCGTGTTTGTACATTGTTTCTCAATCCCCCTATAGATATCTATAGTCTCGTAGGCTCGTAAGCTATTTTAAACGATCATATCTAAGCGCAGCTGTGACATTATGAACGATAAGAACTGTTTTCATAATATTCGATAGGTTGTTTAAAATAAGTGGCAGTCTGTCAGAATCAGGACCAACGTTTTTGGCCCTTTCTCTCCAATTTACGACGCGTTTTTAGCTAAAACGAGAAACATTTTGTGAAACGAACCTAACCTAAACCCTTCGTAGACAGATTTCGCAGAGTAATGGACGCGAACTTAAACCTAACCTAAACGATCGTAAATTAGACCTAGCTTAATCCTACTGCTCCACTTGTTCCTAACCTAATTTTTGGAACTGTAACAAAATATTCTGTTGGTATAAAATAAACAAAATATTTTGTTTATTTTAATTGGAAGATATAAAATCAATAAGATTATTTGGATTGGGATTTAAGAGAAAGAGCTAAATCTTAGGATCTAAAATTCAAATTCGGGTCTAACAAATTCCCACTTTTAATCGAAGTAATAAGAATCACATTATTTTATTCAATTGTTCGAAATTAAGGTTCGACCGTATAATCGAGAAACATAAATTTCGTGACCTAAAGCAAAGATTCTATTCTATGATAAAGAAACATTTTTAAATCTAATCTCAATCTAAAATTTAAATCTAACGCATAAACTGTAATTTATAATTAAGCAGATAAGAAGAAACTTACACCGAGAGAAGTCTCTATCGTATAACAATGAAAATACTTGGATGCTTTCTCACGGAACTGGCATAAATTGGCCAAGAATTTTTCCTCGAACAATTCCAATCTTCTCTGAATTACGTTACTTATCTTCGCGGAGAATTCGTCGTTGCTGTCGGTTTCGAAGAAATTTTAGTCACGATAGATCTGATGAACTAGACACGAATTGGAACGAGCAACGACTTTGACCCAACTGAAAATCGAAGCAATCTTGATACGAATATAAAACGAAGCTAATTTAAACATATATACATATATATATACACACACCTATGCGCCAGACTGGCACACGATAACCGGAGGATCAGGTTTTAGGACAACGCGACGGTTCGTCGCTCGTAAAAAGAAAGTATAACGATCGGTAGAAAATGGTATTCCGTGCAGTAATATCGTTACGCAATCAAAAAGTTTGATCGCACGATGCAATTCTGTTATCGAATCTTCGCTGCTTACTTGCGTTTTAGCTACGTTTACATTCGCAAACAAACGCGCGACTTTCGATTGTGCACATTAAGCATTTTTTCTAATCTTTCGCAGTATTTTTTCAAGTTTATCTCTTTCTCCTCGAGTTCCCGGAAAATGAATTATTCTGGAATTTTACTGCAATCAAGTACAGGAGAATAACATTTTTCCTCCAAATAGTCCAAGTTGCTAATTCTCTTCCCTACAACAAAATCGACGGACGTTAGTTTTGTTTTATGACGAGCACAGATTATTATTATTTGCACGAATTTGTATGCATATTTGAAACTTCTTTGGAAATATCCATAGAAAGCTGAATTATGTTTGCTTCTATGGGTCCTGAGAAACCAGCCGAGATATAAATGACGAATATGGTAAGATGGAATTAATGAAAATAAATGCGAACAAGTAGCGAGGTAGCGATTCATTAACAATGTTAATAGCTCGTTCAGCAGCGGGATTTAATTTTCTAAATAAAAGCTGTTGCATAAAAATTTGTCATGCTGAGAATGGGACATACAGTGTCTACGTTAAAAAATGTCTCTCTTGCGCAATTTTTTTCTTCATATTAAATGTATCATTATTAAAAATGTCACGCCGTATATGTTACAGTTGTGTTAACACCTAAATGGAGAAAGCATTTATTTACTCGACGTTAATAATCATATAACAAAATTATAATAATTATAAGGCCACCTAAATGGAAAAATTGTCTGTTCGACATTAATGATCACATAAATATAACGCGGAAACATTTATTGTACGCATATAAAATATTATTTATGTAAAATTCCAATCTGTTAAACATCGTTATCAACACGAAAATATTTAGCAAAATAAATCGAAACGGAATAAATCGTAAGTTGCAGGGAATTGTTGCGTAACTTTACATAGCCTTAACATGACTTTATCACATAGAAAAAAAAAGAAACATAGAAAAGAAAAAGAAACAACATAAACTCATATCATCTGCTGAGATGTAATTGCAGATATCTGATGTTGATTTGCAATTTTAATACGCCGTCACGTGTTTTGTCTCGTTAGCAATACTGTTAGAAAAATTTCAACGAACAGACATCGTTTCTCTATTCGATCGTTCAATTTTTATACCTAGGCGACGAAGTAATCTTATTTTTCCATGTAAAACGAATATTTTAAATAATCACCAAACATACATAAAACGTAAATGCGAGAATGTCCGTTTCCTGTGGAACTCTGTTTATGTAAATATTATAATTCATCGATCGAAGCGATTTTAAATGGTATTCTCGTAGCTGTATGTATTCCAAGGTCATCCGAAGTGGAAAGAAAAGGCGAACTAATCCAACCAGGTTTCCATATTTTACGTAACCGTTAGCTTCGTTTCTTGATCAGTTTAATCGGTCCCAAACGCGCTGCTCGAATTAATTTATTGTTAGAAAATATTTTATTTATTGGCTTGGCAACTAAGTGATTGCGGATTTTGTGATTAGGCGGTAATGATAAAATCCGCAATCACTTAGTTGCCAACCCAATAATATTAATATTCCATCCATTTGGATTTGTACGAGCCGAAATGAAAATTATATTTGCGAATATTACATTTAAATATAATTACAATCTTTAAAGCTAAATTACTACCTTCTTTCTCAGATATAAAAATATATATATACTGTGTAAATATAAGTTTTAGTGTTCGAGTTAACTACATTGTTGGGAAATATTTTATTTAGTTTTAATATTCTATCTGTTTGGGTTTATTCCAAAAAGAAAATTATATTTCTAAATATTATCTTTAATTATAATTACAATCTTTAAAGGTAAATTATTCCTTCCCCAAATATAAAAAAAAATATATTTTGTGTAAATATAAGTTTTAGTGTTCGAGTTAACCACATTGTTGGGAAATATTTTATTTAGTTTTAATATTCCATCTGTTTGGATTTATTCCAAAAAGAAGATTATATTTCTAAATATTATCTTTAAGCATAATTACAATCTTAAGTCTAAATTATTATCTTCTTTCCCAAATATAAAAAAGATACATTTTGTGTAAATATAAATTTTAATGATCGAATTAACTACATTGTTGGGAAATATTTTATTTAGTTTTAATATTCCATCTCTTTGGATTTATTTCATAAAGAAAATTATATTTCTAAATATTATCTATAATTACAATCTTAAGGCTAAATTATTATCTTCCTTTGCAAATATAAAACTATATTTCGTACAAAGATTAACTCTCAGCGATCACGGTTAGTCACTAAACTAATAAAAAAAGGAGACGATCAATAAGACAATACATGTGCCGGTGATTATGAAAGTGGCCTAAGTCATATAGTTTTCCTTTCGAGATGTTTACAGTTTTGCGTTCGACGTATCAACCGGATTCTGTTTAACGACGTAGCAGCCACTTCGATCCAATAGTTCAATTACCACTACTTTGCAAAGTTACTTGCAGATTGTTCTAATGTAAATAGATGCAACGTAACATACGCGATAAGCTCATGTTTTGCTACATTCTTCATGTAGGCCATCTACTGTCTGTATATTTCATAATCATCGACGTATATCTTCCTATTTATCGTGTTTCTTCGTGTGATCTGCCATTGTTGAGACAAAGATGTGTGGCACAACTTCAAAGTCGTACTAAATTATTGTATAAACGTTAAATGACTTGCTATATGACTAATAGCAAATGACAAACAGATGTTAGCCAAACAGAAATCCATATCGAACGACTTGGAGTCGTGTCATACTATCGAATCATTATAACAATGTATACAATGTTGCACAGAAGCGTCGGTCGACTATTGTCGCGGAACTCAGTTGCAACAACCGTTTGTTATTCCCGAGCAAATCTTCCTCCACGTTTCACATGTTCAATGGATCTCATTATGCTTCTTCGTACCGAGCTATTCGTTTAAACCAACCACGTTTCAAATATAAAACAGGCATTACGAACGCTGTGCAACATTGTACGAGCGACGACGTGTATCGTAAAACAGAAGGAGAGATGAATTAGCGCGACGTTAATCGAAGAAGCTGAAATCGCGTTTCCACGTTTTCCAAATTGCAACTTTCGCTCGTAAAATCACAAGTTTATATTGGCTTGGCAACTAAGTGACTGCGGCTTTTGTCATTAGGTGACATTGACGAAAGCCGCAGTCATTTAGTTGCCAAGCCAATAAAATTCACGGTACGTAAACCGCAGTTTAAATGTGGGTTACAACGACAGCGAGAAAAATGAATATTTTTGTCTCTAAAGGAAGGTGAAATTTCGAAACGATCAGTTCGAGTGGAGAAATGATACAGCTTCGAAGCGATGATTTTCCACGTTATTTTCCCCAATTTTCTCGTTACATCAGCGCGTCGATAGCAATTACGCGTAACAAATGTTTTATCGAACGCGTATTTAAGTTGATACGAAGGAACAAAAACGGATACGACATCCTGTTAATATTGGCTTGGCAACTAAGTGGTTGCGGCTTTTGTCACTAGGTGGTATTGACAAAGGCCGCAATCACTTAGTTGCCAAGCCAATAGATTTATGGAATAGAAAAGAAACATGGGAGGAAGATCGCGTTCGTGGTAAAATGCGATACGACGAATCGAGAAACATGTAGGAGCTGATTTATTTTTGTATTAAAATTGAATTTTCAATAATTTCTTGCAATCTCGCAGCGTTAATTCTGTCCGCACGCGCGTCTGCAAATTACGTGGACGAATTCGCCACGTATCGAGGTTATCGATATTATTAAAGGTACAAAAGGTAGATTTGAAAAGGTAGATGAAAAGTATCGTGATGAAAATCGATAGAAATTCTCCGTTGACGACTTTCTCAAACTTGCAGTCAGAATGAAGTTTTCCACTTTTCAATCGGAAACCTACGCGTTTCTTCCTGTTGTTCGGCTTAGAAGTAAAAGTAAGATAAGTTGAAATATCGAAACTGCCTTCTTATTGCCGCGAATCTTTTAATTATCGTCGTTGATTATTATCGTGTTTTCGCACAAGTAGAGTAGCCTTCCCGGGATTTTTCCGAAACAGACGAGATTTTTAGCGTTTGAAGAAAGTCAACTTTTGTCAGTTAACTTTTTATCTGCAAAATGATATTCCATAGGCGTCGTACGCATTCGTTCGCAAGTTGTGATTATCGAAAGTCGCCACGATTTCTTACTAATTTCCCGCTATGCGCTCCTTTCTCTTTGCTATCCGCTATTCTTCCTAACTTTTCCTTCGCCTTTGCTTTCCTCGTTGTCATCTAACGATCAGATCGCGGATTCTTACGCATCCGTAGAAGATTGAAAAGTGCGAAATTGCGCAGAATATATAAAATATGCAAAGTATAGTGATTTCGGTGATGCTTGCAAGGTAAGAACAATTTTCTAACATACGCTTGAATCTTTTTAATTACATTCGAAGAAATATGAATTTGCATAGAGTACCTCGGTCTATTGCTAATAATACGTTTTGAATGTCTCAATCGTTTCTTACCTTGTTCCTGGAAAACATATTTTTATCGAGTTCGAATTCTAAGCAAATACTAAGAAAGTTACCTCTAAAATTCACGCTTCGCAAAAATGATGGAAAAAATAAATTACGATGAGTGAGAATTAATTATCTTGCAAAGTAGACCACGTTATTTGTAATAAAAATAGCCCAATGCTGGTTTTCAAAGCGAATCGTTTTATCTTTTAGGTTATGATTTTTATTATGTATTTTTATTTATTTATCGTCTTTTATGTTAGTTTAGTCTGGCAAGAGAGTAATGAAAATAATTTATCTATCGAAGAACGATCTTGCAAAATAGATCACGTTATTTGTAATAAAAATAGCCCAATGCTGGTTTTCAAAGCGAATCGTTCTATCTTTTAGGTTATGATTTTTATTATGTATTTTTATTTATTTATCATTTTTTATGTTAGTTTAGTCTAGCAAGAGAGTAATGGAACTAATGTATCTATCGAAGAAATTTCCTGTTTATTCCTTCTCTTTCCCTTTTTCCTCTAAAAGAAGTTTATTTCGACGATAGTTTCCTCGCGATCACCCGGTATATGGATATGTGTATGGATTTGCGTGTAACGTGTATTTTGATTAGCCAAGAATCTCGAGACACTTGGTCTCGCAGGCTACGAACATTTCGGAAATGAAACTGTACTCGCAATTGGCCTGGTTCTCACGATGATAGAACATACACAGGGTGTCTGAAAATTATTGTAGAATAAAACTTCATCGTTTAAGATGTCGTTTCGTCCATTGAATTCCAAACGTATACATATTTAAAAAACCGAACGAATCAACCGAATATATGAATGAATTTCAAACTCGAAACGAATCTAAAATTCAATCGGCGAATTGAAATATTCGCAACATCTTTTATGCATCAATATTCAAAAAATCAGCTATTGAATACCAAATATGTGCAGCATTTAATTTGAAAGAATTATCCACCGAATTGCGGATAATCGTCGAATCTAAAATCACAAGATCATCAGATTTCTTGCAAATATCGTTATATTATTGTTTAAGTTGCAATTAAAAAAAAAAAAAACATTCATCGAATCTAAAATTCGATTAGCCAATTTGAATATTCAAAATTCCTTTCGTCGATGCTCGGGTACAAATTTTTGTCAGAAACAAGCAAACTTCCATATCTTCTGCACGAAATTTTCAGTCCGCCTGTACTCGGTATTTACAGTGCCACCGCGTATAACTACGAACCGAGTGACGAGGTGCCATCGAAACCAAACAAAGCGTACCATTGTACGCACGACCATGCCCCATTTTACTCTACAGGTCCGGTCAATCCCTCTTTTATTTTCCTTTCTCTCTCAAAACCATGAAAACCTATCCTCAGCGAATTTTCGCTAAATCTACTACACCTTTCCTCCAGCCATCTCTACTATGCTTTCTCGCTGGACTTATTTTCGATCTACACGAATGATCTTCTACCAGAACAATTATATATTGAACAACGATTCGCTCGATTCTCCTATCCTTTCCATTTCTGTCTAAAAATTCGTCCACGCGAGATTAATAAATCGTAGCAACAAAACGTTCGCTCGACCTGTGCTCGATCGGTAGATCTATTTGCCATCTACATCGCTAAATTTCTACCAGAACAATTTATCTCCAACGACCTACGCGATTCCCGTTTCTCTTTGTCTCGTCATACTTCATCCTCGCGAAATTTACTAACAGTATCGCGTTAAATATATCCTCGGTCAGCTGCAATCGTCTCTTTCATTCTCGTTTCTGCCAAACTTTATCCGCTGCAAATTTTCACCAATTTTCCTATCTACAGCGAACTGTACTAACCACAGAGTTCCGGACTACATTTTCCCTCCAACTTGACCAACCTGCTACGAGAATAATTTGTTTGCAAATGCGGCTTACTCACCTGAACGAAGATCGCTAGAGGACATGACGCCAGTTGCTGTCACACGCTCACTATAATATAGTATAGTATAGTATATAGTATACACTGACACTGTGTGCGAAGACGGCGAGAGATCGAACGGCGACGATCTCGATCGATCGGAAAGCAAGAATGAGGCAGCGCACGGTCGCTCGTCCCGATTGTTTGTGAACGGTCACGATCCTGTACGATCGTACGCACTTTTATCGCGCTGGCACGTGGTCGCGGTCTCTCGACCACGGTTGATTCAGCGTGGAACCTCTGCTCCACGTAGCCGCCCCACCAGACTGCAGCTACTGGCGTGCGCACGAGCGCGAACGCGCGCGCAACAGCCTACGTTTATTTTCGATTAGCGAGTAGCCAGTTTTATTTTTAACGCGCGTGCAACAAACTCACCAGTCCGTCTACACAGCCACTGTAAACAACATAGGTGCGCCGACTCGCGGCACTTTTCTCAAGGAACTTCCAAATGTACGTACTGGGTGCTTCGGAAGTTCAGCTTCGGCTGCAACACGAGGCAAATTGGTTTTAGGAGATTTCAGAGGAGATTCGTTTAGAAACGTGGTCATAATTGGGTTCAGACATGGTTGCAATGCTTTTTCAAGCTTGTAGAAATTGAGCTTGCGTTTGAGCAGATTGCAGATATCTATAGAAATTTGTCTTTTTCTTTTTTACAAAATTACTTTTATTAATTTCTGCATCTTCGCGTCCTTATGCTTCTTATGGTTTCTTGTGGTTTCTTGTGGTTTTTGGATAAGAGAAGAGACTCTTTGAAGGAACGTGGACTCAATTAGGTTCAGACCTGGTTAGAATGCCTTTTCAAGCTTGTAGAAGTGGAGCTTGCGTTTGAGCAGACTGCGGATATCTATGGAAATTTATGTTTCTTCTTTTTTACAAAATTACTTTTATTAATTTCTGCATCTTTACGTCCTTATGCCTCTTGTGGTTTCTTGTGGTTTCTTGTGGTTTCTTGTGGTTTTTGGATAAGAGAAGAGACTCTTTGAGGGAACGTGAACTCATTTAGGTTCAGACCTGGTTAGAATGCCTTTTCAAGCTTGTAGAAGTGGAGCTTGCGTTTGAGCAGACTGCGGATATCTATGGAAATTTATGTTTCTTCTTTTTTACAAAATTACTTTTATTAATTTCTGCATCTTTACGTCCTTATGCCTCTTGTGGTTTCTTGTGGTTTCTTGTGGTTTCTTGTGGTTTTTGGATAAGAGAAGAGACTCTTTGAGGGAACGTGAACTCATTTAGGTTCAGACCTGGTTAGAATGCCTTTTCAAGCTTGTAGAAGTGGAGCTTGCGTTTGAGCAGACTGCGGATATCTATGGAAATTTATGTTTCTTCTTTTTTACAAAATTACTTTTATTAATTTCTGCATCCTTGCGTCCTTATGCTTCTTGTGGTTTTTGGATAAGAGAAGAGACTCTGAGGGAACGTGGGCTCAATTAGGTTCAGACCTGGTTAGAATGCCTTTCCAAGCTTGTAGAAGTGCAGCTTGCGATTGAACAGACTGCGGATCTCTACAGAAATTTGTCTTTCTTTTTTACAAAATTTCTTTTATTAATTTCTGCATCTTTACTTCCTTATGCTTCTTGTGGTTTCTTGTGGTTTTTGGATAAGAGAAGAGACTTTGAGGGAACGTGGACTCAATTAGGTTCAGACCTGGTTAGTATGCTTTTTCAAGCTTGCGTTTGAGCAGACTGCGGATATCTATACAAGTTTATGTCTTTACAAAATTACAAAAATGTTCACTAATTTGTACTTTACACTTTGCATATTTTGTACATCGTGTTCAGCGTTATTATTCTTTTTTTCTATCAGTTTTGATGTTCCTGATAGATTTTGAATAAGAGTCGCTATACGTGCGCACACTCCGGAGAAATCTAATGAAAACGTGAGACGTGCTTGAAAAGTCGAGCATCGGAGAGAAGATTGGGGAAATTGGATTAGAAAGTTTAAAGCGCGTTCTCTTGAGAAAAAATAATGAGAATGTTTGTTCACTGTGTTCAACTAGAGATCGCTTACAGGTGTAGCATGGATATCTGTAGAAATGTATATCTTTATCAAATTACTTTCATTCGTTCCTTTTGCCTGATAAATATTGCCCTTTGTATTATACACATTTCATGTATCTTTGCAAAGCACGTGCATTCTGTGCATTTTTGCATCTTTCGATTTGATACAAAATTAAACGACGGCGCCTCCAACGAAATTCGTTAAATTCTTTAAAAAAATCGAACTTCGGAAGAAAGATCGGACAGATTTGGTTAAAAAATGTAAAACTCGTTCTTTGGGGAGAAACGTAGATTCGGTTAGAAACGGAACAGCAAAGTGAAGAAGTAGAGTTGCTTGTAAGTAAATATATCGTGGATATTTATAGAAAAATAATATTTTTATAAAATTGCTTTCACTCGTTTCTTTCGCCTGATCCATCGCCCGTGCTCCGGATATTTTTTATATCTTTGCATATCGCCTGCACTCTGTGCACTTCTGCGTCTTCAAATTTCTTATAAATTCAAACGACGTGCACCGACTCTGGGGAAATTCAAAGAAAATATACGCGGTGCTTCGAAAGTCGAGCTTCGATGCAGAAGATCAGGGAGATTGGCTTCGAGAGGTTTGAAATGTGTTCTCTGTTTTCACGGGACAAATGCCTTTCGATCGATGCTATCGACTCACGCGATACGTCGTTCTAATTAGCTGCAATTTAGGTGCTGCAATTTCTGCCACAGCTACTCGTGCGATTGTTGAGCTTTCGAGTCGACCCGTTTCAACAAAACGACTCGTTGAACGACAAATATTATCGAGTATGGGAAATATCTGAAACCAGAGACATCGTTGATAAAATAAAATATGCAATTTCTAGAAACGATTAGTCATACGTTTCTTTCAATGCGCGATTAAGAAACCTGAGAATTCTTCGACTTATGATAATTCGTCATTGACACGAATGCTGCTATTGTGTACGATCTATCTGCATCTACAAATAAATAAATATAATATATGTAAATATATAAATATCTATCGCGAGTGAAAAATCGTAGAACAATTAACGATAGTGAAATACGCTAAAAGCTACAAACATATCGAGTCGGCGTTAAAAATCCGTGTCCGATTGCAACAGAAGTGATTAAATTATTTATCCTGGAGCCTCATCCGCTGTTGCGCGTGAAAGCTCCGTGGCGGATCGAAACACCGATATTCCATTGTTATTTCAACGACAGAACATTTCTCTGTTTTGACAGTTTGTGTTATTGCATAAAAAACGATTTTGAAAATGAGTCGCGAAACGACTCGTTCGCCGGTGACTTCTGTAAAAACCATACGGAAAGTTTACCAAGCCTCTTCGTACGGTAAAAAGGAAAGAAAGAAAAAATTCGGACGTGTCTATTTCCGACTACACGACGAGCCACACACTCGCCCATCTTCTCTCATAAACGACGCTTAATTTGCTGCGTATGTCGTGTCGAATATTTCTCGAATTTCAAGCAAAAAACTTTCACAGATAAACTCTGTTATCGCGCCAAGAGCTGTTGCACGGTGTTGGTAAACGTGCCGAGAGTTTTTTTGCGCCAGCTGCCAGCGTTTGCACGTTTCGGGAACTCGCAGAGAGCGACGCGAATAAATCGGTTTTAATCGCTCATTTTCGAAATCTTTTTTTCGAATGCGAAAGCTGTCGAAACAGGCAACAGCCTGCCGTTGAAATTAAAACCACTCTTTTTATCAGCTATGAGGTTTTTATTATTTATTTATCAACGATTGCCGGGTGATTAAATAATTGTACGAAAGGATCGTATGGCTGGAGAATTATTTTATTTACAATCTTGAGATTGAACGGTTGACAGAGATCGCGTTTCTTTCGCCAAACTACTCGCGATCTCGTAAACTTACGAATTTAATAAAATATAGAATAATAAAATGTTTTCCTTTTTTTTTCTTGGAATGAAAAATCGAAATAAGGATGGAAGAAGGTAGGAGCGGCGAAAAGACACGATAAAAGTTTCTTAAAACGTATCAAATTTATTTCTGCCTCTGCGTGCACACATCTCGATCGCTTTTGGCAAATTCTGAATTTCGTAATTTTAAAAACGCAATAGATCGAAGAATTCGATTCTTCCGTGACCTATCCATTCGATAAACGAGGCATTGAAAACAATCGGCAATCCTTTCCCGCGTTTTATTCACAGACAAAGAATTCTACGAACAATTTTTATTCTACGACGCTTCCCTCTCTTGTCTCCCTCTCGGAAACTTTCCATCGAAATTACGCGAAACTTTGCGCCGCGGTTCGGAAATTACGTACTTCGTAGAAAAATATACGTAAGAGGAGATGATATCGATCTAAGAAGAGAACGAATCGTTTGGGAAAATCGGTCTGCGCAACCGAGAAGTCCTTCTCGCCTCACGTTCCGCCAAGTTTCCGCCTCTTCTCGATCCTCGATCCTTTACTCGGCCCTGCGATCGTCCCCCACTTTCGGCTTCCGCGACACGATTAGGATTTCTCGCTCGAATTGTGAACTACGGACCATCTGAATACGATTCTGCTCGCTGAAACCAATAAGACAGTGGATTAACGTGGCTCCAACTATTTTCTCGCCGCCTCTTCCCCTCGGTCGTATCGATCAGTCGCGGAAAGTGAGATCGAGCGAACAGAGCGGAAACCGACGAAGACGAAAGAAATTTTCCAGCAATTCTCGATTCTATCTGTACGAAAGAGGACGACGAGAACTGTGAATCGTCGAATGCTGTGTGCGCGTTCGATGCTTGAGATGCTGGAGCGCGTGCGCTTGAATATGTCGTGCTCAAACGGATCTCGATACAAACCGTTGTTTACTTTGTCCTTTTATGTAGAAAGGTACATGATAAACGACAAATTTATTCCGAAAACGGCAGAAATCTCGCAGAATGAAAAGCGAGGATCATTTTCTCGTTCGAAGAACTGAAAAGGGAAGATGCGTTAAAAATTGAATTCGGAGACCACATTCGTGTATGCAGTACGATGGCCGGCATTTTCAATAAATATTGCATTAATAAAGTAACTCTTAAGTATTACACGCTTTATTGTTACTCATAAAAGTGCGGCATATGTTTGCTTTTAACCACGAGATGGTCAAGCGCAGGCGTAGCCGGACGAAATTCAAAGTGGATTCTCTCGAAAACGAAGCCTCGAATGAAAAAAATGTATTCCACGTTTTCGACTTATTTTTTCATGTACAATCACCCTCTCCACGGTTGTACCATCGATATACATTGTGTATAAAATCAGCGCGACGGTCAATACGCCATATATATGTTCCCATACAACTACGTTCTCAAATAAAGAAATTATGAAATTGCCTCTATAATTAATTCAGACGATTAAGAAATTATCGCCAGAGAGTCGCTTCGGATAACGCGTGAATAGATTCTTCCGCGTGACAATATCGAGTCTTGGAACGAAGAAATCGCACAAGTTACGAGTCGCCCTGTTATCATCCCGCGTTTGTCCTGCGGGAAAGAAACCGTAGCAGGAGGCTAATCAGCGACAAGTTGGAACAAATGGACGCTCTACTATCGCTATTCGCTATTCCTAATAATCCCGATCCTGCAACTGCAAAACCTACCATCGCCATTCATCATCCTGCAGCACTGTTCCGGCGTTGTCCGCTATTCAGACTCGGTAGTCTTGCAAAGAAACAGACATCGATACAGCAACGACGACACGATAGCGCCACCGATTGGACCAATCCAGAAGACCCAATGATTAGTCCAGTAGCCATTCCAGATGGCTGGACCTAGTGTCCTTGCCGGATTCAAACTGCAGCCAGTGTATGGGATGAAAATGAGACACAGGACGGTGATGCAGAAGCCAACTCTCATTGGTGCCGAGTCTGTGTTGGCGGCGTTTCGACAGTCCCATAGACCGCAAGCGAAGAAGACGAGAAGCCCAGTGGCCAAGACCTCCGCCATGGCACCCTGAAGAGTGGTCAGATCTGCGTGAATGTCCGTCATGCAGAAGGAGTCTCCTGCCCCCTGCGCGGTGTACATTAGCTGCACCGGTGTTATCACCTGCAGAGATCGAAGAATTCTGTATCGAAGAAGTTGGACGAGTTTCGATTGGGGTTCGATTTAACGCTAAAACTACCGACGTGTTGATCGAAATGTCGCATAAAATTGTTGTCACATTCAATGGCGGATTTAATCCTTTGCGGGCCCGAAGCTAATGATCACTTTGGGTCACCTTCGGCCCAGTCTTTCACCTTTCTAAAGCAAATTTATAAGATGCCACAAATGATTTTTGTTAAACCAATATGGAAATTGGTGAGGACACGATATTCGCTCAGGCTAGGTGAATATTAACTATGCAGAACTGCTGGCAGAAATTCAAGTGGAGGATTCGGTGGATTCTCGCGCAGCTTAGGAAACGCAACAATCCTCCTGGTCACTTTCGAATGGACCCATCGAGTCGTCGATGGGCGTTTCGAATATTCCAACAGCTATACGCGTTGACTCGACGAACGTTGTTTCAGCCGAGCCAAAATTCTTATCTCAGTCTTTGTAAACTGACAGATGTATTTTATCCGATTGCGACAATCGTTCATTGACAATCGTTCGTTGATCTTTTTCACAAACACTTTTGGGGCCGCCATAGCATCACTAGCGTCAAGGTAAATCCGCTCCTGACTAGATCCGTGTCGTACCATCATATTATCGTGCATTGTTATAATTATCGTACGATCTTATTTATTACATATACAGGGTGAGGCTAAAATAGGCCACCTAAATATCTCTGCTGTTATTGGTGACAGAACAGATGTGTGAAAGCAAAGATTGCACGATGTCGTGGAGCACATAATTTGATGTAAATAGTTCTTTGATAAATGGACGCGTAGAGGTCATACGAAGATCACTTTCGTTTTTTCAAATGGAACGATGTGCTTCTTTACGTACCATCTAGCGTGGCGTTTTAACACGCGTACAATGATCTGCACGTTCAAGAACATTCAAGGTCAATGAAAGTCAATTGCAAGAGAAAATGATATACTTCGTGTGAGCGATCCAACACATTGTTTTATGTAATGACGATTTATTAACGTACCAGTGCACCGCTGATGCTACGCAAAGAAACGTGTCATCCCGTCTGAAAAATCGAACTTGACCTTCGTACGACCTCCAACTATCAAACAACCATTTACACGAAATCACATGGCGATACCGCGCAGATCTGGTTCGCACATTTCTCTTCTATCTGTTTCACCCTATATAATCCTCATTACAATTTATTTATTTACCGCATTATACAGGGTGGTTGGTAACTGGTGGTACAAGCGGAAAGGAGGTGATTTTACGTGAAAAAAGAAGTCGAAAATATACAATAAATATTTTTCTTTTTTATTTTTTTTTAATTTTTTCCATCGAAACAACGATCTACAGTGAGATCCGTTATAACGAGACGCGATAAAGTGCAGGCGTACCGAGCCAAAATTCAAAGTCGATTTTCTCGAAAACAAAGCCTCGAACGAAAAATTGTTATTCTATATTTTCGACTTCTTTTTTCGCCCAGAATCACCCCCTTTTCGCTTGTACCACCAGTTACCAACCACCCTGTACGTATACTATATATACATTTATTTGTATTGTAAACAATATTATCGATCGCGCGTACAATCACGCGGACTAGTCAAGAGCCAATCGACAGAAAAAGATCAGCAAATGGTGAACATTTCGAGTTCTACGCACTGAAAAATTGCCGATAAGACGCGCACGTACTTTGGTTTCTACGAATTTTACAAAACAGCAACGACACCAACGGTTGCTACGCAAACATATTTTTGTCCTTTGTATCTCGTGTCCTGTTAATTAACGCAAATTGCATCCCGCACAATTTTTCATCGTAGCGAACATCTTGAACTATCGGCTTGGCAACTAAGTGATTGCGGATTTTGTCATTTAATGGGAATAATAAATGCCGCAATCACTTAGTACGGTAGTTGTAGCGCTAGTATCGAGCGGTGATTTACCCTAATCAGACCGAAGCCTATCAGTCCACCGATACACTGGGAACAAATGTAGAGGAAGGTCATGGGCAGAGAGACTTTCCCTAGGATCAGAGCTGCCACTGTTATGGAGGGATTTATGTGCGCTCCACTGATGTGTCCAATACACTGGAAAGTAAAATAACACAGTGAGACAAGAAACATCAGGGAATATAAATATTCCTGCAGTTAAATATTCAATAATTAAGTAATTGCTAAATGCACGGCAGTGAACAGAAGAAAGTTTCAAATTTATACTCGTGTATAATAATTACGTTGCATCATAACTTTGCTGTACCGATAACACTCTTTGCTAGATTTCTATCACGCTGATAACAGTCATCTGCGTTACGTCTAATCGGTAATTTAATTGTTCTTGGCAATTGTAACACTTTCCTCTGCAATTATCGCGCGTTCTTGTGCTACTTTTTTCTTTCCACTTTCTATCGTCCTCCGCTGTAAGCGAACATCCTGGTATCTATTGGGTGGCAACTAAGTGACTGCGGATTTTGCCATTACCATCTAATGGCAAAATCCGCAGTCACTTAGTTGCCAACCCAATTAGTAATAATTTTGATAATCAAAGGGAGTTTGCTATTTCTCTGACATAGTATAAACGATATATCGCGAGTATAATTAGAAAAGCGAAATTTCCGCATGTCAGCCTCGTGATTATGACGACGACCGAGCAAGAAACCAACGATGCGAGGACAAAGGAATTTTCGTTGCTGCACGACAGAAAGTAATAAATTCACGTATCGACTTTCTCGCTTGCAATTTGAATTGCCGCGGCAAGTAAAACAACCGAAATTGTAAATTTCGAAGAAATTGGCGAACTGGACGTTACGATAAATCAGTGAACCACTCTCGGTAAATTTTTATCATCGTTCGCTCGTTCCGTGGGTTGGTGGAAGCCACGAGCGGAGTCGAACACCGATAGAAAATGTATGAAATGGAACAGAGAGATGGCAGAGGCGTAAAAGGAAAAGTTGGAATAGAAAAGTGACAAGTCGGATAGAGATTCAAGAATTTACAAGCGTCAGCGTGATTGAAATCGAAGCTATTGCGAGTTCCCGGAAGTCTAAAGATAGAGTTTCAATCTAGTCGTTGACCCTCTGATTCCCTGTTTGGATTGGCTTGATTAGCAATTGTAAGCAGTGGATGAGTTTTAGAAGTGCCAAAAGCAAGAGGTTCGATCAAATCAACCTATCTGAACTTGATTAGCATCTGGTTTCTCGAGCAACGGAACTAGAATTAATTAGACTAACCCCGAATTAATTATAAGCCAGCGCGTGTATATCTGACGCATTGGCGAGTTGTTAAATTACGGAATAATTTATTAGCTAGAGCAACTGACAGCGTTAGTACCAAAGATACAAACAACGTAGCACAATCGATATTCTTTCGATCGATCGACGAATGCAAATTTTTCTTCGGCCACTTTAGCTTTCACGTGGCAAGATAACTCTAAAAATGTGAAAATAGCTTTCCCACTATATATAATATGTTTAACTAGTATCCGGACAAGTAACTGGTCGATTTCTAGTAGCAGTATATCAATGAAATGTATATATATTAATTAGGTAACACTTTGACTGGCACGTGGAGATCACACGTTTCGCTCAGGACACCACGGGAGTATTTTTATTACTCAAAGCATATAATGGTAAAATAACAATAAGTTGACGATGTAAGGCAACGTTCCTCCCCGATGTACCGTTTATCTTATTGGTGGTCACGGGGATTACCGTGGCGCCTTGCTAACGGTTGATAGCGACATATTATAACAAGGCTTCGTTTACTTCAACAAACCATTCGCATTCGTTACTTCGTCGTAGGCAAAACGTGCAGAATATATCGTTGAAACGTGTAGAAGATATTAGTAAACAGTATTACGATTATCTTTATGATTTCGACGAAACGTTCGACTGAAATGGTAGAGGTAAAAGAAATTATGTTTCTGATAAACCAATGGTAGTGGTAGAATACAAGAGAGGAAAACGTGCCGTGGATTTATCGGATCGAACGATAGCATATTCTACGACACATAGAAGAACCCTCGAGTGGTGTACGAAATTAGCTTTAGAGTTACCGTTAAATACATCAATTTCAAACGCGATGATACTCCATAAACAAGCAACAACAACAAAAATCAAGGTATCAGATTTTAGAATGGCACTCGCAATGCACCTTACACGGTGCCATTCACCAGAGCCGTGAAATATCCTTATTCGACAAAGATCGCGACGCGAAATGCAGAGGAAAGAAGGGCAAGCGTACCTGGCGCGAAAATTTTGCAGAGAGTGCTATAAAATAATGTTAAACAGTTAGGATCAAAAATTGGTAAAAATCTGACCAAAAAGGCGACCACCTATCGTCCGGATTGTATCGATGAGCCACATTTGTGTTCAAAGCGTTTTAACACGGTGCACCGTTAGATGCAACGTTTCTTCTCATTTCTTTTTATCGATGTTCTAATAAAAATGTTTAATCGTTCAATGGGGCACTTTTTGTTTCAAAGTATCTTCTATTTATCGGTTATATCGAAAATGCCCGAACTGTGAATTTTCATTCAATTTTTACAATCGTAAGAAGTTGACGCGCTCCGATCACCGATGACCCACGTGGCGTCACAGCAGAAACCGTGGCGGGTAATATATGACCCACGTGGCGGTCAAAGCGTTAACTGCGTTCGACGTGTACACGAGAGATTTCTAAAACTAAATTCCCCAGTTAACTGGTTGACGATGAACTAGGAAACATCTGTGGCGATTATAAAAATCGCTGCAATATTATTGATCGTCATATCTTGTAACGAATAAAGAAATGTTCGGCTACTTTTGAGCGATGACGTACATATAATTTGTCAGCTACACGAAACAACGAGTAGAGAAGATTGATGATATTATACGAGCATTGATCAATGAATTAATCAGTACGTTGGCAATCGAATTTTCCAAATGTCAGAATGTGGAATTAACCGTTTCCACCTGTGAATCGACTTATATACACGTACTGATAGAGACGTTAAGGAAATTACTGTGTATTTTTTATCGTCCAAGATACATTCGAATTGAAATTGAAAATAGTTTACAGAGGTAACAGTGTATACGTGAAATGACAATATATTTTTTCCTCGATTATACTCGTGTACGGTCTCCTCGGTTAAATATTGAATCAGGTGAAGAAAATCAAACTTCCTGACAGTGTTAAGAAACCTGTTTCAATCGTGTAATTACAAATTCGACAAAAGTTACATAAGAAATAACGTAGTAAGACGTTGGTTAAACCTTGGATTTGTTTACTGCGTGGCATCGATTCGATTGATCGTACGCAACGTGCATGAACTGCCTTTTGTTTCTCTAAAACATTGACTGGCCAATTCACGTCGAACGTAATCCCGCGAATGTTGCGTCGCGTTCAAACGAGCAGCACGACTTCACCACTTAACTATACCACGTTCTGTCCCAACGAAGAAACGTGTCGATTAATTTAGAAGCTCGCGCGTTATTATCGCGTCGAAATGACCGCTCTGCTCGCGTTATCTCGTTTGCACGCAGACAGCATACGAGTTCGTAAAATAGTCACGAATCTGTCCGTAGTTGCTTTTATTCGTACAAGCGGGCCAGCACCGTTACGCGAGAAACAGCCTCATAGCGTGGAGTTATCACCGAGCCAAGTTTCACTCTCCTAAACTCTTCTTTTCAGCCATTCGACGTTAAAACTTACTGCACGTTCACGCACGGGCTGTTATCTGTCGATGATATTTTTCATTCCCAGCAAATGTATCCGAGCAGATAAGAAATGCACAGTAATTTTCCAGCGATCGTTACGACGTTACGCGCGTTAACTTTTGTCGTCTGTGACGAAAGAAGCCCTGGTTTTGCATTTGACCTAACGACAAGCCAAGATGTGGCACGAAAACTCCGACTCACAGCCTCTTTCCAGATGCTCACCTGTATAGCTATCATGGCACCTAGTCCAAAGGCCAGAGAGATCTGCATCACGTTCGGGTGAACACCCAAGCTTCCGATACACCCTGTACATCCAACGAAGACCAGAATGGCGGTGCCGATCGCCTCGCTAACGGCAATGCACAGCGTCTTCCAGCCGGATGCATCCTCTCTCATCAAATTGCTCAGCCCTGTAACGAAACAAGAGGGAGAGAACTATGATTGTCTGTGAGAGATCGAGGGACCGGATCGACGCGACGGAGACGTGATTCACGATCGATCGGTGTGTCTTTTGTCATACGGTCTTACGCTAGCTGAACCTGCGAGGCAATTTTTGTAAGGAAAGTGGACGCACAGTCATTGCCAGAGACGCGGTCGTCGGATGACGCGGCGGAACTCCAGGCCATGTTCTGTCGATGGAAAAACAGCCGATCACAGGCCCGAAGGTGGCCGCCAATTGGAAGGAGAATGACGATACATCGATATCGGAATTGCTGCGATTCTGTCAACCCTTTCGCTGCTAATTCATTTTTGATTCCGTCAGTGCAGCCGAATTGCTCAATGCTCGATAACACGGTCATTTTACGATCATGGTAGCTTCTCGGTTTGGCCATAGACTACGTGGATATTTTTAGGTATTTGTAATAAATGGAATTTATTGAAATAGGTAATTTTCCTTAATTGGGTCTTTGACACGGCTGTAGGTCACTTTGTTTAGATGTTAGTACGAAGCAGAAAATTTTTCACGCGTCAGCATTGGATTCTAGGAATGACGTTACGTCCATAGGACTCCATAGAAATTTTTAGGTACTTGTAGTAAATGAAATTTATTGAAATAGGTAATTTCTCTTAGTTGGATCTTTGACAAAACTGTAGGTCACTTTGTTTAGTTGTTAAGAAGAAGCAGAGAATTGTTAACGTGTCAGCATTGTATTCTAGGAATGACGTTATGTCCATAGGACTGCATAGAAATTTGTAGGTATTTGTAGATAATTGGAAACATACAACGGATAGCATTCTTTGATAAAACGAATAAAACGATCAGATCCAATCAATGAATACATCAATTACAATAATGAACGCAGTGGTGTCCGAGTGCGTTCCGTAGCCACTGTATAGACGTGTTCAGCTCTGTTTCAATCCTTGCCAACGTAATCACGACTACGTCGTGACTCATTGCAGCGTAAATGAAATTTCAAAATATTTAATATAACGCGGGCAACTTCCGTGCTAAGAGTTGGAACGCTTTTAGCCGTCGTAAATTTAAAATTCCTCATAACAAGGTCTGTCTAATGGATCTAGGAATATGGTAATGGCAATGCTGACCGATATCGCTGGCGCCAAAGTAAACAGAGCCTCGGTTGGAATACAGATGTCAAGGAGATGGCTATCGGGCGAAGAAAGAGGTTTAACGAAGGGACTCGCGGTGAATGCATAATGAAGAGGGCAAGCGGGCAGGCAAAGGTGAACATTAGAGGCGGCACGAGCTGATATTCGAGCCGAACCGGAAGCCGGAATAACGCTGGCGAGCACGTGCGAGATTTTCTTGGCGCAACGAAGATCCACGCTCGATCGCCTGCAATTTTCTTAATTACGTCGGGGGCCTTCCCCTGGCTGCGACTCATTAGGGTAACCGCGAACGTGCACGCTCGATCGATGCCGCTTCCAGATGAAATTGCCCCTGAATCGCGCGAAATTTCATCCTTCCTGGCTGCCGAGTCTCTCTATTTCTGAATAGAACGTTAGACAGACGCGGAAACGAGATTAGAATTCCTGGAAGAAACCTAGTCGCCCTCCGGCTCTCAATAACAGCCATTTCGTTCCTGCACTTGGTTAAATTCTAGGTTATGTTACTTTTGCAACGTCCTGTAGATGCAACTGTGCGAATATGAGAATTTATCGGCAATCAAATTCGCATTTGGGTTATCGATGAAGCGAAAGTCTCGATGAAACTTGTTTAATTCGAGGGTTACATCATTTTTGTAGCGTCCTGTAGATGAAGCTGCACGAACACGAGAATATATTGAAAACCTGATTTCCATTTGGCTTCCTAATAAGAGGTATTGTAAATCAAACTTGATTACTTTAATAATTACATTACTTTTGTATCATCCTATGGATGAAACCGCGTGCAATGATTACAGGAATTTATTGGAAACTTAATCTGTATGTTTGGATTCCCAGTAAGAACTAGTCTGTGATCAAATCCTAAATTTTGACAAACCTCACTTTTGTACCATCTAATAGATGAAATTATGCACATATTGAGAATCCAACTTACTGTCGATAAGTTTATTTAGATCTTAAACTGAACATGCAAATTTTGTATCATCCTATAGACTAAGCCTAGATACATAGCAAAATCACGAAAATATTCCCAGAACTTAACTTATCTATGAGCTTGCAAACCTTAAGCAATCTCTATATCGTAAGAAAAGCAACTTACTTTCGATATCCAAACAAGAGATGTCCCACCACCGAAGCTATTCCCATTTCACTTTTGTATAGCCCTGTACGAAAAAAGCGTCTATTCTACGCCTATGAAAATATACTAAAAACTCAGCCATCGATAAATATTACCAAAGAATTTACGTCTTGACAGAATGCGTCATTAAATATTGAATTATGTAACTCAATACGTATACGATCGACTAATGAATTTAAAAATCGTTTATCAAATTCGTCCCCTGTGATCTTCAAACAGAAATATGTTATTTTTAATAGGAAACTGCAACGAGGCTTGTACGCTTGTGTTGAACGATTTGTAGGCTTGATTACAAGTGCTTCTGTTCTACTTATCGTGGATGCGAGCAGTAATCTCGGGTCACTGTTACGTATACGTGTGCCAGGGTTGATAAAGCCGGTATCAGCGATGAAGAAATCAATAGCATAGGTCAAACGACCAGTTTCTGAATAATCTTAAAAGATACAGGCGAAAAGTTTCGCTCGCGATGCAGCGATACATATATATTGCGTAATTTGTCTTCTTACGAAACCCAACAGCATCGAATAATTTTTTATTAGATTCGTGTTTATCAAACATCCTCGTTTCTGGTATTTCCTAATTGCTAATGACAGAACAAAATTTCGCTATATCTTTCTAACGTTTCTTCTCGTTTTACATAGTCCAAAGAATATACGAAATGCACTTGTTTATTTGTAAATTAGCGAGGTTTTATAGCTTCTGAGAAAAAAAAAAAACGAATCATCGCCATCAATTGTAACCGCGATTCTCAGGTAGCTCAGAGATGACGCGCTGAGTGAATCACTCTATACATCTGTTCGTGTCATTCTTACCAATTATCCCCATAATTCCCTAGAATTTAGTATTTCATGAATCACCCGATACGCTTTAATAAGCTAACGCTCAGCTTCAACTTTCCACTCTCGAGGTATATAAGAGGAAAAAAATAAAAGGAAAATATCATATTGACATTAATGTTTCATTAGGTTTACTATCGTGATACTTTCGCGCGGAGAAAATGGCCGCCATAACCGTTACGGTGAACCATCAAAAATCGCGTAAGTAGCCTTAATGGCGTCAAACTTGGCAAAGTGCAGTTTCAAGTATCTCGCGATACATGTTTTATAACGTTGCGATACAAAGTCACAGTTTCGATGAAAGTTTCAAAACTGAAAGAAAGATACCTTTGAGGTTAGGTTTGGGCTAAACTCGAATTAGCTTGGTTCGGTTTGACTTGACTTTTAATTGGTTTCCAGTTGAGTTCAAATATGAGTCTAGGTCCTGACCATCGGAACGTATTGTCGCGTAAAACATATTTCTGAAAAATCTAACAGGCCTCGTGTTCGTTACGCGCTCCTCGATTTTCCGACGAATCGTGATATGTCAAATTCTTCGCAAAATTACCGCGTATCGGTGTGTATAGGGTTAGACGGAGAATATGCGGAGGCACGTCTGCCCCAGAATTACGGCAGAGTTCTCGTGATTAACCGTGTGCCGGCCGGATATAATTAGAAGGCAACACGTGTCACGCACAATTTCCATTAGCGTCCCATCGAGAGTGACAGTGATCAGTCATTGACGTTTGCCACGGCTTTCAAGTACGATTCCATGTTGATGATAGCCTAATTATTGGAAAAGGATCGACTCTGGTGTTATTCATCTCTGTAGAGTGAGGTGCGTCAATCTGCACATTCACAGGGGACCGTTCTAAATAATTGCACTACTATCATGAATGAAATTTTACTTTAGTCTTTAAACTTATCACTTGCCAATTCATTGGCATCGCTATCATTGGTATCGGTACTGATTGGTAAATTATTATACAAAAGTCGTGGTTATATTTCACCTTCCTTCAGCTGATTTATGGAAACCAGGTAAGGAAAGGACCTATTAAGGAAAAAGAAACTAGAGTATCGATAAACAAATTTAGAGAAACCGGTTCTTAGATTCAATATGCCTAATGAATACGTTGATAAAATAACACAGGAAGCAGAAACATTTAATCACGTGGAAATCAAAATATACATTGAATAAAGTTAACGAAATAAGTATTTTGGTTCAGTGCTTGAAAGTGAATTCATTTTAGAACACTGTTCTAAGATGTTCCTGATATTATAATTGAATACTTTCGAAAAAATGTTTGTTACATAAAAGCGCGATGTAAGTCATGTCTTATAGAATGAGTCGTCGGATAATGGTGGCAACACGCTCTAAGCGTTGTTGCAAATTTGAGTTAAGAATGAGGAAGTGCCTCTCTCACTTATTAGTGTTAGAACCAAAGTTCTTCTTTCAGAGGATTGTGTATACAAGTTTGCGATGATATCTGGTGTCCATAATAGCAGAATTGCGAGGGATATAGGTGTTGCCGGTAATTACGATGAAAGTTACCTGCTCGTAATTAGGATTCGAGAAAGTAATAGTTCGTGATTTAGAAAAGAGTGAAAGGTTGATCGTCTACGTTTCGAGCATGAAACGCGATAAGAAATGGCCAGTTTCCCCATAGCTTGCATCAATTAATATTTTATGGTGGTAATCAGCACGCCATCTGCTCTTAGTGAGAAGAATCATTAATCACTCGATAGTGTGGCTCGATAAAGAAGGAAATGGTTACGTCGATAAAAAAACGTCACGATAGAAAGTTCGATAGCGATCGATTTTTCACTACGTAACGTATAAACGGTTAATTCGCGTGAAATGGGATGAAACCACCTTAATTTAACATTCACACGATCGTCAAGTACATTCAGGAATAGTTGTTGCCGACTTTTTCTACATCCATATTTCTAATTAATGTTCTGTGTTTATTGTAATAAAAAATTCATTATATTCCTTCAACTTGAAGTATATAATTAAATTCAAGTTCACAAAATCTTGATTTACACCACGATGATTTTCAAACCTACTAATTTTCTATATTTATTTGACATATTTTTTAAAGAACCTGATTATCTTATCTTCTTGCCAATGTTTTACGTAGATTAGAAGATGTATCGTTGTCTCTAATGAAGATATTCCATAATAAAATTAAATACTTCATTAATTGAATTTTAGGTTAGGTCATGTCCAAGATTCCAACATGGTTCTGACCGCTACTTGTTAGGGCTCACTTTTGCATCACTCTGTATATAAAGCTCCGTGTTTATAAGAACTTATTGACAACTTAACGTACTTTTGGATTTCTAATAAGAACAACTTTTAATCAAATCTGTTTAAATATCGATTCACATTACATTTGCATCGTCCTGTAAACTAGATTCCACGTCTAGGAGAATTTATTGAAAAGCTAACCTATCTCCGAATGTTTTGCATAGATTAAGAAAATGTAGCGTTGTATCGCGTGATTTACGAGCTGGCCGGTGTTAAATATCTCGATACGCTCGAAACTGAAACAATAGAGTTCCTCTCGAATTAATAGCGTGCCGAGAGACTGGAGTAGAAAGCGCGCGCGGAATTAATTTCTGTCTCGCCGCAGTTTAGTCGTTCCTCGGCCCATATAGCTCGCGATTCGACGAGAGCACGCGCGAAAGCTCCCAAGATCGAGGACTACTTCTTGCTCGAGCGTTCCACGCTCCAATTAACGTCGCCTCCGCGCTTTCCGCAACACGTTCACCCCGACCATCTCTTCACTCGACAAATTCCCCAAATATCTAGATAAGAAAAAAGCTTGCTGTCGTCAAATTTCATCGATTAGCCCATTCTGATTCGCTTTATCTGATATTTCATTTGGTTTCCCTTTAAATGATAACGGATAATTAAGTTTAGATCTTCAATAAAAAAAAAAAAACTTGACAAATGTGTGTAAACAGAAAACGATTGGGAGACGAAATTTTATTGTAAAAAGCATTTGAAGCAATTGGATTAGGTTTGAACTAAGTTTGAGTTCGTTTGATGGGGTTGAGTCAGGTTTGAATTAGTTTTAGCGATTGGGTTTGAGATAAATTTGGTTTAATTAAGCTCGAGTGTTAATAGACTTAAAAGTTTAGTGTAGATTAGTCAATTGCTACGTTTGTTTGAAAATAATTGAAGCGATTTGATTAAGTTTCACTTAGATTCGAATTAAGTTTGAATCAGTTTGATTATGTTTGGGATAAGATTTAAAAATTCCGTTTAATCTTTGTTCGAGTACAATACAAGATCAGTTTTGAATTAACTGGCAATGAAAACGAGTCAAGTTCTATTTAATTAAAAAAAAACATTCAAACCATTGAAATCTCGAAATCATCAAAATCCTCGTACATTTATATAAAAGTGCCTGATACGAGTGCTTATGTTTGCGTTCACAAGGAACTATCATGTTGTACATAATTTGAAAAATACTTCTTATCGATTACCATATCTCGCGAGTCACGAATATAGTTGACTAACAACAAGTTAATTAACTCTACCGGTCACCTTTTCTGAAAATTACGCGATTGGGCTAGCCGATAAGTTTTGTCTCTTCGTCGCTTCGATCGTCGTGCCATCGCCAATTAATCTCACGAATTCTACTACACAGCTACAACAGTTACACGTGCGACATTGAGCCAAGTTGGCAGTGAACGTCCACTGACCGCTCTCCAAAACGACACAATTCCCACTCTTTCTCTCTTTCACGCGCTTCATTAACTGGTGTCTAATAGAACCGTATCACGTACCCACCATAATAACAGAAAAATTGCTTTTCACCTTAAGTCCTTCTTTACTGAAGTCTCGTGCTCAAAGAGTTCGTTTCTTCCCCAATTTACTATATTGTAATGCAATTTAACACTTTACCGACCGATAGCCGACTAATCGGATTTTTGTCGCCAACGCTTATCGACCGATAGCCTATTAATCAGCTCTTTATCGCCGACAATCTTTCTCATTATTCGAGCAGTAATTTGTTATTTGGTACTAAGGTGTCTTGCTCAGTCGCGTCAGTTGCGTTGCTTTGTAAGCTGCCACGGTTTTATACCAATTCGAAAAACTTACCGTTCGCGATGAACGAAAAGAATGGTATTGGAGAGTCTAAACCGAAACAGAGCCGGCGCCAGGGAGAATCCGCGCCTGAGCTGCCGGTTGGACGTGCGTATGCTGTTGTACCGCTAGGGGTCAGTAAAGTGTTGAGATATGTAAATATCCACAGCATCAATCAGGTTACTTCACTGCCTTGCTAATGATAAGGGTGTACCATAACTCATGGGACCCATTTCACAGGAGGCACAAGAACGTGTGTGCTACCTGTCCTCGTCTCAAAGTCATGTAGCCATTTTCGCGTTTCATTAATTCGCGACTGACTTACTTATCGCTCGGTCTGTCCGCAAGCTCGCGACCGTCGTATCAAAGAATTTCGCAACGTTCCAAAAATTCCAGGTGTATAGTACTTATCCAACTCCTACGAAGATAAGTAGCTGCGAATTATGGAAACACAAAAATGGCCCTAACTTGGAAACTAGAACAGACAGCACACATGTTCATACGGACCTCTTTCGTCGTTCTTGTGTCTCCTGAAATGGGTGCCTCATGTTACGCGCGCCAATTTTTGTAAACCTGACTGTCTCGCAGGTACCTGGGTTCCTCAAATGCTTAGTTGAAGTCTCTAGCCCTGTAAATATCCACATGATGCATATCTGGCTGCGCATGAAAGGCTCGTTGCAGTTACTCGTACAACCTAATGCTCAAAGTTGGAATTAGTTAAGTTGGCTTTGATCTTCTGCCAATTTACTACATTACGATATGCTTTAGGCTGCATAAACTGTTCGCAAAACACACGTTCCTGCACACGACAAACACTCGTTACGCTGGTTATCGCGATTTCTTGCTCAAAGACAGTACTAACGAGATTAGGATTCGCCGCTCTGCCAGTCACGCTTACACGCATCGCGTCTAACTTTCTACACGGGCCATTTTCAACGACGCTGAACGCCTCGTAAAGACCAGTTTTCACCGGAAAAATACGTTTCAGGATCCCTGCGTGTTTATTAGCCGAGTTTGCAAGCGCAGATGACGAAGGAACAGGGCACTCGGATGTATTGCAGGTAGAGATCTCATGGGATTTCGCTTATCGAGGACTCTTACGGGCCGGAAAGAAAGTTGCGCGCGAAAGTATCTGGAACGTGGAAAACGAGGGAAATCACGGCGATTATATCGGCTCGATATCGTGGCGCCCCTATGGCCACGTTGTTTCGTGTGATTTGCGTTTCGCAAGTGGGACAGTCGTGAGAACACGATTCGTAAATGCTTCGCTAAATCAGGCCAGGCAATCAAACTGGCGAAGGTGTATCTTCAGGGTGGGAACCTTTCGTTTCTGTGCTAGTGTCTTTAGATTTCTCGTTTTCACCGGCGAGTCCAATTTCTTCGCGTTTGTCTTCTTCAAGGGGAACAGAACGATGTTGCAATGTGGTCAATTGTTGTTTCATACCTTTCGATCTTTCTTAACAAAATATTCATCGTATAATTGGATGGCGGTGGAAGTTCCTTGGAATTTTATTACATTTTCTAAAAGATTACTTTGCAAAACCAACGAATTCGCGTAATATGAAAAGAAGAATATTCGTTCTTGGTCACTGCGATGTAACTGCAACGAAGATTCGGATTAGAAAATTTGTAGTTTATATTGTATCATATTTGTAGTTTTAAAGTTGATGTGTAGTCGAAAAAGTTACGGACGATAGAAAAAAAGGAGGGTTTCAAAGAGAAAATTACACGACACGCAGAGAAACATATTATACTCTTGTGTATTTGACTTTTCGGTGACCTTGAAATCTTCCGTGAAGTCAACGTTACAATTTTTAAAAGGAGACCTTCGTCTTTTATCACATGTTTTTGTAGCTGACATCCAGAACTTTTCAAAATAAACACGTGCCTTCCGCACCGTTCTTCACCAGAGGTTTCAAGATCGTCTCAAGGTGAAATACACAAGAGTACATCTACCTCGATATCGTGGGAATTTCGTTCGACACATTTTTTTGTACCGTTCGTATTTTTCGAGATATTTGAGCGGTTTCAGGACACACTGCAAACACAAATTGTTGTTATCAACATGATAAAAGGTATCTAGTATACTGTTACTAAAAACCCACGTTCCAGTTATAAACTTTCTTTCGACCACAGCTGTACAAGTCTAATGAAATTACAACGCCGTGGGTTTCGTGAGACGCTGGATGACCCTCTTTAGAAAGGTTTTTTGTATAGAAATGGTTACTAAAATTTCTCATTCGACAGTATGCCAAACCACGTCATTTTTCGTAACGTCAATTCCATCAATTTCTGACTATTAGAACGTGTTATAGTTTGCAGTCTTGGAAAGATCAATTAACACGTGAACGAACGTGTAATTCTTTCGTTTCAGTCAGTTAAAGTAATTAGCGAGCAATGAATTTTTCTTGCCGCGTAGAACCTCTTTTTTCACGTGTTAATTCGACGTATTAATTGGTAACTTGTGACTGCATAGTTTCCCTAGTAACAGTGGTTGAATTGTGCAAGAGGGAAATTAGCACGATTAGCCTTCAGCTTCCATAACGGTGCTTGCAGAAACCAGGTTCGAATCTGCTTACTCGACGTGCAAACCATGTGGTTTTTGCCATCGTGAGAAAGGACAAGGTATTCTTGACCTTTCTCGAAAGCCAGTTTCGTGGAATCGCGTTCACGTTCCATTTCTCGAAAATAAAATCTCGAATTTCGAATAATAAAATCTTTTAACCTCCTAGATGCTAGCGACAGACGATATTGTTTAATTAATTAGACGTTAAAAATGTCTAAGCCTGAACAGCAGATCTACTTTCGTGGAAATATAATGAGACAGAGACGAAGTAACTATTCGATTTAATAGCTGAAACAATTTGCGAGTGTTCGCCATTAGTCTCGGGCGACTGGTAATGACACGATGCTAATTATCTCACACTATGTCACTATGACACGCAATAGCAGGAATAGAGCCATCTTCCGGGTTATTGTTCGTCGTAGACTTATTGAAACTTCAACACGTGTAAATATAATTCACCTGCTGTCCTTTAAGCTACTGCATGGAAATTCGACGTGCAAATACAAAGGTTATGAAGATATTAAGGAACGAATTCGTCCTGGTGATATTCAATGCAATCTAGTAACATTTAGGGGCAAATCCTAGAAACTTTTATGGGAACTAACTGAATAATAAAATTGTTGGTAATTTCCTTTGGATAATAAGAATAACATTATTTCTTAGCAGAGTGTAGTTGATTTTTCGATTTAAAAAAAAACAACTAAATGAGCAAGATAAGCATAAGTGACTAAAGTTTCGTAAAGAACTATACGAGTAGATACGATCGTCGTGAAGCTTTTTAAGACCGAAGTTTCTTTAGACACGGGGAAAAATTCATTCTTGCCAATTGTTAGTAATAAAAACGTATCGTTTCCGATGTTTCGTAAGGGAAATGTAACGCATTCAAATTTCTAGCCAATTTGCCAAATAAAGCGTCTATAATGCGGGTGTAAACCGGTTAAACAGTACGAATAATGTGTTGATCAAGGCGGAAAAATAATAGTAAGCTATCACAATTTCACGAGGAAATAAACGAAGAACCGAAACGTGCACTTAACCTCTCTTAAACAATATCAATAACTCTTACCTAGTTATTTAATCTAGTTATCTTTCCCATTCGAAAAAGAAACTGGATCAGAAAACCGTGAAAATATCGTCTGTAATACGTTGCTTCGAGCAACGTGTTTCTAGCAAATAATAAATTACCAAAAGTTGACGAAAAACTATCAAAGTATAATCGTTGTGAACCTCCTTTGAACAACGATAATTCCTCTACGTCGATCTAGTTATTCGTTCCGTGGCAAAAAAAAACTAGACTTGGAAAAATACCACGTAATGTCGATATTTTCTCCTCTATAAGATGCTGTTTCCAGCAACGTGGATCACCTATGCAAATTATTTGGTCGTTCTTCCCGATCATAGAATAGAACATCTGTTGCGCGCTGAACACAAGCAGAGCCTACCGATCACTCGGTGGTCACGGGTTTCGTTTCACGTGATGCAGTTTCCGGTCGATCACGAGATCTCTGGTAACCCGATTTCCTGAAATGCACGTCGCGTCGCCGGTACTTTCTTTTCTTTCACCCGAGGGGAACCGGTGCCAGCGAGCACCTTTCTACGCGGTACGATCGAATTTTTATCCACCAGGCCGCCTAGTGGAATTCCATGGCGAAGCAGTGCAACCGGCAACCCACCAGACCCAGTCGAATCGTCCTTTCGTCTCTTTTTCTTTCTTTTCTTTTTTTTTCTTTTTTTCCACGCGTCGCGTTTTAATCATCAGGTGAACGAACTTTTGCGGAATCGAAACTTTCGTCGTCGCGCCGCTCGCTTACATTCTCATTAAAAGGAACGTTTAGTTTCACGATAGAACTATATATATATATCATCATTCTATTCTTTACGATTTATTATTCTATATAGCATATTTTAGCATTGCACGTTATGCTTTGTATCGCTGAGAAACGAAATTGTTAATTTATAACTAGACTGATATTGTTATTCTATCGGATAAATTCTACATTCTAATTATTCTTAAGCCTATTCATTTAGGCAAAACACATATTCCAAGCATTGTTCGTATAAAATAGCACATTGCTTTCGCTTGTTCTTATTTGATTATTAACGCCGTTTCAGTGTGTTCCATTGTAACGTGGAATCTACACGCCGAGTATTGTTCAAATTTGTACATTTTTGATATGCAATGTAATTTGACTAATCTTTCGGTATTCGTCGATTTTGATGAACTTCGCGAAAGCGTTATACGAAAAAAGAAGATATCTGAAGAGATACAAAGAGGTAAGAAAAATAGCAGAGATAAATTTCCAACGAGTATATAAAAATTCACCGTCTCTTTATAAATTAACAATGAAAATCCGTTAATAATGAAAAAGAGAGCAGACTCACATGGTATTTTGAACTTCTTCGTGGCAGTCTGTATGCTGGAGCTCGGATTGAACGGGATGCCAACGCTTTTCGATTTTCCCGCTGTACTGGCGGTGATCGCACCAGTCTGTATTATCGAGATGCCAGTTTGCTCCATGTCTCACGAACTGGTCCACGTCAATCTGCCTGCCCGTTAAAAAATTCAACGTTCATTTCATCGATAGAACTGGTCGAGTTTAAAGGGAAGAAAAATAGGAATTCTTTCTTCGCGGCTATCTACGAGTAATTTTGTTTATTTTTACAAATGGGAAATAATTTGTCCCGGGAATTTGTCAATAGCCATCCCATCGAACTCAAAGAAACAATTAAGAGAAAGGAAGGACAAAATAGGAGATCTTCTTTCAGCAGTATCCATAAATGATTTTGTTCGTTTCTACAAAATAGGAGACATTTTAATCCGTAATTTCGTCAGTAGCCATTTCGTCGAATTGTTGGAAATAGGAAAACAAAAGAAGAAATAGAAATTCTTTTTTCAGAAGTGTTCATCCATAATATCGTTCATTTCTACAAAATAGGAGATATTTTAATCCGTAATTTGTCAGTGTACATTTCATCGAATTGTTAGAAATAGAGCAACGAAAGAAGAAATAGAAATTCTTTTTTCAGAAGTGTTCATCCATAATATCGTTCATTTCTACAAAATAGGAGATATTTTAATCCGTTATTTGTCAGTGTACATTTCGTCGAATTGTTAGAGATAGAAAAACGAAAGAAGAAATAGGAATTCTTCTTTAAGAAGTATTCATCGACAATATCGTTCATTTCTACAAATGGGAAATATTTTGACTAGGAATTTGTCAGCAACCGTCTCGTTGAATTGCAAGGAATAAATAAAAGAAAAGAAAAAATAGAAATTCTTCTTTCCATTTGTAGTTTCGTTCGTTTCTACAAATGGAAGATATATTTTGTCGCGAAATTTCTCAGTAGCCGTCCCATCGAATTTCAAGAAACAATCAAGAGAAAGTGAAAGAAAAATAGGAATTACTTTTTCAAAAATAAATTTAATTCGTTTTTGTAAAGAGGAAGCATTTTGATACGTAATTTGTCAATAACGATCTCGATGAATAAATTTAAAGAAACAAGGGATGGAGGGGAAGGATAGAGAAATGGAAATTGTTTTTAAAAAGCATCCATGAATAATTCTATTTATTTCTATAAATAGGAAATATCTGGATGCGGAATTTGTCAGTAGCGACTGAAACACAATGGTAAACGCGTCGTTTTTCGATTTCGTTATCAGCGAGTTCGGAGACGCGTGTATAAGTGGGACGGGGTCGTAAATCGCGGCTGACAGAACTGTGAAAAACGCGAGAAATAAGGCGGACGGCTGTAAATCGTTGGGAAGCGGCGCTTTTCTCGCGTCGTAACATCGAATTGATAAAGAGACACAGGTACTGTACGTTTCCTGTTTTCGCAAACCCATTCACTCTACAAAAAATGAAAGTTTACTATACGTTTCAAAGATTACATCTACTATTCTTCATTGATTTCGTACTCACAAATTTCCTATTTATAAAGAAATTTGACGAAGAAAGCAATCTCAAAGGAAAGAGAACACCCAATTTTCTTTCCTCCTTCTTTTCCTCGTATCTGGAATTTTTATTGGATAAACGACAGTAGATATTTTGAAAACCTGGTACTATGATGTTTGTATTTCACTTTTTTCCACCTCGTTTGATATATTATGCGATTGCTGTTCGTAGCTAATTTATTGGATTGGCAATTAAGCGATTGCGGATTTTATCATTATCACCTAGTTAGGTAAGTAATAAAGTAAAGTAAAGTAAAAAAATGCAAGTTTAGCAAGTAAACAAAAAATAGAAATTACCATTAAATAATTATGAATTTAATATTTCATAAAATTTAATATATGTATATATATGTATGCATAATTTCTTAATTTATAAATATTATATTTATATAAATATTGTAGGTAAAGTAATTTTTTATATGAAAGAAAATAATGTTAGTAATTAAATACAGGTATATTAAATTAATAAAATTTGAATTATTTAAACCTAATTAGATGGTAATGACAAAATCCGCAATCACTTAGTTGCCAACGCAATATTATTTCCTATCGTCAGAAACAGACCGCAGCTGTACACTTTTGCATTTCCATTCTACCCCTATCTTTATGTTTGTCTGAACAGCGATCAAAAGAATTGAAGCTAAATACAAATTTACAATGCTCCATCTAGCAAATATCGCAGTACGTAGCCCGGATATTTGACATATCCTCGCGCGTTATGTGCATCTTGTGAATATTCGTGTCGTTGAACTCTTCAAAAACTCAGAAATATTCGCGTAACAAATTGAAACGATATAACGTGCTGGATCGTTTGAATTTCAGCGTATCAATTAGTTGCGCTTTGGCTGGCTGAGTTTGCTTACCCGAACGTCACTGTTTGTATTTTCTTATTCGAATTACGCGAACGAAAAATAACAGGTTGCAAGGAAAGTCAACGAGTTCCTATTATTATGAACCGCGATTATATAAACTGTCCGCCGACAAGTTCAATTAAACGTAGTTCTACCGTGTTCTAACGATAAAACTCGAAGAATTCTTTCGATGAAAGAAACTCGAAGAAAGTGGCAAAAGCTCGACGAAAAGACCGCCACTGCGTGTCGAGTTTACCGCCGCATTGTAACGATGACTTTGACGAAACGATAGAAAGTGCGGGTCGTATGATCGAAACAGAAAGCAATTAATTAGCAATCTACCGTACCAGTGACACTTTGACGACGCGGATAATTAAATTGCACAGGCCGAAATTCAGGTAGTCTAATTGATATCGAATTCTACCATTGTGCCAAGGCTAATTGACGTTAAAGGGCACGTTATCGTTGCGTTTCCATTAACCGGCTAATTATACCACGGCAGAAAGATAGAGTCTCGGTCACGCGTTATCGACAGATCGAAACTTGCCGTTCATGGTGTTAAACGGGAAAATTCGGATCGTTTCGCTTCGTCGTTTTACACGCAGCGGCTCGCCAAAGTATTTCAACGATTATCGTAGGAAGCTTCGAAGCTTCAAAGAAAAAGAAAAAAAAAGAAGAAAAAGGAAGAAAGACTCGCGAAGTTACGATTCTACGTAAGTCTTTCCGAATCTGCGTTGCGACTTTTTCCGAACATAAAATGTCGATAACGTTGTCCTGAAAGTTTCTTTCGTTTTGCGAGGAAACAATAGATGCATGAAGTATCTTTTGTTTTATATCGTTTTATTGGATTACGTACGATCCATTCTGTTCCAATAGAACAGAAATCGTTGTGCATCTGTTATTTTCTTATAAAATTAATTTCTCATAAAATTTCTTATAAAATGTTATAGTTATGTGTATAGATTAGATTGCCCTAAAAGTTTCTCTCGTTTTATAAGGAAACGATAGATGTATGAAGTATCTTTAGTTTCATATTATTTCGTTGGATTACGTACGATCCATTCTGTTCCAGTAGAACAAAAATCGTCGTGCGTCTGTTATTTTCATACAAAAGGAAAGAAACTTTTGCCACGGCCTGATGTATACGAATTTTGCTATATGTTTGTCGTATTACATCATACGTGGTATATTTTTGTATAGAAGATGAAGATAGTGAAACGTCTTAATCGCGTAGGGAGATCAATAAAAATTATTATCATTATTATGATTATTCAAATCAGGATACCGGTTAGATCATTTAAAGAGTAAAGTCCACTTCCATTCATAAAAATACGAATTTGCACGAACGTCTGCCAACTACATATTAATAAACCTCGACAAAAATTTTACTTTCCCCATCTTCGACACTCGTCGTACGTATAAGCTGGCTATACATGGTGTGCAGTAATTTTTGAATAAATTTGTGTCTGCAACTATTATATACATTTCCTGATTAAATTTCACCAATATTATTACGATAGTCGTATCTCGTTGCAATGTTAATGCAATTTCAATATGCATCCGTGTATATAATAATGGTATATTATAAATAATAATTTATAATATACCATTCATATAACATCATACGGTGTATAATACATTGAACAACCATAATTTACTCATCAAACATTTCTACACGTTGCAATATATTTTGCACAACGTACGTAACTTATTCATAAGAGGTGGAAAGTTTCCACAAATGTTCAACTGTTTGGCTACATTATCGTAGAATTGCATGCTCCGTGCAATCAAAATCAAGTGGAGCGATCGATAATCCTGATTTAATCCCCGGCCAAGGATCTCACGATAAGGATGTAATCTTTGTGTGGCGCGTTGTAAACATCGGAGTAGTTGGTAATCGAAAATTCCTATACGTACACACGTATCTGAAGTTTAACGTACAACCGTGACCAAACTATGGATTAATCGTCTTGGATATTCCTCTTTTAGCGATTTCAGGTGTTCTTGCTTCGAATTCCGATTAAAATACAAATAATTCTTCCTTTCTCCTCTCGTTTCAATTTAATTCTCGTATTTGCGAGATTTGATTCGTTTTATCGACTGGTTTAAATTTCGATTGAAATTTTTACGAGAACTTTTGCGTATTCAAGTCGAAGCTCGGGCTTCTACGTTTTATCTCGATTCGAATCGACGTTTCTACGTTTCGATCGAAATAAAAAAAAAAAAAAAGGGAGGGGGAAATCTCCATATTTCGATGTAAACTCAAGTGCCCAATGTCAACGATCCACGCTTCGTAACGAAATCATTATCTTCCGTGCCCATCGAAATTCAAATTCAAATCTGCGAACTGTTAGAAATTTCTGAACGAGAATTTCGAACTTCCGCGTTTCACGGCTGGAAAAAATCATCGTGCAACGATCGTGATCGTAGGAAATCGTATAATACGAAAAGATAAGCAAAGTATGCGAAACGTAGTTTGGGAGCAAAAATAAGAGACAACGTAGTGGAAATAAATTCTTCATATTAATTCTAAATATTAATTTCAATTATTTAGTAAATAATCTACGTGCCACAAAATTGGGCAAAATTTGATTCTATGAAATTTCTTATTTCAATGAAAATCATTTAAAAACGAAAAATAATAAAAATAATTTATCTGTTATTGCTAATTTGCAAGTTAAATTTTATTTCCCACTTGCATCTAATCGACGAACAAATGATAATCTATAAACGAATAATTTTTCCTCCTGTCTTATCTATTTCCATTTGTTTATTAATTTGATGGTTAATTAACTAGACCGCAGTTGACACTTGCTCATAAAACTACTCGCTTTCCGAACGAATTGTTCGCAAGTATATTTGATCTTGGTCTATTCATAGTAATCAACAGATGTGTTATTGACAATCCCAAATTCCAATACACAATACTCTCTCTCTCTCTCTCTCTCTCTCTCTCCCTCATTGAACTGTTACCTACGTGTAAAAATAGATTATTATCTTACGCATCGATAAGCAATAAATAAAAATAAATAGAAAGTAAACTGACATTCCAAAATAACACTTAATTTCATTGTTTCAAGTAACGCACTCGAGCTCGTCCAAATAACGGACAATCCTTCCCCTTCTTCGATTGACCTGCTCCATAACAAATCACTGTCCATTGAAACAACTGTCTACGTGTAAATTTCTTCAACAATAGCCTCAACATTGACTATAAAACTGCACGATAACCAAGACCAGTATACGGCAGAAAATAGTAGCAATTTGATGTTCAACTTGCTCGAAAATGAAAAATCTACCTCCACTAGCTGCTCTCGCTTAGACCTGTCCCGCTTATTTCTATCCCTCGCCTTTATACAGCGTACCGATTATTATTCTAATATTCACCGGACGAGATCGATTTTCTACCGAAATTCCACTCGTTCCATCAGCTTAATAGAAACGCGTGTATGGGAATAAAAATCCGCAGTCCGGTTCTGCATAAAGTGACTCACGCTGAGACGAAGATCGATCAGCTGTGCTCCACCTCGTGTTACGTTGCGAGCAGAGAGAAGAGAGGAGCACGTGGTGTTTCTCGCGGTCACTCGGCCGAAGCTTGACAATATGACACCTGGACAAAAAGCGGCGGTTGGACTTGCGCGATTCGGCACAGCGTCGTAATGTCGCGTGGCTTCAACCAGACTGAATCGGCTCGCGACTCGCTTCTACCTCTATATGTAGAATCTCCTCCTCTGGCAGGCACTCTGGCTCCCGTTACTTCTGCCAAATCGATGCCAACCGACCGACATAGTTTCTCATCCTTTCGGACGGTACTCCCCTCGGACAATGCCATTCTTTCTCCGTAGCCAGCAAACGGATTCTGTGCCTTCTTTCGCGCGTCTTGCTCTTCCCGCGTGTTGATGAACGCGCAGCGCACTGCGAGCAAAGTTGGCGCGATTATTGCATTGGCAACTAAGTAATTAGTTGCCAACGCAAGAGTAGGTCAGCGATTTGTTTGTTTATTTATTCGTCGGTATATTCCAAGATGGTTCGTCGTTAATAAACGATAACGTTATCGATGATCAGGTTGTCCGAAAAGTGTCTTTCTTTCACAGACACGTAACCACGCATCTTCATACAAACGCGAAACCTAATCTATCGAACGTTGCGATCTTTATCTCGATAGAATAAAATGGATCATTCGTAATTCGATAAAATAGTAGAGAAATGTTGTGCATTCGTTATTTTCTTATACAACGAAAGAAACTTTTCGGACCACCTAATATGTTACTAGCGATCGCACGTTTTGCAAGATCAAACGTCAGGTTACGTGGAACGAAGCAGGTGCAGGCTGTTTAAGAAACGTTCGAGCCAAGTCTGTACAGGTTTGCAGGAAATTTGAAGTGGCAAGATTGGACGAAATATGGGAAATATGGTACTTGTAACGTTCGGTGGATGAAACAGATTTATACTCGGATACCATTTGGTTAGTTGGCTTTATAAAGATGGAAATTCGCAGAAAAATCCACAATCCAGGAACTGTTGATAATGATGAGACTTTGACAGGTAGACAGATACACTATTATATAATTGTGATTAATTGTCATTTCGCGGAGTTTTCTACGTTAATCGGATTAATACCGATAAAACAATTAATTTTGTTTGATGTAAATCGATAAAAATTTGATAAGCTCAAGTTCTCTAGATTTCGAAGCTTCGATGATGGTTAAGTAACGTATATCTGGTTCTTGACATTCCTGTCTTGTTCTTATTAACGCGTTCCGCTTTATCGTTCGGACATTCCAGATCGCTTGTTCGGGGCAGATCTGGAACGTTGCGCCTGTTTCCTTTCTTCCTTTTTTTTTTTAACTTTCAATTCGAAGATGCAATTGAACTGGAATTTTGACAACACGATAGAAATCTGGAGGATCAAAAATACGTTAACACTTTACCGACCGATAGCCGACTAATCGGATTTTTGTCGCCGACGTTTACCAACCGATTGCCTATTAATCGGCTTTTTGTTGCCGACAATCTTCCTCATTATTCAAGCAGTAATTTGTTATTTGGTACTAAAGTGCCTTGCTCAGTCGCGTCAGTTGCGTTGCTTTGTAAGCTGCCACGGTTTTATACCAATTCGAAAAACTTACCGTTCGCGATGAACGAAAAGAATGGTATTGGAGAATGTAAACCGAAACAGAGCCGGCGCCAGGGAGAATCCGCGCCTGAGCTGCCGGTTGGACGTGCGTATGCTGTTGAACCGCTAGGGGTCGGTAAAGCGTTAGGTTGAAGATTGTCGACTTTGTAAGCTTGGTGGGTTGAATAAAAATACTACAATAGAAGCTTAATTAGGTTAAGTCACTTTTCAATCGATTTTTCCAAAGATTAATTTCTAACGTTTATACGAATATATCGGAAAGAAGATTAATATTTTTATTAATATCTATTGACATTTTTATTATTATATGTTTCAATGATCGATGTTTAATATTTATAGAATACCTCTAAGAGATTAAATATCATCGAATTATTTAAAATATCGATAAAATCATGCTCTAACATTCCAACAAGCAAGAAATACCGTTTAACGAAATTTCGTTAATCGCAAGAATTCAGGGTTGAAGAGAGTTAGGAAACTTTTTAATAGATTCTATTTAAAACACGGACCGTGAAACTTTTATAGAAAACGTTCCCACATTATAAGTTCCGATAAGAACAGATAAAGAAAAGTTCACGAAAATAAAAGTTTAAACTTTGAATAGAACTTAATAAAATATAGATATAAACATTTTTCCATAGAAAATAACGGCGACGGATATTTCGCCCGTTGATATTAAAAGTTCTCGATTATTCCAATAAATATTAAATATTATTTAACGTACTACAACCATATTACATAATAACTGAAGTTGATATTCTGAATATGACATAATATTTATTTTTATAATACGTACGTAGATAATTCACAAGTTCAAAGCTTGTTTGTGTTTCTCTTTGAAATGAACAGTTAGAAAGGTAAGGACGTTACTCAATATATATACATCATATTCGTATATGTATGTCTGTATAGACGTATACATATACAGGGTGGTTGGTAACTGGTGGTAAAAGCGGAAAGGGGGTGATTCTACGCGAAAAAAGAAATCAAAAATATGGAATAAAAATTTTTTTTAATGTTTTTCTTTTAATTTTTCCATCGAGACAACGATCTACAGTGAGATCCGTTATAACGAGACGCGATAAAGTGCAGGCGTACCGAGCCAAAATTCAAAGTCGATTTTCTCGAAAACAAAGCCTCGAACGAAAAATGTTTATTCTATATTTTCGACTTCTTTTTTCGCCTAGAATCACCCCCTTTCCGCTTGTACCACCAGTTACCAACCACCCTGTATAATGCAAAAGTGACTGATCTATTCATCAACGCTCACACCAAACCGCTGTACCTAGAAACGTGAAACTTCAACGGTGCATTTTCTTTATTTTTTTTTTTTTTTTTTATATAACGTAAATATGAGATGACAAAGTGTTTTTAGAAATACAAATCCTAAGGGGGTGAAAAGGGGTAAAATTTCTTTTATGGAATAATAGTTTTTCTGAAGTTTAAAGACGTGAAATTCAGCATACGAACTCTTCGTTCGAAACGAATCCTCGTGCTAGGTTGGAGAAGGGGAAAATGGATTTTTCCCCAAAAATAGTCGTATGAATGAATGAAGAAACACCTCATTGAAGATAAACTTTCGCTTCTACAATAACAAATCGTTTATGATTAGCCACGCTCTAGTATTATCGATAAATTTTCAAACTCGATTTTTTCGCAAACTTTAAACATAGCTATCGTATCGCTATCTTATCGTGTTATATCATATCAATTAACTGTTTTCTAGTAATTAGTATGTATCTATCTTAGTGTATGCTGTACTATGTCTACGTATGTCTACGTAGCTGTATTTTAAAAAATGTAACTATTTTTTTTACTTGAATGTTACTTGGCGATTAGAAAGATATATTTTGCTATAAAAATTTCCTTTCACGATTACAGCAGAAAAATATGATATTTTTATGATTTGCGAGCTTTTTAATTTTAATGTATCGTTGGAACGTCTGAGAAGTTAAGCTAAACTGTTTACTCAGAATCGTTTCCCTATAGATAGTGAAAACGTAATCCATCATAATCTTCTACTTTGATTTTCAATATAAAAAAGAAAAGATACGGCTTACCGTGTTTCCCCCCGCAATCTTCATTTTTCATTTTCACAAACGATAGATTTATAACAGAGCCTATCTACGCTCTAGAAAAAAAAGAAACATTCCGATCGAGAGGATCGATCTTTGAAACGAACGATTATCACTGTAGCGTTGTCACTGATACAATGCTCTTCGTCTAACCGCCAAGATGCGACAGCGATGAATATTTAACGATAACAATTACGTCAGCGCTATTAACAAATTAATGAGACGCGAATTATGCGACAATAACATTGATAAATTGAACTTCATAGATCATAATATACGTAGCGTTAAATCACATAGCTTCTAGTCTTCCGTCTGTTTCTAGGATTTCTATGAAATTTAGCAGAAATTAGAAAATGAAAATTTGTTCATTAGAAATGTAGAGATTTCCAAGGAAGAAAGGTAAACTAATTTAACGCGCTATGAACTAGCAGTATTTTACCATTGTTGATTGGATTTTACGTGAATGTAGGAATTATTTATGCATACGCCTGTAAAATTGTTAGAAAATAATGAACCTAGGTACAACAAACGAATTATTTGTTTTATCAGTGCAACGAGGTTGAAGAATCCTGAATTATAAAATAGTTGAGAATTCTAGAAAGAATAATAAAACTTATTAGAAATAATTAATGGAAATTATTGAAAATTATTGATACTATTGAAATTATTGATATTATTGAAAATTTTTGTTAACAAAAATTAGTGGAAATTGCCAGAGATAATGGAAATTATTAAAAATAATTGATGAAAATTATTGAGAACGATCAATTATTAAATTATTAACGCAATGAATGGAAAATTATTGAAAATTATCAATGGAAACTATTGAAAATAATTGGAGAAAATTACTGAAAATAGTAGAAATTAATATCTACAGATAGTTAATAGGAATTATTAAAAACATTGTGATGGAAATTATTCACAACAGTCTCTACACATGCTACCTATCATAAGCATGATATTTCGTATAATTAATGAAACAAAGTTGAAAAATCTTGAACTTTACTGCTATGTATTCGGAGAATTTGCCGAGAAACGAATCGCATTTATCATGCTGCAATTTCAGAATGATACATACATAATGTCATACCTGTCCACTTAAATAATGATCGATCGATAGGGGAGCAGCTTTCGTTCGTGAAATTCTTCCACTCGATCGTCAGATTTACCGATCGTAAACACGCTTACTTAATTTTGCAACGATGCACGACAACAATAGATACAGCTAAAAATAACGCGAGAGTATTTGGCAGCCAAAATAATTTTCTCTCTATTTCCAAATGTCTGATCGTAAACAAACGTCGAGTTATTAGGAGGCGAACGAATTTTCCTAATAACTCGTCAAAAACGAAAATTAGTCAGTTCGTTTTTACATTTTTCGAACCAGTTAGCTGTTTTCGACGAGTATACTCGTCGCGAAGAGATGGCAATATTTTGCGTTATGACGAGCCCTGTGAGTAATAAAATTAAAATATGAAACAGTCGTTTCATTACAACTTAATTCTACATATATATACATGGTACATATATTTGCAATAAATTTCTTCTAACTTCTACATGTATTTTCGAGTTAGTTCGAAAAACGTCCTATTCGTATTCTCGTATTACAGTGCTAACAAAAATGTCCAAAAATGTTTAACAGCGCGCATAGTATATTCATTACAAATTTCCTCCCTGTATTTTTATATGGAATTTTGCAAGAAAATCTAATCTATACCATTGTTCTTCATTCGTGTCTCGTAATGCGAATTTCGAAACAGCAAAATACATTCTACATATATTTGCAGAAAATTTCTGCTAACTTCTGTGTATAATTTCCAATGAATTCATATAACGTGTAACGTGTTAATCTTGTTAAACCGGAGTCTATTGCAGCTCCAAATTTTCCCATTGTAATCGCGATATTCGTATATTCTCGTTACAGTGCTAGGAAAAATCTCCAAAAGTTTCATATAGTCAAATAGCGAGCATGATATATTGGGTTGGCAACTAAGTGGTTGCGAATTTTATCAATACCACTTAATGACAAAATCCGCAATCACTTAGTTGCCAAACCAATATATGCAGAATTTGAGTTATGATATATAAAAATATTGAAAAATATCCTAAATTGTTGGGTCGGCAACTAAGTGATTGCGGATTTTGTCATTAGGTGGTATTGATAAAATCCGCAACCACTTAGTTGCCAAGCCAATATATTCGCAAAGAAATGGTGCAGCAAGCGTTCGAGTAAAATAAGCACAGTAAATGTCTGTTTGAGCATAAATCGAGCAGGCAGCATTATCTCGACAGAATTTGATCCGCGACTTAATTCGCGATAACGTCGACGAACGGACATAAAAACTAAAGCTGCTAACTGTATAAATTACTTCTGGTATTTAGATCGTCGAGATTGCACTTATCCAGGTAGTACACACCGATACAATATCACGTTGACACTTGGCACTGACGGATTTACCTAGTGACGACCAATGATTAAATTAATCGCCATAGCAAATATATGACGCGAGGATTTAGCCGGACGGAAATGGCAAATTCCAGCAAATTGCCACGGACTTTAGAGATTATTTTACATCTGCGTTTGGATCTCCGATCGAAGGAATCCTGGGCGTTTCGCATGTCAAATCTCCGCTTCTGCGAATAGAAACTCGAGAGCGTGTGATAGCTTGTGTGAACCTTTGTGATCGATAGACGACTCAAGATGGAAACAGAAAACAAAGGATCGGAGGGGAACAAAGGAAAGGCAAATTTGTTCGAATAATTGAAATAATTGGAATTCCCTGAATTCATCGTCCAAACAACGGTGTTGTATTTCATGTTTTCCTGTTGCATGCACGTGCTGCAGGATGTGAGAGGTGGAAGATGGACGTGATGATTACGAAGAATCGTTCGCGATTAGGATGGCACGAAGATGGAAAATTTTGAAATCGTGGAAATTTTCAGAAATCATTTGCTTGTACGTTTAAACTGCGAAGATTTCTCTGCAGAAATTTACTAACATGCAAATTTTAGAATCGTCTCCCTTGTCCGAATTAATTGCGAGAAAAAAGCTGTTTGCACGATGCTGAAAACTCGACGAGAATATTATTTTCTTATCCGAATTATTCCGATCTATATACGTACAGTGTTGTTGATTGACAAAGATAATCATGCGCCTATTTTAATTCAACGAACGAGGAGGAAATTTGACGATGATCGTTGTCAAAGACCATCGGAATCGTGCGCCAAACGGGACCAGGAAGATAGGAAACACGATATCAATGACATTCCTGGCTAATTCGTGGTCGACGATGAGGCAACGTTAGGCTAACCGACCGCGGTTTGCATAACATTTTCGCAGTCGATTCAGGTCGACGACTCGAACGAGGAAGAGACGAAAACGTTCTCTCATTTCACAGCTACGGAATTTCTAGGTAACTCGGCGAAGACGAGTAAATAGCTTTCCCTTTTTTGATATTTATGTGACGTACCCTTCTTCGACCTTTGAATTGCCATGTGAACGTGGAAATTACATTTTCAATTTTTCAATGTTATCTTCTTTCTTTATTATTGTTCTGTACACAGGGCGGTTGGTAACTGGTGGTACAAGCGAAAAGGGGGTGATTCTGCGCGAAAAAAGAAGTCGAAAATATAGAATAAAAATTTTTCGTTCGAGGCTTTGTTTTCGAGAAAATCGACTTTGAATTTTGGCTCGGTACGCGTACACTTTATCGCGTCTCGTTATAACGGATCTCACTGTAGATCGTTGTCTCGATTGACGTTATTTTTTTAAATTTTTAAATTTTTAAATTTTTAAATTTTTAAATTTTTAAATTTTTAAATTTTTAAATTTTTAAATTTTTAAATTTTTAAATTTTTAAATTTTTAAATTTTTAAATTTTTAAATTTTTAAATTTTTAAATTTTTATTCTATATTTTCGACTTCTTTTTCCGCGTAGAATCACCCCCTTTCCGCTTGTACCACCAGTTACCAACCACCCTGTATATTTGCAAACGGCTGCAAACGTTGGTGAAATTTTTAGACATCATGGAAATTTTTGATATTTCTGTCCCATAGATACCTTTCTTCGACTCTTTGAAATATGAAATTCGTCGTATAAACTTCTCGAATACTAAGTATACTGATTTAATTAGGCAAACATAAACTTATTTTTTAAGCAAACAGGATAGATTTCAATCGGAACTCGATAATGAAAATACGTTGATTTTTACTGCAGATTTTTATACGGATTTGTATTGTATCCTCATGAGCGCACATATGAAATTTAAATAGGAATTCATTCTGCCTATTATAAAATCCATATTATATAAACATCTTGTGTGGATTTTTGCATCACGAAATGTGCATAAAAGTCTTTCATAAATGCGTAAAAATCCGCAGTAAAATAGTCGATAGTTTGCCTGTTTTATATATTTTTTACGTTAAATTAAATTCCCCATAAACGAATAAAAATCCACGGTATATCGGTGGCAATATCGCAGCAGGTCGTGCAGTATTTAACCTGCATCTATAAAACATATGGAATTCGATTGAAACTGAGTCAACATCGTGTTCAACTTATACGCTGATATTGGCTTAAAGGAATTCACATCTATCTGGCCAGTGAATTTTAAATTTGGCTAAACGATTCGTATCTTGAAATCTATCTGACTCCCAGTCCCATTTAACCATTTAATTACCACTCTGTTATACTTTACTATTATTACTATTTTTTGTATTCTTCTGTTAAATTAAATGTCCCATAAATGAATAAAAATCCGCGGTAAGGTGTTCGCTATGTCGCAGGAGGTCATGGCGACTATTTGTCCCGGCTCTGTGAAGCATCTGGGACTAGACGAGATCTCGGGTGACCTACTGCTCCTTTCCTGACAACGCCACGATTACACAGCGGACACATTATTTATCCGGCTCTCCTTTTGTCGTCGATGCTTTTCGTTCGTGCTTTCTCACCCGTTATACTTCCCAGGCTTCTTCACAGACTTCTGCCCCATCGGTTTCATCGATCACGCGTTGCTCCTCATCTCGCTGGGAACATTCTTTTTTCTCCATCACTCGTCGATCAGCCGTGATCCAGGTGATCCGAAGACTCAAAAGTATCAGGATAGGCAACGCCATCCGAAGCGTACACTTGATTACGTTCGAACCTACTTTTGGCGGTGTCACAGATCTTTTCGACGCTGTCATAAATATCACGAACCTGCCTAACCGTGCAACCACCGTTATGAAGAATCCTCAGATCTGAAACGATCAAGGTCCTAGTAATATCGGATACAATGAAAGCTTCTTTATGGAATACGTAACATATGTAGTTGTTAGGTTTCGTATAATTATTTCTGTTCCTATTTACCAGCGTTAAGCTGTCACAGACAGTTCGACTGAGCCGCGTTTTCATAGGTCAAACTGTTACTCGCGCAGACATGGTTGGAACCGTACGATGAGCTCTCGTAGCTATAACATCGATCCATAACTTTGCAAGGACCCTTTGAAGCTACTGTTACATCTAAAATAATATTACATTCATTTTAACGTTTTACAATTTCAGTTGCACCGCAAACCTAGTCGAAACCTAACCAGGACAAGCTCATCCTACCATCTGGGTGAACGTTCTTTTTTTCTCGATCACCTATCGATCAGTCGTGATCTAGGCGATCTATCGGAGGATATTTTCTCCGATAAATCGTCAGAGGAAACTATTCCACGAGGATAGAAAGATGTATGATCGGTGTCTGTTTCATGGGACAAATTCCTTTCCCTTTTTGCTCTGGTCTTTAGCTCTTGGCTCTTGGCTTCCGGCTATCCGAGACTTCCGATACCCGTTTCCCAATCAGGTTTTGTCTTCTCGATCGCCTGGCATCCAGGAAGTCGACGTGGCTCTGAGTTACTTCGCGTAATCGGTTCTATAATCGTTCGTTTCCTGGCTCTCAGTCCTTTCTAAGCAGAAATCTCCGCGCTTACGAAAGATTAGCGCGCAACCACGATTAATTACTATGTTTAGTACAAAGTCGATTCGACAACTGGAAATTAGTTTTCGTTGTTGGTTAAGCGTTCACACGGGTCCAAGTTTTGTGAGAGAAATCTGCTAGTAGCTGTGTGCAAAATTTCACTGTGTACAAAACGTAGAAAGGACAACTCTGTGACAAGATCTATTATAGAGTCTATCAAGTTTTATGAGATGTGTCTTTCCATTCAGATGCGTTTTTCTCATCAAATCAATCGGGAAACGGTGGAACATTGGATCGAAGGAAGGCTTTCTGAAGTCATCGTTCGAATATAATTACAAATTACACGACAGGCTATTTATTCGCCGACAAAGGAACATTGTAAACAGCTTAATCGTCCGAGCAATTCCATCCTATCCGATCGTAAACTTAATCGTTCGCCTATTAACGTGTAAAACGCGAGGAATAAAAGAACAAATATCAGAGGAAGCCTTATTCCAGAATCTGTTTTCCATTTTCCCGTTCTACTTTCTTGTTTCTTTTTTCTTTTCTGTTTTCATATCCACCGTTTGACTCCCTGGAAGCAAAAATAGCAATAGTCGACCGCAAAGGCACAATTAACAGCACTTGAGAGACATACCTAAATGGGTAAAGTTCGGAAAGCAGGTCACCTCTTCCCCTGATCGCGTGCAGACAATTCGCAAACTCATTTTTCTCGGGAAGAATCTCTGCCACGATAATTCCAACCTGATAGAACACGTGGTTCTGTTTGCAGAAACGTGATTCAACGATGGAAAATTCGATAGGAATATTCGTACGAAAAAAAAGAGCGTAAAGGTACAAGGAATAACCCTGGCCAAATGTAAACCTGTGAAATCATAGTGTAGCTTTTTCACACGGATATCCATGTATATACGTGTGAAAAGATGTTTAAGTTATAATAGCACATAGGTGTTCACAGTAGCTCTATCTCCCTTATCCATATATTTTTTAACACGTTATTGTATTACTATATATCATCCATATATTTTTTAACACGTTATTTATTACTATATATTATCCATATATTTTTAATACGTTATTGTATTATTATGTATTGTTTATATTATCCATTTTCCTTATCCATATGTAATTCAATACCTTATTGCATTACTATATATTAGCCACATATTTTTTAACACGTTATTATATTACTATATATAATTTATATTATCTATCTCCCTTGTCCCTATATAATTTGATACGTTATTGTATTAGTATATATTATCCATATATTTTTTAACACGTTATTATATTATTATATATCATCCATATATTTTTTAACACGTTATTTATTACTATACATTATCCATATATTCTTTAACACATTATTATATTACTATATATTATTTATATTATCTATCTCCCTTGGTCCTATATAATTTGATACGTTATTGTATTAGTATATATTATCCATATATTTTTTAACACGTTATTATATTATTATATATCATCCATATATTTTTTAACACGTTATTTATTACTATACATTATCCATATATTCTTTAACACATTATTATATTACTATATATTATTTATATTATCTATCTCCCTTGGTCCTATATAATTTGATACGTTATTGTATTAGTATATATTATCCATATATTTTTTAACACGTTATTATATTATTATATATCATCCATATATTTTTTAACACGTTATTTATTACTATATATTATCCATATATTCTTTAACACATTATTATATTACTATATATTATTTATATTATCTATCTCCCTTGGCCCTATATAATTTGATACGTTATTGTATTGGTATATATTATCCATATATTTTTTAACACGTTATTATATTACTATATATCATCCATATATTTTTTAATACGTTATTGGATTACTATATATTAATTATATTATTCATCTTCTTTATCAATATATAATTTGATACGTTATTGTATTGCTATATATTATCCATATATTTTTTAATACGTTATTCTATTACTATAAATTATCCATATATTTTTAATATGTTATTGTATCACTATATATCATCCATATATTTTTTAACACATTATTATATTACTATATATTATTTATATTATCTATTTCCCTTATCTCTATATAGTTCAATACGTTATTGCATTACTTTATATTATCCATATATTTTTTGACACGTTATGATATTGCCATATATTATCCATATATTTTTAACATGTCATTGTATTGCCATATATTATTTATAAAAACATTTTTTCATTCATAAATACATTCTAGCAAAATACATATATATATATATATAAGAAATCTACTGAATCTTATGAACTTCGTGTGTGCAAAGCCAAGTTCGACGAAGTTACAGGTACGTGCGGCTGTCAGAAAATATTATCAAACCAAATCAATTTCCGGGCTGTGTAGCCAAGGTTATATAAATAATACCAGTCACGCAAAAAATGCAGACAGGTCGAACGATGATTGTACTTGCCATTGGACTGCGCAGTTTATGCATTAATGCGAATTTTGGAAATGCGAAAATCTACACACACAAATAATGCAAACATACGCACAATTCAAACACCATACAAATAATTATGAAAATGAATTGTTGAACAATCGTTACATTTATACGATATAATTATTATTAATTACGAATACGAATAATTTATGAAAATGTATAAAATAGCGGTACAGTCTCTGTGATATAATTATTATTACGCTACATATATAATATAATCGTTTCTATAGTATTTAACATTTAATAAGCAAGACAGTTTCCTATCTATTTAATTTCTATTCGTTTAATTCTATTAAACTATATTTAGAGAAATTTGGAAATTCGTGGCTGTGTTGTCAGTTTAAAAGTAGAGGATTCAGAGATTGATAAAGTTTAATTGGTAAACGGGTCAAGAACAAATACACGAAATGACGACTTGCAATGGCCTAGTAAATCTCGATGATCACGCTAATTCTCTGGCATGTTAATTGATCTAGTTCGAATGTAGCAACGGGTTAACGTGTAACGTTTCATTCGCAATTTCTTGTTCGATCGGCTGCGAAATTTATCTCTTAACATTGTAACTATGGAATGGAATTCCAAGGATTCTTTGTACTTGATAGTTTAAACTTAAAAACTTAATAGCCTTTTCATCGACAATTCCTCTTCCATGCAAGTTTTACAATTTTATAAAATTTAAAGAAATTATCTGCCTACTATGATACATGTTGATCCAGCTCAGCAACATTTAAGGAAATCTAATAAAGAACACTGTTCAATTACTAGCAGAATTACACTGATTGTTTAATACGTATCGAAGGAGAACGCTATGAAATTCATAGAATATTGAAAAATGTTTAATATCAAAGATTGGCATTTTTTCATATCTTCCTAACGTCTTGGAAAAATGACGAATAAATTATCCTGCGATGATTACATATCTTTTGACGAACAAAGCTGTTTCTATTCATTTCAAAATATCTTAATAGATAAAGTGAAAAAATATTCCCATCTGAAGCTGGTTAAATGTTCTTCGCGAAAATGGGCCAAACTCCTAAATCAATTGTCAGTAACAATTCTTGCTTAACATTTTTGTCAGCCCTATATAACGTATACATTATACAATATATGCTATAACGCCATGTTACTTGTTATATGTATGTAATAAATAACAATAATATATATAATAAATAATAAAGGAAGCTGATATCTCGCCTTGTAACATCATTATCGTAGAGATTTTCTTGTAAATGAAAAACACGCTATATTTGATTCCACTTGAAATATAAATCACCGCACATGTGTAGTAAATAATCTTAGAAATTTTATTCGCAGGAAACATCAAGCGTATCCGATGAATAATGAAAGAACGAAGATTCAGCAGTATGGACACGTGTCAGTTAAACGAGCAGCCAGAAGATTACACGAAGAATCCTTCCAGCGGATGCCTCATGGACATCCACGGCGGCAAAAATGAAGTAAGACATGCGTTTAAGGCAGTTAAAACGTCCCGCTGTTCTGCTTAAAAGGCGAGTGAAAGAGAGATAAAAATGTGCACGCGAGCCGAATGACATCAGCCGTGAATAAAATATTAGGATACGATGGTTGTGCTGCTTCCACAGCTATCTGCCTGCTCGTCGATAACTTTCGACAACGAATTCTCGAAGGAAATTCTGCCTGATCCATACAGCTGGCCATTTTGTCCCCGGAGGTGCTATTATAGCGATATCTTCCGTTTCAATTCGTACCGGCGCTTTATACCAATTTATTTTCTGTACAGGTGACCGAGAAGATGAAGAGCATTGGATGGACGAGTACATGGGAGGCGGTTCCAGCTATTTTCTCGAGGAAGATCCACCAGAGGCGAGTGATTCATCCTCGATGACGCAAGATGAACGAAACGTGGATTAATCGCGTGAAACAGCTAGCAAGGTCCGTCGTAGACAAGCGTCAAATCTGCCGAAAAGAATATTTCGTATGATAAATAATTACGAGGTTTCTTCGATGACTGATTTCAGTTTAAAACGCAGAGCATTGAATATTCTGCCTTAACCCCTGAAAGCTGTCATCAAGGAAAATCGTCTGCTTGTTCCTTTCGTTTTAAGAATCGATAAAATCGAGAAGATGTAAGTAATTAATTAGCGTTCTAGTATGATTGGATATTAGGATAAAGAATAGAAAAATTATCGGCCGTGATGGTCTCGTTATGGGATGGTAATATTAAAAGAAAATTTATATGAAATTTCGCTCGTGATAGCCTTTAGGGGTTGAAGTTTGTAAAGACCAAGCAAGATTAGCTCACTTTTATCTGGAAACCTCAATTTCGCGCACCATAAAGCCTCTGGGCTCACGTACGACAAGTTATCGCTTCCACACACCGGAAATCGGAGACTTTCCTCGGGTATGGATCTGCAGGGGTTGTCGTCGGGGTCGACGCAGGCTCCAGAATGCTTCAGGGACAAATCTGCGAAAGAAAAATGAAGTAACAGTGCTTGTCTACTTGGAAATCTTTTGCGCGTATATTGTACGTGTTATGTAAAACGTTTTGAAAATTCATCGCCAGTTTAGTGAGACACGACTATCGTGATTGCGCTGGTAAAGTTTAAAACGAACCTGAAAATGTATCTATAGAAGCTACAAAATGTTTGGTACAAGTATATATCTCGCAGAAGTGACAAAAGTTTTAAACAATTGATCCTTCGTTGTATCAAGTTATTTGAAAAGTTCGTGGCGCTTTTATTAGAAATTTCTGTTAAATAATGAAACGCACGAACAAGCATGTACTACTTTTAATTGCATATGAGAAAGCAGTGATTTTCAACCGGTGTGCCAGAAAAAGTTCTAAAACAAGCAACACCTGATTTAGACAGGTGCAGTGACCTGTTTTCCTTTAGACTTTAGACTGTCAAATACAAACAACAGGCGTTCGACTGTCAATACCTTGCCTTGAAGCGTGTTACGAGATGTAAATGATTGAAAATCGCTGCCATAGACAATTAAGGAGAAACATTGAATATTTGATAATAGACTGAATAAGTAGTCTAGCTAAATAAGGTCTTCCCAAGACAGCACTGACATTTATTTTGATTGTTGTGGCATTGTAAGTGATGGATACTTTGATAGGTAACGCCATCGTTTCCGCAAACCTCGTCCTTTGCACTGAAGGTCTTAGTAGAGGATTTGAGATGAGCACACGAGAACTGCGTGTTCTTCTCGCACTCGTTATCTGATACCAACGTCTTCAAATCTGAAAAACAAATTAGGAAAGGCCCGTGAAGTCTGAGATCATTCATCTTCTCAACTTTAATCTCACGAAACTTTACAAACAGAGAATACAATATGTAATAGAGCGTGGATCTTTATGCGTTTCGTACGAGAAATTTAAGGATGTATAAAAATGAACAAAATGCATATAATACATATACGTTGAGTTAAGTAATAAGTTCATTCAAAATTGTTTGAAAAGTATAAATGTACCTGAAATGTACCTGAATTTTTTAATGAAAAGTATATGTTCACAGAGAAATGACATAAATAAGTTACTCCTTAATATGCTCTTTTTAAAACAAACTAAACGAACTTATTACTCGATCTGATAGAAATATATACGATATAAGAATAAAGAATACTAGCCACGAAAACTTGGTAACACAACTTACCACGAGCTTTGTAACACAAAAACTTAAAAGGATTATGATAGGTAACGCCATCTGAAGTACACACTGGATTCCATTCGAACCTACTATTGGCAATGTCACAGATCTTTTCGACGCTGTCATAAATATCATAAACCTCCCTAACCGTGCAACTACCGTTATGAAGAATCCTCAGATCTGAAACGATCAAGATCCTAGTAATATCGGATACAATGAAAGCTTCTTTATGACATATGTAACATATGTAGTTGTTAGGTTTCGTATAATTATTTCTGTTTCTATTTACCAACGTTAATCTGTCGGAGACAGTTCACCTGAGCCGCGTTTCCATAGGTCAAACCATTATTCGCGCAGACACCGTTGGAACCGTACGATAAGGTCCTGTAGCTATAACAGCGATCCATAACTTTGCAAGGACCGCTTAAAGCTACTGTTACATCTAAAATAATATTACATTAGTTTTAACGTTTTACTACTTCGGATCAGAGCTGAACGAAGCTGTTACAGTCTTAAAATAATTGCCACATTAATGAATTATGCAATTGAATGGATGTTTTGCTGAATTATATCTGAAGCATCTTTTCATTTTGCCGCATTTGAACTGGTTCCGTATTTTCTAAATTTAAAGTCATCGACTGACACAAACGCTGACTAACTGTATATTGGATGGTTAAAGAAAATTTGTAAAATTTGTCTCAGAATCCGCTATCGTTTATGCGTTCTTCCTGTAATAAATAAATTCGCGTTGACTTTTTTTGTCAGATTTATGTAAGAATGTCAGAAAACTATTCTTTCATAATGACCAATAACGAGGTCTTATTTTACTATAAATCGTCTTAACACCGACAACAAGTTAACGTTTTACAATTTCAGTTATACCGCAAACCTAGTTGAAACCTAACGAGAACAAGCTCAAGCTAAATTCTAATATTGCATTAGATCCACGGTGGACCTGGTCAACGAAACTCAGAGGGACAGTAGTCTCTGGAAACGCTGCTCATGTTCGCGGAATTCTACTAACTCGAAGATAAGGGATTTTTAGTTTGCATTGTTAGGAGAGTCGGCGACCAGACGACAAAATGTAACAATACCCGCGGACATTAGTGGGTAACAACGAGCCAGAGTTTGCAAGCTGGAATTCTGGTCTCGCGAACCTCTCTCAGTCCGACTGGTCAACTAAATTTCTCCAGCCAGCCAACTTTTGCTAACTTTAATCCGTATTAACGGCACGGTAAATATACTCAGAATTTGTCTTGCTTACTCTGCGAACGATTGTAATTAACGCATGAAAGTGATTCCAGGTTCGTGTACGTGTGCCCATCCGATCCACAGATCGGCCGATAAAACAGATTTATCTTGCAGTAATCATCCACCGGTAAACAATATCCAGAATGCATTGGTATCACTGAAAAGGAATTTTCGTTCATTAAAGTACGAATGTATGAAGGTAAATATTATTCTTAACGTAAGTTATGAATCATTTTTATTAATTTCATTAAATTTATTCTCAAATACCACATGATCCGAGGTATGTCTCTCGGTAATCAGCAGTTAAATTGAATCTTATAATTAGATTGCGGATTTTTACGCTTTTATGGGAAATTTAAAGATGCACAAATGTATATACATAATGAAAGTATGAATTTGTATAAATATCCGCATTCTATTTGTAATTTACGATCGAAGATCTCACAGGAAAATATGATAATTTTCTAACTCTTACTTGTCACTTGGTGATTGGCAAAAAGTATTTTAACATGAAATAATTCAAGAAAGAAATAATCTGGTAGATTTGAAGATATAAGGCTTTTGATAAATCCACAGAAACGAATAATATTAGCTTAGTTAGTATATGAACTTAATTTAATTAGTATTAATCCGTATAATAGAATCTATTATCAATATTTATATCATTAATTGGAATACTATTATAATACTATTTAAGAGAATGATATAAAACACATTGAATTTATAAAATACAGAAAATGTAACTTATATATCATGTTCTTCAGATGTGGTCTTCAGTTCAAAGCAGTAATATAAATACAATTTATTTATATGTTCAAACTTTTATTCTTTATTAGAATATCTGAGGAGTGCACTAAAAAATTAACATGTTCCTATATTACTATAGTTAAGGAATAATGTTGCCAGGACATATATACTGTATGTAGTACATACAGTATACGTCAAGAAAATTGCAAGAAAAGAAGGCTAACGAAGTTTGAATAATTTCACCATGCAGCTAGGATATACGGTATTGTTCGTTGAATTAGGCGGCTTCCGGCCAAGTATAGTGAGAAACATGGTATTCCATAGAATTAAAAATTCATGTACGCCCCGCGTACGTGCTTCGTGAATGTTTAAGTATGCCGTGACCTAAACTCGCGTAATTGTACGAAGCATGGAAGCTTAGAATTGCAAAGAGGGAAATTTCATTGTTACTCACCGTTCTGAAATGTCTGATAGTTAACGCAGTCCAGGTATAAATCGTTGGCATAAGTAATGCCATCACTACCACATACTGGACCATCATACAAATCTACGTTATTAAAAATTTCGCAATTTTGGTAAAAAATTCGCTTGTTCGCCAATATAAAAGTCCACCCTCTTCTACAGATCAGTGTGAAACCTAAAAATCGACATTACGTGAAATGTAATAAACTGTCAATAATGAGGTAAATATTCCTCTTTTACCGAAAAAGAATAAAAAGTACTTCATGGTAGGTGTAGGTATAAGTACATACTTTAAAATTATTTTGTGAACCGTATTTTATACGAGATATAATCGCTATATCTTAAGGATGACGTATTAAAGTAGATTATTTTTCATTTCTCTCTATAAGGTTTTTTATTCAGCACGTGCTTTTATTGTCAATATTTTCTCGTTTAATCAGAATGGAACGCAACTGCAATTATCTTATCAACGTGGTTTGCATGCTTCGCTATGATGCGTTATCAATCGAGAAAACAATTTATGACAGCGTGATTTTGATAGACGAAAAGATACATAAAAAACTATTACAATGTTTCCTTTTATGCATAGGTACATATTTATGAAATACATATTTAAAATTACAAGTTGTATAATAGGTTCAAATAAACCGCCATTTAGTAGGTAATTACCATTCCTACTATATCGTTGGAAGATCTAATAGATTACCGACTGTACAATTTTCTTAATAAAAAATTTTATGGTAAACGATTTCTGTTTTATCGACAATTCAGTAACGATACATCATGAAGATATAAGATAAGGGTTTGGCACATCATATAATGTCTCACTAAACTCATAATCAAATATTCAAGTCTTTTGATAAACTTAACACGTATGCAAAAGTTATCACGGAGGTTATTATAAGATTCGATAGTACAATTAATTTGAACAATCCGTTTGACGCTAAATATATCTGATTAATTACTGCAACTGTGTGCAGGAACCTTTAGATCAACGCCATTTTTAGGAGGTGTAGGTTGTGTGGTGGAAGAAAAGTTGGGCCACGTAGTTACTTTATGGGAGAAGATTTAAATTTCATATCTGTATTATTAGACTCGAATTTATTCAATACTGTAAATACAAGTTGTACAGTGCAAAATGGTACGTATTTTAGGAACGAAGATAACGTAATTTAGTTAATTTTTCATTCGCTCCTGTGTACATGTTTGCGCTTAACTATTGTGGCAGTGACGAACAATTGGATCATTATAACTATGAATGATTTTTATAATTTTCTAATGAATGATTATTATAAGATGCTTCCAATAAAGATACGCTCGATTTAAATATGTTTAATGATAAATTGTCTCACTTTTTTTTTCTCTATTTGCTTCTTTCATTTTGGACAGCTGGTCACTTACGTGAACATTTATTATAAATAATAAAAAATCTACATTAAGAAATATGATGTATAATTGCTCTTAATGTAATATGTATGTTGTTTATGTAATACCTTTAATGTAAATGTCCTTATATCCTGTACAGGTTACATTCATATCATCAACATGAGTTTTATCGACTTTGTTTTCAAACTTTGTTAATTCAGAACTTTTCTATCCCAACTTTAATCAACAACAGTACTAAGTAATAATAATATTAGCTATATGCATTTACAAATGTGTATGTTGGTTATTGTCATTATTAGTTATTGCCAATTAATCTTGCTATTAATAAAAAATAGCATTGATGAATTGTAGTCAACAAGAGTAATATTAATAAAACCAATATTGGTGATATCAATGTAAGTCACAAAATACACATTCCTAAAATTGCTCACTAATTGCTTTACCCAAGATTTTCTATTATCTTTTATTGCATTCATATGATATGATACATATTCCCTTTTAAATTATAAATATATACTTTATTTTCCCTTAGCCACTGAGGTTAGATATCAAGCGAAAACTGACCGCTAGGTCGGACAGGGTAAAGAGCGTGGACCTTCACCCTACAGAACCATGGATGCTCTGTTCCTTGTATCAAGGAAACGTTAATATTTGGAATCATGAAACTCAGACGCTGGCTAAAACATTTGAAGTATGTGACTTACCAGTTCGTACAGCCAAATTTGTACCACGCAAGAATTGGGTTGTTACTGGTTCAGATGATATGCAAGTTAGAGTATTTAATTATAATACTTTGGAACGTGTGCATTCTTTCGAGGCACATAGTGACTATGTCAGATGTATTGCAGTACATCCAACACAACCATTTATATTAACAAGTAGTGGTATGTGTATTAACTTACTTATTAAATTTTAATGATAATTTTATTTCTGATTAATTCCTTTTTTCTTCTTGTTAGATGATATGCTAATCAAATTATGGAACTGGGAAAAAGGTTGGATAGCACAACAGGTGTTTGAAGGGCACACACACTATGTAATGCAAGTAGTATTCAATCCAAAAGATAATAATACATTTGCAAGTGCTTCATTAGACAGAACAGTGAAAGTATGGCAGCTTGGATCTTCCACGGCCAATTTCACACTAGATGGTCATGAGAAAGGTGTAAATTGTGTTGATTACTATCATGGTGGAGACAAACCATACTTAATATCAGGAGCAGACGATAACTATGTCAAAATTTGGGACTATCAAAATAAAACTTGTGTACAGACACTAGAAGGACACACACAGAATATTTGTGCTGTTTGTTTTCATCCAGAATTGCCCATCATTCTTACGGGTTCTGAAGATGGAACTGTTCGAATATGGCATGCTGGAACATACAGATTGGAATCTTCCCTTAATTATGGTTTTGAGAGAGTATGGACAATCGCTTGTTTAAAGGGCTCAAACAATGTTGCAATTGGTTATGATGAGAGTAGTGTTATAGTAAAAGTTGGTAGAGAGGAGCCTGCAGTTTCAATGGATTCATTAGGTGGCAAGATCGTCTGGGCAAAACACAGTGAAATACAGCAAGTGAACTTGAAAGCTTTGGGAGAGGAAACACAAGATGGAGAGAGACTCCCACTGGCTGTCAAAGACATGGGTGCCTGTGAAATTTATCCACAAACTATCCAGCATAATCCGAATGGAAGATTCTTGGTAGTTTGTGGGGATGGAGAGTACATTATTTACACATCTATGGCATTAAGAAATAAAGCTTTTGGTCAAGCATCGGAATTCATCTGGGCAGCTGATTCAAGTCAGTATGCTGTCAGAGAAAGTAATACCACTGTAAAAGTCTTCAAGAACTTCAAAGAAAAGAAGAGCTTTAAGCCTGATTTTGGTGCTGATGGTAAATATAATAATTATTTTTCAAATTGCCGTATTTCATTTACTAATATAATTTTATTAATTTATTATATTTATATTATACAGGTATTTTTGGTGGATTTTTGTTGGGCGTTTCTTCTGGATCTGGTCTATCATTTTTCGACTGGGACACGCTTAAGTTAGTTCGTCGTATAGACATTCAACCTACACATGTCTATTGGGCCGAAAATGCCTCTCTGGTAGCATTAGCTACATCTGATCAATACTTTATTTTAAAATACCATGCTGATGCAGTTGCAAATGCTCCAGAAAATTCAGAAGACATTGAAGATGCTTTTGAGGTTTGTCATTTTACCTGCCATTAATACCTACAATGAAGAAAGTAATGTTCTAAAACCCTTTAATATCATTTATAGATGGTAGCAGAAATGAGTGAAACTGTGAAAACTGGTCTATGGGTCGGTGACTGCTTCATTTACACAAATAGCGTAAATCGGATAAACTATTTCGTCGGTGGAGAAGTTGTGACTGTATCACACTTAGATAGACCAATGTATCTTCTTGGATATGTCCCGAGGGACAACAGATTGTATCTGTGCGACAAGGAACTGTCAGTTGTCTCGTATTCGTTATTATTATCTGTATTAGAATACCAGACTGCTGTTATGCGAAAAGATTTCGAGACAGCAGACAGAGTTCTTCCCACGGTTCCCAAGGAACATCGTACGCGAGTGGCTCATTTCTTGGAAAAACAAGTTCGTATTATTAAGACAATCTCTTGCTAATAAACACTCTGTTTATTTGAAGAATTAACATTTAAAATGCTGTAGGGTTTCAAAGAACAAGCATTGGCTGTGTCCACGGATCCAGAACACAGGTTTGAATTGGCTCTGGCATTGGGCGACCTCGTAACGGCGCACTCGCTTGCAAAGGAAGCGAATAGCCAGCAAAAATGGCGGCAATTGGCGTCTCTCGCCACTCAGAAAGGAAAATTGTGCTTAGCACAAGAATGTTTGCATCAGGCGCAAGATTTCGGTGGGCTCCTACTGCTTGCCACAAGTACAGGAAACGCGAATATGATTCAAAAACTAGGCTCGGACGCTAATGATATGGGCAAGAATAATATTTCTTTCTTGTCATATTTTATTCTTGGAGACCTCGACAAGTGCCAGGAAATCCTTCTAAAAACGGACAGAACTCCAGAGGCTGCGTTCTTTGCACGAACGTACGCTCCTAGTAAAGTTTCATCGATTGTAAAATTATGGAAGGAGAAACTCTCGTCTGTGAGCAAGAAAGCTGGACAGAGCTTGGCTGATCCTGAACAGTACGAAAACCTGTTTCCTGGATACAGAGAAGCGTTGAAGGTCGAACAGTTCCTTAGAGAGGAGAGTAAGAAGAAGGTTCCGGCATCTGCATTCCCGACTATGAAAGTAAGAATGGGTTTACCTTCTTTTTAAAAATTCTGAATATTTCAGTAATTTGTGATATTGTAAAACATAGAATGAATTTTAATGCGATTTCATATGTCTATTATAGCCGAATGTCGAACGAAATCCATTCGAGGAGATGCTAGCGGCTGAGCAGGCGAATCGGTTCACCTACAAAGCGGCTACAAGTACAACTGACGAAGCAGAAGAATCAACCACCGAAATGATAATGAATAGGCTACAGGATCTCGATATTGGTAAGGTAATCCCATCGTCTACGGGAAAATCGAATTTTCCCGAGAAGATTACGAAGACCACCAGCAGCTCTAGACCATTAACCATGGACGAGGACGATCTGGATCTCGATCTTGAAATCGATGATACTATAGATACTACTGTAAGTCCATTGTGTTACTACCAATATGTGTTTCTTCTATTAGTTTTTCTTTTTTCATGCAACATTTTTTACCTTGTGCATGCTGTCCGTATATAAGTGCTTCTACATACACAAAGTAAGTGTACGCGCATAAAAGTACATTTACTTCTTTATTTATTTTATACAGACTTAATTATGTTGTGAAATAGAGTTATTTTAATTGGGATATCAAAATCATGAGGGGCCCTGGTAGGGGTGAATCGAGGTCAAACGGAAGAACAACATGGGTGGGGAACAAAAGAGGGTAACTAGACGATGCTTTAATACCCTTAAATACAGACGCGTAATTCTAGAAGGGTATTACATTACTAAAACAGTCTGAAACCAAGCGTGGTACGCACACGCGCATCTAGAACGAGTGTATGCGTGGCAATATATCGATCTCGACCGATGTATGTGAACACGTTCCACCTATCAAGCAGAACGAACACCACGTTAAATAAAGCAAAGAAAGGCGAAACACACACGCGGAAATAAAAGAAAGAAAGAAACCGTAGGCAGGTAACGCGAAAGTGGAGAATTTCGAGCCTTTTGTTTTAAGATAAAAATCGATAGCAGTATTTTCAGTCATATTTTCTTTCCTCGTCTAATTTCTTTCTAAACATCGATTATTAGGATTCTTGAGTCATCAACGAGTGAAGAGGGAACTACGAAGCCATAAAGTTTGTTGACTTTGCACCAGTCACGGTTCATTCTCTTTACAGCCTTATTGCCATAACATTCGTGTACAGAATCCCTCTTTGTGTACCCTTTCCCTCGTTTATATTGTTTTATCACGCTTTCTTTATTTAGACAGCAAATATTTCTCTCGCTCAATTATCATATTTTCATATTATACAATATTTATTAAACTATCTATTAATCTAATAAAGATTAAAATTTTTAAGAGTAAAGAAAATACAAAGTTCCTAAAATAGTAGATTTTCTTATACATTGAAGCTTTTTTAAATTTCTTTTTTTTTCTACTATCCAAACATTCTGTGAATAAAAGTAGATGATAAATGGTAATGCTGAAAAATATATTTCCTGTTTCAGGGTGTGAATCTCGATGATGACCTCCTCGAGGAAGACTAGCCCGTCGATTGGAATACCTTTCTCCTGTTAATCATTCCTTGCGAGCCAACCAGAATTGTTTAGAGAAAATCAAGTATTAAAGAGAGAAGAAACCGTCGAAGAATGTTTTTGTGCGCGAGTGTTTCTATCGTGCACAATATTCAGCATGTGCACACAGACTTTATCCATGTACTGAGAATTATATATATTGTAATATAACAAAACATTCACATAAGTTTCCATCTATTTCTTTCCACAGCCATCGTTGCACTCTCCCAAGAGGTACCATTTTTATCGATGCTTAGGAACTTAGGAGATATACAAATACATGTTGTTCATATAACAGAGTAATTCAATAAAATGTAATCTTTATTTCATTTTACAGATAGGCATCCTTAAGTCTCCTTAGCATCGTGAAGAGTAAAAGACTACAACGAAAGCATTTCTAATCCTAAAAACTAACATACGATAAATTTTCAATTTATTCGCAGTGCAAGTAACATCCCAATGAGAGAATAATGACCTGTCAATCTCCGTATCTCCTTTCAATGACGTCACCATCATCCATAACTTTTTCCATGCTGAGCAAGCTCTCCACTAAAGGATCCTAAAAATAATCCAAACACTTTATAAGCGAGGAACACGTTAACTCTCTTTGAAACTCGAATAGTCGTCGATTTTCATGCACGCGTACGTGTCGTCAGCCACTGTAGAAAGAGAAAGAGATACATTTTGCGTGACTGGTACGTGCCCCGACGTTCTCCAGCACAACGTGTGCTCGAAGAAGGACCGAACTATCGTATTCCATCTCTACTTTCATTGTATGGCGCTTGAACCTTACTCATTTATTTGCAAAATTGTTTGCAGATCCTAAAGAAGATATAAAAAAGAAGAGAAGTAGACGGAACAGCAAAGTCTATGCAATGTTTAAGATTTGAAAGAGTTGTTAAAATGAAGTTGAAGCAATCTTGAAAACGGAAGTAGGTCGGAGGAGACTAAAAGATTGGAACTACTGTAACCTCTTTTCATTAGAAAGTTTATATTTATCTGCGTGTCTTGTTGCATTTTTGTTATTTTTATAGTCGAAAGTAGATTGAGGAACCGCGTGTCTGGATAACAAGAGATGGCCACGAAGACGGATTAATCGCGTGTAAATTTACGCGACACCCGGGGAACCCGGTACAACAAGCTGAAAAACGATGCAGTAGTAGGTGGAGACAGAGAAAGACGAGGGAACGGGGCGGGAAGGTAGCCGCGCGCGTCGTCTCGAAAATAGAAACGGCTTCGTTGACACTCTGCTACAAATTGTCCGCGTCGTTATGCTCTTTGTAAGAGCCAGGCGCTCCTTCCTCCCTGGATGCCCGCCGCTGGAATATTTTGCGATTTTTGCGTTCCGACCTCTACCCTTTGACTAAACGGTCATTGGATATTAGAAACGTGTATAGATAACTTCTTTAAAAAATTATATAAGTCCACAGATTAACACCGCAACTATTATTATTATTGCAATATATTTTCATAGGAAATTAGGGTAGATTAAGGAGTTGTTAATTGGGAGTTAACTTTCATGTTAAATAAGATCAGCGATAATGTAAAGATAATTATATGTGAAGACCACACGAGAAACGTATGATAAGTCCGTTTTTGTTCATTTTCTGATTATGTCATTTGGCGGTGAGGAAGTATTTTAACGTGAAATAGTTGAAAAAGAAGAATAATGTGGTAGATTCGAAAATACATGGTAAATGCACAATATATCAGTTTAGGGTTTTTTATATTATCTTAACTTGGTTATTATCAGTCTGCATAACTGATAAATGTAAAATTAGTTCACAACATATTGAATTTTAAAATTGCCCTTCTATAAAAATCCGAAAACGTGACTTATCATGTTTTTCACCTGTAGCCTTCATATTTATTTGTTTTAAGTTGCAAATAATATCAGTTGGACTAGGCCAAGTGGTCGGGTATCTAGAATATAATTAACTGATTTTAGGTGACGCCTCGAGGAGTAAATGGACCGCGTAACTCCGGCCCTCTTCTCCAACCAGTGTCGCTGAGAATTTATTGCCGTCCGTTCCGCGCGAGGATTACCAGAACTCGGTCGAACGATATCTGACACACTCTCCCTCGTTTCGTCCAGTTAAATCCACTCTAACGACCACGTAAACGAGCCGGGTAATTCTTAAGGCGGAGCCAAATATAGATGGGCAAAAATCATTCCAATAAAATTCGACGTTCTCCTTCTTTGCTTATTCCGTCATAGAATAAAGACTTGAACTTGAAAGAAGAAAGAGGGTGCGATCAAAATCCAATGTCTTCCGGGATTCCTGCTCATTCTCCTTCCCATAGAAATATAAATTCCCGATTCTGGTGAGTTAATCAATTAAAAACGAATTTGAAATTAAATAGATCAATCAGTATATATGTATTCACCCACTGACTTCCTGTTCCTCTAGTGTTCCATTATTCCTGATCTCAATCAACATTGTAATTCGGGTGAGTTAATAAATTAAAAAATTAAATAAATTAATTCATCTGTTAACTTGCTGTTCCTCCAGTGTTTTATTGTTCTTGGATTCAAACAACATCGTGTCTACTATTTGTATTTGAGAGATTACATTTATTATTACTATAAAACGGTGAAACTAATAATGATGTGCTAGTCAATGACACGCAGGATCGAACAATTTAGCTGGCAGCAAGAGGCGACAAGCGTTCCCTTCGTCGCACGTGCGTGGAAGAGGCCGTGAAGCTGCTAATAGTCGCCTAAATGGTCGACACGCTTGCTCTGGCTGTCGCTATATGTCACCTCCGCCCTCTATTTACACGCCACGGACGATGCACGTGCGTGTGAATCTCGACGCGACGGAAACGAAGGAATTCCCGGCTGTCTTCGGCTGCCTACCGCGTTACCTCCCATTCGAACGCCTTAAAAAATGCAACCGGATGAACTTTCCACATAAAATTTAATCCACTCGGCTTTAACTAATTTCCTAAGCTAGTCTAAGCCGTGACTAATAATCATTCTATTGCACACCGAATCTATAACTTTTTTTGATAACATATGAAATCTTTTGACGAGTAGAATTAAAAAATTAAGGCACATGGATCATTATTCGAAAAAATCATGCATATTGCACAATTTATTTGGACGCCATATTAATTTTGGACGGCCATCATTATGACTGCAACTTCTCTCGAATTCAGACTTTTGCACGGTACCAATTTGCTTGCATTTATCCAATTCGAAACAACCGGTTTCTTAACAATATTAATTAAAATTAATCAAAACAGATCACTAATTCATTCTGTTAATCAAGCTCCTAGCATGCACACAAGTCTTAAAACATGTTTGCTAAGTAAAAAATACAATATGCATCAACTTTATATACGCGTAGCTTTTAAATTGGAAAAATTAAAAGTTAACAAATTTCATATGTTATAAAAACTGCCAGTAATTCGGTGTGTCTCGAAACGGAGTTCAATCCGAGTCGTTTATGAGCGTATTTCAACGTCAACCAACAATTACAAGCCATGTCGGTCGTAAAATCAAGAAAATTATTGTCTCTCTAATTGTCAGTTTACTAGAACTGATTCAATGGGAAATAATAACTGTACGGTGGTTGCGTCCCGTTGTAAAGTACCGCGGCCACATCTCTGTAATCCGAGCCTACAGAGAAACACCACGAATGATTTACCTGACTCCCGGTGGATTCGTTCCGCGGAGAGGGGAACCACCGATGATTAACGTCAGTGTTTGCTTATAGAGACTGTTTGCGTGAACCGAACAGTAGCCGACGTTTATGTTTCGAGTTTCTTGTAAGATTTAGCTATTGTATACTTTTTTTTCTATCATGGACAGATGGATGGCTTATTTTATTTTCTTGGAGACACCATTTTTCTTGTAATAACTGCAGACTGCTATTTAGAGGTAGAAAGAATAGGTTTCCTCCTATAGTAGATAAAGCCTCCCTTCCTTTTAGTCTCACCTGTCCCAGCCAACCAATGGGAATTTAGGTATCCCTATCTGTCTCCATGGTGGTTCTTTCGCAAAGAAGAGACAGATGTTCTACCTGTCCCGTCCAACCAATAGGAGAGTCAGTATGATAGCACGACCCTCCCCATAGTTTATATTAGTGAAATATATCTTCTACGAAATAGCGATAAGGAAAATGTCAGGTAAAAATTGTATGTTTTAAAAGGAAGTTCAGAAATTCATAGAAGATTTAACACTTCAGTTTAATTATTATAATTATCTTCTTTGGTATAGACAAAATTATATCATTAATATCACAAATATTATTGCAGGGCTTGATCAATTTATGATTTGGAGCATTTTATCCTAAACAACAAAAGAATTACAAACTAATTAGATGAAAGCCAACAATATGAAATAGCGAAAAAAGAATGGAATTTGTGAAGACCCCAATAAGCAACATGAAGCTACAATGATGCAAGTGGGACGACTTCTGTCCATTCCATTCATGCCAAGCGTGCTCTTTTCCATCGAGCAAGCAAGATTTATTTTGAGGCGGGCGTGGAGAAGGGACGTGGCCGTACGATCGATTTCCAGACGAAAAATAAAGTGCACGTGCTATTCCTGCGCTGATGCACGTACGGTGTTGACTGGCTGTGCACGGCCAGCCTCTCTTTTACGGAGAATATTAAAGCTCGGCTACGCGCACCGTGTTTGTAAAACATCCTCGTCCACGCAAACATCACCATTGCTGGCCATTGGCTATTTTTCCCTCTTCCGCTCTTTTTCTCATTTTGCTAGGGATATTCTGAGCCCAGGGGCTCGCACTGAATCACAGGAAGCGACTATACTTTTGTTCTGAATATCGAATCGAAATAGAATCAAAACAGACACGAATGATGAATCTATTATGCTTTTCCATTTGCAGAATTATTACGAATTGGACAACACGGTGATTAATTAGTTAAAGAATAAAGAAATTGTAGGGAATCTTTTTGTAATTAACTATGAAAGATATCTTGAATGACATAGGATATTTTAAAGAGTAAGAGTTATAAAACTAGAATTATATTTCATTTGGAATAGAATATCATAATGAAAGGTAAATGATGCTCATGTGACGGTACTAGACGATAAATAATAGAGATTTATTTTCGACTTTCCATCTAATTACAGGAGCTGCCACGTGTGTCCAGGGTTCTTGGAATAGGTCACAGTTAATTAATCAAACTACTTAGGCTTAGATATGTACACTGACGAATAGTCTTGCAGAGAAACTGTTTTTTTTTTCTTCTTTTTTACTATTGCGTTATGCGACTTACATGTTTAGATACACATTTATCTCTTGCTTCTACATGGACCTAGTTATTCATATATATAAATGAAAACATCTTCGAGTGCCTTCCTGTATCGCGAATGCGCCTTAAGCTACGCGTTAATCGTTAATTCTAGATCTGTGCTTCTCGCAAATTCGTTTTTTCTTTTGTGGAAACCAATTCACGAGGCACGGACCGGTCCCTCATCTCGCTTAAATATCGAATACTGTGCAGCAGTCGAAAACACACGAGGACAGGGGTGCAATGTTTATCGCTTTAAGTGGAACAAACCTTTCACGCTTGTCTGAGACAGAATTATCACTATAGACCAGCTTCAGCTTCTCTTCAACGTCACCACGGGAGCCACAGAAATTTCCAGTAAAAGGTATCACTCCAACGTTCCACTCTTCTTGCTTACCACCTCATCCGGACGAAGCTCAGCCTAATTAACGTCGCTGAAACGACGCACAGGATGATCCTTTGGGACTCTGATAAGATTCTCGGCTTGTGACAATGGTGTAAACGGTGGATCGATTCACATGAAGCACTTGGACCGAGACTGAAACTCCATGGGCGCGAATCCGGTCGTAGAAACTCCTGTTGGAGTTGTAGATCCCATCATTCCTGAAGGAACACCCACACCACCCACGCTAGTGCTAGATACTGCCACAGTGCCTGGCTCCTCCTTCACGTTCACCACTAGAACAGAAGAAAGAAACAGACACTTGTCTCGTTCAGTCTCTTTGGATGAACAAGAAAACCACTGCAAAAAATGATTTCATTATACAATTTTATACAATCGTAGTGGCTAAAGGAAATACTTGCAAACTATTGTATGTATTATACTATTTACATACTAATTAAGTTCAAGTATTTTAAAATTTTCTAACATTCGGTATAATTTAACACTATGAAAATGGAGCATAGAAACTTATAAGTGAAATTCTTCATTGGAAAATGTGCAAATACTTTTAATAGACACTATATGCACATCTTCAAATTTTCCATAAATGCATGCAAAATCCACAATAATCATGCTTGTTTAGTATCATTAATAAATTAAAATGCAAAAGGCAAAACTGATTGAAAATAATTACTTTCTGGCCAATAGCACCTGGCAGGTACGGTTTCCTGGGTCATGGCGGCGTCATGCCTCCTAGCGAAGCTGCTACCAAAGGAACCACTACCCATAGAACCTGGGGAACTCGTGGTTCCACCTGGAACATCCAAATAATTGCCTTGAAACGCTTTGCCTGGTCGTCGAGCATTTCACAAAATCAAGTACCAATAATCTGCTAATTAGAGGAGAGACTCACTTAACGAGGTGCCTAATTGACTGTAGCCATTCATGGTTGGGATCTGCATGGACTGCATTGGCTGCAACTGTGGCTGAAGCTGCGAACAAATTGGGGACATTGATTAATTATACTTTTACTTTTTGAATAACAAAAGTGTGAAACTTAGAATTTCAGAAGATTAATTAAGAACTTGTTACTTACTGATTGACAGTGACTGTAGGACAGCTGAGATTGCTGAAGACTCCAAGCACTAGGAATCACAAATAGAGATTGTTTTTGAAATTTAATACTGGGATGAAGAAGCTTCGAGATAATTAGCAATAAATGGTGAAGAAACTTTGAGATAATTAGCAATAAATGATAGAAGGAAGCCTTGGGATAATTAATAATAAATGGTGAAGAAGTTTTGAGATAATTAACAATGAGTAATGAAAAAACTTTGTGATAATTAATGGTACCTTGTGTCGTATCTGGGATATGTAGACGGAGCATAAGATGGCGGAGAGTGACCAAACAGGTTCCTAGGACCTAAATGAACGTGTGTTGGAGAGAAAGGATCGCCAAATAGCGGTTTATGATACGGTGCATTTCTGTATGGTCGCTTCATGCGTCTACGTCTTCTGTAGTTACCATTTTCAAACATATCCGCGTATTGGGGATCTAAAAGTAGATATTGTATCGAAAGTGTATCAGAATTGACCAGCCGTCGCTATTCCTGGACTAAAAATTCCACTAACCGAGAGTCCAGAAATTTCCTTTTCTCTCGCCACCTCCATCACGAGGAACCTTCACGAAGCACTCGTTCAAGGACAGATTATGCCTGATAGAATTCTGCCAACCTTTCTTATTCTTCTGAAAATATGGGAACCTGGCAGTGATGTAAGCATAAATCTCACTCAAGGTCGCCCTCTTCTGAGCACTATGTTGAATCGCCATAGCAATTAGAGCGACGTAACTGTACGGAGGTTTCTTGCTAGCGGAATCGCTGTTGCTACCACTTGTATTTCCTGTTCCAGTCGCTGTGGAAGACCCATCTGCCGCTGTGGTAGGCGTCGAGGGTGTCGACGGTGTCGAAGGATTGCTGTTCGTGGTGCTGTGAAGAGCTCCGGTCGGGGATGATCCTTTTTCATCGAGGTGATGATGAGTGGAACCTGTGGAGTGCATAGACACCGCAGAATTCGGGCTGTGAAGACTATGATGAGAGTGATGATGAGTCAGGGAGGCGTGGTGCGATGTCAGCCCTCTCGCGAGGCTCACTGTGGAGTCCAGCTCCTTCGACACGCCGATACAGCCATTCTGCATCTCTGATACGAAGCTGCTCACTGAAAATATCACAAGTATCGTTTAAATATCGTGATATAGCGAATGACCTTGAGAATGGCTTGCATGACAAGATCATTAACTTCAGAAAAATTCTTGTAGGAGAATCTGCGAATGACCAAGGAGTATCTACGTGAAGAAAATAAAGCAACATTTTTGGTAATTTTCTGAAGAGAGCAGGAGGCTCTAATAAGAAAAGGCGAAAAGAGAGGCTAGATGATTTTCATTCGAGACACGGTTTCCAAGAAATTGGACAATGGAACTGGCTCGATCGATCTACGTACAGGCACGACTTCCAAGAAATCTCAGTCGGGGTAAAACAATTGGACCTTTGAAAGGAATTCGCTGGGCGACACTCGAGCCTCGACGATAAAAGTTGTTTGAAGAAATGATCATCCAAGGTGCACTGCGTGCCCTTGAGTAAAAATTACGTCATTTTCTCTTTCACCGTAAACGTATTTATATCTACTTCATTGACAAGAATCATGGTTGCTACCAGATTACATTTGCCATTGTATAAATCATATCGTGCGAATCGCATGACTGAGTGCCAGAGGCCTCAGTGATGGAAGAAAATTGAGTGAAAAACACGGAGACATGAGTCAGGAAAGGAGTGCGTACGTGCATGGTGTCGAATATTCACCGGTGCCCCGCAGCACATGTAACTGAAACCGTAATTAGACACCGATAAGTTAAGCACGCCGCACTTGCGCAACAAAGAGGATAAAGCGGGTAACAGAGAAGCTCTGAACAAAAGGAAAAACAGCAGAGTATGAATTTTCGCAAATTCAATCGGATCGATTTCAAGAAGAGAAAGAACCACGAACTGAATATTCGAAATTCAGTTAAAAAATGGTTTGTTCAATTTACTCCGGTCCATTGTAGCCTGCAGTAAATGATCGATTACATTGTTATCGGAACCACTAGGAACGGGAACATCTGTTCCCAGGCTATGCAAATCCAGGCAAATATGATATGCCACTAACGCAGACCTCCAGGGCGTATGATTTTCAGCGCGGAGAAGCTTCTTCGTTCGGGACACAATGATGTTTCCCGACACAGGAACATGGTAATATATTTCCTACGGTACCGTTGCGGCGGTCAGATATTTTAGCTATTTTGATAATTGGACACATTTTAAAAGAAAAAGTTGGAGAAAAATAATTAAACTCAGACCCAAAGATGCCTCTTTTCAATCAATTCACATTATTGAATTCTAATGGATCGACATTGCAATTATGAAAATGAATTTCCAGAATTTCTATCTCTCCTTCCTAAATTCTACATTTATGAAATAAAATTGAAATTATGCAGCTTTCACGCATTATTTCGCTACTTAATCCTTGATGGGTTAGCTAAAGAAACTAAAGAAACAAAAATAGAAAAAGGTATAATCAACGAGGAACTATTTGTATATGATCTGTTATCTTCTTGAAGACTTCAGATTGTACGTCATCTTTTACAGATCACGTGTCCCAAGTTCGACAAGTTGATATCGACCTATGGGGAGCCTAACATATCTACGTAGGCTCGTGGACTCCTATGTGTAGATCTAAGGTGCATAAACGAGCGACGAGATCGCGATAACGTCGAAACGTTTGCTAACACACCTGACTGCAACTGGAGATCCTCTGCTACGCGACACCTACGAGACCACATCTGCTCTCGTCACGGGATCCCTTGTTTCATAGTCGTCTACGACAGACAATCGTCCAGTATAAAACACTGGATATAGAAAAGGAACTGAAGCATAATTTCCTTAGCTTGTACTAAAGGTGACACTTATGGTATCATATAAGAAGACCACTGTAGAAATAATTTTCTTAACATGTGCCAAAGATGTGATGTCACTTATGGTGCCTTATAAGTAGATTACTGTAGGAAGCAGAACGTGTTTCGCAACGGAGCATGCAGAAAAATGCAGCTGTTGTGAAAACCCGTGACGTAATTAGGCTTGCGAAAATTGGTGGCCTTCGCCATGGTATGTTTGTAACGATGATTTAACGACGTCTGCAGATTTGTGAAACGAGTTCACGAGTTCTTGGAAAATCGGTGATTAACTAGGTTATAAATCTGTCTTATTAGGTCTCCTATATGTAACGTTGATCATGATTCAGTTACCGCTGTTCGCCTAGATCAATGCTACACATCTTATCAAATGTTCATCTGGACAAATTGTAAAGAGCGGTATGATAAAAAAAACTGTTGCTTCATCTGTGAAGAAGAGAATGAAAAGAATGGAAAAGAGAAGAAAAAGATGATGCGGATCGATTAGACTGAAACAAAGGCGATCCTCGAAGCGAAGGTCGTTGTCTTCGTCGTCGTTGTCGCACTGAAAATCGTGGCATTCGCATTCCTGAAATGCTACGGGTTCCGCGAGGAATCGGCGCCGATAAGCGAAATACAATACGCCGTGACATCACGCTGCGAATCGCACGCCTTTGTCCCCGTCGACGCCATGCGTGCCTCTTTCTCCTTACTCTTTGATCAGGTCAATCTACGCTCTAATTCTAAAAAAGCCTCTGTTACCTTTAAACTTATTAAAAACTTATTCCTTTAGTATACATAAGATATGAAAGTATATGAAGAGATTTTCCTCAAATATGTATATAGAAGATTGTTATATATATTGTAATTGGATGAAGTACATACTTATACATGTATGTATCCTCTCTCTTCCTGAATAATATCATTCACTAATTGATTAGGTAATTGTAATATGGTGGTAATATGATCATTAATAGTGAAAGTCATACTTCTCTAATATCAAATATCATGACGATTATAGCGAGCTAGGGCAAGCATTAGAGGGCGTCAGGGCACGTGTTCAATGACCCAGCTAATAGGGGGATTCCATTGGAGTAGCCACTCCCACCATGGATGAGCAGTAATGAGCACGTGCCTGCCCATGGTGATACCATCAACTTCGAAACATATTTTATAATCTTATAATGTTACGATACTTCAGATTCAAGTATCAAATTCCAAATAAACCAAGTAAGTAATAAACTTTACCATTTAATGGAAAGCGTACAATGACTTAACCTGAAACATGTTCTTTTCAGAATTCTTTAAGACGTTCAAGGTATTAACCTGAATTTATCAAGAATTGGAGTTATATTATTCTAAGCCTAAAATAATGAGGATTCCTTGCACGGGAAGGAGTTACGAGGATAACATAGAACTGGAATCAAAGGGTATGGGGTCATCTGCGCGACGATAGCTCAGCTTGTGGTATCATCGCATGAGCCAATCTTCGTCGGTATCCTCCTTCTCCCTGACGTCCACAACGCCGGAAGTAAATATGGGATCAAATTTCTCCTAGTTACTATGTATTAAGTAAAGACCATTCTGATCTCTTCGTTTATGTCATGCTTTCTTTTGCAGATTTTTTAACCTTACGGTACTCCTCCACTTCTTCTGCGCGTTTTTATCTCTTCAAATATCTTCTCTTTTGGAATAATTTATTCGTAAAAAGCGTAGAATACACAAAAATGAATATTAAAGGATAAAATGAATAGAAATAATATCTATTGAAGTACAATGTCCATTTTTGGTCATATAGAATTGAAGAGAACAACAGGATTCATTTTGATTCGTGGAGGTGAATTTTCCTCTCATTGAGGATGCAAGGAATTTCTCTGCTCGTCTCTCTCTCTCTCCTCTAATAGCAACCTGTCGCGTCATCGTGTTTATTATACCGAATGTATGTGATTTGGAGAAAGGAAAAAGCTACTCTGGATCAGATCCAGTAGAAAACAAATGCTGACGATTACCTAACGGAAACTGAGCGATAATAGTCAGGGGGCCCGACTGTGTTCTTGCCACTTGGTTCGTCGTCGAGTATTTATCTCGAATCTTCTTTTTCGTGAAGCTTTTGCAATCGACTATCCGTCATTCTAACCGTTTTATCGTTCTAAAGAACCAAGAATCCATCTGGTTTAGATGCCGATAAGGAAATCAAGTACTAATTGTACAGTACTAATTCCACCTTTCTTATCTGCTCTGGACCTCTATGGGAACTATAAAGTAATGACCTAATTTGAGATTATGTTGTACAATTTGATCGGTCAAGTTTATGTAAGGTCCCGACGAAAATTATGCATCTACGTAATCATTGTGAACGCTAGCGATTCCCTTATCAGAGAGCCGTACCCTTGTTTACTACAGATCTATTTTAACTCGAGTACGTGCGAAGATATTACGTCCACGACCTGGTTTCCGAATAAATAAACAGGGTCGCGTTATCGGTGATGAAAACAAGGCCCAATCTGCTAGTTTTTGGCTAAAAACCGTCGAGGATCTTGAACTAACACCACAGAGGTAATAAGATAAATAGCTATATTTAGAAAAGCAAGTATTACAGTATAATTATGATAGCGAATATGTTAAAGCGTTTCTGTCTTATTTTCTTGTGATTGGAGAGCACTAAAGAAGCTAAATTACAAGTCCGGCTAATCGGAGCACCGTTCAAGCGCTGCATAATTAAACGTGTCAGCTTTCCATGGAGTCTTATCGGAGAGTCTTTATTGGCCCGATAAATTTGCACGCATAATCGTAAATATGGCAATGTACTAGATGAATGTGGAACACCAATCGAGACATTCATATACTAATATTCGTAATTTATGCCTGCTACTCACAACTCTTCCGAATAGAAAAAATTTTCCAACTTTTTGAGGAGCCCATAATCATGTTGGAACCTGCAGTTGGAAAATATTAATAAAATATCAAGTACCGTACCGGAGATCTGCAAAGCAACGAGAACGAGATATTGATTCAGACATTAACAATTAAAATGACGGAATAGAGTTACATGAGCCCATAAAGGATCAAGTAGTAAGAAATTACTTTTTAAACAAGTGTTTCTAATTATGCACGTAGAAATAGTATTTAAAATATTTTTCATAAGAAACCGAAGGAGCAAAGAGTCGCACAATCGGTGATGGGACTCAGGAAAATGCCGTCGTCGTCCTATATATCAAGTGAACCGTTGGAGTGGGCAACACTCCCGGATTAGCGACCATAATTCTCGACAAAAGCATTCAGAATGGTTCTCCTCGATTTCGAAAACACAAGAAGAGCCATCAGAGAGTCGTTGTCTCGTGTTGCTCCTGCAAAATTCTCGACCGCCAGCCACGAGAAGGATCCTCCACGTCGTCATTGAGACTGACTAATCGCTTTATCTATCCGAACACGAACAGAGAAAGAGCTCATGATTTTTGCGACGCGTTTCGCGATCAGACGGCATGCACACGCGCATAACTGGCCGGAGATATTGATACCAAGCTTCTTAGATTTCAACGAGGCTCCGTCTATCTTCAGCGATTAGCGAATAAGAAAAATCTGGTAATGCGAAACCCCGAGTGCAGTCGTTTTCTTTTATCGATGTTTTATCTGCTTCTTTAACCCCCTTCCGACAAAGCCGTCTTCCGCTAGTAACGAAAATCGCCTTCGATTTCCCTGAAACTATATTTTTCGAATGGTTCGTATACCTAGATTATGTAAACGATATAATGACTCTGCTTCGGTTTTTGATCGAATTTATTACGCGTTCATAAACAACCAGTCCATTCCCTGCACGCGTCTCTTTCTACCTTGCAGAATGATTAATGGACGCGTTAACGACCAACGTATAACTGAACTCGTCCATCAGCGACATATTACAACAAAATACGCGTATACACCGTCTGTACAAAAACAATGCAGCTTGCTGATTGTAGCTTATAAATCATCAGTGGCCCTGGAGACGCGCGTCGTATACGCAAGGATATTTCTATCAGTGATAATCTCTAATCCGAAGCCGTGGAGGATAAGTCACTGACAGTGTTCGAAGAGAGCGTAATCGAGCCAGAGAATGTAACTAAACGACGCGTGGAGAGATCAGGACGCAGCCTCCGTCGGTATATCATCCTCCGCCGTCTCTCCGTACACTTTTGACTTTCTTTCCTCGTTTCACGTATTCGTTGTTCCGTCCTAACGTCTCTGTTTTCTTTCAGATTACCCTCGGCCCAGTCTCTTCGTTCCTCTCTTCCCCGTGCACCGCGCCTTTCATCGTATAGAGTCACGCGACACTCGAGCACCGTTTTGTATTATTAGAACGCGGTTTTCGAATTCCATGAACACGGAGGAATCATTGGTGCTGGGATCCTGATGACGTCAAGCAAGTCTTTCAAAAATTGTCAACGCGTTTTAGAAGCTTGGTTGTACAGCAACGATTTCTCGTTGCTCAGGATTAAGTAAACGCTTACCTTGGTGCAGAGGCGGAAGAGGTGACGGTGGAGACACCTGAAACGGCTCCTGCTTGATCTTCAATGAGTGGGACGACTCCTGCATCCCTCCCAACCCTGCGACTCCCAAATTTCCATTACCTTGCTGCAGTTCCTGGAATCACGAAGAAGTTCGTTACCATGAATGTATTTTTAATGCGGGAAAGTTCATTTTACAGCAAGAAGAGTTTTCGCCAAAAATAAATTACTACAAATGTAATATATGCATATGTAATCTAGCGTCTGGCTATATGAATATTCATCGGTATTTACGACGCAATTTAAATAAATAATGATGAAATAGGTAACCCAGGTAATCGTTATGGCTCTTTAACGTAACAATAACACGATGAACAAAAGGGAAGAAGGAGGTGATAAAAGGTGAACGAACCGGAGGATCGTGAGAGGTGAACGACGCGGCGCATCCACGAGACCGGGCCAAAGAGGCTTCTGGCTCGTAGCTGGCAATGTTTGAAGTGCCGTCGCCGGAAGCTTACAAACACCGACTCCGTGTTGTGACATCGTATTATGCCAAGCGAAACTTACGATCTCGCTAGATCGTTAATTTGCGATCTGGTTTTACGACGTCTAGTTTGCACTGAGCCACCAGTGTACTTGGCGAAAATTCATTAAACAACCTTACGATACCTTGAGGTAGTACATTCTTTTCAATATTTATCATACCATATTACTTTTTTTCAAAACAAATCCTTCTAAATAAACTATTTGTATTAATCGATTGTATATACAATTCAGAGAACGACATAAAGAAACCGATCGGAAATTTTCATGGAAGAAGATCCTTCTCCCTAACTCGTATACCTGACCAAATAAAAGGGCGTGTCGTTGACCTAGGGATTGAAACCGATTGGGTATACAATCTACTCGACACTGAGCTCATAATTATTTCTATAGTGGCGCTAGAGCTGTCAAGTGCGGCTTGCAAACGCAGCAAGATATACAGGCACTGTGTCGGACATACTGCAGAAGTGCATCAACGGTTGACACTGAGAAACGTCCTCGAGAAATCCGTCGGGTCGGCTAGCTGGGACACGTGGCCACCTCGTTAATTCGCTAGACAGCCATTAAATTAAGCTCCTCGGCCTCTGTCGCCACCGATGAATGCTTTGAACGAGTGAAAAAAGGGAATCAGCATAGCCATGCTATGGATTCTTCAAAGGGTAGAGACTTTGGGATGCTTAGATAGATTAATACCGGTATACTTGCTGGTAGAAATATATGGAGAGCTTGTTGAGGCTCTACCAAATGAAAAGAAATGATATATCCTGCATTGAAGGTGTTAATCGCTCACTGTATTACAAGATTCATGATCTCCTTATGTCCTTGAAAGTTTAGGAAGTGGTAATGATAATTTTTCAATTATGGAACATGTAGATACTTGTACTTAAAGACTGAGGAGAATCCTTGTTGCTTCGTAAACAAACAAACAAACAGGAGAGGATTTATTGTTTCCGATGATTCAGCTTGTTTGCACTTCAACACTAATAAAGGTAGAGGGCCTATAAATCACTCCTGTAAACTAGCAGATGAATGACTTTAGATTCTAAGGATAAATTCCGATAAACTTATTACTAACTTCATGTCTAAATTGTATTATTGAAACATTGAGTTGTCAAACAATCAAACATGCATTTGATCATACCAAAAGAGTGATAACTTATGAATTTTAGAAGCAATAAAGTGCGATTTTTAACAAACAATAAAAGCCGTTAATGTAAGCAAATACTAGTTTTCCATTTATAATTATTCAAAGTACTACAGTGTGTGATGAAAAATTGAAGAATGACTGAAAAATTTACTCTGCTCCTTTCAGCAAGTGCACGAACATCCAGCAATAGAAACCAGGCTGTGAAAGAAGAGAAGAGATCAGCATAGGTCGACGACGTGAGAGGCAACTTCTCTTATCATTGACTTGATAAAAGTTCCTCTGCTTTTCCTCCAGCTTATCAGCTGTTCGTTTATTTTCAATAACTAGTTCGCATGTCTGCCCCAAAATAATCGTCGCATCACCCTCTAATAATCGTATTCTGATTTCGATATTGGTTTAATTTAAGTCAGCACGGAGTATGCTCGTACAACTGGCCTGGTTTAGCCTGTCAGCCATAGTAAGAGGAGCTTCTATCGATTTCTCCAGTTCGCTTTGTAAATCTAAACCACGTCCAACCGATCCGCGGACTCAATCAGGTATAAGTTCATTCATGGAAGAGAGGATTATTCAATAAACTCCATGGATTATGTTCGACTGTAATTATTGGAAAAGAATTTTTCTAACTTGAATGAAGGAAACAGAAGAGCGTCAATTACTTGGAAATGGGAACGGGAATGGCTGAGAATTCTCGGCGAAGACGCAGATCGGATAGTTGCGAAATTTTCGAGATCACGACCTCCACTTTTCTCTTTTTTCTTCTCTCATGTGCGACGATAAGCGACGCTGGCTCGACTGTCGACTATCGTTCCAGCTGAGCGTTCGTGAACGTTCATTTGAAAAAGCGCGAAAATTCAGAAAAATTCATCGTTTTGCAATTATGGATTCTACACTATCACCATGAACCTCTTTGCCTAATAATGTGACTGTAGGAATTGGATGAATGATCTTTTATGATCGTTCATCAGTTCAGATATAGATAAATTGTAAATTAACAAGTTGAAAATTACCCCAGCGACGGGAATGACGTGCGAGACCATCCTTGACTTATCCAGGTCGTAATTCATAAAAATGCTGGCCGCTGCAGCTGCATTTACACTATGCTGCACGGCTAGGTTCTCCCAATAGGCGGGCAAGCCCTCCACTGTTTAACACTGATTCTTTCAAAACGTTCTAATTAATTTGACTGAAATTTCCTTAAGATTCTTCAAATACACTGACACTTAAGACCGTCAAACACTGATCACAAGCTATGTACACCTTCGATACTTGATGTTACATCTTTAAGAGGAAGATACGTTGGTACACCAGAGTATCACTGGGGTGGTGGAAATAATTCTTGAAATTTGCTGATACGATCTGTAACAGAAAATGGAGATACAAATTCATTTTATAAGCTAAACGCTCAAAAAATTAGAAATTGTATTTTAAAAATGAAAATTTTTATGTATTTATAACATAGTCTAACAACTACAAGCAAGAAAGAAAAGAATCTTTCATTTTTCAATAATTTAATAACATAAAAGCTAGTTCACAAAATAGTTCTTACCACGATCATCGCTATACTGTGCATTTTTATGCATGTGCAAAAATGCACATAAAATGCATATAGTATGCAAAAGCATAGAAATGAGAAGCAAAGAAGAATTGTGAAACAAGACTTATTGTCAGTCTAGAAATATGAATTTTCATAAATATCCCTAGTCTAATAGTCCAATCAATGCCAATTTACTAAGTAATATAGAAACAAGTTCTTTCACAGTTCAAAAGACATTATCAGACAATTTCTATGTATTTTAGAGACCTAACATCTTCTCCACCGACGTCTACCAACAAAATAACCGGAACCCCTGTTCGTGACAAATGTAGCGAGATCTCTGCGATGCTCCTGAACGATTCCCAACGTAGAGACTCGTGTTTGAAGCTCAAAGCCGCCGATGCGATGGGACAAGGAGTTTGACACGGCTCTGGAAGGGAATGTTGACGAGTGAGCAACAGCTGAGCACTTAGCCGAGCACGAGGAAAGGGAGTATATCCCGAGGGAGTCGTTGAGACTTCCGGCGGCCGCCGACAGAGAATCCTGGATACGTCCTCCGGCGGACATCTCGTAAATTTTGACAATAAGAGGGTATACGCGGCCCGTCGAACTCATTTATTTTAAGAGTGAATGTACATTAGGAGCTACTCATATCGCTTTATCGCTGAATGAGCTCATTAGCTGTGTATCAGCATCAAACCGCGTGTAATTTCGCTGATTATTCACTTTAATGCTAATCGAGGCCGTTTTTTTCGTTAACAATTAAGCACTTCTACTGGGAAATGACTAACAAATTTATTGAATGTCCCATGACGTATTCAGATATGTTTACGAACATCATGGATAAATATTTTGATCTGTAAGAGAGCATCTAAGTATTATAAAATGTAAAACTATGTACAAACATTGCGTGGCACTGTTGTACATAACAAACACTGTTTGTACATAACTGAAACTGTTAAGTACCTTTGATCTCGCTAAAAAACTGACAGATATCTTGAAACTTTTTACTGAATTGATATAGCTATTAATTGATTTTGTTAAAAAGGAATAATCATGCAACGGTGGAATGTACAAGCTAAGTCTCAATAGGGAGAAAATTAATTGTTATACCTATACCAAGTTTAATGAACCAGTGGTTGTGAAATCTCTGACTAAAAATCGAGCATCTATTAATTAATCTTTTGTTTAAAAAGAAATGTCCATATATGTAATGATGGAAAAAAATCCCAATAGGAACAAAAAAATAATTGATATGTAGGAAACTTAACGAAATCAGAAAATTAATTTACCATCGAATGATTTTGCTGTTGAAATCCCTTGAGATTAGTGTATGTTAATTGATCCCTGATTTATGGAGGTGCAGACGACTGTTTTGACGTAATTAGAAGATCCTCTTATCTCCTTTGGCAGAAGGAAGAGCCATTTATCTGGTTGTTTACTAAACACCGCGTTAAGTTCATAGGAATTTTGCTGATCGCGGAATCAAGTTTACAAACTCGTTCCTGGCCACGGTCTTCTAGATATTTCAATAATAATAATATGTCACGAAATCTACCTTTTTATTTTCACTCGCGTATTGTGATAGTAAACCATCTCATTCATGAGATTCATGATCATAAACGTTTAGTATGAATTGAAATGTTAGATCAATGATGACCCAGAGCTTCTAGAGGTGAACTTTGCACATGACGTAAAAGACCACGTCGTTAACGTCCGACGGCGCCGTCAGGTTTACAAGAATCTAATTCTGCATGATTTTTCCCCAAAATTATGAGAACAAATTTTCTCCGTTATCAGAAGATTCCAATTTGATTAAAATTTTCCTAAAAATTAAAAGGTATCAAGATACAAAATATAGTTTACTTAAGGGAAAAGGACAGATTTATAATTTTGTAATCTTTATTTGGGAATCCAGTACTAATATATTTTCTACTTATTTCAGTGAATTCTTCACGTTCAATCTCCAAAGACATTTCCTAAATTGCATAAGGAGACACTCGTGCACGTTCATCTACTTCATCTATCTCATTCAAACGATACAGAACATCAATTTTAGAAACATATTATGCTACTCATAAAAGTAGCATAAACTGAGTCTGGATGACTCAGGAACCACCAGCAAAAACTACAATTTTACTCAATTACACTTTATGTAACTCAAGTCACAAAAAAGAACCCAGAAGACTAACTCAAACTAAAGAACAGGGAACGCATTACCAAACAAATACAGTAAACCACAGCATGAATTTACCAGAAATTAATACAACTAAAAATCATTACTTTCAAGATGGTTAAATAAATCACTAAAAGCATTTACATATAACTATAAGCCAATGAACTCACAGGATCCAGGGAGCCAGAGAAACCTGATGGTTCTTCAAGTGGAACAGAAGATTTTTGAGTTGCAGTAGCTGGTTCACCAGGAAGCTTTTCACCAAGAAGGTGCTTGTTTGAAGCACTGCTATAGCAATTTTTATCACTGTATCGCGATTCGCGTGGAAACCGTCGAGTAACAGCGGGAGCACGATAGAACGTGCGCCAGAAAGGAGAGCCAGTCGGGATTGAAACTAATTGAGAACGTTCTGAGCGAGCCAGCGAGCGTTCCGAAGCGGGTGGAGGCGCACAGAGGCGGAGTTTCGCGGCCACAGCGCCGTTCAACTTATCAGAGACCTCCCACGTCTGGTTCTCCGCCTCCAACGGTTGGAACAGCCAAAAATTCTCGTATGCTACTTTCAAAGACTTACTCTCTAACTCTTGCTATTTCTCTCCAATGCAATATCGAGTGCCCATAAACTAACTTTGGGAATTTTCTTTGCAGGAGATTGTATGAAAAACTCCACAATTGACGCAGTGCGTTGGGTGAATTATTTTTATTGAGGCTGGAGAAAAAAGCAACAGTTACATAAATAAGGATGTCTGACTATTCATGGTTGTTGATCTGTTGGGGCGTTATTTGTTATACTTCCAGCAGCAAGTTTGTAAAGAGGTAGAGTGGCATGAAACAAATATTGTATTTAGAATAATGTTCTGAACGACAATATTATTTATTGGTCAAAAGTTTTACAAGCTGTTGTTGGAATTTCCGGGTACAAGGTGACTTCAGTATAAATTAAGTTCTCCTAGAGAGTACCAGTTTGTCAATGAGATTAAAATATATATATTTACTCCTAAGTATCAATCAGTCAGTATAATTTAGATAAAATTAGATTCAGCATAATTAATAATAAAATTGCATCTGTCCAGCTGTCCTGAGGTGAAAACTCCTCAGAGCCTGTTCTGTTCGGTATTCTTCAACCTCCACCACCACAAAACATGTACATATTGGTGTGCTCTACTTTGTAAAGAATTGGTCCAACACGAGTCATCAAGTGCAATTATGTAACCAGTGCTCAGCTGGCGTTTAAGAAATCATATTAGGCAACCGTGTTTTGCACGATAATCATTACCTACAATCCTACTGGAATTAAGGTCGCCGAAAGAATCGCTGAACTGATTGGAAAACGCCTGGTCAGGATTTCATTGCGCCCGGTCTGACCATAGAGTTGCCGTTTCCACTGTGCCGGTTTCAATCAGCGCGCACGCGTTCGTTTGGATCGATACCTTTTCTCATAACTTATATCTACACGTAAAAAGCTTCCTTTAATCAAAAAGAACAATCATTATACTTAGATTATATTCTACATCAATATATACATAAGTTATGAAGCATACATTTGTAGAAATTAATTTCTGTTGAAAACTAAAGATTGATAAACTGTTTGTAGAATTATAAATCTTTAATATGATGAATCCTTTTGACTACGAAAGCGAGATACGTGTAGTCAATTGATCCATTAAAAACGTGTTTCTGATCAGGTTCCATTTTTCGTGTTACAGACAGCATCGGGGATGTTCATTTAACAGGATAGAGGGGAAGGAAAAACGGTCGCCATATTTTGGGCGGAGACTGCGATACATTTGCCTGTTTCATTGGATGAAAAGATCGATCTGGTGCATCAGCTGCACGCGCCTGCCCAGTGAACATTCTCTGATACCTTGCGACTCGTTTCACTTAGCAGTAGTACTGTACCGAGTACCATTTCAACCCCCTAAAAGCGATACTCATTGCTTTCCAGAAAAAGTGTACGCTTCGAGTACCTTTATTGGAAGAAAACTGTACTGAAACATTTTCCAGGCAGTTCTGGAATAGTCTTATGTAATTATGGTTAGTCAAACCCTGAGTAGGAAATTTTATTGTATTAGATATCAAGTATCAATTTCTTTTAGAAGATTCTAGGAAACTTCTCAAGTATGTCAAATAAAGTACGCAGTTTATTGTGATAACTTTTTCAGGAAATTTATTTTAAGAACCTACATTAACACAGATTTATTGACAACTTTAATAATTATAACCAATAGACTAAAAATTATGTATAGTTTTATTTTAGGGAGGTAGGATTCAGAGGAACAACGATGCATTTATTCTGGTGAAGTTCCTGAGAGCCAGTTTCTTTTCACGGTGTCGCTATCGGAATCGAAATCTCCGGGCAAATAAACAGCGCACAAGTTCCCAGCCATTGATCGTGAGCAATATAAATACTTACTTCCTACGTGATGTAGGTACGATTCTGAGAAATAGGCTTGTCATATATGTATACATGCCACTGATTACGTAATACGAGGCTACGTGATTTAGGCAGGCTGCTGATAACGACTGTGAAATAGAAGAGCTTACGTTTCTTCCATCGACCATCTAATCAACCAAAATTCTTGCTTCGTTTTAAACTGCGTACCATTGACCATATAATACTTAATCTGTTAACAATATAACATATTGCTATCAAAACAATGAAAGAGATACCGTAACTATTAGTTGATGTGCATTGTTCGTGTTGTATTATCGTGTTGTATATCACGTTTTAAAGTTTTAAAGCTGTTATTCTTAAAATTTCCACAATATTCTGAAAATTTGCTTTTTGATTTTAAATTTACCTTCTAATTCATGGAGTTGATCAGTGTGGCTTCTGAATTGCTCGTAATTCCTGATGTTCTTATAACATTCTTTTGTCACTCAAACTGTATTTTCTGTGTTCTTGTGCTGCTTTTTAATTGCTGGAATTCCTCTCTCTTGCAATTAACGTACTTAAGCTAATTTCTTTTTTATTAATGAAATTCTTTTCTCAGGTTCTTTTACTGATTTTTTAATACCGTATTCCTCTTTTTGCAGGTAATGGTTAGAAACAATTTGAAAGAAATGAAAGCCATGAAATATTCGACCAGTGGTCATTGACCACAAAATAAACATCCAACATCAAGCATTGAGGAAGTCAAGAAATAAACTTTCTTTAAACGATCAGTACAAGGACAAGAATTGAAAGAGTAGAAATTAATTAAGATCCCTTATGAAATACACCTATCCGCCTATGAACCTTCATCATCGGTAAATCAGTCTGGAAAAAATATCTATTTCTGACTATGTTCTTCGAATATATTCAAGTCAACTATTCTACAACGTAATTTATAATTAGATTTTTGTACATTATAATTCTTATTGATTTCATACATTGACTGAAGATAAGAAATTTGAACGAATAGTTAAAATTTCAATTAGGTCCAAGTAGTTGAAAAAAGAAGAAGAAAAACAACAGCCGGATATTTTTCAATGGTGATAACGGATTGTTGATCGAAGGCTAAGACTCACCGGGCTGAATGTTGTCACTGTAACAGTGTATTGTTAGAGCAGTACAATGAGCGTGTTTAACAATACCGGCGACCGATCCGGCCGATTGTTTCCTCGCCTCTTAACGTTACTGTTGCCATTAGCCGCGGCGATTGCGATTAATTCGCTACTAAAACAACGTGCGCCTTGCCTGTCCAATTATTATCACGTGCACGATACTCTATTACATGCGAACTAATCATATCGAAAGGAATATATCGAGACTCCGGATAATTTGTTGCAAATTATTTTCAATTAGACCGTCGATATTTTTTATTATCTTGGATCATTATGAACAAAGGATAAGGTGAATATTTTTAATATTTTTATTATCATATGCTGTTGGAAACTATAAAAATTCCTATCGTTCGTAACAGGTCACGCTTATGAAGGGACGATAAATTATTAGGAAACTCAATCCTTCGAACCCTTTAAAAATTATGACTGACCCAACAAGCGTAAGGAAACACGAGGAAAAAGAGAATTCTTGTTTTGATTAGGGAATGTCAAAGCAAACTGACTCTGGAACACTGGGCTGCCCTTTCTTTCAGTCTCTCCCTACCAATTTTATTGGCTTTTTATGGTGGTTTGTCATGACTGGTCGTGGTCACGTTCTACAGTCCACAGTAACGCATTGCAAGCTATTGTGTCATGGTTGTATGTACTTCTTAACTTGTTAAGGGAAGTATAGAAACGTAGAATTGTTTAAAATTGTTGACTCCTTCTTTTTTTAATTAGATCTCGTGTCACTTTATTTAGGTATAATACAATATAGTATGTACAATACAATACAGAGTACAAAATACTCATATTAAACTGTCACAATAATATTATCACAAAATATATTATATTAGAGAAGTCTATAATTTTCTGAATAATTTTAGGATTGTACTAAAGTTGCTTAAAGCAGATATTTAATAATATAAAAGAATTTTACAGGGTAATACAACGATTTTTTAAATAAAACAGACCATATGAAATAAATTATCATTTTAATAAAGGAGATCATGTAAAATAAACTACCATCTTTTAATAGATGAGCCCATATAAAATAAATCGACATTTATTTATTAGTGCCAAGAGTTTACTAGGACCATAAAAAGTTTTACTGTAATATTGTATGTAATTTGCAATTTTGCATTACTTATAAGTTATCTAGTATATATAAAGAAAATAAAACAATAAGGAGGGAGATAAATCGTAAAGATTTGGGAAACAAAGAGAAGGAGGGCATTTCTTGTAATCGTTGCAATTGTACTTGCAATGAATCTTACAATTTTTTATTATGATTATTTGTGATTCCTTAAAAGTTAATAATGCAGTTGATCTGTCGTCTGTGGTACGATCACCGACGAGGTACAGGCCATAAAGAGATAAAGATAGAGTATGCGAGTCATATGTTACCGTGCAAGTGGATGCGATATGGGAATAGAAAAAGCGCTGTATAGAGGGTTCCTTCTGTGCTTGTCTAATCAGACACAGTGAACACAGACACCACTCAATGATTACATTTTTATTTACTATTTCTATACGAATGTGCATGTGTTATTAGACAAGAATATGAGAGGTTTGTATACAGCATTCTCTTTCTACTCTTATACCGCTTTCTCAGCTTGCTCACACACTCTATCTTTATATCTCTATGGTACGACCCGTGGTATGTTTTACCTCGCTTTTCATTTGCCTGTCATTACACACGATGACATAGACGATCGAAAAAGATTGGAAAAAGCAAACAGAAGAAAGATGAAAGTAGGAATGAGTATAAAATCTCAATAATAATAACTTGTGCTTGCTTGTACCTTTCATTAAATCTTCATAAAGTCATCAATGTTTTATTGCTAAACAAGCTTAAACATAAACAGTTAAATTTTATTATTCTCCGATAATGTGGATAAGCGAAATAAAGGTAAAAATAAAAATCATTTTAATGAGATCATATTTAAGTAAGTTTGTATAAAGGATCTCAAAAATTGATAACATTTTATGTTGTAGCAGAAAATGTAAGTTGATGGATAAGTTTTTAAGTGATATACAATAGAATTTATCTCATACGAAAATCTAATTGTTATCGTCAAATTATAAAATATTCTAAAACGCAACGTAATGTATGCATATGTGTATATATTATACATACATGTGTATATTTATATGGATGTGTAACAAAAAAGGTTATATACATATTTCTAACACAGATTTTTTTGCTTCTGTTACCTTCATGTTGTCTTTATCAACTTTGGTAGTTAAATTTATAATTTCTAGACTCATTGCTCTAAATCGTAGAGGACATAACAAACGTCCGATTTTTTTTTAAACGTCCGCTCCGTATTTCAAAACATAGGATTCGAAATCTCTAAAGATGTTAGATCTATCTTGTATACCCGTCTGTGGTTCCATTCATCTGGCACCACCCGACGATAGCTGCAAGTACTAAATGCTAACCGGTTCTCGACCGAGTTTTTCGTAACCTATAGGAGCAGAAGACTAAGATTAAGGGAAAGCATTGGCACTTTGTAATTTGTGTGAGTCGACAAGGGAAAAAGTCGAAATTCCGAGATGGACGATGACAATGATCAGGAACATCTAATCGAGGACGATTACTACACGTTCCTAAACATTGCGAGAAACGTGAGTTACCGAATCATTTCGAATTACTGAAACTGAAGACCAATTTCTCTATCTCCACGTGACATAGTATTCCTTGGTGTCTGATGTAATCGAGCTTCCCTTAGGGATATATAATAAACAATATGAACTTGTACTTTAAGAAAATCATTCAAACGTACTATTACATTCCTATATTTTGCTAATCAATCTTTTTCAAGGGAATAATAAATTATTTTAGTCACTGTTCTTATAGCCTGAATAGTGAAACATGCACTTCAGGATTGAATTTTCTTTAAGGTTTCTGTTATTAAAATAAAAAATTATTTTACAACATTTTATTTATGATATATTTGCTTACAGGCTACACAGGAGGAAATCAATTATGCGTACCGTACACAGAGCAAACTATATCATCCTGACAAGCATGTGGACCCTGTGCTCAAGAAAGAAGCAGAAGTATTGTTTAATCGTACTAAAGCAGCTTACAAAGGTTTATATAGAATAATATATTTTAATGTTTTATTATATTATATGAAAGTAAAATGCTTACTATAATATATATTATAGTTTTAAGTAATCCCCATCAAAGAGCTATTTATGACACTGTGGGGATTAAAGGACTGAAAACTGAAGGCTGGGAAATAGTAGAACGTACTAGAACACCTCAAGAAATCAGGGAAGAATATGAATATCTAGCGAGAGAAGCACAAGAGAGAAAATTACTAAGCCTCACGAATCCCACTACTAGTATCACAATGAATATCAACGCAACAGACCTTTTTAACAGATATGAGAAAGATCCTGAAAATAGGTAATGCACTGTAACCTTTAATTCAGATATATGTGCTATAAAATACATTATATTTTAAAATATAGCAGGGATATACTTTCATGCATAGAAGTCAGTGGAATGTCGTTTACACAATCTATTGAAGCACCTCTTAGTTTACAAGATATTGTAACATTGTATGGTCAATTAAGCACAAGAAATGGTGTAGGATCTGGTTCTATAAACGTGTCAGCGAAGCGTTTGCTTTCGTCTAAAGGTTGGGTAGAATTAGAGGTCGGTGCTGGGAACGGACCGATGATATCGTTCAAAGGTTTTCGTATGCTACCCCATAAAGTATTGTTCAATGGGGCAACAATACTGGAGTTCACTCCATTCGAAATTAAGGCTAGTCTTATAGGCAGTATGTTCGTCCACCTTATCTTACTTATTGATATCGACTGCTGAAAATATTATGTAATTTTTAAAAGAATTATATTAATTTCAGGACTCACAATGCAATTAGATACTCATATAATGGGTGACCTTACATATAATGCGGGTCCAGAAAGTTCCATGAGTACCAGTATTGTTAGAGATACAGCGAGAACTTATACATCGTTTTCCATTCACCTTGGTGTTCTACGATCATTCGTTAGTTTTAATTACATATATAAAATGCACGAGAAAGAGATGAAGCTACGTGGCAGCGTGAGGTGAATATCAGTCAACAAATTATTCTATTACCCATGATTGTATGTATTCTATATTTCTAAGTCGTGAACATTTTATTAATTACAGAGCTGGCACATTCGGACTGCTCGTAGAATACGGAGCGGAAAAAAAGGTTTCGCGACACACTAAACTATCCGCGATCGTGTCCGCAGGGGTGCCAACAGGAGTCATGCTAAAGCTTAAATTGAATCGTTCCTTTCAAACCTACGCCTTCCCTATTCATCTTAGTGATGAGGTTCTTCCAGCTACTATGTTCTACGCTACTGTAATCCCACTAATGACATGGGTCGTGCTGAAGAAGATTGTTATAGATCCTATGGTAAAAAAACGACAAGAACGTGAAAAAGAAAAAGAGAAGGAGGTAAACAAGACGAGGATGATGGAAAAACAAAAAGAAGCAGAGAGCGCTACCAGATTAATGAAAGCCACCGTGAGTAGGATAAGAACTACGGAAGAATCAAAGAAGGGATTGATTATCACGAAAGCTTTGTATGGAAGATTTGTCTACCCTCAGCGAGATCAGTACAACTCAGAGCAGCAGACTATACGTAGAGACGAAGTAATAGATGTAACCATCCCTTTACAATGTTTGGTAAAGAATTCAAAGTTAATCCTTCATGGTGCATCTAAGGTATGTTTTGTAAAATTAGTTAAAAATAATGTATTTTTTCTTTTTTGTAAAAAATAAAATTATTGTATGTTCCCATATTGCAGAGTGAACTGCCAGGATTTTATGATCCATGTGTAGGAGAAGATAAACAATTGTTAATACAATATCTATTTCGTAATCAAACACACGAATGCATTGTGAAAGATAATGCACCAGTCAGAATACCATTACCATGTAAGAACTAAACTAGATGATATATAATGATAACTGTGACTATAATTTTTATAAATATTAACAAGAAAAATTGGTCTGTTTCAGCACATAAAGTGAACACAACATGACGTATACGCCATCATAAGAAATCGAAGTAAAATCACCGTGTTTCATGGTTATAGTCTGTGCTGCTTCATTGAGTTCTTTCGACCGTTTTTAGATTAAACTTCCACAGATACCTTGAAGAAATTGAGTGTTCATCGATCATTCATACTACTTTATACGATAATTTTATGTCCCCAAAGTAATCGTTTGCATGATGCGCAAAGAAAACAGTGAAAGAATCAGATTATTATTTTCACAGTTACTGTAAGAAACAAATTGTCTTAGATACGACGACTGATTTATTCTCGCGTATAAGATCAAGGAGGGAGAAACTTAGTATGCCTTTATATGACTATAATAGAGATATTTTTCACACTAAAGAAAGTATTATTCGAAGAATCGATTATTGATAGAACTGTATCTTTGCTTCGTAATTCGTTAATATATGAAATATTTCCTTCATTAAACACAGAATGTGTATAATATATACATCATTTTTTAGAAATTGTATTCTCTCATACATTTAATTTCTCGAAAATAGTAGTATTCTACGAATTAGTATGAAAAGTGTAATTGATAAATTATGTAAAATGGTAATGTAGAACGCACATGCATAGTTCCTCCCCATATATTTAATCTAAGGAAGTAATAAATATAATTTAAATTTTAGTTGGAAACACATTTCAAATGAATGATTTATTTAAAACAGATATGTTATTACATATCATTTTTACATATTTACATTTAAATCAATACTTTTCAATGCATTTGTTGAAATATTGGACCAAAGTTGAGCCAATATAGTCATTTCCTTGTTCTTCTTATCAGTCTCTTCTAAAGATGTCCATGAATGATCATATTCTAGTCTGTAGGAACCCTTGTAAGTCTGAACTGGTCCAGAATTTGATATAGCCCATTCCTGGAATATAAAATAGTTGGACTTTTCACATATCTTTTTTAATTCTGAAATTATTTAAAAGCATAATTTATTTACTTCTGGACTAATCATGGATAAGTAAAGCTGACCACTTTCTTTTTGGTACAAATGATACACTTGTCCAGGATGTTTTATAAAATTACAAGGAACATGATGTAATTTCATGTTCCAATCAGCTTCTGTGAGAATATTTTCAGCCTGTTTCTTCAGGTGCCTTATTTGGTCTACAATCACTTGCAATTTGCTGCAGGCATTTGCTTTAACAAAGTTGTCTGCTTTTTCTATTTCCGTTGCCAATGCAATTAAATCTTGTCGAGAGATTTTACCCACAGCTTCTGGATCATTTAATGGAATACCTTGCGGTTGAATGTTACGCTCTACAAGAGCTACTGCTTACACATTAACAATAGATAACGATTATTATCTTAAATAGTATCAAAAGAGTAATAAGATTCTATTTATACCTTTACTAGGTAGATCCTTGGAATCATCCATAGTAGTAGCTTTTTCATGAGGAAGACAGTTTACAAACACATTCATCGAGAATTTTCTATAAAAATAAAAATTAACAATGAAGTAATGACAACATAATGAAGAGGTTATGATACATAATAATTCAAATAATCCGATAAAGATTATATCGTATGGTTAAAACATTTAAACTTCCCAAATTCTGGGATTTTGATAAGTGTAATGGCAAGGTGTCTATAACACATACATATTATACAACGTAGTGCTGATATGTCGAACTTTTGAAGTTATGTTATTGCGTGTTCACATGGATTCGTTTGATGTATAAATTCACCACGTACCTTTAAAATACATAAGAAAGGCATATATAGGATTTTTTTTGCCAATCTCCAGCTGCCTCTTTCAAATCAAAGCTTTTCTTAGCTTTCTTCTTTCTCGATTGAAAAACGGATATAAAGTTTTGGATTGCTTTTAAACACGTAATAGCGCTGTCATCGACAACGAAGGATGTTGTTTCCGCGAGCAATTGTGAGATCTCTAAAACGATCGAAGGAAACCGTGTAAACAGGGATTAAGTAGTTTTACATGCAACAAATTTTAACACGTTTTAAATGATTTACAAAGAAAATGATAGAAAAGTTGTTATCGATAGATACGGTGAAACGAACTAAATACAAAATTTCAATGAAATTGAACGAAAGAAATCGTTATTTGTGTATAATGGAATCCTACCAAGTTTAGGCTTTTAGATAATTATTGACTATAAGATTATTTATCAGACCAATAAATAATTTGCAATGGATTATGCAAGTGTAATCGACCAAGCTGTGAAGCAGTTCTACGCGGAGGGAAATAACGACGTTCACTCATGGTTGCTTAAAGTTCAGACTTCTCCAGAAGCCTGGACTTTTGTTTGGGATCTTCTTCATTCCTCTAAGGTAATGGAATATATTACTTTTTCCATGGGATATTGGTATCTTATTGGAAAAAATAGTCCTCATTTTTATCATAGTCAAGAGAAGCACAGTTTTATGCGGCTACCACGTTACATGCTAAAATTTCCAAGCAATGGGATGAAGTGCCCAAGAGTGAATATCCTGTTCTACAGGAGCGTTTAATAAACTTTATGAAGCAGCCAGACATGCCAAAGGTTGTTCTGTCTAAACTTTGTCAAGCGGTAATATCTCCTACTTGAATTTATTTGATTTAATTTAACTTGTAGAGATAATAAAGTAACGAATTCTATGGTTTCAGTTAGCTGGATACGTAGCAAATGTTAGTATAGTTGCAGATAATGATAATAAAGATAAAAATGTTGTAGAGGAATTGACACGGATGTTGTCTTATGATTCTCTTCCTATGTTGGAACTGTTGTTACGCACGCTTTCTGTGTTACCTGTAGAGGTAAGATATATACATAAATAGTTTTGTAGTCTTATATTATATATTATATTAACATGTTCAATAATGTAATCAGTTTGAAAGAAGACATGACGTAAGAAGAGCCAAATTACACAAATGTATAATAAATAGCTGGTATAAGACAACCTGGCTGTTAGAAGAAGTTTTTTCCATGACTAATCTAAATTCTGAATACGTTAATAAAGATATGCACTTACTTGCTATGGAATGTGCATTATCCTGGCTTAAAGTTGGCCAACTTCCTCTCGAGGCAACAGGGCAAATATACCCCCATTTATTAACAGCTGCAGCATATTATGCACCAGCCAGGTATGTGTATATATATTTCAAACATGTTTTTTATAAATGAGACAAAATGATAAATAATTTTAAAGGACAATGCATGGCGAAAATCCCAGAGGTTGGGAAGTAGTTCAAGAATGCTTAAATATGATAGTAACCCATAGTGAACTTGTAAAGAGACCACAAACATTGTGGGAATGGGCACATAGTTTGGTAACCATGGCAAGACAATACAGTGATAAATATTTTTGTGAAATTTTAACTGCAATTGGAGAGGCTCACAGTAGAACATTTTTAAATGCTTTAGTGGAAGAAGGAAATGATACGCAGAAATGGACAGTCGAAGGTTTAATTGAATTACTTTTACAATGTTCAGAACAAGAGGGAAGATATCCCACGAATGAAACTCGCAGTTCTATCCCATTTGGGTTCTGGTACGCTTTGCAGGATTATCTCCCTACTCTCGATCAACCTTACGAGAGTCGTGCTTTGCTGATTCTAAAACCCATTTACGCAAGATTAGCTCAAGCATTATTAAGAAAGTCGACACTTCCCTTGACTCACAACGAAGCAGGAGATGTAGATGAAAGAGAACTTTTCAGGTGTTACAGACAAGATGTGGCAGATGCTTTAGATTATTGTTATAGAGTATTAGGACAAGATTTACTAGTGCTTCTCGGACAGAGATTAAGTCAGACGTTAAACAGTTCACAGAAGTGGACAGAAGTAGAGTCAACGTTGCACGCTTTTGAGGCTGTAGCCGATAGCGTTGGTATTGAGGAATCCCACTACATTCCCGCTTTAATGGATTTGGTTCTTAGTCATATCCCATATGATCATTATCCTGGAGAGGTACAACAAATTCTCTAGTATTAAAATGCTGCATAATTAAATTATATTTTGCAATTTTATATTCACTTACAAAAAAAGTAATATGTAGAAGCTTACTTTACTTCATCATAGATGGAATGCAAGATTTGATTCTATGTTTTTAGGTACTCGCATGTGCGTGTTCAACAATGGGAGCATATGCAGAATGGATCGGAGAACATCCGGATCCTTGGCTAGAGAGAGTGCTTCGAATTGTAACTTTAGGTTTGACAAGAGGCTCAGTAACGGCACCTTTTGCTACTATGGCTTTGAAAGATTTAGCTAGAGAATGTGAACAGCAACTCACACCTTTTGCTCCATCTATTCTCAACACTATCGAACAAACTCTTCCAAACGTTACTCCGGGGTGCGCAGAAGGTTTACGAATGATGTATGCAGCTGGCAAGTTGCTAAATACCTTGCCCTCTGTTGACGAACAATTAGCTCATCTGGATGCTACACTAGGATTATGTATAATAAAAATTCGAGAATTACTACAACAACCTTGGTTCATGGCACGTGGTGCAGTAATGAATCAATTAAAAATGGCCACCATGTTCTTTTCTACATTAGAAGGATCTATTGGAAAGGCTGTATTAGATGGACTGTTACCGATATTCAGTCAAATCGTTGCTCATCCCGAGTGGGGACAGGACAATTTCACACTAGAAGAGATGTATATCTGCGCCCAAAAGTCCCTAATGTCATTGTTGCATCCTGAGGAAGATGCTCGACCTCTACTTCCCATTCTGGCAAACTCGTACAAGAATTGGCCTCATCCCGCAGCTTTAAATCTTCTTCGACAACTCGTCCTATTATTTGGACGAGATCCGAATAACGTAATAGGTCCCGTTTTCGCGGACATAAGTTCTATTACGCTAAGTGGCGTCAGGGCCTGCAGATCCGTAAATGGAAATTTATCCGATTGGGCAGAATTAATGGAAGCATATCTTGGGTTGTTGGCTCAAATTTGCAAAAAGAATACCAGGCTATTGTTACAGATTCCTGAACAAATTCCTGAAATGTTGCAATGTGGTAAGTTTTAGTTTATAATTTGATATATTTTCGATTATTAAATCCGGAAATCTGTAATATCAAAATTTAAAAAATGCAGGAATCGACTGTTTAACGTTACCAGAATCGGGCACAGTTAAAGCGGCTGGACATTTCCTCACACATGCTATTATGCAAAGTCCGCACCTACAGACGTTCGTTCAACCAATTGGTCAACAGTTAGTTTACGTAATTTTACAGTGTGTAGGTATGTAAATAGATAACTGTTCCTTGAAAAATGTCAAATAACTATATAATAAAAATTCGTAATAATAGGAGGACAAGTACCACGGAGATACCTAGAACCTCACGCGGAAGTTTTGTTGACATTGAATAAAACATGCATAGAATGGACAGCACAGTGGCTTCGTGTCGCCTTTGAAAAACATGGTGCCTTATTCAAAATTTCGCAAACACAAAAGGAGAATTTCATTAAAAATATCCTCCGAGAACGAACGAATAAACGGATGTGCGATTTATTGCAAGATTTTAGCCTGCAAAATTTACCTTCTGCGACTAATTGGAGTGTAATGACGCGTAAGCAATAAAAGCAAAAGGGAAAGTAACGAAAAGTAATTAATCATGCTCGATTGAGTAAATGCTATTATAATCTGTGTATTATATCTTTTACCGCGAATGGTAATGTTTATCTTTTATATAACAAGCAATTTTAAATAAAAATTATGCATATATTTAAAAAGAATATATAATGAGTGAAAGGAGAAGTGATAAACAGAAGTATATTACATAAGACATCGATCTTTTTTATTCATTGTCCATAATCAGTGCGTTTTAAAAGTTTACAAAGAAATCATTTCCATTTTTTAATAGAATTCATATACTGTAACCTACATAATACTCAATACCGACCTCCACACAACATAAAACATAAAATATTCATTTATCTTGTTGTTTCTAAATCACATTAAATCAATCTTACAAATTAACTTCTATGTTTCAACATCATTCAGATGTATAACATTCAACTCGATATGCTTACAAAAGAACGGAGAAAAAAGGGAACTACAAAATAAAAATGACTTACATTTGAATTGTCGATATGCTTACAAAATCGGAAAAAAGAGAATTCCAAAATAAAAGTTACTTATGATTGAGTATTACAAACATGCTACTTCAATATCCTTGAAGATTCTTTTTCCATTTGCACACATGCACCTTCGTTTTGTTTGGAATTGTTTATTACACAATATCGAAAAGAAATGTAAAAGAGAGATAAGCGCGTCAGAATGTCTTTCGATTGTTTACCAAATGTTCTTCCTTTTTCTTTAACCTGAATTTTGATTTTTACTATGATTGGCTTCTTCAATTTGTGTTGATATGCAAAATTTCGCCGCAACTCGCGACTTTTTAGGCTTTATTACGGTCTGTGTATTTTGTACTTGATGTGAATTATTCTGCACTGGTTTCTGCTTCTCAAGGGTCGTGCTGACAGCTTCCACTTTTATCGTCTAGAAAGATTTAGTATAGGAATGAATATTTATAATTGTTTGAGAATAAATATTGTTTTAAAAAATATTGATAACAAACCTTCGTTGACGATTCCTTTCCCTTCTGTTGTACTGTGGGCTGAGGTTTGTCTTTGGCACTTTGATTTGCACTGTCTTTGCTTACAGCCTGTTTGGCTGTGATGTGTCTGCTTTTCTTTTGTGCTTGTAAGGGTACGAAAGCTGTGCACTTCTTTGTCTCTGCCTTTGGTTCCTTCTGATTATGAGTTCGTTCTACTTTTGATTGAATATGATGCTTATACTGATGTTTATCATGCTTGGGCGTTTCTTGAAGTCCAGGTACGCGATGATGGTCCTTTTGAACCCAATCAGGGAAAAGTTGAAGAAGCTTAGGTTCTGGAGGGTAATACGGTACTGGTGGTGGCCTTACATTCTGTGGCCAATTACTGTTCTGGGGATTAGAGTACCAATGTTGCGGGGGTGGTAAAGGTATCTTCATATTTGGCAATAAATTAGCTAATTTTAGTTCCTGTCAAAAAATCAACAAATAGAGTAAGAATAGAAAAAGTAGGAAGATATTCAAATAAAACTTCAAATTACTGTATAAACTTTCTTTGCAGCACTTCCTGCTGCTTGTTCGTGATTTGCACAAGGATCTCCAACAAATATTCTTTTATCCGGTAAAAGAATATGTGCTTGGATCAAATTACTATCTCCAACACCAAAATAACTATATCGAGGCATTCCCACTCCACTGAGTTGATAGTAATTCAGTAATTGTGAGCAATACCAAGTTGGCGCCTTGTCGTTCTGTCGAGCATGCTGGAATGGAACAATTCTTTTTTAATCCTTTTTAATTTAATTTAATTTTTTATCCCTATGTTAAAGACTCGAAATAAATGCTTACATCAAACATTTGTTGCACTAAAGGTGGCGTGTCCAATGCCTTCTTTTCTTCTTGTGAGTTATTTAAACTTTTAGTTGTTTTAGATACTCCAGGGTGGACAGGTTCTTGAGAATTTCCATCGGAAATTTTTAACACTGCTTTTAAGAAAGCACTAGGATCTTGTAGCTAAAATACCATGATTGGTAATAGTCTGTTAATAAAATGCTAAATACCACACAGCTATACTTACTGAATTTTCGGCTTGTGGCACAGCTTTGATTAGCTCCTAGTAAATGAGTAATAACATAAGATCTTTTTTAATTTCTTAAAAACAACTTAAAATATTTAAATTGTCAATTAAATAACCTGTTTTTTATGCAATTCATTCCATATTGCCTGGAACTCGGATGTCGGTTCTGCCATCAGCTTCTTCGGCACGTTTTGAGAAAGCTGTACACTTTTTGCTACTGGTTTATGCGATTTCCGAACGCTTACAGTGTTCTGCGCGTTATACTGCTTGAATTTATGAGGCAGCTGATTCTTCGGAATTTCCTCTATATTCTTTTGTGTAGACCATGACTTTGGTGACATTGGTGCTTCCACCGTTAAATGCTTTTCGTTCCTATATATAACATTGCTGGCATTTGTGCGCGATTGAGCGTCCTGATTGATGGCCATGATGTTCTTCCATTGCTCTGTGGATTCTATATTCATTTGTGTTCCTTTACCCTGCTCTATTCTCTGCCCATAACTGATATTTATAAAATCAAGGACTGATAAACGATACGCGCGGAATTCAGAAGATCCATTTATGCTGAATCCACCTAAAGATAATGTCGAAGTAAATCAAATTGCTGAAATTCACCGCTTCAAGAAATAGACATTATCCTTACCTATGATTGGTTTGTCGAACAAAACATCGTACATAGTGTCCAACGTATTTTCCATCTTTTGTATTCCAATTATAGTTCCCTTGTATCCAAGAGGTACCGTGAAATTATCTTTAATACAGCAAATTCTGTCCAATAGCTGAGTCTGCGTTTTTGGATCAGGTGGAAGGTTTGTTATACGCAAAGTAGGTGTATAAAGCAAATATGGTTGAACTTGCATGTCCACAATTTTTCCAATGCTATTTGGTGACTCGAGATACGCATCCACTATTTCTTCAAGGTTTTTCATTATAGTATTCTCGATAATTTCCCTGCCACAAGCACGGCTTTCTATTCCATGAAGTTGATCTTTCAACCATGCCACTGTATCAGTTAGTTCTTCAGAACTATAGTATTGAAATATCACGACTTAATGGTTGTCAACCTCACCAAAGATTGATTGTTAATAAAATTATTGATTACCCTTTAGTAAATAGATCTTCTTCTTTAAAAATACATGTGATTGGATTTTGAGCTAAACGCTCAAACAAAGTGGGGCACCTCAACATGTAGCTACGGATTAAGTCGAGAGCTTTAGGACTGTAATACCATTGACCAAGTTCCCCTTTTCTAGTGTAACCAGGTATCTAAAATTATACACACAATGATAAATCTATAAAAAAGAAAAAAAAATATATATATATATGCACTTACTTCCGCGTTCTTTTTGTTGAACTTTAAATTAAATCCGATATTATATGTAACATCATCTTGCTGAAGTTCATTTGAGGATTGTTTTACGAAAATCGTGCCGGTAATTCTACTTAAAAGCAAGGAGCTTATACCTAACCTCTGCGAAGCTACGCTGCCGTGCATATATTGGGTTTGGAGATCTGCTTGAATCTGTTTGATCGCTTCAAACGACGGCTCTCGCATCGTTGTTACAGATACTTTTATTCTGCCCGATTTCTTACAGATCGCGGATTCATGTACCTAGTAGAAAAAGAATCACATCTTTGCTCTACGACATATTACTCTATACATCTAATAATACTAATACGACTAATTACTCTATATGACGTACTTTTCCCATTGCTCCATAATATGGATGAGCCAACATGAAACATACAGTTTCTGGTTCAAAGATATCACTGACAGTCTTGTATGATTGTACATTATTACAATAGGTTGTGATATCTTTTACTATAGTCTGATAAGCATAACAAGTTGGCATTTCGGTCCAGTGTTTCTCGATGTTCACCTTTCCTTGAGCGTCAAAGATGTACTTTTTGCCTACCAATAGTCGTATATGAACTAAAAACTTCGTATCTCCGATATCCACTCCGAGATGATCCTTATACCTACAAATAATAATTGCTATAGAATTCAGAGCGTTAAATGACAAATTTTAGTTGACTTACATTTCTGTTATACGTTTCTTCCACACATTCCATTCTGTTTCATTGATGTTGTCAAACTGATTAACCGAATTCATCTTCCTGTTCGATTCAGAAACACCGATTACCAAACCTTCCTTCAAATGAGGCCAATTCACGTACACTGTTTTACCTAATAATTTCGAACCTATGGTTGTTAAGTCAATATTGGACTGTGGTTTTATGTGGAGAATCATACTTTCTCGGCGTGATTGTCTCTGGAATACCTTTACCTATAAGCAAGAACATGTCAATGAAATAAAGCAATATAGTTAAGAATGTAGAGTAAAAAGATTGTAGATATAGTGACTCGCGAAAGTATTCATACATTTGTCGATATCTTTTATGAATATATTATTTGTGTTAAACGAAGCATTTTGAAATTTCGTCAGCGCTGTAGTAACATTCATTTGTCATGATTATATTGGTAAGATGTAAAACCATTCTGAAAATTTATATATATATTTTGCAAAGATCATAAAAATATTTAAACAATATTACACTATATTATAATAACACTATTCATAGGATTATCTTTAACACTTATTACATAATTGAAATGGCTATTTATACTGTATATTAATTGTTTACTAAATATAAGTTTGCAGTAGGTTTCTTGCAACTTCTGTATGTATATTTTCAGATATGGCTTAACTTTTGCTAATATAATGATGGCAGTCGTGTCTTATTATAGTGCTAATGAAATTTCAAAATATTTTATATAATATGTACGATATGTACAACATAATAATAAGTGTATGAATACTTTTGTCAGCCACAGCAATTTACTTTGGCTTGTTCTAAATTCGCAGTATGTTCTATATATTGTAGAGTAGAAAAACCAGGATAATATACATCCAACTTTACACCAGGACACAAGCCCCGAACTAATTTTTCCCGAGGTACAGCAATGTCCTCACGATTAATTAGTTGAACTTTTGCGTGATTAATAATGTCAGGAAAATATTGAGGTGCCTTATAAGCACCTAAATTTTCTTCTGTATAAGTGAACAAACACATTGGACCATGCTTGTTTCTTGCTCGTTCTTCCGGAGTTATTTGTGGATAACGAGGCGCCATTGCTACAAAAATTCAATTAGTAATTTCAATTTATTGATAAGCGAAAATGTACATATTTTTACGCACCGTCTACTATATCTTTCTCATTTATAAATGGAATGAGTACTACAGCTTCCCATTCCTGCTCCTTGCCATTTAAATCTGTTTCAAAATTCGTCGGATAATATTTAATTATAGGAGATTGATCCTCGGTTAACAATGTTTGGAATGCTGGCGGTAATAAGTCTTTACTATAAGATGGCAACACGGCTAATAATTGTTCGAACGGTAAAAATGGTTCCCCTAAATCAAATTCCAATTTCAAGTCTTTAAAATCTTTTATATCCGAAATATAAGGTGCATAATGGTGTGGATAGTACCACGACCAGCTGCAACAACCGTTATAGTAATAATTTAAATTCCATTGAATTGCTCTAACGTAACCCTCAGCTTGTGAACGTAAAAAATTTCTAAAACATCATTTAAGACACAATTAACAAACGTATGAAGTTGAGTCACATGATCTTTGTTAGTTACACTTACTCGTCTATATTTTCGTATTTTAGCTTATTTATATAATAATCCTTTTTGCATTGAACGAATTCCATAGTGTACATTTCACAATCTGATTTATCATCACCAAATTCATCATCATCATACTTTCCTGTTGACTGCATTAGATTGCTGTTAAAGAGTAAATATTGTAAATATGATTATTTAAGTACAATTTAAGTAAATACCATATCCGCGGCAGATCTAAGTAAAGCATCGAATTCCTTATCTTGCATTTTCCTTGGAGAACGAGTCTCTTCACTGCTTCCTGACCTTTTGTCATTGGAGTTCTCAGTTTCAGTGAGAGGTCTCCCTGTCTTACTTTCGAGATACTTTAGATCTGCGTAATACTCCGAAAATTGCAATGTGTCAAAACGACTAAGTCTTTCCATAAATTTTTCAAATCTATCTAATCGTAACGTTCCTGTTTCATTTATGTAACCTGAAATGAAATGACTACTTTAAGAAACTCATGAAACATACCGTATTACATGCTTCTTCTGTTTTAGATTATCTAACCATCTAATGTAGGCATTACATCCATATATACTTGATACAATACAGACAATGCGCCATGTACAATATGTAAATTTGGCAGATGTGGTATAAAATCATTTCCTATAAGAAATCCCATTAAAATCCAGTCGTCGATTATATTTTCCAAATTATATGGAAAAGGCAATTTTTCCTTTAATGAGGAAAATTCGTGATTTATATACTCTCTTAACAGAGATAAATGAAACAGACAAAATTTTGTCTCTTCTGGTGTTAAACAAACTTTTTTTTGCTTTTTACCAAATGTCAATTCTTCCCTCAATAATGTAAAATGTATTTCATGCGTGCATAAACCTAACATTATTAAATCTGCATCTAAACCATATAAACAATGTTTTGTATTTACATCATAATTTGCTTGTGTTTTCATATAACGTATATAGTCCATTATTTTGTGTTCTCCTTCTCCAGGTACCTGGGACCCACTGAATATGACTTTACACTTTTGCCAAAGTTTGTCAGTTGATATCTTATATGTAATAAAATACTTTAATTGTTCATCAAGTTTGGACATAAAAACCGTTCCTGGAGTTATACAGTTAGAATCAAATCTTTTTTCTTTGGGTAAAATTGTACCCTTAACCTTTGCTTTATCATCCTGAATCTTTGCATCTTTCGCAGTCTTGAATCGTCTGCTTCTTTGTTGATTAATTTTCGCACGTGGTGCCACACCATCAACTGCTATAAAAAATAACTTCTGAGGCTGGATCATACGAAACAATACTTCTATGTAACGAAATATATTTTTGAATATGGTCTCTTCTGAAATACGGAATGTAATATCCGTGTCGTCCGGATGTGAGCAATCATGTATAATACCATTCACATCTAAATATAAATTATCAAATTCAGGTATCTGTAAATAATAGCATTATTTTACATTGATAGTACATCCAGAGATATATATTCATTTTATTTCATATATCATTTGTGTATTTCAGTTAGAAAAATTAAAATTTGAAAGTTTTAAATAACAAAAAAGTATAAAAATATAGAAGAACAGAAAAATATAGAAGGATGAATATTGTTGATGAGATTTTTTTTTAATTACTTGATAGTCCTTCAATTTTTCAGTAAGACAAGGATATCTTTCGCTTATATATCGAAAGAACTTCGGTATACCCATTTTTAATATAGTAATCTTTTCTTACTTATTAGAAATGTTAATTTGAACTATGATGATAACACTTAACAATTTCTAACTTAAGAACTATTATACAAAAATTAAAAACTTCGACCATATAAGTTTATCAATTTTAATCATATTCCATAGACAATCAGTTTTGGGAAGATGCGAAACTCATTGGATTTAATTAGAACATAGCGCATTGATGGCTATTATTTTCCCTAAAGTTTTAATATTTAATACATAAAAAAAGAATAAGAGATAATAATTGTACTATTTTTTAAATATTTATGAACTTCCTTATCGCGCTAAATTCAAAGTAATTTATTTACTCTGTACAAATTTATTTTAAAAAAAGACCATCATTTCGTTTTTTGTAATTTAATTTTTTATTTTTTCATTATTGTACATTAATTCGATATTAAATTTGCTATTAAAATATGACACACATTATTCATTAAATATTAACATTTATATATTTTTTTATCGTTCATATCGAGTAAGTAAATCGTGCAATAATACGAAACGTAAACTTACAGCAATTACACAAATTTGTCGTTTATATTAAGAATAGAAATAAAATGTTGTAATTTTTACAGCTAATTACTGTAAAATCAAGAAATTGTTAATTAAATTCACGAAAGTTATGAAAAATTATTTATATTTCCTATAAAGAAGAATTTGTCAAATTGTATCTGAAAATTCAATTTAATGTTTATTGTCGAATGGTAGTATTTCAAAGTTACTATAGAATCGATAAAGAAGTCACGATTTCAGAATGAAAGCCAGTCATAAACAGCTTATTTATCTTCCTAATAATTGTTCGTCTCGATTAATCGCAACATACGAAAAATCATTCTAAAGTTTTGCGTAGGTACTACTGAAATTTTATTTCAAGTCAAACTTTATTGTCCTCGCCGATTATCTGTTCGTTTTCTATGAAATATTTCAGTTTATCTTCTATCGTTTAAGAACTTAACCTTATACAGCATCAAAGTAACATTAATTCGTTCCCTGACAAAAACACTAAAGTTTTTGAAATGGAAGCTGTAATTGTATACATATCAGATTGTTGCATAATAAATGTCACTTTCCCACAGGATCTTGTTTCAGACATTCTGAAATCCTAAAACATTTGACAATTTTATGGTGGATGGGCAAAAGAGTTTAAGTCAAAGTTTGGTCGACAGGATAAATATGCTAATATTTTCTACATTGCTGTCTTTTGCTTACAGTTCTAATAATACGAATTAATTTCACTTCTTTCCCACTCTGTTACTTGAGATTATAATAATATATCCAAAATATAATACCTAATCCTACATTGATCTTTAAATATTGCAAATATTTCTTTATAAAATTAATAATTCTGACTTATACTCCTTTACCTAACAAAGAATGTTTTCATTTGTAAATTATTTTGTTTATGAGATTTTTATTATTCACTTCATTGATTTCATGATATTCTTAAGGTGATTTCATTCTAAGAAACAAACAATATCAAAAACATTTTATTGTTACACTTCATTAAATGGAATAATAGAGACATTTATTAGTTTTTAGTTGCAGATGATCAATGTTGGAAGAATGGTATTGTCGCTCAATTGCAAACAACAATGCAGATGCAGAGGACGATGACGATGATAGTCCAGAGGAGGAAGTGCCTAACTATAAGGATCAGTATCGAAATCTTAAGAGAAAATTAAAATTTTTAATTTATGTACGTGTATCTAGTATTTTTATATATATGTTGGGTATAAATTTATTTTATAATTATTTGATTTATTTTGATTTATTTTTTCAAATTTATTTGATAATTATTTCAGGAAAATGAATGTTTTCAAGAAGCTTTGAGATCTACGCAAAGAAAATTACTTAAAGTAAATAGGGACAAGAGTTTTTTATTAGATCGATTATTACAATATGAGAAAGTAGATGCCTCATTCAGTGAAAGTGATGAAACTGAATCATCTGATGAAGAAGTTACTCGTCTTGATACTTCAAAAAGGTACTTGAAAAAACTTTAGTTGAAAGGAAAGTGTTAGTATTTATGTATCAACTTTGTTCTATTCCTAGAAAAAAGATAGAAATGGGAATTAGTAATCATACACCACATCATATGCCAACAGTGACAAAGTCTCAACTCAACACAAGCAAAAAGAAAAAGCCTACTCCAAAAGTAACAAAATCAAACAGCACACCTATAGTAAGTAACTATTTGTAATTTAAAGGAACAGTTAATTTAGGATATTTCATATTTCAGGTACAATCATCAAATAATGTAGTACCAATGTCTTTGATGTCAGATGGCCATATGACACCAGAGGAAGTAGAAAGACATCTAGAGTCTCGACAGACTTATTTGGAACTAGTACCAGAGAAAGCACCACCTACTGTTCCAACTGAAATGTTCAGCAATGACCCTTCATTAGACAGGTAAATAGTTTGTTACAGAAATTTTTGTAGAAATATGTGTTATACGAAATTTACATTTATAGCGAGTCTAACGAAATCGGAGAATTAGAAACGTCTCCAAGTAATATAGGTGAAGACTGCCCCAGTGTGGATATGATGGCCGAGTGACAAACATTTATTCATAGTTTAGTGATTAATTACAAACTGCACATATAATTACTTATCTCATTAATATTACTTTACTTGATTAGCTTAACTGTATTCTTCGTAATGTAATACAAGTTTTTATACATGTAACAAGATAGTTTGTAAATGACCACCTGTTCATAATCCTCATTTTAAGGAGTACTTACGACGAACAAGAGAAAATAAATGAAATCTTATCATCGGAGTTAACGAATTTCATTTTTCGATAACATAATAAAATAACGTAAACAGCAATAATAATTGCAAACTGAAATAATCACGTAATTAATTTTCGTTCGTCTTTTTTCTTCTTCTGAATATGTTACAAATATTCAGGTTAAACAGCTAAAAATAGTCTATAATGATCGGTCAGAGGAGTTCCGCGGAAAGTGTCCTAGAAAAAATTATAGCAAAAGTTGAAGCAGAATCAAATCAAAAAAATACAGGTATTAAGTTGACCATAAAACGAAAACTCAATAATTCAAAACATGATTCGAATAAAAGAGCGAAATTACATGAATCCCTTGATGAGGCGACACACTGTCGTATTTGCTACGATTCTTCTCACCAATTACCCATTACATATCCCTGCAAGTGTAAGGTTAGCTAATCATCGCTACTTTTAATATTCCAAGGAAATTAAAAAATAAAACGAATTAAATTTTTTCAAGGGAACCATGGGTGCAATCCATTTGAAGTGTCTAGAACATTGGCTAGAGGAAAGTAATAGAAATAGCTGCGAATTATGTGGACACCAGTTCGAGATCAGACGAACTCCTCGTTACCATGTTCTACATTCTATATTAATTTGGGTGTGTCTTAATCAACAGCAACATCAATTGTATGTTCGAAGTTTGAAGGCCGATTTACTTCGGAGCATTATTATTACGCCTATGGCGATAGGATGTTCTTACATTTGTATAGTCGCGGCCGATTTTTACGCCAAAAATAATTACGATAGCTTTCCACCAGCGCGATGGTCAACTTATTTATTATTAGCTATGATGTCTCTGTTGCTCTTCTCTTATTTTATATGGATGTACATGGCGATACAGTATCATCAGAAGATCTGGTTTTATTGGTGGCAAAAGACAAGTACAGTAAGAGTTATATTGAATCCAGAAAATAGAACTTCAATAAACTACAAATCTAATGTATCACAAGTTTAACAATTACTGAACACTTATACCCGTAACAGTGAATACTTTTACAATAGTCATTAGGATGCTCTTCTTTTGATTGAAATTTTTCCTCGACTTAATTGGGATATATATATACGCACTTTGCTTCCATCCGAAACTTTCTTCACCCATATCTATAAAATGAGGAAATTATAATTTAAGAAAAAGATTATAATAAAAAGGAAGAAATTTTATGAATTTGTTGATAATCATTTACATACAGCTTCAGTTCCTATTGCCGAAATATTTGCAGCGAACCTAGTTAAATCTTTTCCTTCTACGTACACTGGTTGTCCACGATGGAACCTATAATTTTCTTGATTTAGATAGATAATTCCAAAAATAAAAATCAAAATTACCATCGTCTTTCATGTAGAAGTTTGCCATCTTCTATCCTAGTCTCTATTATTGGGGTATCAGAGGGTGGAGGAATATGTTGAGAAGGCATGTTTACTGTATTATAATGTGGTAGTATTGCTGCAAATAATGATTCCCAGTTAATTCATGTACATTACTTTGGAATTTTTAGTCAGTACCTGGTTTTCGAATAGTGGTCAGTACTTTACCGCGACTAATAGCTTTTAAATCGCTCTCTATCTCTTTTTCATCTAACAAATAGTTCAATTGCGCGGGAGGCGGTTTCCTCCGTTTTTCTACTTTCTCAGGTACAGGATCGTTTGGTCGCCTTCGTAATTTTCTTGTCATTACAGGTTTCACCTTAATAAGTAGAAAAATAAATATATGATATAACGAAGAGTGAAACTGCTATTTGTATGAGATTTATACCTCCATTGAATCGCCAGTGAGTTCCATTGTGTGTCGATCAGATTCAATCATTTTCCGTTTTTCTTCCATATCTGTTAATAAGTTCTCCTTTAAATCTATTTTCTTTTCCTCAAATTCCTTCACTGCTGCTTTTTTTTCTAATATATAGTCCCGTTCTACCCATTCTGTCAAATAATCACGGTAAATTACATTCAATCGTAATCTGTAAATAAACAATTTAATTAAAGGAACAATTACATAGTAATTCCACTCAAAATGAATATTATACTTAATGCGAACCTTTCTTTGTACTGGGTTTCCAAGCGTTTTAATTTTCGATTATACTCTGGATGTGTGCCATCCTTTAACTGCTGTAGTTGTTTCTTTAAACTAGCTAACTTATCTTGATAAACTCTGAAAAATCTGAATGTAACTCATCATTGATCAAAGAATTGACATAAATTTATTTACTTACTGCTCCTTTATTTCTGTATACTCTTCAGATTTGCCAAGATCTGTCTCGCTTGCCTCCTCAGTATCTAGAAATTTATAAATTGCCTGTTTATAAAAGTATTAATTACAAAAATATATTTTTAACGAATTAATTGTACCTTCATCACTTTCATCTTGTTCTTCAGCATCTCTGTCATCTTCCAAATACTCGTCGTTGTCTTCATCAATATCATAATCGTCCTGACCATACATGGTCGAAAACGGAGAATCCTGATACGACATTTTACAGTACAATAATCATTTCTTAATATTTCATTAACAATACTAGATATTTTATGCCAGTTTGAAAAACAAATAGCTGTGTACAATTAAGGTTATTTATATATCTACAATGCCATTTACAACAATACTATGAAATTTCAATTTTCATAATATGTGGAACTCATTTTGATAATAAAATAACTGTAAATAGATCACTATTATGTGATAGGAATAATATATAATATGAAATCGTATATGTTATTCTTGGAATGTATAAACAAACATATATGTAATTGATCAGCTGTGGAACATTTGATGAAAATATCATTAAGGCTGTTTTAATACAACGATACTTTCGCGAGTTTTTAGTAAATCATTTCATAATTTCAACTGGTACAAAAAACGTGTAGCGAAAGAGATATTTGAAAATTTATTATAATAATTTAATATAACGATATATAGAATATTATAATAATTTAAACAAAAGTACAGTTCATTTAGGGTTTATGCATAAGACTAATATACATGGAAATTAAATATAAAAATTTGGAAAAACTATACATTCATTAGGAATATTAATATCAATTAACAAAGGAAACGCTTAATTCCAATATTTGTTAATTTTAATCAATATTTCAAAAAATATCGTCCTTCATTTACACATATTTTTATTGGATCTTAAAATGCAGATTATTTTGCGATAATGTTTTTCGAACAATTAGAATTCATTAAACGATAAAAATTCATTACCTTATATTATTTTAAATAATAATCCATCAAATTTTCGAAAATTGCACGTTTTCATACTTCATGCTTTCATGCACCTGACTAAATTTAGAACTATATAGTAATTATGAAAATTCAAATGCTATTGGTAAAGCATGCAATTGGCAATACTTTTTAACGTACTTCGCAGTTGTATAGTTACAGTTTTAAAATGAATGCACGAGTGATGAAACGAATTTAAATGTAATATATTCATTTTGTTCTGTATGTTTCTAAATTACGCCGTTTTCCGGATACTCTGTCAGATAATACTTTGTATGTACGCTATCCAAGCTTGTGCCAATTGCCATTGGAAATACACAACAGGATTATTGAAATTTGGCGGCAGCATAACCTTATGGTGACCTTAGTGGGAAAGTTTATAAATGATTTTTTCTTATCTCATATATTTTAATATCCTGTGTAAAATATGAAAGAACTAGGGGAAGTTAGCTGTGAGGTAATTCACAATATCAATGGAATTTCCTATTTTATTTTCTTAAAAATATGCTATGAAAATATTTACTTGGTTATTGTAATATTTATTTGTATATTATAAAAGGCAATATCACTCTTAATCTAATAACAATATTATTTTTGTGTAGATACGCAGTGTTGTAGATATTCAGCACTCTATAACAAAATGTTTAAATAACGTAAAAGGAGATGACAGTGGACCATCAAATGGTTCGCAAATATATAATGGTCTTGATGGTGTTTATGGAGGTTTTCTAAATGATGCCACGTATGCTTGGCTAAGTTATGGTTGCCATTTAGTAGTTCTTAATGCAAAAACTGGTGAAAGTACCAGTTCGTGGACCTTCCAAGGGAAAATCACTTGTGTTTGTCAATTTCCTGCTCAGTGTGGGGAACTACCATTGCTCCTTGTTGGTTTGGACAATGAAGCAACTAGAATTAAAGATTCCGTGGGTTTATTGTGTATCTTTGATTGTACTTCCTCTCGTGTTTTAAGAGCTATTAAAGTAGGTATTGAAATATGATAAGTTCCTAAATTATGTGGTATTTAGAATGAAATGTTCATGATATAATATATTATGTACAGATGCCAGCTGGTGTAGAACAAGTTTGTATTGTATCTGGTGCAACAGATTGGGAAGGATTTAATGACAGAAGACCAGACAATATTCTTATGCAAATGGATGGTATAGCTTGTGTAGTATTACGCAATCTTCATCATCTCATGATTGATCTTCAGAGATCTACTTGGGAGGATCCTGATTTATCTGTTACAATGGATGAAATTTCTCCAGCTGAAATACAATTCTTAACAACTAAAGACTCTTTTCATAGAAACAGTAGCAAACACATGACTTGTAATTTGCTAACTCAACGTAAGTATAACATAAACAACACTCTGTTTTTGTTGTTTCTTTATCCTACTTTAATATACATGATTACATTTTTTACATTTGTAGGTATAGAAAAGCACATTGGTTTTAATAGAGAAAATTTTGAATTGAATTCTTTTCTAGACGAAAAATTAACAAATACTATAATTAGCTCAATGAAAATTGGTTGTTTAATATCAGGATGTCTAGGCAGAGTGATAATATGGCAGAATGATGGTTCCGTGGGATGGATTAGCATACCCGTGGATGAAACCATGATAATAACACATTTAGCATTATTAGAACCAACAGATGATCCTAGACCTTTTTACTATTTGTGGGTTGTTTTCCAAGACGATTCATTTAAGATGCCTCCTATCTTGAGAATGTTTGCCTTATTGTTCCAACGAAAATACTGTGACAGAGGAACTAATTTATATTTTAATCTGGAAGGAGAGCCTAGCCTTAAATTTGAGATTGAATTAGACCCAAAAGATAGAGTGGTTAGTTTGTCTACGTTCGAAAGAGGAACTAATCTGGACCAAACAGAGTCAGAATGTAGGAAAGGTGAAGACAGTTTGCTTCTAATTTCAACTACTAATAGAACTTTATTATTTGATTTGAATCAATGGTACAAGGAACAAATGCCTCAAACTCTCAGTGAATGCAAGAATCCAAATAGTATATTATCCTGTTACAATACAAATCACAGGGCCTGCAACATAACTGGCAAAGAGATAATAAGTTGTGCCTATATTCCTCGCACTTTACAAGAATTTCCTAATAATAGTTTAAACTCATCAGAAGAATTATTTTACCCAAATTCTTTGTTCTTTGAATGGATAGAGTTAAGTTTGTCAAAATTAACATTTTGGTATACTAGAGGAGTCCAAGCTGAATTACTTCGTGAAATTGCCCTTGCAGGGCCTATCATGCTAACGCAACCTTCTGAAATGTTTCACAAGTGTCTCTCCGTTGGTTTGACTCCGTTCAACACAGAAATTTCATTTTCTAGCGATCATAACGCTCAGAGGGATATGTTATTATCGCTTTGTCTGGAGCAACGTTGGGCGACTTTCTTGATCAAGTGTGCCAAAGAATGGTCAGATGGAAGTGCCGCCTACATGTATCCAAGTTTCTTAAAGTGGGGAATACAGCGCGCGTCTTCCATAAAAATGATTGCTGATCGTCTATGTATTCCTCTATTTGATCAATCAGGTAATAACATAGGCGAATCCGAAGTAAAAACGTTGAGATTTTGTTACCAACAATTGGAATGTTTATCTAATGTAGTAGCTAAGTTACCTTTTGAAACAAGCAGTTTAATCAAGCAACGAAGAGCACTAAAGCGAGTATCTATGTACTTCCAAGTATTATTATGGTTTTACGACGTGGGTTTGTTACCCGAATCAGAATGTCTAGAGGAAGGTCCTTTACCAATGTCTCTTGCTCTGAAAATTCCATATCCATTCGAAAAATTGTTTTCTCTGTACAAAGAAAAACGAGAATCGATTAAAGACAATAATGCAAAAGAAGGAAGTGAAGAGGTGCTTTTCATAGATGAATTGATAGCTCGAGAGTGTCCTGCCTTGAATTTACAGTGGGAAAGAGAAGCTGGAGAGGTGAATACCAATGGCTATTATCCTCCACCCTCTTTGCAGTCGTTACTGAGGAGTTACTTGACTGACTGCGATCAGACAGAGTCAAATGAGATAGAATGTAAACATCAGATCACTATATACCTTCTAATGGATTTAGCTATGCTGTTACAGGGTTCCTATCCTGGAGTTGATCAATTGATCAAATATCCTTCATCTTTCAAGATGAGCCCAAGCCTCATAAAACTTACCCAAGCATTCTGGCTTCTAGATCATGAGGATTACCAAGGTTTCTTGGACATGATGACTGGTCAATTAGTCAGTGATTCTGATGTCAAAGACTGGCATCATAAACTTGTGCTAAAAACACTGATAAGGAACAGTCAGCACAAGTTAGCTTTAATGTATCTGCGCATAAAGAAACCTCCTTTGTCATCCTTTCAAGAACAAAGCACATTAATAAGTTTATCAGTGGAGCATGGTTTGGTTCAATCTGCTTTTCATCATAGACTGCAGTCACATTATACACAGCTACTAATGTGTTTCTTTCAATCCTGCAAGAATTATAATAAACTCGGCGATATTTTACATTTGGCCTTGGATACTGAAGAAGAGGAAATGTTTGTCAAGTTTCTGGAGGATTCCAAGTCTGAAGACATAAAATTATTGTATTACTTGCAACGTTGTCGTTATATGGAAGCCAATAGTGGAAACACTACTACTTGGTCCAATTCTGTTGCTTCAAAGAACATGCATCTTGATATGTTAAATGCCTACAATGCAACTTTACCTAATATAGTGAAGCGATTTTCCATGAACATGGGTAAAAGTAATCTAGATACAGATTTAGAGTCCAGATATCCCAGACCTATGACCCACAACAAAAGTTGTCAAAAAACTGCAAATATTTATGAAACAGTTATTAGGAAGGCAAAGGAAACGTATGTTAGAACAGAAAAGTCTGTGGTTCCCTTCGTCACTGCCCCTTGTGCCGCGTTAAAGTCATCTAATGACAGGATCAATATAAATTGTGTAATGTCTCCCAAAATGGTACAAATGAATAACAAACGCACTTTGGAACAGGTTATGCATGATGAAGAGAACAGTGGTATGAGAACACCAGAAAGAACAAAACGTAGGAAGTTGCTGGATGATAGCGAAGCAGCTTTGAGTGCTGCATTTAGTACCCCATTGGTAAAACGGAAAATATCCACCAATAGGGATATTCCGATTGAAACTCCGCATTCTATTTTAAAAATTCGGCAGCTTATAAGATCTTCGACGTCTCCAATTGCTGCTAGCCTACAGGATGAAATCACAGGTAGTCCAGTGTCGGACAGGGAGCATAAAGTTAATAGACAGATACGATTCAATATTAGTCAGTCAAAGAACAGCTGTTCTCATGGTGAAGTTAGCAGAGAAGAAGAATTTTCTAAACTTAATACGTCTGATCAAAACGATGAAGTGTTCGTGAGTCCAGCGACAAGTGAAAAGTGTCTGATTGATAGTCCAGTTTTATCAGATAGTAGTTATACTTGCAAAAATGTATATACAGCTCGGCCTAGACCGAGTCTTAGAAGAACTTACTTACAAACGTCTACAGAATCCATAAATGAGTCTTTGTCCAATTGTTCAAAGGCAAAAAATTCCGCAAATTCTCGTTTGAGCGTTCCTTCAGTCAATATATTGAATAATCGCTCATTAACGAACACGCCGCAGGTATCCAAAAGATTATCTACTTTATCTTCCTCTAGTTATTCCCCTGCGGTTCTCTCTCCAGATAGTAGCTTTGAGATAAAAGTTCCTTCAAGAAGGTCCGATAAGAGTGATCTTCAGCGCTCCTTGAAAACCCCTAAACAAGAGAATACTAATCATAATTCTCTTATAGCCTCAACACCTATGACAAAGGATTCTAGCCCTGAAAAACCGCGACGCAGTTCGGAGGAATCAATTACCACAGAAGTCGAAGAGGACATTGTTCCAGAAGCATTTTATGAAAATAGAGAGAAGACCTCGGAAAATATAGATCAATCAAATCATTTAGAACTACGTAACAGTAAAAAATTAAAGGAAGATGTTTCGAGCTCTAAAGTTTTGGAAAATATTAATGAAGATCATGAAGAAGATGAAGAGGAATATAAAAGTCTTTCTACGAATAATGTAAGTTGTTTAGAGAACAAAGAACAACACCATCGATCATTTCATGAAAAATTACCGAATGAATTTGAGTACGATGTTGAAAAACACGTTAGTTCTAAAAATGGTGTACTATTCGACATCACTGACGATGAATCCTCACATGATAGCGATGAGGTATTCTTAGTTCTTGATGAACCGGAGAGTAAAGAAAAACAAGGTTCAAAAACGGTACCAATGAATACAGACAACATCTTTGGCGCTTCAAATATCACAGATGATGAATCTGATTCCAGCATAGAAATATTAGATAATCTTCAAAGAAATACTGCACATCTGGATAAAGAAGAAAATATACGTGACCAATCCAGATTTTCCCAGAAGAAGGAAGAAAATGCAGAGGAACAGGAGACAAAGGACAAGTCGATTCGACTTGATAACAATAATTCTAATCATAGAAGAACTAGGAGGAACTCAGTTCGAGGTTCATCAGATCATATAGAACCAAAAGACATTGTTAATACTTCCAATTTAGACTCTGAATCCCTAGAAATCACACCTAGAATGACCAGATCACGTCGAGCTTCATCCATATCGAAAGAAACTAATATGTCTCCTTTAAATTCACCTTGCAAGGTTCTTGCAAAGACGCCGCGGTCGAGACGAGCGAGTTCGTTGGTGAAAGAAGTATTAATTGCTTCTGTAGCACCTGCAGATGAAAGTGTGAAGCAGATAGCCTCTTCTGGATCAGATGGATCATCTGGGATTTCGTCGCCAAGGAAAATCAGGGGCAGGAGGGCATCTTCTGTTGCCAAGGATATTTCCATAGAGGCAAAAAGTGAGGAAGCTAAAGTTCCAGTGAGAAGGAGTTTAAGACGTTCTGCCTCAATACAAAAGGAGCTACCAGAAAGTAGTGAGAAAAAGGTTCAAACAGAAACTAAGAGCTCAAATACCAAACAATCCTCAGGAGGAGCAAATAAATCGAATACAATCTCAATTCGATCAAGAAGGGAATCTCAAACAAGTGAACAGGATCAGGAAGAGCCTAGTATTGTTAAGTCATCAAGGAGACGAGGTAGTTCTGTACCTAAAGAGCCAGTCAACGTGGTAAGAACAACTCGAAGGTCTAGCAGCGTAGCTAAGGAAATTGTCTCAAAGGAGTTTGGACTATCATCAGAATCTGTAAAAGAACAGTATTTGGTAGAAAAGGCAGTAAGCAAACCAGCTGCAAACACACGTAGTCGTAGATCCTCAATACAATCAATACCGGAAGAGCTTGAAGAAATTCTAAGCGTACCATTAAAAGAAAGAGTCTCCACTACGAACAAGAGGCAAGAGGCTGCACGGAATCCTCGACTGAGAAGAGCAGCAAGCGTGGAATTATCTCAAATAGAAACAAGGAGGAAAACCAGAAGTGCCCGTAGCAAGGAAATCTTTGAAGAGACAATAATGGAGGAAGAAGGGACAGAAACCATAAGTCCAATAGACGATTCTCAGAAAGTTTCTAAGAAGAGGAAACGTGGTGTTTCTGAAACCTCTACTCGAGAAGCGAACGAAACGACGTCAAAACCAAGAAGAGGAACAAAGCAATCAACAAAACAAAATACCAAGGATAAGGCAGCTAATCAGTTTTCTTTTTCACAGCCAGAGAAGACGAATGATCAACCATTGGATCAAGAAGGTACATTCTAGCAATATTTAATTAATATTTATTCATCGAGAAAATTTATTAAGAGAATTGTTTTAAATTTTATTTGCAGCTATTGGAGAAGTTCCAAAATATATGTTTTCACCTCCACATACCAGATCAAAAACTATGGCTTCTGATCATCGTAGGTGGTTACTTTCCAATTAAATTAATTTATTTCTTTTTTAGAATCTGTTATGAGCTTACTTCTCTCTTACCTACACACGCTTCTACACACTCAATACTCTGCAGCTTTTTCACTCATGCTTCTAATAGCAGCTAAGAACTTATACTTTATATGCTTCTTTATTACCTTTTAAAAGCACAGAATCAGTATTAAAATTTTTTTATTTTTTATACAGATTGAATAATTTCATTCCGATTTTGAGCGAAGATGAGGGGGAGGAAGAGAATGAGGAAGAGACACAGAATAATATACGGAAAACCGCAGAAGTGAAAAAGCCGAACTGTTATCATATACGCCGCTGTAGAACGAAGTTTGTACTACCCGTGAAATCAAAGAGTACAACAAATTAAATATAATTTTACGAAATTTTTTAAAACCTTTTTTTGCACAATCGTATATTCAGTTATCCAATTTTAAATGATTTATAATCTATAATCTATGATAGATCATATACAGTACTTTCTTTCGACAACCATGTACAGTGGATAATATGTAAAAAAATGCAGTTGTTTTTCGAATGACTTAATTACATAGAGAGAAAAAAAGATGGATTAGAGATTATGATATGTGGGACCATGTGAAATGAAACTTTTGTTACATCATAATGATGCAAAGTTTATCACAGAGCAAGATCCGTTTCTAAAATACAAAGCAGAGAAAAAGAGGACAGTCTTTTGCTATCGATTTGATAATATTCAGTATAATGAAAGTTATAGCTATATTTTATCAATGAGTAATCCCATCTGATGCATAACGCTTGGAACATATGTTAATATGGTACTTTGCGAGGTGTATATTTTTTAAAATTAACATGTTTTATTTAGAAGACTATTTTATATAATCTATAAATTTATTTAATCAATTTAATTAGAATTTTCATGCTTATGAAATAAATTTTTTTTTTTCTAATTAGTATCATTAAGTTTCCAAAGCGTGTGAACAGGTGTATAGAAAGAAATCTTCGTTGATCTGTATCTTCTGAATATTAAACTAGCAAGGAACTTCGGAAATGTATTATAAAAAACAAATAACTCTCTCTCTATCTCTGTAAATCATAAGATTCCTTACTTTTATATACTTATTTGGCAAATATATTTGTTACATTAAATTGATCCCTTTTTTTTTAACGCAATAAGTTCATGGAATGAATTATTGTCGTAACGTATATTTATATGGTGGTTTTTGATGAAAATGTGTACCATAACTTTGTAAATAATTTATTAATATACCCATGTATAGCTGTATTCATACAATAAATGTAAAAAAGAATTAATACATATTATTGCTATCGAATAAATTTCCAATCACCATAAATAAGTACCTATAACTTAAATACTGAAGCGACATTAAATAATAATACTACAATTGTGCCGCATCTACATTATAATAGATTAATAAAAATTGTAACACGATCATTCAACTTATATTTCCTAAAGTAAAGCTTACAAAATTATTTAATTTATCAAACATTTGTTTTATACTACGCATTCGTAGCTTCGAATATTTTTCCAGAAAAAACGAAATTCTCGTGTTGCTAATACTAAACTTTGTCTGGTACAAAATGAACGTTATAAATGTCCTCTTTGGCAGTAAATACATATATATTATTGGTTCTGCATCTTAAATAATTAAAAAAAAAAGACACATTGCTTTAAGAAGGAAGCAAGGAAAATTTATGCATATGTTAAATCTACATTAAATTTAGAGAGCAGTATTTATGTAATTCGATTAAAATCTGTTTCAAGTAGATCATTTGATATTCAGTCTAAATGGTCAATATTTGTACATCATTATTTTCTTATTTGATACAATTAAATATAATAGCTGAATCTTTTCTTTTTAATCTTAGTGTGATTGTCTACTTCACTGCTTTTATTCATTCATTTTTTTTTTGCATAAAAATCTCTTTGATATTATTATATAATATATTATTCTCAAGTTCGATATAAATGTACATGGATAAAGGCAGATGTAAGATTCAGGACGGTGTAACTGGTTATTAAATGCTAATCAGTTTTCGATATTCGTTGACTCCCTTACACCGTACTCTTTCAAAAGGCACATTTATCTCTACATTGCTTCCGTTAAATATATCTTTTCGTAAATGGAAGATAGAAATTTAATTCTATTTCTATATTGATTTTTAAGTTAGTTATGTATATGATATGAGCTTCTACACGTAACTTACGATAAGTAACTTATATCGTTTCTTCATGGCATCGAAAATGTTCTATCGGAAAATAAAGAGAAACTTAATAAACTATTTTTACTGCTGTTTACAACCATCTTTTACACGACGTTTATGCTTTTCTTCATGAGCTTGGGACGGGGATTGCATTTGATTTCTTCGTTGTCCTTGTATAGGCATGTAACATGGAACATCATCGTTCATAAGCTCCTGTGGAGGTGTAGGCAATGCATATGTAGGACTTACTGTGCTACTTGAGCTACTTGAAGTGTTTCTGTGCATACTTCCATTGTATGTAGGATCAATAATTGCAGCTACGTTTTGCACTTCTCTTATATTTTCAACAGACTCATCTAACGTTTGTATTTCTTCAGGATCAGGATATTGTGGATAATTTAAAGTTGGTTGTACTCTAGTCTTGCCTTGAGTGCCTTTCAATTCTAATCTATCAGGTCGTTGAGGCTTTTCTGTAAGATTCTGCTCCTCTAATTCTTGAAGCTGCTGCCGTTCTAGTTTTCTCTGCTTTGCTCTTTGTCTCGCTTTCCTTATTTTTGCTCGCTCCTTTTCCTGAAGCATTCGTGCAAGTTCTGCATCCTGTGCTTCCATCGCAATCTTTTGATCTAGCAGTAGTTGTTCATTAACAGGACCATCATGATTATCTATAGCATTTTCTTCTTCTTCCTGCTGCAGCTTTCTTGCTAATTCCTTTATTTAACAGATAAAAATTAAATTATGATAATGAATACTATAGATACGTTGTTAGAATATTTTCTGAAATACCTCATCTTTCTCTTCTTGAATGTGTCGTTCGAGCTCAAGCTGTGCAGCTTCGTCGTCCAATCTCAATTGCAGCCTCATTTGCTCTTGCAATTCTCTTTCTCTCTGTCTCTCCTCTCGTTCTAAGGACAATGCAATCTGTTTTGCAACAAGAGCATCTCTTTCCTCTCTAAAATCAGAAACACTTCAATACGACATAAACTTTAACAAATCAATACAATCAAAGGTTCAAATACTAACTGCTGTTGAATATAGGATTGATATCTAAGCTCTTCCAGCTCCTGTTCAACCTTAGCCCTTGGTAAATCCTCTCTAACTTGTGCATTGCGAACTTTGTTGCTTGTGTAGTGTTCCCTAACTATAAGGCACAGTACAATAAAGATAGTAGCCAATAAAATCAACAATATTTTACAAATAATGTAATATTCTTACTTTCTTCGTCTTGTAGACGATAAGCGAGTGCTCCATCTTCGTGCACCAGCCACTCACGGCACACTACAATATTGTCAAAGGAATGCTTATTAGGAATGCCAGGTAAATGAGTAATTCTAATGTAATTGCAATGAGTGACAGAAGGCGTTGAAAAAATGCAACATACCTTCGTTTACTCGGCCTGCCTTCGGTAATGTGTCCGAGCTCAAGACGGATTTCGCCATTTCTTATCGATTAATCGTTGCTTTACGGGTAAGATACTACTTTTCAGCCAACTTTCTTGTTTACAACCACCTTACGGAAAACATACGTTGTTTTTTCTCCATCTTGAATAGGAATGAATAGAATAGAGGTCTGTATTTGTGCTATTCCCACCGTACATGTGCATTTCTCCATTCACGGTGTAGGTAAGAATATCCGTAAAGCACATTGAAGACGTAGTACGACCTGTGAGTACACATATATACCGACACACTTTCAAGCCAAGCTTCACTGAATCTAAGTGATAGGTACGGTACTACTCGTGAGTTGTGAACAATTTTCTTAGCAATTCTTTTATTAAGAAAGCATCCAATTTTTAAATTTCTCCTTATTTCATAGCATAGAATATATTATTCAGTTTCAAGTTAGTGTTAAAACTTTATCAGAAGGATTATATTAAATTAGATTAGGTTGAGATCAGATTTCAGTTCATTTTAAACATATTTAAATAAATATAAACAATATCACTTAAAATTATTGTTTAAAAAATTGCTGACCCTAAAAATAGCCTGTTATTTTAACGCAATCTAGACATAACTAACCTTTTTGGCAAAATTTCATTATTAAGTGGATTAAACATTAAATTTACAAAAGTTGCCCTTATTTCTTAAAATAAGATTGTAGTTAAATATCCAAACTTAACGTTACTAAAACTGTATATATAATTAAAATTTTCTTAATTCTGTAATAGTATACTAGTATTTTTTGCAACTTCTGTAAAAGTTACTAATATATAGTAATAAATATTGGTTTATTTCATATAGTTGTCTAAAAATATGTTTGCAGGAAATTGTCTTAGCAACTGTTAGGTTAAACTCATCACTACTTCATTTAAGATTGCTATGTGGTAGTAATGGCATAGTTGTGGTAGTGTTTGTAGTAAGAGTAGTAAGGCGAGCGTACTCACGTCGAACGTTAGTGAAGTGGATAGTAGAGTTTCCTGTATTAATGTCACTTTTAAATTCAATACATAGTACGGTCTGTAAGACTAAATTTTGTGTTCGCTCATAATGAAAGATGATGACAGATTTCCCTTTACTTAAAAAAAAAAAGAAGTTCTGCACTAATCGTTGCGATGATATCTTTCGTTATCTATAATTTGAATCGTGTTAATAAAAGAATTCACTGAGCAAGATGTGAATCGGAGCGGGACGTATTATCCTGAAGTAGACTATACGTTGTAAATATTATTTAAGGTAGATGTTCCACTATCCAAGGAATTTAATTATGAATTTCATGCATTTTTTTGCATGAAATGAATATAAAACATAAGATTGATTCGTTAAATAATGTACATCTTTAATATATATTTTAATGAGCAATTCTCGTACAGAAATTTAGGAAATGAACAAGTTTCAAGCGAGTGTTCTGTTCTTATATGTGGAAACAAATAATATATTCAAGTATTTGTATAAATGAATTAACTTCTAAGAAAGTAATTTTACAATAAGAAGATACTGATGCTGAAAATCATTTAATCCCTATTTCTTCTGTTGCAGGTAAAGAATTTCATCTCCAAATTTCAAGTGGCTCATGGCAATTCTTCATCCGAAGAACAATGAAAACTCATTTATTATACTTATTAATAAGAGAAATTATATTATTTTGTTAGATTATATTGCATTATTATACAAGTAACAATATATTACCTTTATATCATTCTGTATAGCCTGAATTACGTTTAATAAATCGAAAAATACAAGGAAATCAGTGTTTTTAATTTAAAAACTGTCAAAAAATTTCCTTTCCTAGTGAGAAAACATCCTCGCCCAAAAATGACGTGAAATTCCATGAATAAATGTACGAGGAAATAATAAAATAGCAAAAAAATTTTCATTCTGAAAAATAACGTCATATTCTAAGAATTGCCGAACTTGTGCCACCTCCTGTGATGTTATGTTCTCCTGATACAAAACCGAGAAGCTGGGAAAATTTTTTGCGAATTGCTTTGATTTTCGATTTGTAATATTATTTTGACTTCATCTCTACAACTTTTATTTAAATTTGTGGTTTATAGAACTTATTATTTATATGGTGATGGTTTTGATAAATAAAAAAGTTTGTTTAAATATATAAATTGTTATTCATTATTTCTAAACAGTGTAAAATTCAATTTAATGCAGATAGTAATCATATATGATATATTGTTTATAATAATTTATTTGCACTATAATCTAATATGTAATATAATACAATAAATAATAATATAATATAATTATATAACAATGAACATGTATTATTATTTAAATAATGTAGCATTGATTGTTGATTGTAGATTATTGAAGATGTAAAATTGAAGTTTCTGTAACATAGAGAAACAAATATTAATTTTAATAGAGAAAACTAAAAATGTGATTTATATAAAATTAAATTAAAATTGAATAGTATTAATTTATAGTTAATAAATGTACTTCAAATTATTTAAAAAATGTATGCTATTGTTTCACATCTACTTCATTTTATTTGTTATAATCTGGCTAAAATATATTTTGTTTGTTAATAACTATGATATTAATATCTGTGAATACGTATTCGTTTATAAAAGATGAAGTTCAATTTTTTATATCGTTTATTACTAGTTTCTAAATGCTGAAAATAAGGAGAAACGCAATTTGTGAAATTTTTACATTCTAAAAGAATACCATTTTTTCAAACTTTGTGGAATGCTATTTGATTTAATTCTGTTGGCGATCTATAGTTAAAGTAAGGTTAAAAACTAACCTGCGATTAATATTTGATAGAAATGGTGAATTACATATTTAAGTAAGATAAAGTTACATAAATCTTAGAAAATGCTGTGTTACAATGGAAAGCTTAGTTTCTTTTGTTTTATTGCCGCTGGTTTAATCGCAATCCTACCAGAAGTATTGTTAAGGTTAGAATTCAATGTTTTTCAAGAATATTTTAACAACATTTGGTTTACGCATTTATTTCAATATGGATTCTTAAATATACTTGTACTTCTTGCGTTTCGCGACTTTGCTTATCAGGTATTTTAAATATATTACTATTATAACGATTCATTTATGTGAATTATTATGAAGACATCAATTTATTTTATGAATACTTACATTTAACAGGTTGCTGTAAGGGCAGTTCTCCTAGGATATGCCTTTGGTATTGGGATTATTGTGTCCTTTGTTGCACCATCTTCATGGCAAATGTTCGGAGTATATATTACTATAATGGCAATATTCCATTACACAGAATTTCTAAGCATAGCTTGGATAAATCCATCTACTCTTTCCATCGACAGTTTTATTCTAAATCACAGCATAGCTTATGGAGTAGCAGCATGTTCTAGCTGGATAGAATTTGTCATAGAAAGGCATTATTATTCTGCAATGAAAGAATCTTCTTTTATATCATACTTTGGACTTGTACTATGCATTTGCGGGGAAGTTTTGAGGAAATTGGCAATGTTTACTGCCAAGCATAATTTTAATCATATTGTGCAGAGTGAAAAGATGGATAGTCACGAACTGATTACGTATGGAGTTTACAGAATTTGCAGGCATCCTAGTTATGTGGGCTGGTTTTATTGGTCTATAGGAACGCAGGTAATAATCTTTCATATTAAATATGTATAATATTTTACTGAAGTATAGACAAGTTTTATATTTATCTTTGTAGCTAATACTCCAGAATCCAGTTTGTTTCCTTGCATACACTGGAGTATCTTGGAAGTTCTTTCACGACCGCATTTTAATCGAAGAGATTACTCTGCTTAATTTCTTTGGGCAGGATTACGTAGAATATCAGAAGAAAGTTAGTACAGGACTACCATATATATCTGGTTACAAGCTGAATTTATAGCAGCCAGTATGTGTCTGAAACACTCTAATTGTATCAATTCCTCAGGTTTAATCTTAACATTATTTGTACTGACTATGTTTTTTATTGTACCTCAAGCAACAATGCAATAATTAAGGGAGGTTTTCTTAACAAAATTATATTTATTGTCTCATTTCATTTTGAAGAATTATTCATATAACAATAGACTACACTTTCATTATATGGTTACTTTCAGTTGGTAGATTATACACTTTCTTTTTATATTTATGCTTATTACATATATGTGTGTGTGTGTGTGTGTGCGCGCGTGTATATATATATACATATATATATACGAAAAATAAAATAATAAATATAATGCTGTAGCTAACATTTGCATTGACATTTAGAAAGCATTCGTTCGATGTTGGATAATAAGAAAGTTTTAGAGATTTCAGCAATGTACTTACAATATCGTTAAGTCTGTACATAATCATTTACAATATTTTAGTATCGACAAAGCTTTTTGATATACTGATGTTAATTATCGATCTTGCCTTGATGATTCATGGCCTATATATTTTTATTATTGTGAAACCAAAGAATGAATTTAGATTATGAGAATTTTACTGAGAGAATATGTAGTATTATTTATAGATAGAAAAAAGAAAAATGAAAAATAATTGAATTATCGTTGTGCATTAGACTTGAGTCACACAAAATTTATATTATCATATTTTGTTTGTCATACAAATCTAGAAAATGCCCATGATTGTTACTACTTTCCATGTGAGAGAATCTGCATTTCTTAATTGACAGTTTAATAGGCAAATGCACTAATAAAAGGAAATAAATGACAATGTATCGTTGTAATAATTCATGAATAAACAAATAATAGTAATCTGTAAATGTATCGTTTGTCGAATCTTTCATTTAATCCTTACCTATTCGTTTTTTTATGCAATATTTCCTCTGAGAAATAGCGGTTATACAGAATGTAAGAAAACGCTAAGGTTTGAGAGACTAATTATAATTATTTACACACTTCCGTCGCATTTTCATTGAATACAAATCTCCTTAGAACTAGCAACATATTTTACTAGCACCGTATCTTAACTATGCAGATACTTGTAAGTAACTTTCCTTTGTTAGTATCACATAATGAAGTTTAAAGTGTTTCAATAAAAAGAAAGGAAAACAAATTTGTATAGAAGTCATAGAACAATCAATGATAGGGCCTATCATTGGTCCAGATAAATGTTGGAATAAAAATTTTACTTTGTAATACAACTTATTTCTTATGTTTTTCTATATGTCGAAGATAAACATTCTCAATTGAAAGAGAATTTGTTGTAACGTTACAACTAGAATTATGAACTAATGGAGCCATTTTTAGTGTTTGCTTAGCTAAAGATTAGAGGGAGTCTATGGGAAGTTAACAACTCAGACAATGGCAGTGAAAACTTATGCATGACGTAATATAATATTATTGTATCCATTCGCAGTCGCCTCAACGTTCATTCTTTGAACATGGCAGTCAATTGAAAAAAAAGCATTGTCAGATAAAAAAAATAAAAAAGGGAATAGGATTGGCTAATATGAGGAAAGAATCTATCGTACTTTATAAAAACAAAGAACTGTATAAAATGTAGTTAATTCGGTTATAAAATGTTGTCAGAAACATATTCTGTACACGTACAGATATAAAACTGCTTATACATATATCATTTGCCGTGGTAGGCTTTACAAACTGAATAATATAATTGTCCCTTCACTTAAATAAACCACTTCCATATCTTTCCAAGGTCGCCTCTTGTTGGAAGTCTATCGTCCAAATAACTATAAAACAAAAAGGAATAAAGAGAAAAAAGGGTTATTAAAACATTAATAATCCTTACTTGTTAAAATGTTAATAATTTACCTTGTCCCCAATGTTAACGAAGCGTTAAACAATTTACAAATTGGATTAATTCCATAAGTTACCAGAGAATACGTGTTTCTTCATTATTAAATCATTGTTGAAAGGACACGTATTCACTTAAACAAGACCTAATCCAATTAAACAACACTTAACTCAATATACATTTCATCGCATTTATAGTGTCTATGCATAATACTGTGAAAAGCACGCTCTGCTCTCGGATATCCATGGTGAAGGCGAGCAGATTTTGAAGTAGGATTAACAATGAGTAATTTTTGATACTGTACGCAGCCAAATTTGCCGCTGGTTTAGGGTGGATTATATTGACAGGAGGTGGAGGAACAAACGCGTCGAAGATGTCCGTATCCGCGTTGGTAAATACTAAGGAAGAGGGTATCCATCTTGCTCTAAGCAGCATGAAAGATTAACAGACCATTTTATACAGTTTCCATGTTGTTTTCTTAACAGAAAATTATTTTTTCATTTACCTAGTGCATGGTGAAACGTTCTTTCCCCTTATAGATTTTTCTCCAATGTCTATGGCCCCAGAATCTTGCACCTCCATGGTGTAAATGCAACCAGAAAATCCTTCTTGATATTTTCCATAAGTCATAGCATAGTCTGGCACTCCACCTAAGTACACGCTGCCTCTAGCATTCAAATCTTGCTGTGTTCCATAGCTAGCACTGCTCTCCATGTGTTCTCCATTTAATTCTATGCTTCCATCACTTCCCTGGCGCTTTAAGATTATTCTGTGTCGTTCTCCATCATCTACCTTCTGTGCAGTGACACGAATCACTACTGGTCCTGTACCCAAGTTGTATTGATACTCTACATAACTGAAAATAGCAGATTAAATAAAATATTTATTCTAAAAACTGGAATAGAATACTTATTGCTTGCAAATGAATTCATAAATTATTGTGTTTAATTAAAAAGAACATTGTTAATTACCCATCAACCACAGCAAGAGCCATGTAGTGATCAAGATTAAGATCATTTGGCGTCTGCCCATGCCACATGATCAGTCCTTTGGTCTTGTTCGTTGAAATTTCAAAACCTAACACTTCACGTTCTTCTTCATGGGCCATTACAGACTTATCTAACTCTAACCAACCATCCCCTCTGAATGCAACATCGTAAGTTACCTCCGCCACTGAAAATCAAAGAGAAATTAATAAGATTGTAAAATAAATATTTGTATTTAGTACTAAAATTGATTCTCTGAAATACTTACACTTTTCACAATTCTGTCCATTGTAGCCTAAGCGACAATCGCATTTGTAGGACCCATGGAGGTCTGTACAGGTGCCTCCATTTCTACAGGGAAGCAACAGTTCACATTGCTTCAAAATGTTCTCACAGTTTCTTCCCACGTAGCCGTATTCACAGGTGCATGAATAGTCGTACGAATCAGTATTCTGACACATTCCATGAATGCAAGGATTGGAGGCACACGGATCATAGGGAGTCGTAGTGGATGGTGGAATAGTGATTACAGTAGTCAACTTGGTTTGATTAGGATGTAGAACATTGCAGTCATCTATGTTTACTGAATCCAAGGCAGACTTTAGTATGTCTACATTCATCGAAGACACTCCAAGCTGAGAATATAATAGAATATGTTTTATTTGGATGATTCTATCAAGAATCTTCTGAAAAAGTTTATGATGAGCTTACATCACTGATGCAACCACGAAAAGTCCTATCTACGCCGGCATTTCTGTTCACTATAATTCTTCTGCGATCAACGCCTCCAATATAGAGTAGTGTATTAAGCGTCATGGTGCGAGCAGTCCCGGGAGACTTGCCTCCTATTGTAGGTTCTCCATTTATAGTCAAATTCCCCTCCTTGAAGTCTCTGTTGATGGAGACATGTGTCCATACACCAGGTTGAAGAACATGGTTTGATCTAATGATCGCCAGGCCAGAACCAATGTCGTATCGAAACTCGACACGTTCATCCTTGACTACCAACGCAACGAAGTCTCCAAGTCCCTCTTCACTTTGAGCACAATACATCAGTATGCCATCTTGATTGTCCAGAGGATTGAAGTTCATTGCTACTTTCAATCTGTAATAACATTGGAAATATTAAAGTCATTGTCCTGATTTAACATTAGATGTAGAAATTAGTTCCTGTTAGTAGGAGAAAATATTAGAATTAATGGGAGAAAATACATTGGAGGGACACACAATTTTCCTTTTGAAACGTGACTTACCCTCTTTGATGTTCATAAACTACTACGAAGGCAGGTAATCAGCAAAATGACAAAAATCCTGTTAAATCAATTTTTATTTGCATCTCAAGACATATATTTATACTTATAGCATCACTCGAAGCCCGTCGAAATACATATAAACGGTCATTCTGGCCCTAGAAACACACCACTTATGGCACATACATCAAACAGGTTCTTACAAAATAAGTACAAACATCTTAAGATGTGCCTGATATTAAGTGTGTGTGTGAATGTGTTGAGTGTGTGCTTAGTACACAAATCGCGTATAATGCCACAACACAATAATGCCAATAATAAGCTCTTGATACTACTGTAAAGTGCCTTTCTTGTTTGGTAGTGATCTTATTAATGGTTTACTTTAAACAATAATTAAAATAACTAACACGCGTTAAACATGCGTTAAAATGTATTATTCAAGAAGCTGTACAAAAAACCCTTTATGGTCCAAGATCCAACGAATCGAATGGCATCTTAATAAAAAGAGAGCTCTATCGACAAGAATTGTTTCTGAAATAATGTTGCTATGAAAATAATTACTTGGACCTGTAAAAGGTTGTTATATGAAAAGTATAACGTAAGTATATTAATTGATACTCTAATATTACAGCACCATGAGGTTCATTCCAAGGAACTACTCACTATACAGGCTTCAACATAATCATCTATGACACGTATGAGGCAGACACAAAAAAATCTAATTGTAAATAAAATTCTCATAAAAAAAATATATATAATACATATATAATATATAATATGCTGACTAACTATAAATAGCAGTTACATAAGAATCGATTCGTTCTCTACAAACATTTAATAGTTATAAATGACTTTTCCTTCGTTTCTTTTTTTCTTTTTTATCATTATGTGCATTGAAAGGGTTTGGTTGTGAAAAAAGGACTAATGTTTCGTGTGGTGCAGCTTATTGTGGTGATGTGGCCTTGATCGTGGATTTCTAACTTGTGCGTTGCGTGCTCGTAATCGATCGTATCTTTTGGTTGGGTTCATTCTCGGCCTGAAAATCATTGTTCCAATTAAGATCAGGGATTTCCTTTTATTGGGGGCAAGTTAAAGTGCGCCTGAGGAACCTTTAGAGAGTCTTTGTATCCATCGATTAACATTTAAACATACATATAATAAATTGTTTAACATGAAACTCTAAAGTAAAAACTTTCTAATTGTTTACTGACAAATATAAAAAATAAGGGACATATGCAGCAAAAAAATTGGGCTAACTTTTCTAATCATGCATCATGCACTGTTCAGATACTTACCGTCTAAGAGCTTTAGGTGTATCGTGTGCTATATAGGATTTATCGTCATGGAAGGCTGGTTCATAGACCTTCATCGTATTCTCGCAACGAGCACCGGTTGTTCCGTAAGGACAATAGCATTCGAAGCCCGTTTCCTTGTTTATGCAATCGCCTTCACCACATGCACCTATAATTATAGACAATTACAATTGTACAGATATAAAAACAAAAGACAAAAATGAAAAAATAAAAAGTAATTAAAACATATTTTTACCTGGATAACAAGGCTGTCCAACATAGTCACAGTGCTTGCCACTGTAGTCAGCACGACACAGACAAATGTATCCATTCTTTGTAGCAGCTTCTTGACATACACCACCATTGTTACAAGGATTTTCAGCACAAGTTTCACAGTTAGTGATCCCAGAGCTATCTGTCTGATCACCAATCAGATCAACTTCCTTTTCTCCAATTACCAATCTACTGATACAGCCAACGAAACCACTGTTGATCTCTGCATATTTGGTAATTATGGTACCACTGTGGACTCCACCCACAAACAATAATGATTTCATATCCAATCCTTGTTTTCTGCCATCTGCGATACCTTTGTAAGGGCCTTCACCATCGACTAACATGGTTCCCTCCTTTCTGTGACGTTGGAGTTTTATAGTATGCCACTCTCCAAGTGTTACAGGCTTTTCTGCCCGAATCATAGTTGGTCCAGAACCAAGATCAAAGCTAACATAGGAAAATTCTTATTATAAATGCAATTAAAGAAACAGAATCCATACAAAAATTTGTTTCGCGTTTAAAATATTACAACTAGATATGTTATGTGTCTTTGCATATCATGCACGTTCTATACATTATTGCATTTTAATTGCATATTAGTGATATATTCAAGTTATTTTTAAGTTAGTTATTGATAATTACCTAAATTGTGGGTAGCCTCTAACCAGTGACAACATAATAAAGTCTCCATTTCCACGGTTGGATTCATCATTGTACAGGATTATACCATCATAGCTCTGTGGTTTGAATGAGATCTCTATGTTGAATTTCAGATATGAGTCAGCTAGTGGAGGTAAAGCGATGAAACTTTGAGGTGCCTGACTGAAGTATGGAACTACTCCAGTTACGACAAGCATAGTCGGTATTTCTATATTTTCATGGTCGTTGTTCACAGTGCAGATGTACGTGCCTGCATCCTCTGCCTTGACGTTGGTTAGCTTCAATTTGCTCTAAGAAGGAAAAAGATAATACATGGAGTCAGAATGTCTTCTGCTATCGTTTTTAATTATGATTTTTATATTATGATTATCATACCTCAAACACTTGAGCGTCAGGTTGCAAAATACCTCCTAGTTTGCTCCAAGAGAACGTCAGTGGTGGATCGATGCTAGGACGACAATCCATTTCTAGACTGGAGCCATAAGGAGCAAGCTTGGTTTCAATTGCTGGAGCATCGTTGTTTCCACCTAATAAAAGAATCCTCAATTGAAGATGTATATTTTTGGAGCTTTGAACTTATTGTATACTTACATTGAAGCATAATTTTGTAAGCATAAGTATGAAATAAAGACTTTATTAGTTTACTATATTACTTGGATGATCAATAAATAAAGTATAAAGATTAGGATACTGGGAAATAAATAGAATAATAGAATAATCAAGTATGAAACTTTACCATGGACGACAAGATTGAAGTCCTGCTCGAAGGTACCATCAGGAGTGTCTGCAGTGCATCTGTACAGTCCACTGTCACTGACAGTCACATTAGACAATCTTAAAGTGTTTCCATGCACTTGAGCATTTTGTGGCAGACTAGAATGGTTAGGTCTGGACCAGTAGTAACGTGGATTATGAGTTCCAGAGCATGCACAACGTATGTCAATGTTATCCCCAATGTTCACTGGATCCTGAGAGACTTCCACACTGACAGCAGGTATTGTAGTAGCTAAAATATAAACAATAGAGTTAGCAGAATGCATTGAAAGTTATTTTTAAAACGTATGAACGTGAAGCCCTTTCCATTACTGCTTCCTATGACATTGAGTTTAGGATAAATCTAAAATGACAATGGATATCATTTGGATCAGGAGCAGGCTATTCTACAGAATAACGAACACATGTGGAAGATATTAAATAACCTTGCTAAGATGTTAATATCCTTTTCTATGATCATTGTGCAAAGTTTCTAATTCTCTCAACCTTTAGTACCATGAACACAACGATACAAAGTGTAAGGTAGTGACAGGATGAAGATCTATTTCGCAGTCAGACTGTGTTCCTGATTTTTTTCTATTAGGGTAGAGATAGTTTGAGAGGAACAGTAAGAAAATGTTAATCTTGTTCAACAAAAGAAGGAGAAAAGCATTAACTGTCCAATAGACATCACAAATCGGGAACACATAATTTGTTGAAACAAAACAAACCGCCTAGTTGTTGAAGATAGTGGGGAATCCACCGTTTGCTGTTGAAGTAGTAGCGGTTATCAGGATAGAAGATAGCATTCACATTGCAATAGTAATCCAACAGAAAGCATCCTTGAACGCTGCAGACGCAACTGCTTTCCCTGCACTGCATTGGGTTCACACGCGTGCAATCCGTACGCAAATTAAGTACTAATAAACAATACCGCGACAACCATAAATAAAAACTGTGTCCATCGAATCTGTATCATGACTTGCTGATGATTAATTTTGCTCAAATTGAACTGAATTGGATTCAATCCAAAATGATTCATGCTCAGGAACAATTTAGTACAATCAGGTACAATACATACCCTTCTAGTCATAGTTTTTTGGTCGTATGTTGTCTAATTATATTACTTGATTTGTATCGAGAAAAATGAAAAGTATGAAAGTGAAGGAAGAACACCATGCATGATGTGATAGAAACCATGGGTTTCAACTTACGTGAGACATTTAAATTAACATAATCACTGGAAACCCCATGAGAGGTTTGGGTCTGGCAGATGTACCTTCCACTGTCTTCCAGTCTTACTCTAGGTAGATCCAAATAATCGTCTTTGATTCTAGCATTAGGTGGCAATGGCAGTCCTTCCCTGGACCAGTGTATTGTAGCTCTATCGCTGACCATGCATCGTAAACGCACAGGTTGTCCCACATATGTAACCATGTCTCTTTCGAGATGTCTGACTTCTGTGTTCTCGTAAGGATTTTCTGTAATATATTGATTATAGCAGGATTACATTTCATTTTATAGCTATATATTAGAGCTCCATTTATCTGAACTCAGTGGAAGTGTTTATTAGTGTTTGATTACAAGGCTGCGTTTTCCAGAAGGTGCATTAAGCGCAAACTGGGATCTCACTCTTGTGGGACCAAATTTTACGACTTAACTTTAAAACCTATAACTATATTATGTTATATAAAAGTATAAATGCGGCCCTGTTTGATTGCATAAACTCCTCTTATATGCTCACTGGCTAAGTCATTGTCCCAAAAATGAGGTCTGATGAATGGAGTTTTATTATAGAACTATTAGAATCAGAGTCTATGGTATTACGTACGATTCACTAGAACTTCAGCAACAGCTTCAGCGGTTCCTGCTTCATTGGTAGCTTTACAAACATATTTTCCCGCGTCAGAATAAGTGATTCCATGGAACTGGAGAAGTCCACGATGGTGTGTCACCGAATGAGGTAAGCTACGCCCTATGGCATCCCATTCTATGTTCATTGGTTCGTCACCAGTGGTACGACATTCGATTGATGGATTTTCTCCGGATCGGACTGTTTGTCTTGGTGGGATTAACACAATCCTTGGTGGGGCTGCAACAATATATAAACAAATAATTTTCAATTCTGTGATTGTTCAACTCGCACATAAGGCATTGTAAACAAAAGTGGACTAAACTTAATTAATCATAATATCTCGATTTAATTTAGTTTAATTTTTTTAATTTAATTTAATGAATTCTCCTACTTTTGTATGATTAATTATGTCACATAAAATAATGAGATTAATTGTTGCGTTAAGTACTTTATATTCATGTCTATGGTAAACAAAGAATTATTCAATTTGCTGAATACTTGACTTAGCCCACTTCTGTTCTCATATTATGTAAGCTAGACAAAGCTCGATCGAAGATCTTACATAATACTTCAAGGACAGATGTGGCTCTGAAGAGAACATTTCCAGTTAGGTCTCTCCCAGTGCAAACGTACTCTCCTGCGGCGCTTTTATCCACGACAGGGATGATCAGTACACCATTGTCAACGGAATTACCAGCTGGCAGTGGTCTATCGTCCGCCCTTCTCCAATCCAGATAAATTCTGTGTCCATCGGAATCTTGCACATGGCAACGCATTTCCACCTTGCCGCCATCGGGGATCCTGAGGTAGTCCGTTCGTATAGCGTTATCATTTCCGTCCTACAACGAATATTTCAATGTTTTATTAATACTCATCATATTCTTAAGCTATGGTTACAGCAGATACGTGTTCTGACGAATGAACGATATCAAGTGGTTAGTGTTTAAATATTTTTGTGAGCTATTGTAAAAATACCACAACAAGGAACACGTACAATTACAGGACAATTATAGGAACACGTACAATTACAGGACAATTATAAGAACACGTACATTTATATCCTCTACTCTGATATAGACTCGTTCCTCAGTAGTTCCTACTCTGCTACTTGCATGGCAGATGTATGAACCTTCGTCACTCGAAGAAGCGGAGTGTATTTCATAAACGGCCTGATGAGGGGCTGCCAATTCATTGGTTGTACTATTGCAGAAAAATCCAGCGGTTACCTCTGGCTTTTACTTTCCACTATTATTATTAGACTGCGAGTATTTATGCAAATTCATATTTTCATGAATGCAACTAAGAGAGTATGCTGTAGTTTCATCTATAAAATATTATACCTAGTACTGTTTTTTGGACTTTTACTTCATGTTTACCTCATATAGTATGTCAGAAAAGTAATGAGATTGATGTCGTTTCTCGGGAACTGGTAATTTTATGGTGTTGTATAGTTTCTCAAGAATATTTTAGAGGGAACAAAGTTCATTTGTACTTGAGGTATTTGCAGATATATATTTTCAGAGTATCAGTCCGATTACTTTCCTCACACACTCTGTAACGGAATACATAATAAGCATAATGCTTTTTAGAATTCTTGGTAGATAAAATCATTTTCTATCAAGGTTCTTATAACTTTCTACCGTTTTAATTATGTTCTGATGAAGTTGCATAAAAATCAGCAGTCTAATTATAAGATCTTCCTTTTAAAAAGTAACTTACAGTGATACTACGTTCGGATGTCTGCTCCAAGTAACTGAAGGTTCCGGAAATCCATTTGCGCTGCATAGTAGTCGTACCCTATCCCCAGGTCTCACGTGCAGCATTCCAGATTGGGGCGATATACTGATGACAGGCATGGATTGAACTTCTATGTATACCATGGCTGAATTCGTTCCGGCGGGATTGATAGCGGTACAGACGTACGACCCACCATCGCTGGCTGTGATGTTGGTTAGTCTCAGAACACCACCAGGAAGTTGTTTAATATTATGGGGCAACGGTCGACCAGATTCGTGAGACCAATGTAACTCTGGCATGGGGATTCCAGTTGCTCGACATTGGAGATCCGTGGACCCATCCAGAGTAACTGGGGGGACATTCTTGGGATAGATCTCTACCAATGGAGGTTCCCTGCCTGTTTAAACAAGCCCAATTAGTGAAATAAAAGTTATTCTTAAACGATTCTTAAGCTTGTGTGTGAATAGATTATACAATTAGTAAATTTTAATTTTAATTCTAATATATTCATCTACGAGTCAAAGATCATTATACAAAGATATATACATACAAAAATTTACTAAAGCAGTGATACGTGGTTCGATTACTGGACAATTTTGTGTAAGGAACAGAAAATTTAATATTTACTCACGTTCGACCTCGATCATGGCGCTAGCTTCGTGAGTTCCACTTGGTCCAGTAACTCGACACACGTATATACCCCTGTCAGCAATTTGGATGTCGACAATTCTCAAAGTGTCTCCTACTTGTCGTACATTAGAGCTTAGCGGTTGAAGATACTTGCTCCACGTCAAATGTTCACCGGGTTCTCTGCTTGTTAGACACCTTATTTCAGCTATGTTGCCTTGAGGAACGGTCTGTTTCTCAGGCGTCACCTTGACAAACGGCGCTGGTGTTCTAGATGTTACTGTTATGTTGATAGTGCTGTTAGTCATTCCTATGTAGCTGGTCGACGTACAGACGTAGATACCGGAGTCATAAGGGGTAGGATTTACAATTGTTAAGACACCATCACGTTGGCTGGCTGTGTGAGGTAGTGGGTTTCTTTCTCTAGACCAGGTAAGATTCGTTATTAAAGATGTCACGCACGTTATCACGATCGTTTCTCCAGGCTGGCCGAACCATTGTGACGGGGTGATGGTTGGTGGTATTATGGGTTGAGTGGATTTTCCTATAGACAAAATGATCATCTTGTAAGGACTATTTTCTGTATAGCATAATATTAAAACTGTTAATGAAAGTGTATTTGCTAACTTCTGTTAATTTCCTAATTTTAATATCATTCTACAATTAAAGATTGTTAGATGCAAAAACACAAATCTCTTGAAAACATCTTACAAGGTAACGACACAAGGATGGAATGACAGTCAACGGTACCTTCAACATGAAGAATGACAGTTCTCTCGTCCACGCCAACGTTATTCCTTGCCACGCATTTATATTCGGCGGCATCGTACCTCGAAGCAGATCTAAGGAGCAAAATTCCATTGTTGACCACTACACCCGGGCTCATGGGACCATAGACACGAATCCATTCGACTCGTGGCGGGGGATTCCCAGTTGCCTCGCACCGGAATTCCGCTGGTTCTCCTTCCATTACTTGTAAAGATGATGGCTCGACGATAACCCTTGGTGGAACTAAATTTGAGTGTTTAAATAGGAAAATAAAATTATCCAAATGAAATCAAGATAATTAATGTATTGTGTTAATGTCGTTTTGATTAATTGACTGTTGCCTTATCTGGCATCTTCTCACTTTTCGAAATGTGGAATATTGGAAGTTGTATCATTATTTTACTTATTATGTATCATCTGCCAAATTAAACCTAAGTATAGACGCAGATAGGACATTTTATTGTAGCATTATATGTTGCTGTGGCATGTTGTAGCATTGTATGTGCAGCTAAGTTATTACTACTGGCATCTAAGCTAAGATTCGTGTACCTGGAATGTCCAGCAAACTTCGCGGGAAAGCTGCGTCCGGATGAATTATACGATACTCAATAATATTAATAAAATATGTACGAAGGTGAATATTTCTTAGTAGTCAAATTCTCTTTATGTTACCTCCAACAGTGAGAGTGACGTTCTTGTAACCAATATGTACTCCATCGCTGATTTGACAAATGTAAATGCCGCTATCAGACACTTTCAAGTCTCGAATGATCAATAAGCCACGCTTGTCGTCTATGCTTCTTCCTATTGGTAATTCGTCACCTTCTTTTTCCCATCTGATGTGCAAAGATCCCTGTATTCCAAGAAATATTTAATACATCCACCGCACATATCTTTCCAAATGATTTATTTATTTTTCTTACATTGTCCGTTCTTTCAAAGCAATGGTACCTAACAGTACCTCCAGCTTCAACGATCTGGAACTCGGGTTCTCTGATATAAACCACAATCTTTGGTGGATTTAAGGGTGGACGACTTGTCGTGGTGGTCGATATTGTGCCTTCTGTAAAAAATACCATAAAAGTTAAAAGAAGCATGTCTTTGGAATCATATAACATAAAAACATATAAATGAAAATAATGAGGAAGGACTTAATTGTCCAAATCCGACATTTTACACTCAGTTTGATACAAGAAGCCCATTAACCAAGGTGTGATCAGACCAACAAATCAAAGTGGTCAAAAAGTTAGAAGATCTATGAAATAGTCAGTAGTGAACATATGTGATCCATAGGTTTGACTAAAGGTGTGATCAGACCAACAATCAAAGTGGTCAAAAAGTTAGAAGATCTATGAAATAGTCAGTAGTGAACATATGTGATCCATAGGTGTGACCAAAGGAAACAATCATATCCAATAATGAACTAAACTAAAACACGAATGAAGATGAAACCATGATGTTCCACCCTTCCAGGGACAAACACGAATATTCCTTTAATTTGGCTCATCAAACCTGGCGTGACCGTCGTTATAACTTTGATCAGTTCCGTTCCATGATCGTCCACGATGCAGCATATTACATTGAAAGGATTCTGCTGGACGTAAACGTACCAGCTCCTCCACGATCCATTAGTAGTTCTTTCAATGGGCCCTGGTGGCATGCTGGACGAAGTTAGTGGCCAGCCGTCGCACGGAGTCATTGAGAAATAGATATAAAATGGGTGTGGGGACTTGTAACTGCACGTGAACAGAACCCACGAATTTGCCTTTAACACGCTCGTCACTGGCGTTAGACTTACCATCAGCCCATCTAACCGATCCAAAATATTTCATTTAATATCTTCCTCATCCTAAATTGCTTTAGAGAATTTTCTTGAACCCTGACAAGCTTCCAATAAATCTAACAATAAGTATTTCGAAGTTCCTTTCATACGTACCAGTGTATTGACAATACTGGCCCACAAATCCTGGCTTGCAGTGACACTTCACGTGGCCGGTGTGCGTCATCTCGCAGCTTTCCTCGTTGTTGTTGCAAGGACATAGGATGCAGGAGCCCAGGTAGCTGACGGATCGGTCGCTAGTGTCTCTGTAGTAACCTGTTGCGCAAGACTCGCAGGATGTTCCAACGTATCCGGTCGGGCAGCGACAAACTTCCACTTGGACAGCTCTTCTGTTGCCAGTTGGGTGCTCCACGGCTGTGTCCAGGCTTATGTCGCTAATGTAGGTGGCTCTCATTCCTTCGCTGTGGGTTGCACGAACCAAAATCGCCTCCAAGTTAGAGAGTACAGTCATCAGATCGGTCCTGGAGCTGACTCGAGGCCCCTCGGTGGTCAAACGCTTCCACTCTGATTCCCTGAATGGCACCGAGTAAGTCAATGGAACGTCAGGCTGGATGTCAATAGGATTCGTCCAGAACAACGTGATCCCATTTCCAATCAAGATAATATCTTGATCCTTGTAACTCTGAGCCCCAGGAATGGCAGTGATATGTTGAGTCAAAGTCAGACTTCCTCCGTAGCTTTTAACCTTGTTGCCAGTGAAAATGGGCGGCAGGGACCACAACAAGCTGCGTCGTCTGCTATCCGGATAACGATACCCTATTTCGTTCGTAGCCAAGTTCAATTCGAAATCACGGTGGTCGATGATTTCCTGTCTCGTCGAATCGGTTAGAGTAAATCCGTGTTGGTTGTCGTATACCCACATGGGAATCTGCTGAACGTATAAGGAACTCTCGTGACATTGATCGGTCAGTCCACTGCAGTAACACTCGCTACACCCATCCGGATTTTCTGCGGACAGTCCAAATGTAGCTGGACGACACCTGTTACACTGCCGTCCCTCGACGTTTCGTTTACAATCGCATCTATCACCAATGTACAAGCTGCTGCGCGAACCCATTTCGTTGCAATCAGTATGGTTTACCTCGCGACCTGTGCAATCGTAAGGAGTTCCTCGAGTCGCGTCACCCGTGTATCCTGATTCACAGAACTCGCACAAGTCGCCAGTGGTATGGTGAGCACAGTTCTCGCATACTCCCGTGTCAGGATTACATTGGTTGGAATGACCATTGCAGTAGCAAGGCTCGCACGTACCCAGATAGAGACCTTCGCCACCTCTAGTGTATCCAACATCGCAGTCCTCGCAAGATAGTCCCTTGTAACCCACTGGACAAGAACATTCTTCCACCTCTACGGCTCTTGCTCGACCTGTGTTGTACTTTTCAGCTGTATCCAGGGATACCAACGACAAAGCAGCCTCGTCGGTGTGGGTGGTGTATGTGGCTTTAATCCTAATCGCGCGAATGTCAGCCAGGGCCATTAGCAAGTGTTCTCTGTCAGCCTGTGTTCCATCGTTGCGTTGCCAATATTGTTCTAACAGAGGTACGACGAAAGTCTGGGGAGTATTTGGCTCGGGAGACTCTTTGGAGAAGTACAGCAAGTTGATATCGTTGGCGCTGATCAACTCGACGTCAGCAGCGTTGTTTTTCGAGCTTTGACCACCTGGAGACGGAACATAGCGAACAGTATACTTGAGGTTGCCACCATAGGAGGTAACTTGATCGCCTAGGAAAATGCTAGGCAGCTGCCAGTAGTAAACATCGTTGTTCCCACGGTTAGGGAATTCGTTGTAGATGATTTCGCGGCTGACTGTGTCCAAACGAATACCGTCTGTGATTGGTAGACTATCTGGTGTTCTAGACTCGATGAGAGAGAAGTCCCTGACAGAATTGGTAAATGAAACTCGAATCTGTAAAACAGTACCGTCTCGTGACAATTCTGTAGGTAAAATTCTGTAGGATTTTCATTAACTGCAACGTAAAATATACTCACGTCGTTTCTGTACCAGTTGGAGGAGACGCATTTGTCAGTAATGCCCATGCAAAAGCAGCTGATGCAGCCAAATTGATTTTTCGATGCCAAATTGAACGTGTTCGCCTTACATTGATTGCAAGTAAGACCCGTCACGTATTGCTGAAAACCAATACGTTAATACCATATGCATCAAAATCTATCCTTGAATCGTTCTAGTACTAATTCTCTTCATTTATCCCCCTGTACTTACTTTTAAACAGAGCAGGAATATTTCCGAATCAAACGACAGCATAAACAACATTGAGCACGTCATACAAACTTATTTTAACTTAAGTAAGCAAGTAATTTTTTACCCTTCACAAACGTATACTGGATTTCTAGACCAAGAAATTTAAAGTTTAATACCTTGCATCGGCACCTGCCGGTGTTAGGATCCGCGATCGTACTGAGACTACCATCAGGGTCACAAGAAGATTCGGGAACACACATGTCTCCTGGAATAAGAGGATTTCCTCGGTATCCAACGTTGCACTGTTCGCACCTACGACCTATGTATCCTGCTGGACAATCGCAGGTCGGCTGACCATCAGATCCAAGGTGACAAGTGCGTGCAAACCTGTTTCAGAGCAAGTTCAAGCAAATAGTTGTAACACAATTCTTTTAGACTTTAAGTTAATTAGTGATTGGACTGTGGATGTTTATGCATTTATAAGAAATTATAAAATACGCCAAGTATATTACTTGTAAAATATTGAAAGTATTCAGAAAAGTATAGTGTACTCATTAAGATATTTAGCGAACGAAACAAATCGGCTTAGCTTCCATTAGAAATATGTATGAATTTGCACGAATATTCGTAGTCTACTAATGGTATTGTCTTACTGATTGGATGGATTGGTGAGTGGACAGGGGCACATTTGGCAAGGAATATTCCTCGCAGGATCTCCATAAAATCCCAAAGGGCAACCAGGAGGCGCGGCTAAGTAACATTGACCAAGCCAAGGACCAGATTCTCGTCTTTCGTATCCTGGAGCACATTGCTCGCACGACAGGCCACTGTATCCTATATAAATATTGTATTTCGTAATCATTCTGAACATAGATTCGGAAAGTCTGACCGGTCTCAGTGAATCGAATTAAAACTTACCTATAGGGCATTCACATTCTTCCACATAAGAGGCCGATCCGAGTCCAGTATTCCTTACATCAGCTGTGTCCATCACTATGTTAGTGAGCCGGATATCCAAGTACGGAGAATCGTCATACTGTACTCTAACAAATAATTCTTTTGTCAATTTCGATCTGTGAATTTGCTAATAACTAGACTGCGTAATTTTATGCATTTGTGGGAAATTTGAAAGTGCAAAAATGTACAGAATGCATATAACGTGTAATGATATAGAAAATATCCAAAATATATTCAGCAAAGCAATTGTCTACCTAGTATTATAATAGTATGAACTTGCATAAATATTTGCAGTACTGATAACTGGTACAAACAAATGATCCAAACGCTGGCCTTCAGTCACTGGAGAGGCACAACTCAACGTCTGGGTCATCGGTTTTGAATAGATCAAACTGTTTCGCATACTTGATCAAGATATTGTCCACGTTCTCCAGTGTCATCATGATATCTTCCCTGGTGGCAGGAACCTCAGCCCATCCTTGTTGCTTGTACCATTCGCCATCGAAGAACCTGACAGCCTCTTCGTTATCGTAACCCGTTATTATCTGCTTTCCTTTATGCAAGAGTCGATAATTATTTCCAATCAGAATAACCGACGGCGCGGTGTTTGGTATGCCGGTTCCATTATAGGTTACTCTGTACTTCAGATAACCACCGTAGGATTTCAACTGATTTCCGTGATAGTTCTCAGGCATGACGAAGTAAGCAACTTCCTGTTCCTCTCTTGAACCCAGTGGCAGTTGGTTTGCATCGTACAGCTGCACTCCATCTCGACCTATACCTCTCACAGCTTGCACTTGTCTGGTGATGTCGTTCAGAATTTGCAGATCCGGTTGAGTTTTCACGCTTACGATACTATGGCGGTCGAAAGGCGGTGGAATGTGATAAGTGAAGAGGTTGGCGCTGCGACATTGGGTAGCGACTCCGAAACAGAAGCAGGAAATGCACTCGTCTGCGGTTCTAGCTTCAGAGTTGAACGTTCCCTTGGGACAGATCTCCGGTCCGGTCTTGTTCACGATCACGATGGCGTCGGGAATGGCAATTACGAAGCCAGCGCTGTTCAGTGCCTCGCAGGAGTAGGATCCTTGGTCTTCTGGTTGCATGTCAGGGCATGAGAGAGTTCCAGTTCCGTTTATCGATGTCATGTAGCATTTGGGAGGAACGTGGCCCCAGTTGAGACGCCAGCTGATCTCGGGAGTGGGTACGCCAATCGCTGTGCAGGTTATCATTAAAGATGTTCCTTGAGACACGATGATCATTGGTGGAGGTGGTTTCACTATGTAAACTGGAGCTAAATAACACGAAAAAAGAAAAAAGCTATTGCTTAAATCAAATTCTTTACAGATTCAGAATAGCAGTGCTCACTTAAATTCCAACAGAACTATTTCGCCTTAATTCGAATATTCTACTGTTGCCTACTACTCAGTGTCTCGAGTTCAGCTTAACTAAAACTCACTGACAAAGACGATACATAGATATAGTGCGAGTAAATGAGAAATATTATGTCTCTCTCACGTTTGTTCTCATCACTTTTGTCGAGGAGCTCGGAAGTACATATATCGCGAGAATTACAATGTGCTTTCCCAACGAATTGAAATTTAAGCGGCTACTGTATCTAGTAAAAGAACAAAGAGACACGTACAGCATCCTACTTCGTCGCTACCGTCTATGCAGTCCCTCTCCAAGTCACAATGATAGCTTTTGGGTATACATTGATCGTGGCTGCCACAGGCAAACTCTGTGAAGCGACAGGGAGTGCCTGGTGCGTTTGGAGCACAGTCTTCTTCGTCGCTGCCGTCGGCGCAGTCCTTGTCACCGTCACAGCGCCACACTTTGCTCACACACTCTGTGTTGTTGCAGCGGAACTGATTTGGCTCGCAACCGTGCGGACCTATTCAATGTAATGAATTTTCTTATAGAACCTTGTATGAGTCAGACTATGAATCTTCATACATTTAAGCGAGATTCGAAGATGCAAATATGCAGAATGTCCATAAAATATTCATAAAATAGGTGAACCAAATCTTTATTTAATCGGGTTCTTGCATAAATATTCGCAGTCCGATGTCTACGAATGATGACTTACTGCAACGCATCTCGTCAGAACCATCGGTACAGTCCAGTCTGCCATTGCACACGTATGATTTGGGAATACATTCACCATTGCTGCAGGTGGCTTCGTCGTATTGGCATGCGTGGGGTTTGTTGGTTGGTGGCGGCTCGACTGTGCAGAGAACAGAAGTGATGAATCGAAATTACCCTTGTTGCGTTCTCCTTCAATTTTTCTTAAAAATTGCTTCAATTTGAAGATAGTACGAAAGAATAGTTCCTTGTTTCAATTCTGCAAATTTATTTAAACGCAATTCTTTTGTCTCGTTAAAAGAAGGGTAAGATTAGACGACACGAAGATCACAAGGCTGTGATAGAATTAAGAGGAACTTTCGAAAAAAGAAGGCCTATAAGGCAATTGAAAACAGGAATAATTTTTTTGAATTTCAAAGCACGTACACTTTTCTACAGTGAGATACACGCTCACTTGCTGACCAGGCGTGGACGAAGGATAGCCAACAGCTTCGCAGATATACATCCCTGAATGTTCCAGTTGGATATTTGGTATTTCTAAGCGTCCATTGACATCTCGACTTCCAGGAGGCAGAGGCAGATTATTTCCTCGTAGCCAGCGCACTTTGGCTCGAAGAAGACCTTCGTCACGGCATTGGAATACGACCTCACGACCTAATTTATGAGATAACAATGTAATATCCGTAGAGACTCCTGCCTTTCGACGTTACGTGTTACTTGTCTTGTATTAATCGTAATGTTCCCATAAGAAGCTTATGTTATGAGAAGAATTTTTATTGTTTTTATTGTTTGGTGTGAGTAAAACGAAGAACATGTAATGATATGCGGTGTTGTTTGTGGAATAGTTCTTGGGAAACGCATTGTCAAAAATATATATTACGCTGTAAAGTAACTGTCTTTGTTCAGATATCCTCTTCGCATGCACGTTACTATGAAATACAAGTATCTGCTGTCAATTGTAAATTAAATAACACGAAACTCCTCGCAGACATAGACGATTCTGGTATTACAATTATGAATGAATAAAATGGTCCGCTTAGATGATCATTCACAATTTCAACGAGTCATTAATCACGCTCCATAAATAACAAAATTGCGTAGCATTACTTGCGATTGCTGTCCGTAAAAATCTTACCTTGCTTCGGCGGGTCTGGCCAAGGCAAGAAAAAGATAATCAAAAATTGTATTAATCTCTTATATAGTTAATTTGCTTAATTTATAATACGTACATTTCTACGTGTAATGCATAAAATACTGTGTAATAGGATTATTATTCTTTTGTTGCCACTAAACTTACTTTCTTTGATCAGTTGCTCGCTTGGATAAGTCTTCAAGTTGAGACGATGAGATTCTCCATCTAGAGGAAGCAGGTAGAAAATGATCATCATATCAAATAATACATATTAAACTTAAAATTAATCACATACAGCAATTTTCTTCGTCGGATCTGTCCCTGCATTCTGGCACCCCATTGCAGAGAGAGGACTGAGGTACACAATCTTTGTCTCTGGTGCACGCGACGTAGCCGTGTGGACAACTGCCAGGCATTAGGGAAACGATGTGATCTAATAAAAAATTCGCGCAAGAATATTAATATAAAATACCTTCTATAATATTCTGGAAATGTTAATAATTGGGAAGAATATAAAAAGGTGTTGATACCAGAGAGATGGTACAGCATAGGACTTTACTAGAATGAGAACGGTATGGTATGATCGTAAATTTAACTCAGAAGAGACTATTTGTTAATGCAATCGTATCCAGGATCATAGTTTAGATTCGTTGAATCTTGGATTGCGAAAATGATTTTCAAATTAATATTCAAAGCAAGCCTATACGATATTAAATCGCTTATTAATTTATGCTCGATGGGAAATATGTTGCTAAAGTTTTGAAGAAAAGTCTTCCGAAGGAACGGTTAATGGCAGAAAATATTGCTAGGCTCTGAAAGGAACTTGAGGACTTAGCCTCTTCAACTTTACATTTTATATCTTGGCACTCGAGATGTATAAACTTTAGCTCATCGGTAATTTTACGACTGTACTATATCGTTTCCACCTAGTTTGCTCACTCCACTCACGATCTGTAGACGTAGACGATCGATTCGTGGCTATTTTTGGCCAATAAGGAACATACAGGAGCCCTATTTTTAAGACTGTGTCGAAGGAATATGGTAAACCGCACTTGCATTGTTCCCATTCTGGTCTCCTTTTTAGCCAGAAACAGCATGAAAACCTTACCACAATTTTCGTCAGATCCATCAGCACAGTCTATGAAATTGTTGCACTGTTGGTCAGCTCTGATGCAATCTCCATTCGCACACTGGAACTGGTCCCTGCCACAGCCTGCAAACACGTCGATGTATTGTAACTGATAGAATGAACAGCTTCGTCTTGAAAAAACGATCGTGTGATCGTGAAAAAGTTTGAACGAGGCACAAAGGATCTATTACTCTTTAAGTAACGGTCTAAAGAATGAAAAAGAGCATGGACCACCAACAGTACCTAAAAATGCTAAGAACAGACATAAAATGATCGGTATATGTACACGTGTACTGGCACGCACAGAAAAATAGCGAGAGAAATTCACTTTTAATTCCTCCACACTGATCGCCTTTAAAATTAACATTTTACTTATCGGGCCAAACTTGAGGATAGATATTTTTGCAATTTACAGAGGAATGATAAAGTAGAAATGGAATGATATGCGAAATATCCCAATGGCAATTTTCCATTTCGATTTTCATCTCAATATCTCGATTTGAAGTTGGTAAATGGAAAAACAAATTAAATAATTAACTCGTGTTATCGTACGAGACCAGATTCAAAAGGTTAAGGCTTCCACTGTACATTTTTCTGTGTATGCTCGTTAATAAATTACTACGAAACTAGAAACTGCTGCACTATTCTACAACACTCAGAACATAGTCTACGATCGATCACTTCAGGTAATATGTACCTTCTATCTCTAGCAAATCAAAAACTATGTCTCATGCTATAACAGGATCTACGCTAGGTTCGTACCAACAGGGATGTTCAACAGATTGTACCAGGCAACGGATGCACTAATAATTTACACAGGGATGCGTTGAACGTGTGACTGAGTTGAGTAGAATTCACTCAAGTCTCTACTCGAACAACCTACAAACTGCCTATTTGGCTGCTAACACAGACTGAAAGAAAATGCAGAGTCTAGAAAATCTGGGGCGTCCAGGGTTCCAATGAAATCCTTATTAGAATCAACTAAAAATCATTTATGTTAAAGCAGAAAAAAGAGCCGAGGCTTGACAGTTACAAATTAAATTATTTCTGTCAGCAATATAGGCGATACACAATTTCTGGATAAGCGATCGTATCTTTCCTTGGTCAAGGCTTCAAGAATCATCGTTATTTTTGTTTGCAATTGACCATCATTTTTGAGCATACAAAATGAATCCTTTGATCATAGATCGATCATAGCTTCGTTGTTTCATTTTCTTTAGAAGTGACTGATTAAATAAAAGTTGAAAAGTACGTGCTATTTGATCAAAGAAACTGACTGTAACACAACTGAATAGATAATGAAAAAATTGGAATGAAATGAATTTGAGGGGATTGGACGCCAGCAGATAATCAAGATCTGCCAGTGATCTAACCGAAGCAATACTGTTCGTCGGTAAAGTCGCGGCAATCGTAGAAATGGTCGCAGTGGTGAGTTTCAGGGATGCAAGTGCCATCAGCACAAACAAAATCATCCGGAGCACAACTCCTCGGAGTGCTCAGATTAGCTGGCGCCTGATAATCCGGATTGTAATCCTTGCTAGCCTGGTTCACGTGGGTTAGTCCCACCAGTGTGGTTCTACCTAGAAGTAACCGAAACTGAAACCACCTTGCACCTGGCTCTTCCTTTCTTTTAACTGTTTCTTAACCAATCGTCCATCTCTGTCTTGGAATTTTAATCCTGCAACTACTTACTATTGCGATTCCAGTCTTCTGCCTCTGAAGGAAGAGACAGTCATCGTCTGATCAACTATTTGCGATATTTTGCGTGTGATTTATAGGGCACCACAAACTGACAGTAGATCCTTTACGATTACACCAGTTAATACTACAGATAGTGAAATTTAGTTTGCTATAATTTGGTTCAGCTGGGTGTTTGATTTCCTGTCAGTCTGCTGTACAATTTGGGCCACTTGCGACTGAATTAGTGCACGTACAAACTCGGTGCGGCACAATTGGTTGCCTCTAGCAGGCGGTGGACACGGTGTCACGGCCAAATACTGCGTGTGCACCTGGTGCGTTGCGTGATCTACTGGATCAAGTGTGCAGAACCGAATAGAGCTTATGTACAGACAGTGGAAACGGCCACGACACGGTCAGACATCAGAAATCCTCGACAGACTCAACCGGACCTTAAGAAACGTGTTTCTGATTGTAAGATGTAATTTGTTCTTGCAACAGAAGTTCTCCTTGAACAGATTAAAGTATTTAAGTTCCTCCAACCATTTTCCAGAAATACTACAGCACTCTTTTGCATACTTGAACTAATATTGCTGGCGCAATTTTGCAAATCAAGTTACCATTTACAAATTCCAAGCCATCCGATTATCTTTGAAACAAAGAATTATAGACCTACAAAAAAGAAGTTCACAATTTATATTTTCTATCCCATCAATTGATTAATATTAATCGTTAAATTATTACGTAAGACGCAAATGAACTTTGATCAGAGAAACGAATTAAAGTCTCAAATCTGTCAATATGTTTCTCAAGGAACGAGTCAGTTTCGAGGATGTTCAAACGGGTCAGTGTAGGTCTTAGCTGGTCCCTGCAGCCTTTTCCACCCACTTTGGGTCAGACTACGTCTCCCTATGCGACGTCTAGGACACGTTTCAGCCGGTGCACACGTGTTCCTGCCTAGTTCCTTCCCTTCAGCGTCCTAAGCTGTCTTACAGACATCTTGTACACCTACCTTTATGACAGTTCGCCTCGTCGTCTTCGTGAGGGCAATCTGGGCGTCGATCGCAGACGGCGGATTGCGGAATACACGTTCCATCGCGACACGTGAACTCGTCAGCACGACATTCTGCTGGTGGTGTCACCACGTTGTCTGCAATTTGGAACATTTTTATCGTTATTACTTCTCGTGGATCGCTATGGATACTTATCTACGAGTCAGGAAGTTATGTTTATTTCATTTAGTTGGGATAGAAGCGTCGAGTATTCTGGAATTCTGCAGTCAAGGTCTCTTTGAGGTTTTCAGCACCGGGTTACTACGGATCAAGGATTCGTCAACTTCCAGACTGTTTCGAGGCTTTATCAGCTTCAGCAAACATTAGTTTGGAGCTTGGATAAGGAGAAGGTTACGATCTCCATTTGAGTTTGACGATTAGCTGAAACTGATGTTCCAAGAGAAGCTAAATTCTTTGAACTATTTAGGACTGGATTAGCGTATAATAATGTCTCTATAGAACTCGTTACTAGGAACCAGCTGTATTACAATTTCTGGAATTCTTTAAGGTTTCGTGGAGTTCGACAGAGTTCTCTCGCAAAGTCCTTAGGGTTCAGAGAGGGAGGCAGGATCTCCACGGTGCTTGGAACATGGGAAAAAGGCTTTGAAATGGTCTGAAATCCTTACTGCAGTCGCGCTCGTCGCTACCATCGTGGCAATCGATGTTGTTATCGCAGAAGAAGTTCTTGTTGATGCACACACCGTTGTCGCAGGGTCGCTCACCGTTGGGGCACTCTGAAAAGACAGGCGACAGTTAACGAGGGAAAGGGTAATTTTTCAAGAAATATTCAAAAGAAACTGTGAAAAAATATATGAGAAAAGAAAAGAAGTAGACAGTATGCTCGCTTTCCTAGAACCATAAAGACCCCCATAATGCCATATACATTATCCCAAGCAATTGGAAGAAAGAGAAACTCGACTGGACAGTTGGAACA